>NC_084605.1:32847321-33447321 GCF_033807715.1 Cololabis saira | reverse complement strand
AAAACTTAAAAACATGTGAATATTAAACCTATGCTTTGTTGTAGTGAGTATACAATACAAACAGACTTAATACTTTATGAAAAAATCCTTTGATGGCTTTTCTTGTGCAAATTACAGCTAACCAGTGCTGATCTGATACCTGCCTGCAAGCTGGCATCCAACTCCTGACTCAACCAGCATTGTCAGCACAGCTGCAGGCAGCACACAGGGAGGAGAGAGCCTGTAGCTGGAAAACAGACACCTGACACCATCACTGCATCTGCAGCTGCATCTGTAGCTGCATCTGCAGCTGCATCTGTAGCTGCAGCTGCATCTGTAGCTGCATCTGTAGCTGCATCTGCATCTGCATCTGCAGCTGCATCTGTAGCTGCATCTGCATGTAAGACAGACAGATGAGGAGGAACCAGGCAACACAATGGATCCTGCATCTGTGTCCTGCATCTTTCACAATTCCCTCCAAAAAAGTGGAGCCATTGTCATTCCCTTATGTTCTCCTAACAATATAAAATTAAATATATACATTTAGTTATAATAGTCAACTGAATATGAATAGGGTGCTGCGATAAGAAAAAGGCAAGAAAAGTAGTGGACTGGTTTCTTTTTAAGGATTCAGTGGATTAGCATAAAGAGCTTTAATAAAAGGCAATTAGACTTCTTTTCTTGGTTTCACCTTTCATTTCTAGCTGACTGGAGGTGGGCAGAAACATTGACAGATCAGATGGATTTTCTTGTGAGAAAAATAGAGGCGCAGACTGTATAGACCTTAAATTGTACTGCAGCCTGGTAGGACACGGCGCCAGCTTCAACAGTGTTTTTCACCATTAAAATGCAAAGCTGTTACACTGAAACACAGTATATTAAGAAAATCTGAATTGAGTGCAAATCAGAACCTTTAGAGCAAATTAAGTGATTAATGGTGAATTGATTATTTTGAATTGTGTTTCGCTGTGGCTAATGATGATAACAGACTCAGATAACAGACTTGAGCTTCTGAAGGAAAAATAAATAGTTTAAAGCTTTTGTTCTAACTATGTTCTAACTAGTTATAACTTTTTCCTTTGTGATCTGATGGAACGACAGACATGTCAAACTCACAGTGGAGTTGAAGCGCAGGTGACAGATGTTACAAGATATGATAGGTCTCTTCTTGGGTTGAGCCATGCCAAAGGTGTGGGTGATCACAGCCTTCTGCACTGGGTCCATCTACGAGGTGAAACAGGACAAACACACAGACATAAACCTGTTGTCACTGTCCAAAATGTGATACAGGTCACATTTTGTAAAGTTGTTACAATTTGATGAGAGAATTTCCTACAGCTTAAAAAATATAAAAAAGCTCTCACACGTACCGGTAAAGTAAGAAAGGCACAAGGCATTCTGAGAGAAGCATTACTATATCCCTCAAATGTGAAGTTACTGAAACTGTGAGCACGAAGCTCCCAGTTCAGTTCAAGACTGTGATAGCTTTGATGAATGTTATCCATTTAAATAAAGTGAATCATATCAGAAAAAAAACACGTGTGTGTGTTTGCTTACAAACCCAGACTTCTGAATTCTCGTTGAGTTGGGTGCTCGGCATAAGTAAAGCATCAAGGAAAAATGTATTTGATACAAAAATTGTTTCTTATCAGAGGTCTAACATAACATAACTGTTTTTATTAAGCCTGTATTTCCTATTAAAAATTAAATACTGTGTTTTTCAATTTTTTTATCCCGATGTGATCATAGTAACTACAAAAGTCGTATAGTTTTCCTTTTGATGTTTGGAACCTGAATAGTGGTTGTTTACACCACTACAAACATGTTCAGGTGAGTAAAAAAACTATGTAAATCTTGAAATTAAATTGTTGATATTAAACATGAATTTCTAGTTGGGAAAAAAAGTTTGGCCTTGTGATGGAGTGGTGACCTGTCCAAGGTGAACTCTTGCCTTTCACCTGAAGAGGGCTGGAATAAGCATATATAGACAGCGGACGTATAAATGCAAACTATGTACTATGTCTTATTTTATAATCGACTTTTTAGATTGCCTCATAGTCAGTGTTTAAAATCCTTACAGCTGAGCTGCGGTATCTATCTTCTGCAGTAACATTTGCCGAGCCTCACACATAGAACTTTCATCAGATTTTCCTCATTGAAGCTTAAAGCTAAAATCACTGTGCCAGTTCCTTACTTAAAGCCACATGTGCACGTGTTTGTGATAGGGCTCTTTTCCCTTCTATATAATCTGTATAGATAAGGTATGTTTAACTACATTAAATTATGAATGCTGCATGACAACTATGTGCTGGTTGTTGCATAATCTGGTCCATGTTCAGTGTGGTAAACACCATGATACCAAACAGCAGAGTGACGACTTTTCACATTTGAAATAGGCAAACTGACTGCAAGATTGTAGACACCTTTAGTTTAACATGTCACTATGGCAACATTGTTCACTAACCTTTTGGGGTACAAACTCATTTCTCAAGACGATTTCCATTATTTTGTTTTTAAAATGATTCTGTTGATCCAGATTACAAATACAATGTCTAATTTTCATTAGAGAATATTTAGTAAAGTAATATTTATTAATTAATACTTTTGTCAGTTTCACGTTATTTCAGTGACCATTGTGAGTGTTTCTTTCTTTAATGCAATACTAAATTTGTTGGTACCTTTTGGAAACATTCCAAATTTACAGACGTGTATATTGGGAGGTTAAATATTATATAGCCGACATGGAGTGGTGAAGCTGTATTCAAAATGTAATGTATTAATAATTAAATATCTATACAGACCATATTGAAAAAAATAAACGAGTGTCCATCATTATTGTGCAGTTAAGATGACCTCTTCATGCTGTTCAAGTTTTAAAGTGTCTTTGTTGAGTACAGTAATAGCTCTGGTGTAAAAACTGCGCCTGACGCTTTTCTGTTTGTCCTTTATTTTCATTGCCCTGAAACTGCTTTAGAGGCCAACAGTCCAAAAATGTGATGTCTAGGGTCCAAGATGGGTCCTTGAGGATAATGTGAGCTCTTTCGAGGCAATGTAATCTGTAAATGTCCTTGAGGGAGGAGCAGCTGATGATATATATATATTTTTAACAGCGGTGATGACCCTCTAGAGCCCTTTTCTCTGGGCTGCTGAGCAGCTGTGAAGCCAATGATGCAGGAGCTCAGCAGCACGCTGTGAATGGATTACAAAAAGAAGGCCACAAAGCAGTTTGTCATCCAAGTTGTTCTCCCTCAGCATTCACAAAAAGCAGAGACACAGTCAGGTCTTCTTTAGCAGTGCAGTTGTGCTGATGCCCCAACAGAGTTTATCATGAATATGCATGGTCAGGAACATTAAATCTTGGACCCTCTTCAATGATGTAGAGAAGATTTTTTTTCTTCCTGTAGTTTATAACCAGCATAAAATAGTTTTCTGTACACCACATCTCTTTATGCACCACACTTGTGGCTGACCATATGACTTCCATATGATGGAACGTTTTACTTCGTATTAAAATAAATTAATGGACATTTTGTGAGTTGCAGATTTAAATTTTCTTCTCAATTACAGTAATCTGAGTTGAAACTAAAGTTCTGATGAACTACAAGCAACTCTTCAAGCACAAGCAGTTGTTACGTGTGGTGTGTGAATTCAACAATTGTGGTTTTTTGTCTTACAGTGTTGAAATTGGGGAAGAGACTGAGCGGTGAGGAACCGTTGACCCTGAGCGGCAGAAAGTGCTCCAGGCGGGCATTAGTCTGTGGTTGAAGGTGTCGGCCTGGCAGAGACAGGGAGCACAGGAGTGGGTGGACCTGGTTCTGAGACAGTGCACCTGAAGGAGAAATAATCACATTTCAGTCATTTCTTAAAAAGACACACCTTTGAGCATTTCATATTTTGGGCTAAGCTCTGTATTTTTCTATCAAAAACTCTATGTCCTGACATACACACTGCAAAAGAGACACATTTTAGTGCACATATACAATAAGAGCAATATTCCAGTTTGTGTGGCTCTTTTCTTGCATTACATATCCACTGTTCATCTTGAAAAATGTTTCTGACCTTTAAGCACAACTTTTCTGTGTTATAGTGTCTTTCTGTGATCTTTCAAGCAGCTCAGTCAATATAGTGAGAACATAATGACATTTTGTTAAGATTACAGATGAACACATGTTGACTTTTTTGTCCCTCACTAATTATTTGTTTTCTGTGTTTATTATTTAAGTCTGAAGTAAGACTGAAGTAAGTGCTTTAATGAGTATGACAGTGATTTCACAAATGTGCTATGCCTTGAACTGTTCCACATGACCTCTCATCTTATACTTAACTCTGGTTGACCTACATGCTTTCAGACAGTTCATGCCTTAGAGAGCATCATGTCACTGACCTTCTGCCTAGACCAAAAGTAACTAACTCAAATTAAAATGCACAGCATCTTACATAAGCATGGGTTTTACAGATTGTCTGTTGAATTTTCTGAGGCCAAGTACAAATATAAGAATAATAGATGAAGCAGAACTTTGTTATGCTATTTCTTTTCTACAAAAACCCAACTTTGCACCAGGTTGACAAACACAACACTCAGATCAGGATAACGTCTCAACCTAACATTACATGTTTCTGAATTTTGGGAAGCAGCCAGAGTACCTGAAGAAACCAACATGAGTGAAGGAAAACATGCAAACTCTATGTAGAAAGGATGAAAAGTATGAAACAAAGCAAGATCAAAAAATAAAGAGCTGACTGCACTTTTTCTGCCCCTTAAAAACATGGTATGGATTAAATAAGTGGTGGTTATTGAAAGTAGAGAGGAGGTTTGACATCCAGCAGGATAGAAAATGTCAGATGGAGCTCGGAGAGAAGGAGACTCGAGGTCTCTGCCAAGAAGAAAACAAATGAAAATGGCGGATAAAGTCAGATTATATACTACAGGATTTAGAGGAAGTGATGGATGATAGACATTTTTGGGCAATGTATCATTTAACTTTGTTTGATTAAATGGAAAATTGTCTATTGGAGTATTGGCGATGTGAATGAAAATGATTTATAAGTAAACATTTTATATATGAGACTAGTGTGAAAAAACATCTAATGAAAATTACACTTTCAAAAGTTTTCATTCCAAATAGCATAAAATAGGTAATTTTTGATCAATTACTTCCGCTCAATTTCTGGGGATGAGGCACATAAAAATCCTTGCAAACCAGAGTATTTTTATTCATCTGACCACAAAACGTTCAAGGGAAGAATTGAAAAGGAAAAGAACAGGCAACTTTTCAAGATAATGGGTAAAATTTTAGCTGTCACAAAAAAAAGGTTGGAGGTTTCAAAGCTCATGCCTAGTTCCTTGCAGTTGTCCCACTGATTAAATGCAACAGCAACAGTGAAACTACTAAACAGCAGCACTGGTGACCACAGCATGTCTGGTTTTATCCTGACAAGTGGTGTCGGCCCACAGGCATCTACCCAGAGGCTTACTAAAGCCTCTGGAATCTTATGACAGGGAATATGTTAAGGGATAAAGCCCTACTTTAAATGTCTTTTAAGCCTAATCTAAAAGGTCTAAATCAAAGCTCATGATAGCAGGCTTATGAGGGTATACATAGGCAAAAGGTGCTTTTAGCTTTGGTATTAGTTATAGATAAGTGTGTGGATTTACAATGATTCAAACTATTCAAATGTCATAAAACAGGAGCAGTATGTCTATAAAGAAAATATACATTTTAATAACTGAATTGATGCTAAATGCAATTGTATGCTAAATTCAATCATAAACCAAAAGAGTGGTTAATTAAAACCAATGATGGCGCCAAAAGGAGCTCGAATAAGATTACAATTCATCCTGGGAGGAAATTTCTGTCCGAAACTGCATGGCAACCCTTTGAATAGCTTTAAAGACATTTCACTCAGGTTCATCTCAAATATCAGTCCATTCAGTAGTTTTTAAACAAATGTGATTGTCATTAACAAAATTAAATAATCTGCCTTGCTGACAAGTAATTAAAAAAAAAAAGAATTGAGACATTGGAGATTAATTTTAATGAAACCACTGAAAATTCAACAATTTCTGAAATCAAAGAGATGAACAATTCAAAGATTTAATTCCCACATCAGGTTAACACCAAATACCTAACCCGCAGTAAATTTCATGGAACTCTAATGCTAACCACAACATAAAAATGGTGGTCTGTTATCCGTTAACAAACAAGGAAACTCGACGTTGAACTATATGGAGTCAAACATCTTCTCGCTACTTAAATTAATTTTATTTAGTCATTTCAATGCACTATAAATCTATTCCAATTAGAACTTGACATAATTAGAGCACTTAGAGCTGATCATTACTGTTTATTTGATCTGGTATTTTTAAAGTGTAGCCTGATTATCTCTAGACAAAATATATATACATGAATGTGGAATTATTTACTGATTTGATTTAGTTTTATTCCAGTTTAATTTAAATGCTCCACCATGACCATTCTTGTGTTGCTAATGCTGATAAAGTAAATGGAATTTCATTATACTTGAGAACAACTTAAGCAGAGGGAAATGAGCCAAAATGAGAAACAGGCACATGAAACATTTTCCTCCCCTCTTAATCTCCCAGTCTAAATGACTTTTGGGGACATCAATTTTCTCTTTTCTACACAAATCTGAAATTGATCTCAGTATTCTTTTATGCATATAAGCATGAAACATATCAGGGGGAAATGTTTAATTATCTTCATGTTGTGCTGAACAAACCTGAAACTGCTATTGGTGGTTAGAATATTTAACACATTTAACACCAAGAGAAACATGTTGTCTTTCAGGTTAAGCATCTTGTTTACATCCAGAAGATGCCACAGAAGCTTCATTTGACAAGCTGAACAAATGCTGTGGTTACAAGAGCATCATCTAGACATTATGGGTAAATGATTTAACCTGGAGGCCTGGATTTGTTTATAAATATCACTTTAAATTCATGATCTCAAATTCATGAAAATTATAGTAGCTTTGACCACACAATAGCATTTAATATTTGCTAGTATGCCTTTTTAGAAGGTCGTAGATATCGCTAGAAGATACCGCTAATTATTGCTTCAGGAATCAGATACATGAAGTCATAATGTTGCAGAGGGCTACACTAGCAGTTTTGGTAGAATACGGACCATTAAAAAAACATATTAAACAAGCCTTCCGTCCTTGCTTCCCGAATAGCAACTAAAGCAATCACACATATGATTCCAGCGCAAACAATATGTAGACCTACAGATTTTTAGATTTCAATTTCTTGGAATTTTTTTAATAGTTTTTTGTTATTGCCTTAATGTGTTTTTCCGAATGTAGGTATGAATCCATCACTATACTCAGATTTGTGAAGTGATTGTGAAGACTTTGGCAAAGTCATTGCAGACCAGGGTGGAGTGACATTCAGTTAGCACTGACACAGGAGGGTTTGTTAGCCTGTCAACTGTAGCCAATAAGTCCTGAGCATTATGACTGTTTTTAGTGATGATGTCAGAGAAGTAGGACGTCCTTGCATTCCTCAGTTGTAAGTTATAAGAGTGAAGTTTCTCTTTATAGATGTCATAATTAACCTGGAGGTTTGTTTTTCTCCATCTGCGCTCAGATTTCCGACTCTCTTTTCCCATTTTTTACCAGCGTGGAATTTTGCCATGGAGACTTCTTCCTTCCAGAGATAACCTTTATCTTAATGGGAGCAATAGTATCCATAACATGTAACATTTTATCATCGAAGCTACTAATGAGCTCATTGACCGAACACCCAGACAGAGCAGATGTTAGAGAGAAGACCTGGTTAAAGATCTCACTACTGTTTTCAGTAACGTTTTGAGATCACTGCTGTTGAGACATGTGTGTGCACTTAAATCGTACTCTCAAATAAAAAACACTGGAGTGATCACACAGGACCACATCAGACACAATAACCTTTGAAATGCTCAGACCCTTAGATATCAGTAAGTCTAGAGTGTGCCCCCTATTGTGCGGGGCTTCTGTTAAATCAGCCCAAAGTTGTCCAGTGTGTTACTAAGATCTTTAGTCCATTTTTCCTGAGATTTGTCGACATGGATGTTAAATTGACCAAAAATAATTACACGGTCAAAATCAACACAGATCATAGACAGCAGTTCACTTAGGTTATCAAAAAGGTCTGCACAGTGCTACTTAATCATACATCCTATAGATAAATTGGACCATACAGAGGTAAAATAGCTTTTTGCCCATGTGGTCTATATTCATTCATTCATTTTAGATATCGGCTTCAATACTATTCAGGGTCATGGGGATCTCTTGGAGCAAATCTCACCAAGTTTGTACATCTTTTCTTTTATGTAAATATTTCTCTATGGTACATACACTAAACAAATTCTTTACCATTTTATTCATAACATACACTACTTCCGCACATCCCACAAGGATGTGTGAAATACGGCACAAATATGGTTAATTCAAATAATGCTGTAGATTTGGTAGACTTTTTAAATGTATCATATTGCATCATGTTTAAGGCATTGGTGTCGCCAGACATATTTTACTAGGGCACATGCCCCAGTATTTCACCAGCAAAAAAAAAGATTACTTCGGAGTTTTAAAGGGGACCTATTATGGCATCTAATGTCTATTTTAAACAGGCCTTGAATGTCTTAAAAACAAGCTTTTTTTTTTGCTAAATAAATTAGAAATTCAGTCTCTGAGCCATGGCTTTATCTTCCCATTCTCTACCCTCATTATCTATGCAGGATTCTGAGTGGGCGGGGCTATGATAATGAGACACTGTGCTGATTGGCTGCCTGAATGACGCAATACACCGCTACGAAAAAATGGAGGAAGCTCCGGACGGCGGAGTTATTTACACCGTGTCCTAATAACTGCATGCGATGCGAGCGAGCGTCACCGCCAAAATAAATTCCATTGCTTTATTTTCTATTGGACTGTCCTAACTGGCCGCAGCGTCGAGCGCTGCGCCGTTTTGAGCTGAACATTTGTCGGAAGCCCTTCTTCTATTTTCTTCCTGCCGCTCGCGTTGAAAGCCGGTTGAAAGCGCTGTAGGAAACAGTCACGGATGAGGAACGGCTGATCCAGTTAGTTGAAATGAGAAGTTATCTCTATGATTCCTCCTCATTTCACTACAAAAACCTCAATAAAGTGGCAGCTGCTGGAGGGAGATGGACAGAGAGCGTCCGATGTCACGCAGTGCGATGCGATAGTCGGCCGCTCATGCAGTTACACGGTTTTATAGTTGTGGGCGTGGTTTGCATTTTGGTTACGTAACGAAAGGGAGCAGAATCTGAACGGCTCGTAGATCCACATCACACTGGATGGATCATCCGGGCGGCTGTACAGACACTGCAGAATTTGTTTGCTTTCCTCCTTCTCTGAGTTGGCAGGCTGAGGGGAGACCACTTTATATATGTTAAAGCAAGAAAAAAACCTGTTTTTCATAATAGGTCCCCTTTAAATCTACATAGCATAAGCTACAAAATGCGAAGTGACTAACGGTATGTAACGTTACCCCATAACAACTTGAATACTTAAAGGAGCTTGAGGCCGGATTGAGGCAGAATTTATGAAAATAATTCGTATACGTTTTAAGTTTTCTAGTAATAATGTCAGATGAAGCGTTCCAAACCCAAAAGAATGAGCCCTCTAGTGTATCTGTCCGTTGCCTGGAACAGGCTGTGTGCTGCAAAATGTGCTGCAATTCGGGCCCAAATTTCCCGCGCTGGGCTGTGGATGTGACGTCACATGACGATGCATGCACGTTCTCCCCGTTCTCCCGTGCCGGCTTCACTGTTGGCTGCAGTACCCCCAACAGCCGTCGTGGTTAAGGGTGGCGCTAGAGAGTCTCATTTCTTAAAAGGAGCCTCAAGCTCCTTTAAATAATATCATATATTATTTTGATTTGACTCAAACAGTATTACTCCTGTAGATGGATATCAGAAAGTTATTCGCTCGCAGCAGGGATAAAACAGCAAGGAGAAATGAGAAATGTAAGCCCCTAGCTAGGCAACATCAACCTGTGTTTATGACATTAACGCTATGTTAACGTCATGAACGTATCAAGACAACTGAATTAACATTAGCAGTACAGTCAGTGACTTTTGTTAGAAGTAGCTAACGTTATAAGGGTGGAAAACCCAGAGTGGTGATGAGCGAGTCAGACCCAAAGGGAATTTTCGGTAGTTGACTAGCGTGAAACAGTGCTAAGGGTGGGATCATGCTGGTTCTGGTCAGGACCTCTGCTCAATGACGACAACTTGTGTTAGTTCACTAGATATAGCCCAGGATTACTGCAGTGGTTCAATCTCAAGTGGTCTACCTACAGGTTTGCAAATGTGGGTTCATTTTTCCTTAATCATCAAGCCGTGATCCAAATTTTTAAACCATTCAAATTTATTTCACAGAAAAATTGCACAGTAATATGAACTTGTCTTGTCAGTCGGTTTGCCTTTATAATTGGCTAAAATACTAGAGTAAAGTTCACAAGTAGGCCAAATGCAAGAAGCAAAGTTGTGATTTTTCTCCAGAATGTTATGTGGGTAATAAGCTTTTTGGGCCTCTCGGATTATTGCATCTCATGATAGACGCATAAGTTACAATTATGTAGTGTGTCTTCTATTTTAAAACTGTTCATGAACTTGCAGAGTTCAAACTTTTTCTAATTAAACTTGAACTCTCCAAGAAAACTGCCCTGATGACCTGAATTTTCCAAAGGAGTAGGTGTGTGTGGTTGCTTGTCTGTATGTTGCCCTGCAGTAGACTGGTGTCTTGCCTCAGGTGAACCCCTGCCTTTTACCCATAGGGCTCTGGGAGAGGCTCCAGCAGGCCCTTGAGACCCTGCACAGATTAGGTTGGTAGAGAAATGGATATATGAGTACAGCAGATTTTATAAATTACGAACAAACTGAAGGTGTCCAGCTGTGTGTGTGTATATATATATTTTTGAAACACCACGGGAGAAAGTAGAAACATTTAAAGAATGACACTGCTGTCACTTTTGATCGCTCTCTTTTTTTTTTTTTTTTTTAACAATATCTTTATTGTTTTTTCATTTACAAACAGAATATTACAATAAAGGACATTTCACATCTAGTTCTGACTTAACAGTTTTAACCCCCCCCCCCCCATCCCATCCCACCCCACATCCCTTCTCTCTTTACATATTTCTTGTTATACAATCATAAGTTGGTACCTAATACTAGTACCAAATAACAACACAGTCCAGTGGTACCTCTAGGAAATTAAAGATATACATAACCTTAACAAAATAATCAAAAATTGCCCTTTTCCTGTCATCCTCCAGATTCCTTCTTAGGTATCCTGCCCTGCATTGTCCTCCCGTAGAAGCGCTCCTATGTCTCCTTTTTTAATAAATTGATCAAATGGTTTCCAGATTTCTTCATACATCCCAAGTTTATTTTTTAGTGTATAAGTTATTTTCTCCATTGACCTACATTGTGCCATTGCCTTGAACCACGCACCAATTGTAGGAGCATCCGTTTTCTTCCAATTGAGAGCGATGATCTTTTTTGCCTGCAATATAGCGAAATCAGTAAATGTATGTTCTTGGGGTTTCAAATTAAGATCTTTTGGATATAAATGCAGCAATAACAAGGTAGGCTCCAGTGGGATATTCATGCAGGACAGAATAAGCACAGTTTTAACAATCACCTCCCTCCAGAATTTTTTAATTTTATCACATTCCCAAACACAATGCAAAAATGTTCCTTGAACCTCATTGCATTTAAAACAATTGTCAGGTGTATTACTGTTATATTTATTTAATTTGATAGGAGTTATGTATGTCTGCATTAACCAATTATATTGAAGTAGTTTTAGATTCGTATTTGCTGTTTGTTTCTGAGATTTTTCACATATGTTTTTCCAGTCATCTTCTGAGATGTCCTGTTTTAAGACCGTCCTCCATGTCACAAGTTTAGTCAGTGATGATTCATTAGAGCCAGATGCAAGCCAATTGTATATTGATGAAATCAATCCCCTATTATTGCAATTCTTTGTGATTATTTCTTCTAGGGATGATACTACCGGGATACCCACTGATTGGTTTTGCAAAGAAGAAATATAATTCCTCACTTGCAAATATTTAAAAAAATGTTTCCTTGGGATTCCGTAAATTAGGGAAATTTCTTCAAAAGTCATTAGAACCCCTTCTTTAAAGAGGTCGCCTATTTTATTTATTCCTTTCTTTGCCCAACTCTGGAATCCTGCATCCTGCTTGCCTGGTTTAAATGTACCATTGCCCCAAATTGGGCTGAACTGTGACAAGGAATCAGGTATATTCATATATTTTTTTACCTCATACCATATATTAATCATATTCAGAACTATAGGGTGAGTGGTATGTCTTCTTAGATCATTTAACTTGTCTGAATACAAGAATAAATGCAGCGGTATCTTAAAGGAACATGACTCCATATCCACCCATGACGGAATTTCTCTAGAGGAAAAATAAAACATAATAGTTCTTAATTGTGCTGCTAAATAATACCAATAAAAGTTTGGACATCTCAGCCCCCCCGCATCAAATGGAAGATACAGCAAAGACAGGCGAACTCGAGGACATTTCTTGTTCCATATAAATTTCCTAACAAGTGTTGTGATTTTCATAAACATTCCTGTAGGTGGTGCCAGAGGGATATTTTGAAAGAGATACATAAATTTAGGTAATATGTTCATCTTTAGTACATTTATTCTTCCTATCAAAGATACAGGTAAGGACATCCATCTTTCTATGGACTTACATGCTGAGTCCATTACGACTTCATAATTTATTAATGCTATGTTATCTACCTGAGGTGTTATTTTAATGCCCAGATATGTGAAATTAGATGATAATTTGAAAGTGAATAAATGTTGGTTTTTATCTTGTCTTTCCTTTTCATTAAGCAGCATTAATGACGATTTTGGAGCATTTATTTTATATCCAGATATGTTACCAAACTGGTTGATTAGATCTAACAATGCAGGTAGGGAAGTGTTTAATTGTTTAAGGAATAAAATTACATCGTCCGCAAATAAAGCTATTCTATGGTCCGTATTTCCAATTGTAATCCCCTGAATTTGCTCACTAGATCGTATTGCTATTGCTAATGGCTCAATTGCTAGGACAAACAACAATGGTGACAGAGGTGAACCTTGAGGGCAGCCTCTTGTGATTTTGAAGGATTCAGATATCACCTCATTGGTTAAAACCTCAGCTATAGGGTTGAGGTGTAGTAATTTGATCCAGTTAGTGAAAGTATCTCCGAACCCAAATCTAGTGATAACGCTAAAAAGATAGGTCCACTCAACTCTATCAAAGGCCTTCTCCGCATCAAGCGAGAGAAGAGCTGTATCCTTTTCGTCTTTTTGGTGATTGAGTACATTGAGAACACGCCTTACATTATGGAATCCTTGTCTTCCCTTTATAAACCCATTTTGGTCATGCCCCACAATCTCTGGAAGTACACCTTCTAACCTTTTTGCCAGAATTTTGCTAAGGATTTTTGTATCAGTGTTTATTAGACTTATCGGGCGCATATTCTCACACTTAGTGTTGGGTTTCCCTGGTTTCGGAAGCAGAATGATTAAAGCCTCTCTCATTGAAGCAGAGAGATAACCATTATTGTATGCTTCTACATACATCTCATAAAGAGGTTTTACCAATTTGTCTTTAAAATGTTTATATAAATCAATTGGGAGGCCATCCGGCCCTGCTGACTTTCCTGCGTTCAGTGCACCTATAGCTTCTAATATCTCAGCTATGCATATTTGTTTATCCAGAGCTTTCTTTCTTTCCTCAGATATTTGAGGAATATTAAGTTTATTTAAGAATTCATTCTGGTCTTCCGCATTACTAGTACACTCTGAGCTGTAGAGGTTTTCATAGAATTTTTTAAATGCCATATTAATTTCTAATGGGTCGATGATATTATTCCCTTTTGCATCCTGAATGTTAGTTATTACCCTTTCAGTTTCCTGTTGTTTAATACGCCACGCCAGAAGTCTACCAGGTTTTTCTCCCTGATCATAATATTGTTGTTTGAGCCTCATTAAGTATGCAGCAGCCTTATCAGATGTTATCTCATTATATTGAGTTCTAAGTATTAATAGTTGTTTGGAGATCTCATTTTCATTTTGCCCTTCCTGCAAGCTCTTGTTCTCCAGCATTTTGATTTTGAATTCCAAATCTTTAATTATTTCGTGTGCTTTTTTTGTTTTCCTGCTTGTGTAGCTTATAATTTGACCTCTAATAAATGCCTTAAAGGCTTCCCATCTAGTTGTTGCTGATGTCTGAGATGTGTTGAACTCAAAATATACATCCATTTGTTTTTCCAAAAATTGTAGGAATTTTTGATCCCGTATCCATTTTATTTGAAATTTCCATTTAGGAGATGTTCTAATCAACTTGATCGCTCTCTTATTTTTTGCTACCATAACGGTAAATCCAAAATTTTAAATGAGTCGCTGCATGCTCGCTAGTCTTTATTCCTCTTTATTCAAATGTGCTTTTTCTAAGCTGGAAAGCTGGGAATGTATCCAATAGCAGCCAGTCTTTCTATATTGAGAAGGGATGTAAGATTATGAGCAGCAAAAATGACAAAATCTTAAGAAAGGAATGAAGAAAAGCTTGATCTCTGTTATTTCTAAGATTAGTCTTTGGGTAACTCAACATCATACCAATCTCAGAGACAGCGAGAGAGAGAGAGAGAGAGAGAGAGAGAGAGAGAGAGAGAGAGAGAGAGAGAGAGAGAGAGAGAGAGAGAGAAATTGCATCTTTTTATGGTGCATGGAAGAAAAAGCGGGGATGAGAGGCTTTCACAGAAGCAACAGCATAAGAGAGGCTGCTGCGGCTCTTTTCATGGTGTACCCATTTCCTGGGATTATCTGTCTGAACCCACCTCTCTGTCTTTGCTCTGAAGCAACATGGGATCATGGAGGGACACTTTAATTTCTGACACCAACAACATCCCCTGATGAGTCTCCTCAGTGTGGTATTAATGCTTGGTGACACTGGCAGCTGTGTTAGGGCTGCTTCTTAATTCCACCTCATTTACCATTGAAAGGACTGCAGATATTCCACTGTAATAGTACCATGAAAATACGTTCAATGACCTATTTCTCCTCCGTGTCAAATAATTTCAAGATGAAAAAGAATGCGCACACTTCAGCCCACACAGACATATAAAACGTAGCACAAAAAGTTAAACATTTTTGTTTTATAAATTATTTCTTTGTTGTAAGAATACTTTATTGGCAATAAATCTGATATTTTTGGAAAGCCTGTTTATTTCCCTTTTAAATGGTGCCACATGTGTAAGAAACATGCATATGTATGACGAGCAGCAGAGCTGAATATGTGGGTGGTGCCCATGAAAAATTTGCCAAATCTTCTCTGCCAATGCCAAGCAGCTTATTTTGCCATTAACTCGTTTGGTATTTGGTGGATTAGATGTTTGAAATTTGTTTTACATTTAAAAAGGGAAATAAACAGGCTTTCCAACAGTATAAGATTTACTGCCAAGAAGCATTGTTACAACAAAGAAATAATCTACCAAGCACAAATGTCCTCTATATACCGTGTGTGTGTATATATATATATACAAAGACGTCTGGGAGATTTGCGAGGCCCTGTGCGAAATGGTCAGGGTGGGCCTGCGAAATTTTTGTTTTTTTCGGGTCGGATCGGGTGTCTATATGCGCAATTTTAACTCTCCAATTAGCAAAATACTGGATACCTTCCCCTGCCTCATCATCATCTTGGCTTGCCTCGACGCGGGGCCCCACGGCTGCTGGAGACCCGGTCAGATCGGTGATTTTTGTAACAAATTTATCAAACGAGCCTTTCACAGAGGCATTAAACTCTTCCATTTTCTTTAGATTTTTTCTTTTTTCATCCCCTGATGGAAATTTCCTGAATCTGTCTCATTCTCTCGACATTGTGTGACAGTTTATGCGCTTGGTCTGATCAGTTGTATTGAACAACAGACACACGCATCATTGCACATATATTTATTGATATGGACAGACTAGTACACATTTAGGTCTGTAATGGAACGTGACTGTTGATATTTATAAGGGAAAAAAGAACGGGAAAAAAAAAAACCAATTTTTTTTTGTTTTTTTTCCAAAAACGGCCCATAGCGCGAGGCCCCTTGGATTTCCATACCAGATCGGTCAAGGCCTGGGTAAACAACAACCGCTACCAGTGCTGTTAACCTGCACGGTGCTGATGGAAATTGGGCTATTGCGGGTCGAAGAAGGAGGAGAGGAGGAAGGTGTACTCATAGGCAGAAAGAGAATAGGAAAGTCAAGAGTCTAGAACTGAGAGAAGGGATTGTGAATGTTGGGACTATGACCAGGAAAGCTAGACACTTTGTTGACATAATGCAGAGGAGGACGGTGGATATGCTATGGGCTAAGGTGGGAACTGCCAGGCTGAGGCCTAGAGGAAGACCAAAAAGGAGATTTATAGATGTGGTAAAAGAAGACATGAGGTTGGTTGGTGTGGGAGAAGAGGATGCAGAGGATGGGGGTAGATGGAGTCAAGGCAAGTTTATTTGTATAGCAAATTTCATGTACAAGACAATTCAAAGTGTAAGACAATGATCTGTAGAGGGATCTTTATTCTGTCTACATTATGGCTTATTTAGGATTAAGAATAATAAACACAGCCGCCACAAACACTAAAGGATTTTCTGTGTGGTGAATTAGGCTACTTTGATGATTATATTGCACTGTATGACCTTTTCTACAAATCAATGATAAAAAACATAAAGCTATCACAGTCACTATTGCTCATCATACAGATTTATGATATGGATAATAAAATGTCTCTATCTTTAACTAGCAGTAATCTTTCCATTTGCACAACAGCAGTAAATCATAACTCACAGCTTCAGAAATGTGCAGTTAGAATGCAAAAACAAGTGTCTCTCTTTCTGAGTAGTTTGCTGTTAAGCCTGTGGAAGATATTGTCAGTTTTTACAACTGAATGCCATGTTTTCCATTTCGTATTAGCATGAGGCACACAGCTTTTCTGAGTCATAAAACATAAGTGGTTGGCGCACTGCGCTTTTGCAGTAATGATGATGCCATTTATTGCTTACACAACAGGCATAGCACCAGGCATTTACGATGAGCTCTGGAGGATGAATTAGCACCCATTAAAAATACCATTGGCAGCTGCTATAAGCTAATTTCACTGAGGATAAAAAACAAGTAAATAAAATAAAATAAAAAAAAGTTTTAAATTCTGCCCCTGCTGTGCTCTATGTGGTCCTTTTTACATTAAAGACTCTTATGACACAACCAGCAGCC
The DNA here is from genome assembly GCF_033807715.1 of Cololabis saira. Classification (NCBI taxonomy): domain Eukaryota; kingdom Metazoa; phylum Chordata; class Actinopteri; order Beloniformes; family Belonidae; genus Cololabis; species Cololabis saira. The sequence continues at coordinate 33,430,020 of NC_084605.1, read as the reverse complement.
ACCAGCTAGATAAACCTGATGGTTTTCAGTGACTATTTGGAGCTGGAAGAGCTTCAGGAGAATTTCTACCTGCAAGGCAACACTCAGCCTTGATCAGGCTCCCTGCGGTAATCTGTCTTACTTTCATCTGACGCCCCCGTGGGCCTATTTTCACCCCAGGGTCTATAAGCGTTTATCAGATTTGTTCAAGGTGAAATCCAGGACTAGTGTCCTCTGGACAAAGAGAAAAAGAAAAAATCACAGGTTAGTGTGGAAGGCATAATCTCTATTAGCTTGTGATATTCACACAGGAGTATACAAAAACAATAAGAATATCAGAAGTGATCACAGCTTTTTATCTAGGCAAATCTGGAATCTTTACCACAGTCAGGTGCACTAGAATGAATGTTTGTGGTATGTTCTTTAGAAACATTTTATGAGAACTCCCACTCTCGTAAGTCAAAGTGAATGCACACGACGTTCTCTTATCTTTAAGCTTATAGCAAGATGACCATAAAAGATGAACATGTAGCATACACGAGCTACAGTTTAAATAATAGTTAATGATCAAGAAAAGAAGACCTACAGTTCAACTCAAGGGAGTGAAATGGCCCAATATCTAAAAACAGACAGGACTGAATTTGCAATTAGTAATTTGTATATTTAAACTCCACAGTTTATTAAATTTCACAGTGCACCAAATTAGGGGTGGGCGGTACACCGGTGTCATAGTCATCACCGGTGTGAAACTGCGCCACGACATGGATTTTGCAATACCGTCAATACCGTAATAAATCAATTATAAAATAATTTGGTTTGCTGCCGTGTTGTGACAGCAAGAGGTGGAAACACAAGCAACCTGTTTCATCACTTAAAAAACACGCACGCCCGTGAATATGAAGAGGCAACCCGGGCCAAAACGAGCGCAAGTGGGACCAGCAGCTGCAGCTGGTCCCGCTGCTCCGCTGGTGCTGCTGCAGAACCAGCGGAGCACGTCCCAAGACTACACAGCTTTCACTGCTGTTTACTGCTGCTACACCTTACGACAAGAGTAGTAAGAAATGCAGGGCTTAAAGTATTCCGGCACCGTGCCGGATCTCCGGCGTACGGAGTTTTTTTTCTCGGCGTGCGAGTTTGACTGCTTTAAAAAAAAAAAAAAAAAAAAAAAGGTTTGAGAGAGAAAAAAAAGTCTTAGTCAACCGGGTTCGTCTACCAATGGAATGAGAGGAAAGCAGCTCTGGCGCTCAACCAAACTAACACTAGCCAATCAGAAGTGGAGCTGGGCGGGTCTTTGACGGCAGCGGAGCGCAGAGCGCTGTTTCAACCTGCTGGAATACCAGTCACCCACTTCAAGATGGAGAAAAATTAATGAATGTCGGTTTAAAAGAATCTTTTTGCCCAGAAGAAAAAAAGAGTGACAAAAAAATACCCATAACCATGTTCTTCTCTCGAAAAAACACACCTGTACCGCGGGCTTTAGAAGAAAAAGACGCTGCAGCGCGAGTCGGGATGAAGCGGCTCAGAAGAGCACTGAAATACGTGCGAGGCGGTGTTGAACTCCGCTATTTGAAGCTTTGTATAATAATTATTAAAAAAAAAAGGGTTGCTACTATGTGAATATCACTTATCACGGGTTCTTTTTGGAACGTAACCCTCTCGGAAAACAAGGGATTACTGTATATGAATACTCATGGCATAAACCTGTCAAGTTTTGGATTTAAAATTAAGGGAAATTTTCCACCACCCGCTGTCCAACCAGCCCAACCGAGGTCCAGTATTACATTTTAAGACAGGTTTACAAAATATTTAAAATATAATATAATAAAAATAAATATTATATATATATATATATATATATATATATATATATATATAAAAATATTAACCTTATTCACATAAAGGGACAGGACAGGCTACTCTTCCCAAAACGTACCAAAAAATACCGTGATATTATACCGTCACCGTTCAAAAGATGAAAAATACCGTGATATTAATTTTAGGTCATATCGCCCACCCCTACACCAAATTATATGTACAACACATGTACAGCGATTTCATGCACATAAAATAAACTTGTCCGTAATGAATGCAGTTAGGTCCTTAGTTCATCATAGGAAGTGGTTCAGTCCATGTAAGAACATCCATTCCTAAGAAACTGAGATTTCAATGTATGTGGCAGGCAACCGGACCTCCTACCGCACATACAAAGTTCAACACTTGACAGTCTTGCAGCGGGTTTCAGTTCTAGGCTTTTGGGCAGCATCAAAATACCACTCCTTGTAACCAGTACAAAATGATTAAATCGGAATAATAGCTCACTAAATCCAAAATCATTGACTCAATTCATTACATGTTAAATCCAGATTAGAGTACTCACTCTTTTTAAAAATACATAAATAGGAAATCTCCATTTAAGTGTATAGAGCTCATTAATGGCTAGGACAATCATGCAATGTGATAAGCGCCAACACCAACACAAAACACTGAAACCTGAAGCTAGAATTAGGATGCTATCTCCAGCTAACAAACATTTCACTCACAAGTTCCCTCTATATACAAAAGTAGACCGTTTGGGCACTCCGGTAAAAGGCATCTAAAGGTTGAAAGGCACATCAGGCAATTGCATCAAAAAGGTATAATAGTGTCATGAGGAATTATTTCACCAAGAGCCTACCTGCGGCAGTGTCAGCATTTAGCCTCCTACCCCATGCCTTGTGCATGGATAGTGGCCTACATGTATATCCTTTAAAAGATCTCAACTTGTGAAGGAGTATGATAAAGGTGGTATCAAAGCTCCAGAATTTGAATCAATCGTTGGCACTTTCAGAATTAACTGGTTAAAATCTCTCCATGTGGTTCAACAATCTAAGATCCTTGTTTGAAAAAGCAGGAGGCTTAGACTTTATTTTGAAATGTGATTTCGAGGTAAACAAGATCTCGATTAAGCTATCTAACTTTCACAAGCAGATTTTTTATTTTCTGAAATTATATTTACCCACAACTTTTCTCATCATAATTCAACCTTATGGAATAATAGAGTAATAACATTTAATAGAAAATCAATTTTCAAAAGCGAATGATTTAACAAAAACATTATATTTATAACAGATTTGTTGGATGATAACTGTGTCATTTCAATCTACACAAATTTTTCAGAAAAATATTCTCTAAACTGTTCTCAAAGAGAATTTAAACTATGTAAACTGATCCCGCTGCCTCTGATTCACTTCTGATTCAATTTTATGATGCACAATAATTTCTCACTAGTACAAATGTATGGATAGGACAATGTCATCTGAATGATAAAAAAATGCAATAATACATTTATTAGTAGTTTTCTGAAATCCCAAATGTTTCATAATTACGACAGAAGGATCATTTGGCATGGATATAGTTCTCTTACTTTGAATACATTATAAAGCTAGTACTGTCAAGCTATTAATTAATTAAGATCTGTAATTAATTAATCAATCTAATTAATCGCTTTTTTAATATCACCTAAAAATTGCTGAGAAAATCCCTCAACTAGGTGTTTTCCTTTGAATTCATTACATTATTGTGGCAGATCAAAAGATTGATATATAACAACAAAAAAAGTGGCTTTATAAAGTAATTTATTAATTTTTTAACAGACTTGAACAGATGCAGTCCTAGTCATTTACACCCACTTGGCAAGAACATTTGCCAGCCTCTCGGTCGCAGACGTGCGCATGCGCGTGGTGTTCTCCTCCAGTCTAGTTTGGGGAAGAGCGTTGCTGTGGTAACATCGTTGAATAACATTAGCTGCGGCTGCGTTCGCGACCGGGTGTTTTTCGTTTATGTGGATAAACTTGAGCAGCTTCGGTGGTGAGCAAAGTCCTTTCCGCAAAGACATATCACTCTACCTTTATCAATGGTGCTGTCGGCGCGTTTTAGAAATGTAAATCCCTCATTCACTGGACCGACAACTTTCACATGCTCCTTCGTTTTCACTTGTCTTCTCCGATAACCACGCCCACACACAGGGACAGCCAATCAACGTCCACTTCAAGGTGGGACTGATCGTTGTTTTCCACCCGCAACAACACAAGAAGCGCACAAACACAGATTTCATAATAAGATAGATAGATAGATGTTTATTGTCCCTGTGGGGAGATTTGTTTGCAGCAAAAGACACACATGCAATTTGACAAACAGCATAAAACAGGGACACAGAACAGTAACACAAACACGGTGCATCCACTTGTACATGGTATTGCCCAGCCAGCTGGGGTGCTATAGCAATATTTAAAAGTTTAATGGCTTGGGGTATAAAGGACTTGTTTGACCAGTTTTTAGTGAACAAGGGGGGGCAATAATGCTGAGCTGATGGCAACAGTTTAAAACTGGAGGTAAGTGGGTGCGTCTCATCAGCCACAATGGCCTTTGCCTTGTTTGTTACCCGGTCGGTCTCTGTATCTGCTTTCAAGGATGGGTAGGGTGGTTCCTAACAGTTTGCTGGCTGTTGTTACTGTCCTCCTAACAGACCTCTTTTGTGCCTCAGAGGCATTCCCAAATCAGCAGATGATGCAAAAATTTAAAACAATTTCAATAAAAGCACAGTAAAACATTTTGCCATTAACATTAAAAGACAGTTTCTTTAAAAAGTACAGTCTATGTCTAGCCTTAGTGCACAAGCAGTCAGACCATTGTCCCATTTAAGTTTGTGATCAAGCACAACCCCAAGGTACTTGTATTCGGTCATAGACTGGATCACCTCTCCGTTGATAAAAGTGGGTAGAAATGAATTTTGCTTCCTGAAATCAATGGTCATTTCCTTTGTCTTTAAGGTGTTGAGGACAAAGTTTGCCCTCTCACACCATTTAAGAAAATGGTCCAGAACTGGCCCATGTTACTCCTCTCCATCATGCAGAAGGCTCACTAATGCAGTATCATCCGCGTATTTAATAAAGTGCCTGTTGGAGAAAGTGCTTGTGCAGGAGTTTGTTTACAGAATAAATAACAGTGGGGATAAAACACAACCCTGAGGGGAAGTGGTGATTGTATCTGAGAGTGATGTTCCAACTCTGACTTGCTGAGATCTACTGCTAAGAAAATCAACAATCCATAAAAGCAGACAAGATGGAAGTGAGAATTCTGTTTCCAGTTTTTCTGCTAAGATGTTCGGTAAAATTGTATTAAAAGCTGATGAAAAGTCCACAAATAAAATCTTAGCATGGGTCTTGGCTTTCTCCAGATGAGTATGTAGTACATGCAGTAGGTCCAGTACAGCATCCTCAACCCTCCTACAGGCCTGGTAAGCAAATTGCAGGGGGTCGATTAGATGATGAGTTAAGGTCACAATGTGCTTTTTCACCAGGCGTTCAAAGCACTTCATGACCAACGATGTAAGGGCGATCGGTCTAAAGTTGTTGGGGCCTGAGGGCCTGTGAGACTTTGGAACAGGTACAATTGTGGCTGCTTTCCAAATGCTCGGTATCTTATGAGTGTTAAAAGAAGACCTAAAAATGTCAGTAAAAACTGGTGCCAGCTGTTCAGCACAGTGCTTAAGCACACTTCCACAGCCGGGGCTTTTCCTGGGGTTGCAGATTTTAAAAAGGTGCAAAACTTGTGATTCTTTAATAATATCCGGAGGAGAGGTACGAGGGGAGGATGACACCACTGGACGATCGTTACAGCTACCACCGTCAAAACGACAGAAGAAGGTGTTTAGCTGGTTGGCCATCTCCAGTCCCTCACTACCATGAAGGTCAAGTGAAGCTTTTCCTCTGCCCTTAGGGACATTAGTCATGGTTTAATGCCCTGCCAAACCTCTCTGGGGTTACCAGATGTCAGAGCGCCCTCTATCTTTTGACTGTAGTTGTTCGTCTACTACAATTTGTGTTTTGATTTGCCTCTGGATGTCTCTTCTAGCTGAATCATCATCATGTATCCTAAAAGCATTTTTCTTCTAATAAAGGCAACTCACAAAACAGAAAAAGGAAAATTAGAGATTAAAAAATAGATGAAACGATTAAAAAACATAATGCACTGAATATGCCTGTAATTAATTAATCGCAATTAACGCTGTAATTTAACACCCCTAGATAAAGCATACTCAAAATTTATAAAATGGCCTGTTTTACCTAAAGTGAAAGAATCACAGTTTAAAGTCATAAACAAAATGTATCCTGTGGCAGAACTTCTAAAAAGAGATTTGGTTTTGAGGTGGATCAGTGTTCTTTTTGTAATAATGAAAATGAAACCCTATGGAACATCTTTTTTTTAATGCCCTATCACACAATGTTTTTGGTGTGACATAAAAAAATAGCTTTTCTTTAAAAATTAATGATGTACTGCAATTTGAACTTTATCATATTTTTTATATGGATCATCTAGTTTAGTGTGTTTCAGACATTACACACTGTATCATTCTTTTGGGTAAATATCATATCCATTGTGCTAAATGGCAGAACTCTATGCCTTCCTTCTCTGGTTTTATTAATGATGTCAAGTTTAAAAAGATCAAAAGCAATTATGCCAAGAAAATAAAACAGTATAGTGAAGTGTCCGTCTTCTGCTTTTCTAAATTATAACTTATTTTATTGTCTCACTGCTTTTTATGTTAAATTCAAATGCCTGATAGAATGTGTAACCTGTTGAAAAAAACAAAAAAAGATGTGTTAAAACGTAAAAATATGTTCTTTCACTGAAAATTATTTTTATTTAATTCATACATTCCTTATTTATTTATGAATGAATGAATGAATGAATGAATGAATACATTTATTTCGAACATGTATATAAAAAATAAAAATAAACAGTAACATCTTCATATGCACATACAGTAGGTTGGAAAAGGAGTAGAAGGAAGTATAAACCTTTTCCTAGTTCCTACCCCTTTATAACTATGAATTTACATTATTACTATTATATCCATATAAATATAGTCTATATAAATAGACTAGTATAGATAGAATATAGAATAGAATAGTCTCTCAGTGAACATTCCTCTGATATTTTTTGGTAGTAGATTATTCCTTTGAACATTATTTGCGCTGTTTTGTATTTAACCAGATCCATACATTTCAGTGTGTGTTCTCAGTATCCTGCATTGTTTGTGCTTATGGCTCTTTTCTGAAGTGTGCATATCGGCTGTAGAGTGCTTCTGAACACTGCTATTTGGTTCATACTATATTCCTTATTTTATTCTGCATTTGATTAATCATTTCATTTCATCTCAGAGGTCTAATGATGCTTCAGTAAGTTGCCCTGTGAAGAAAAACTTTGGTCTAGAGCTACATATGTCCCGCCTTCTTCACGTTGGTGAGGAAGACGCCACGGCTGCGTTGCAGCAAGACGATAGCGGAGACACAGAGATTTTGGAGTGATAAAACTGTTAAAAAGACACTTGATATTGTTTTATGCTGTTAAGGAGGAACTGTTCAAGCAATCCGGTGAACCACCGAAGCAACTCATTTTTTGCATAATCTCGTGATAAAGTTCATGCTCAAAAAACACTTTAGGCTAAGGGGGCGAATATACTTGCTGTTCAGAACGCGTACACGTACGCATAATGGCCGCCACGCGTAGCTATCCTGTGTTCATTTGACGCGTCGACAGGCACGTTCTCCAAAAGACACTGAATGCGTAGCGACCTGCAGTTCTCGCTCTGCCCGCGAGTAGCGCTGTCCCGGTCCGAGCACCAGGTGACCACAAGTGACTTGATGCAGAGGTCGAAAACTTGTGGACTGTTTTGAGGAGAGGCTGAGCAGGTGTTATCCTCACATTTATGATACGACATCTCCGCCGCACGGTGACAAACATTTGGGTCAAAACAGCGGGCGGCAGATCAACACAGTCCTGGGTGCAGATAGAGTCGTGCTCATTATGTCCGTGCTCGTGGGAAGATGCAGCGGTGATGCTGCTGGTGGGCTGTTTTGTCCACCAATCAAACATCTGAGCTGGATTCAGAGGTTCTTCAGTCATCGCTCGACCGACACCGACTTTGCTCCAGATATTTCAGTAAATAAATCTGACGACATGCGCGTGCTGCTCCACCTGGCTGCTGCAGCTCGACAGCTCGTCCGAGTCAGGTAGCGCAGGATGACAGCTCTCTGCTGCGGTCTGTGTGGTTTTGAGCTGAATCAGCGGGACAATCCCATCTAACAAGTCCTCAAACCAAACGGAGGAAATGCAGAAATATCGCTGCTGTTTGTCATCATCAATTACCTGCATCGGCAGAACGAACGAGCTCTCCAGTCTCCCAACGGCTCTGGTTGAACGGCCTGACAAACCATCTCCGATCGTTTTCTTTACCGAGATCACAAGAAAAACAATGCAGTGATCTCCTCTTCATCCAGTGTTGCTGTCTGGTTTATTTATCTTTATTCCACCAGCTGGTTTATTATCAGGGCCGGATTTAGTGAGGCCCATTAAGGTGGGCAGACTGAAATGTAAGGTGGGCGATGCTGGCCGTGCCGCAACGCGGCGGGGGCGAAAAAATTTTGGGGGGTCAAACCCCCGAAATGCATAGAAAACTATGCTGTCATCATATCAGTTCATCTATCTTCTCCACAGTATGCTAACCCAATTGCCCTTCCTGACACTACCCTCCGCATTTACCCGGGCTTGGGACCGGTGTTCTGTCAATCCTTGCTACCTGCAGAGAAATGCTACTTTGTGGTTCTGCGCATGCGGACAATCGATTTTCAAAGTTTGATTGCCACGCCGTAGGGTACGGCGTAGCCTACGCCGTAGGGTACGCAGTGACGTGCACCATTCTGCGTTGGTGTAACGCAGAACCATAAATCAGCCTTCAGTGTGTGCTGTTCTGAACACCTCTCCGCCGAGACACAACTTTTGCAGTATGCGTTCATTGTTGTCTAAAAATGATGCGCAGTGCCCACCCAATCAGAAACGGTACACATATTCTGTGATATTTTTTTATATTTATAAAAAAAAAAATTATAAAAAAATAAAGGATCCCCATAACTTTGATTGGGTGGGCAGGATGCACGTTTGGGTGGACACAGCCCACCCCTGCCCCCCCCCTAAAACCGGCATCGTTTATTATACTACTACCAAATATTGAATTACTTTTATAACCCTGGCTATGTATACTGCCCCCAATTGGTCACCGCCGGTACGACGTATTCTACTTGCGTACTACGCGAGCGACGTTTCAGTTGGTTGTGAATGCGAACGGACGCGAACATGAAATCAAGAGAGTGGGGCCGTAAAAAGAAAACACACACAACCAGGTTACAAACAACTACTGAGGTACTATTGCAGGCCAGAAAGAACAATGTTTTTGTTGTGTGCAGCCCGTCTGTATCAAACGCACTTAAAATAAACAGCCACCATCTGCTCCAGCTGAGATAAGAGTCCAATCAGGGTGTAGCACATACTTATTGGTATTTAAACTCTGTGCAGAGCTTTATCTGCCTCATGAACCTTTGGGAGTATTTCTGTTCTAACGCCTTTCTTTGAGCTGCAGTAAATATGTCTGTCTGGCTGGTGAAGGTGAGCCTGAAAGATTACACAACACCACCATCACATGTGACGGTTTATCCCTGAAAGCTGTACCAGGGCTACTTTAAAAGAAGATGATTTAATATCACAACAGTTTTGATACCTCTGTTTGATAAAGAAACTAAAAGTTTGACAAACCTGTAGTTCACAGGACTCGATGTATCTTTACAGAGACTCAAAGCTGGGCAGATCAAAACTCTATTTACAGCAGAACCTGATGTATTGTCAAGATTTGATATAACAATGTTTCCATGTTAAATTATATTAATATATATATTTTATTGACTAAATATTTCAATGTATGAAAAATCTGAGAACCAATTTGTTTTAAACTGCAAGAGTAACGTTGGATCAAGATAACTGACAAAAACTAAGCTGCTGTTTCCTTCATTGATTGTTGATTATTTGTTGGCCATTAAGTCCCCCTATTTTTCAGTGTGACTTTATACCTGCATGAATCAAGTGCATATTTCAAAACACCATGTAGTATGGTGTAAAAAATATTTGTAAAAAAGCCACCTTCAGATCTCAGGGTTGACAAGCAGGTAAGTTTTTTCTTCATTTCATGTTTATAAATACACAACAAATCTGACAAACTATTTCTTGACACAAGAACAAGTTGGCGGATGAAGAAGAGCCTTAACTAATTTGGGAAATATTCTGCATACATTGTTTTTGCATTCTGATGTGGGACAAATGACATAAAATACTCTCAGTGACATGATATACCAAGTCAGTACAGTCCACTAATTACATCTGATTGCTGAGATGATCTACACATTCAGTATAACAATTAAAACCATGCTGCTCCATTCCCATTATCCTTCGATTAGAATAATGAGTCATTAAAGCTGCTTGATAATGATGATGCACACCAGTGGGAAATTTAATGATCCTATCATGGACTTCCTGTTCCAACATCTTGGAAAAACTTTTGCTGCAGCTCAACCGGGAAGCAAAGCTTTGTCTGAATCTGTTCATCGCTACAGGACACAATTATGGTCTCATAGTTAACATGATGGGCAATAAAATCACACTCAACATGCAGGACTGTGATTTGATTAGATCCTCTAAAATGATTTACAGAAAACAGAACTACCCCCTATTGTTCTAGTTTTGTGCTTACTTAGAGACTTTTTTTAAATGTACATTTTAATCTTAGTCTAACAGTAAGAAAAAAAACCCATCTGCATGGCAAAGACAGGAAATCTATTGATCCGTGGCCAGACAGACACATGAGCTTTTCTTGGTAAACTATCTGCTCAGAGCAATACAGTCTCAGGGTGTTTTATGAAATTGACACAAACACACTGTTTATGATATTCAACGGGCAAAGAAGTCCTCATTTAATCTTGGAAACACTTGGTGCGCTGGCATTATTTGAAAGCCGAAAAACTTAATTCAACTCATGTCCCACCCACATATTAATGCTGACATGTTGGTTTTGACTTCATCAGCTGTGTCTACAGCTTGTAGTTGTTGTTTGTTAATATTTAAGCATTGAAAAATATGCATTGAAAGTGGACATTCATTTAAAATTAGGATTATGTTAGAAGAACATCATGGCCTGGGGCATAAAAGAATAATATACTGCATCGTTTTTTTTTTAAATCCCGTAACTGGATAAGGTTGCACAATGATCAGCAATCCCACTGTGCCTGCATCAAAATGCAATTTCTATGTGAGATTAGGTTAAAGTTTTTTTTAAAACAAAAAAAAAAGTTTCAGTGCTTACTTTACAATTTAAGCTAATCAGACGACATGCAACATGATGTTTGTAACCATCCATTCATCCATCCCATACAGGCTATACTGCAAACAGTTTCCTGAGAAGAAAGTCACTCAAATTAAAACTTGACACCTTTGTGTTCAGTGGAGATGATTTGTCCTGAGCCAAAAATGTTTGGTGAAAGAGACGTTTCAACGGAATTTTTAAATTAAACTTTTTTTAGACTAAAAACTAAAATCTGTTGTCTACCACTGCTTTGGCAAGGTATTAAAAGCCAGATGTTTCAAATTTGTTTGCTTTAATTCAGTCCCAACTGAGGCTGAATATAATAAATAGTGTTTTTATCACCAGGCTGACTGTTTTCTTTTACTGCAGGGACAAGTCCATGTTTGCAGGAATGCCAGCAGCAAAGTTGATTATTGTTGCAGAAAAACTGAAATCTTGCTGAAATAAACATTTGAAGATCAGATTAAATCTGAGCATAGCCAATTTGGTGCAAAACGGTAAATAAAATCAGCTGTTTAGGTATTTTCTGTATAGAAAAACAATTTGTTTGGCCGCATAAAATTATAGTGAAATTTGTCTCCTTATATACAGAATTTTCTGTTGTGTACTTCTGATTATTGGAGATAGATAGATGGAAAGATAGATAATCAATAAAGTATCTTAAGTATTTAAATATAAAAGAACACAGCTGAACAATAAAGACGGTAGAAGATGAAAATACTAAAAATACTAAATATACTAAATACAACTAAATCAAATATCCACAAGTGTGCTTAAGGATAATTAAAAAACAATGAAGCGCTTGCAGTGACAGGGCAGGGTTTGGGCCTGTGATTCTGTGTGCGTGGTAAGGTGTCATGGTGATGGTGCAAATAAACAAACATAGTGAAGGTGGAGAGGCAGACAGACTAACCCGAGAAGTCTACAGTATCTCACCTCTTCCCTTGAGGGAAGCATTGAACAGTTCAATGGCTGTGGGGACAAATGACTTCCTCAGCCTGTCAGTTGTGCATGACAGTGATTGAAGTCTCCAGCTGATCAGGCTCTTCTGCTTAGTAATAGTGCTGTGCAGTGGATGGCAGTCATTGTCCAAAATGTTGATCAGTTTGTTCAGGGTCCTTTTATCTGATACTGAAGTGATGCACTCCAGTTCAACTCCCACGACAGAGCCAGTTTTCCTAACCAGCCTGTCTAGTCGCCCAGCATCCCTATTCTTAACGTTTCCTCCCCAGCATACCACGGCATAGAAGAGGAGGCTGGGAACAACACACGTTTAAGGACCACAGTCTCCTCAGGAAGTACAGCCTGCTCTGCCCTTTCTTATAGAGTGCTGCAGTGTTGACTGACCAGTCCCCAATCATAATTACAGTTTGATATCATCTATTCAAAAATCTGGTTAGTTTGTGGAACATATTCCGGAGTAAAGGAAGAAAATAAAACGATTTAACGGTAAAAATCTAAATCATAATTTGTAACACTTGATTGCAGGTAAAGCATGACAAGGTGCAGAGCTTATTTCGAACAGTTGAAGTTTAGACTTCTTGTTCTTGCTCTGTAAATGCACCACCAAGGTCAACATGGCTGCGTGGGTTCTCGTCTGTGCTGGAGCCACAGACTGTTGAAATTACTGCACAGCTACTTTATTATGTCTATCATAGGTTTTCTGAAGAGTAGCTTTGAAACCACTTTTTTCTTGTACTGCATAGCGCCATGTTGCAAATGGGTAGCACAAACAAGCCCGGGAAGCTGACACACTCGATTTATGTCAATCAAAGTTAGTGATGGCTACAAGCTCCTTAACCCGATCCATGCCAGAGGAGCTGCTATGCTCCTGGTGAATGTTTTCAGAGAAATATCTTGTTTCAGATGTTTTGGAAACAAAATCAAAAATAACTGCTGTCTTTAGCTGATGCTGGGTTAGTATAATCAGCCGACTGCTTCGTTAAGCTTTGTCGCATAACCATGACTGATGAAGTGATAATGGCTAGGCATTTGTTAAGCTGCCCCATGTTATAAATGAATCACTTTATATAAATTCACCTGATAGCATACAAAGCAATTCACCACCCTCACAGTTTTCATGGATATTAAGTATAGCTTTGGAGACCAAAACGTTTTGTGAACCAGGCTGTAAAGATGTTATTTTCTGGTGGAAAGTTGGACATTTTAAAAGGAGCTTGAGGCTCCTTTTAAGAAATGAGACTCTCTAGCGCCACCCTTCACCACGACGGCCGTCGGGGGTACTGCAGCCAACAGCGAAGCCGGCACGGGAGAACGGGGAGAACAGGCATGCAGCGTCATGTGACGTCACATCCGCAGCCCAGCGCAGGAAATTCCGGCCCGGAATTGCAGCACATTTTGCAGCACACAGCCTGTTCAAGGCAACAGAGAGATACACTAGAGGGCTCATTCTTTTGGGTTTGGAACGCTTCATCTGACATTATTACTAGAAAACTTAAAACGTATAGACTACGAATTTTTTTCATAAATTCTGCCTCAATCCGGCCTCAAGCTCCTTTAACATGGGAGTCAATGCAGATTGACTCGCTAATGGAGCCACCCCCCAGTGGTCAGAAGATTAACTCCAATTTTCATTATCTCCCAGGTGGTTTATCCCAGAAGTAAGATACTGTAGTTGGCTTTTAGATGTAACTTTCAGTGTGAAGCTTCTTTTATGTAGCTCAGATATTGCAATGGAACAAATAGATAGATGTTGAGGAATAGTAATTTGTACTGATATTGCATTAATCTATCCTTCTACGTGGTTCAAAAGCAATGAAGAAGTCGTAGCAGAAAATGTGTGGCAGGAAATACAATGATACCAAGTTGATCAATCACATTTGTTGCAATCCCCATCAACCCAACATGTAGCTACATTTCAGGGGAGTTGCTGTCAATTTACAGCGAAGGTTGCAACGTAGAATTTCCAGCTACTATGGGCATATGTCGTATGTCTGATGTAGAAGCATAAATCACACATAATAGTCAACCTTACATACAATCTACTATAGCTGACCTATTCTTGCCCCTGCCACATGGGGTCATCTTCACCCTTCAACACATCCCATCAGTGGGTTATGTATATATGTAACATAAAACATTTTTGTGAAAAGTGTTCACTTTCAAAAATAGCCACACACTAGCAAGAAACCAGCATATTTGGGGTTCGACTTGGGCAGACCCAATCATAACTAAAAGCATCTTACACCACTGTGATCTTGACAACTCATGTAAAAAGTACATAGATTTTTGTTTTATGAACAACAGTTTAATCAGAAATCACTGCAAATATTTCTTGTCCATTTGTGATGTTGTGCACCTCTGAATGTGTAATTATAAAAAAGTAAACTCTTTTGGAATGTAGATGTGTAAATTTACCATAAGTTTAAATCTATGAAACAGAAGCAAAGTTCTAATTTATTATGAATGCACATACAGTTTGATCCACAAATTAGGACATAATGTTAATAGAAAAATTAGAAATGTATGATAAGAATGTTTTTCAGTTGATTTTTTCCATTCGATTTCTTTTTAAATTTCAATTTTAGTCACAATTGCAACTACATTGACCTTGATAGTGCAATATTTATAGTTGTTTGTAAAAGATTACAGTAACAAATACTCCAAACCGTTACTTTGACTGAAACAGCACTGTTAAAAACTGGTAGTGAGTATTTTTATGTATTTATGTGTCCTCGGGTTCATGGACTTATCTTAGACAAAGTTGCTTTTGTATAAAATAGCTTTTGCTATTTTGCTTTTGCTTGCCATACTTGTTAAACTCACATAATATTTAAATTCATGTCGTCACTGCGACATGAAAATGGTGCTCTCGGGTGGGCAGAGGAAGCATGGCTTCCAGGCAAAACGTAAACATCTTATCTTCTCTGCCACACAGACACAATCTCTCCATCTAAAACGGCTTTTTTTTAGTCTCTAAGCTACTGAGATCTAACTCTGTGTGTGTGTGTGTGTGTGTGTGTGTGTGTGTGTGTGTGTGTGTGTGTGTGTATATACTGTATCTATATACATATATAAGCATGGGTTTGTGTGTAAATGAATAACTTGCTGTACAGTGTATTTAGAACCTAAACATGTCATAATAATACCATATAAAGATGAACCATCAATAATAATTTGCAGCATCCACAATATTGCCAACAATATGCAAACCCAGAAAAATCTCTGACTTTATTCTCTGCACTGATGTATTTAATTTTAGCTGACTGCCATTGTGTTTAATCCGTTCCAGTCTCAGATTACTGAGTATCAGTCACACAATTTTTATTTTCTGCCACCCAACAAATTCTTTCAGTAGTGTTTACCATTTTGCAGCATAGCAATCTGGTAGAGAGCTAATCTATCTGATTATATAACAATGTGAAAACATGTCAAAAATGCCTCAGCAAGTGCAGAAAAATATTCAAAAGTTAAAAGCAGAAAAACCCTCACACTGAAGACACTGACACTAACCTAACCGTGGAAAATGTATTTTTGTGTTGCAGATATTTATAATGCACAAATTAATACTTATTAATACTTATATTTGAAGCACAACATTTCTTGTGCTGTTTTGTGTGTGTACGTGTGTCCAAAACAAAGAAAAACAGGAACTAATTAATCTAACAATTGTTGGAGGGATATCTATACTAAACTCTTGTTTATTCATTTATTTGCCTTTCATTACTGGTCAAAATAAGATTATTAGACTAACGCTTTAATTGTCTTGTTGACCAGTCTTAGCACTTTTAAACAAACCACACTCTCTTAGTCTTTAGCGACTAATGAAACATAAGACTTTCACTCAGCAAACTTAAATCAGAATACCCTAAATGCAATCAGCATTTAGCTCCTTTAACTAAAAAAACATAACCACAGATGACTAGCTGTACACACACTGCCTTTATCTTTAACAGACGCCAATTATGCGAGCTAATCTGGGCATACTTCCCTGGGGAGGCAGAGAAATAATTGCCAGCAATCTGCACAGTGATATCAAGCACGGTTCTGTTGTTGCTTTAAAATGACTTGACACATCTGGGAATGACAGTGTTGTAATAGTCTAAACTCCCCACTTGGCTTCATCAAAAGGGGTCAATTAGAAAAACAAACAGGCCGGGGACTCATTCTGCATGCAGGGGAACCGAATGAGGGCAGATGGTAGGCAGGAGACTGAGCCTGCCCTTGAGCAGTGATGTGAAGTCTTTGTTGTAAAACATACATTGACAAAAGAGTCTTCACGTGCATGTAGGCAGATGGAGCCACAGAAACATCACATCCGAAGGCAACTATAACTTGATAATAATTGTGTTACACATATGTTGTAAGAATGCATGGCTTACCTAACAGCATCTCCACGTGTTTTAGTATTCCTCTTCTATGTTGAATTTACCTGTCAGTTGATTTACAACCACACAAATTTAAAAAAATAACGTCCTTATAGAGAACCGCTCTGTCTCTCTCTTTTTTTTCTTTTTAAATATCTGTCTTTCCTCCACTTTGATTCTCTGCCTAAGGTGAAATGGCAATCCCTTCTCAGGTCAATGGCACATCGTTGCTGCGATCCAAACTGCAGCAGTGAAACGACGACTCACATGAGCTTCTATTAAAAGTGTCATGCTCTGCTGATCGTGCTGCCCTTTATGACACACAAGACAGAAAGAGCAAGGAGGTTTAGAAATTAGTAAAAAAAAAAAAAAAAAGAGAAGCTGAGAGTGTCTGGAGAGCAAGTGTGTATTCTTCTGTGGGGATGAGTGTGTGAAGCCGAGTGAAGGAGCAAGAGGCAGAGCGAGGAAGAGGGAGAGAAAGAGCTGGCAGAAGACTGGCTATTAACAACATGAAAATCTCACACCTCTCACTTCCTCCCCTTTTCCGTTTCCTTCTCTTTCTTCTTCCACTTCTTCTAAGCCTGTGCACCTGCACCCATGCTCCTATAGGGACATCCACATGTAGTTTCCTTCCTGGCATTAGTTCATGGTCATCTTTTATCAATGTGTTTGTATTCAGCTTTGAGTACAAATCTATTGTTCACAAGTTAGTAAAAGCTCACAGTTGTCGTTTTGTTGTGAGTCTGCTGTAAAGCGACTGCAACGTCCTACAGGATAACAATCAATTATAGAAGTCACTCATGCAGTTCAAAGTCATTATTTTTTCTCTACCACTAAAGTGTGACTGATATGATCACCAGCGTAATTAAACTGCAGACCAGCGTAATTGAATAACAGAGTTCACCCAGTGAAGGCTTCTCTTTCATTCGGAAAGCAGATGGATTCTTGCGAGATCCACATGTTTGTGGCTCCACCACTATTTTGATCAATTAATGAAGCCTTTAACGGCTTAAAGAAGGTGTAATGATCCATTTATTTACATCTATACATATATTTAATTATTAATGATCTGGTAGTATCAATGCAAACTGAAAACATCGATCAGACATTAATACATTAATAGTCATAAATCCTAAATCAACTCTAAACAAAATTGTTTCATGGCAGAGTTTGTGTATTCAGCAAGCAGTGAATTGTTATCCAGCGTATCAATGCAATGCTGATCATAATGAAACTTTACATTCCCTCTATTTAACCACAGCAATACAACAGCAGAAACGATAAATGAAGTACAATGACTTAGATTATCTTTGACTGGACTGTATTTTACTTGTCCTCTGCAAGTGCCTTGAGACGACTTTTGCTGTGGCACTTTATGATAAAAGGTGAATTGTAATTAGTATTTTTTATTAGTAATCGTCAAGAATATTCTGTCAAATATTAATTTATGTTGTCCTGTTTAAACTGTTATTTAATGTCTGAATTAAGCTTTGATGTTTAAGGTAATTTTTTTTAAAGTCATCTGTGTTGTACATCCTACTTATTTTAAATGCACTTTATGCGTAACAAAAAAACACTATAGTTTTAAATTCCTTGTTTTTTTTATGTTGTAATATTTTGTTCCAAAATTATAATTTTTCAAGATAATAATTTCTGTAAAAGTTTACGGTATAAATTTTGATGATCATATGAAAAAAAATCGGTATAGAGTTTATATTAATTTCTTGATTAGCTGCTATGCACTTTATGTTGCTGAAGGGAAGGGAATTCAGTGCCTCTGAAAAATCATTCCAGAAGAACGACAATGGATATTTGCAAAGGCAACACAAGGGCGTGTATGTACTGCTGAAGAAGAGGTTCCTTCAGTGCATTGTTATTCATTCAACAGCCACAATAATCACTTCAGATCAACACAATTATTCTCACAGTCTCTACAGAACCCTTGGCCTCATATCACACACACACACACACAGAGCTTGTGTCTTCCCTGTGTGCTATTTGCTGGCTTCTTGTCCCCTTGATTAAGGGCGATGTGGAAACACAACGCTGACAAATCCTGACAGTTTTACACTTGATTTCAGACTGCTGCAAACGGAGGTGCAGTGTGAGAGCCTCCAGCAGAATGATCGCATGTCGGCTACACACATCATGCTTTCATCTTGTCACGGACCTGCAAACATTGGCTGTGGATACCTCTATTTACGGACTCTGTGCATGTCTGACATGCCAGGTTACTCATGGAAATCACAGATTTCCTGAAGGATGTGGGGGAAGGACAGAGAAGCAGGAACAAAATGTTTACAGAGCCTAAATGCTCTCAAAACTTAAAAAAACAACAACAATACAATAACATCTTCATCTTCACAGACTCTCAAATTATATCTAAGATATGGTTTTGACTACATTGTCAATACATTAAGTGCAGTTATTACAAAAGCATGTATATATTGAACTCTGCTAAGCATGCAGAATAATTGCTCACATTTTTACAAACAAAGCCCCACTGGACCGGCATCTAGAATACCAGCAAATTTTTCTCTGAAATTCAGATTAGTTCCTTTTGGAAATTTGGTAAGCAACCCCAAACTGCACGGATCACACAATCAAGGTCAGGAAACTGGTGCATGAGCCCCCTTTTTCTCCATGTACGTAACTCATTCAGGCAGTGGGGAGAATAGTAGTCAATCATGTGACATCTGAAAAATTGCTGCTTTTGCTCAGCAGCTTCCGCTGGATGGATTGAGGCCAGATAACACAAAACTCCAGCTGATAAATGTCCTATTTCAGTGCCCTCATAGTATGCTGGAGCATGTATTTGCGTGCATGTGCCTGCAGACAGGCTGATCTTAAGCCGCTTTACAGCCGTTTGCTGAGGTAAAAGGCTGATTCAAGCTTCAAAAAAGCATCAAACCAAGTCAATCTGTAGTAAAACTCCATTTAAGAAAATTACAGATTTTCCATCAGAGAAGTGGGCGGGGGTTATTTGAAGAAGACAGGTTTCATTTGTCTTTTTAGTGTATGAGGAGAAATTATAGGTGACTTTTCTGAAAGACATCATTTTTCAGGTTGGATTTATGATGTGTGTTTGAATAGTCTTACATTAAAACATAAAAAAATAAATAAATAAAACATTCATCTGCAACCGAGATGGCTTGAGAGGTAAACCACATAAACAGCCTCTTGGGACCCACAGGCCACTAGGGGGACCTCCAAGAACGTGAAATATTATGAGAGGCTAATTTATATAGTTTTAGTGAAGAGCCTCGAACATTTTAAGTTTGCTCTTTAATTTGCTGATGTGAACCATGCCATTGCAAAAACATGATCTCCCAAGATAAAGGGTCAAAATGTAGATCATCTGCATATGGCTGGGAGAGGGATGATAAATTGTGAGTTGGAGCAAAGACACATGGGAAACATGCAGGGCAGAGACCCCCGAGGACTGGAACTGGGGAACACTGCTGCAGGACATTTTGGTATACTCAAGAAGTCATTTTCCCATTTATGATGGCCAAGGGTCCAGGCCTTGGGGCAGAAAAGCAAGCTCCATTCATGATGCTCCCTCAGTAATTGTCCGTAACTCTTTGCCTGAACGCTAATCCAATGTTGCAGAACACAAGCCTCTTTTTTTTTTAATTTATTTTTATTACTATGCTGGCATCCATGTCCTTTTCCCACAAACGTACCTGCAGTTATCTTCAGCCATCAGTTCCGTTCAGACCTTTTTTATCTCTTTGGTTCACGGCAGTGGTAATGAGTACATAAAAAAAAAAAACAGAACAAAACTCGACAGTAAAAGAAACTTAAAATGCCATCTGACAAAGAGATATAAATGGCTGAAATGTGACCATGGAACAACAACAATGATAGATTAAATAATAGATTTGGTAAGGTGAATTTTGACAAAATAAAAATATTAAATGCAGTAATAGCCATCAGTGAGACTGTTCCCGGTGCAATGGAGTTTATTTTAGTTGCAAATAAAACATTAGACTAGTTGCCCCTTTAAATTGTTTAAAAAAATAATGTAAATAGTTTTGTAAAGACATTGTGTACTAGTATATTCTATTTCTTTATTATTTGGCCAGCATGCCTATCCCATTTTCCTTAAGGGCCACATGAAACCCTGGACCGAGTCGTTTGCATGATCCAAACGTGGAGTGTATATATGTTATAAGCATATGTTTTAAGCATTAGTTCATCCCTGCACAGTCAGTAATCTGTTGACTCGACCAGATGCATCACATTCATGTATATCACTTTACAGGAGTGATGTTTGCGTGCTAATGCTTTAAAGCCTGACGTATGATCTTTTTTAAGTCCAGAGGGGGTTTTTTTTCATTAAAAATATAAAAAGACATTAATACGAGGTCACATGAAATGATTTACAATAAAAGCAAAATCTGACAACATCAAGATTAGACGTTTTTGAGATCAGACGGATTAATTTATAGAGAGATGTGAAGTGACCAGTATGTTTATTAGAATATGAGACAGCTACATAACATTTCTGTCAGATTAACATTAAGGGAGTATGTCTGAAAGGGGCTTATTTCATAACATTTCCTTACTTCCTTACATACTTTTACATCCCCAGCACAGACCATACCAAAAACCCTGAAAAAGACTGAACTGACTTCACTGCTGTCCTATAGTTAGTGCAGACTGTGGAAAGCGATTTGCTCTGTTTCCTTTTCAAAAAAGGTCCCCAGTGGAAACCAACCTAATATCTTTTCATTTGTGGCACTTCATGAAGCTGAATAAAGGGAAAGCGAGTTCAGCCATCGGAGGGAAATGGTAGGAACAAATATTAGACATAATTAAAAAACAACACCACTTGAGGTTTCTATTGATTGAATATGAGATACGAGTCATTGATGTCACACAAAATACCCCTTAAAAAAAGCGATCTGGGATGTGGATTTGCAGACTTGAGTCTAGATGTGAGTACAGGTAAATGTGTACACAAACACATATAATCTACTTTGAATTTACAATCTATAGAAAGTTTGGAATGTATTGTGTCAATTTTGAAATGACTGGTGACTAATGTGTCCAAGGTGTACCCCATGTAAGTCAGCTAGGATATGAAGGACATGCATGATTTCGATACCTGGAATGGCCCTACAACAAGAACCATCAGTCATTAATAGCTAAATAACCACATGAACAAGGACTTATTGCTTTGTCGAGCACTAAAATACAGTGACATTCAAAAATTCCACTTAACACTTTACTCAGCATGTGGCTAAATGAGTAGCATTATAACAGATATTCTTTGGACACTGTATACTCTGTACCAAACCTGAAAAGGACCATCCACACCGTTATCAGCAACAAATCTAAACACTATCCTCTGTGATGCTATGAGGTTATATCGGTGCTTTTGAAAAAGGTTACTTAAAGTTCTGTGATGCTGCCATCACTTTGATGTAGCGTTAATGCTTCTTAAAAGTCTCGATTTGAAAAATATTAAGTGTTCTTTTCAAGATGACAATCCAAACTCACATTCAGCACATTACAAAAGACATAGTTGTACAAGAACAGGGTGGCGGTACTAGTCTGCCTGCAGTCCTGACCTGCCCTCAGTAGAAAAGTGTGGAGAATTTGAACTAAAATGTATGAAAAATGCAACAATACAATGCTGTACTGTGGCAATCCTAAACACGTTTGCAGGAAGAATCTACAAAAATAAGACCTGAAAGGCTCCATTTCCTGTTATTGTCAATTGCAGAGCATCCTCTCAGGGGTGTCCAAAGTCGGCCCTCGAGGGCCGGTGTCCTGCATGTTTTAGATGTGTCCCTTTTTTTTTATCAGACCGTGATACAAGGAGCTTGGTCATCAACAGAACTATCCAGACTTTGATGACAAGCTGGTGACAACCGTTAATTAGAATCAGGTGTGTTGATGGAGGGAAACAACTAAAACATGCAGGACTGCGGCCCTCGAGGACCGACTTTGGACACCCCTGCTCTAAGGGTTGTGGCAACATTAAAAAATAAAATGGGGATTTTCTTTGGATGTGTTCAGGCACCTTAAAGGGCACTTATTAAATTGCAAAGTAATGTTAAAACACACACACACACACACACACACACACACACACACACACACACACACACACACACACACACACACACACACACACACACACACACACACACACACACACACACACACACACACACACACACACACACACACACACACACACTTGCCCTGGAATGGATCAGTCTAAATTGCTTAATTATGAATGATGGTGGGTAAAGGCTATTATCTGACTCAGAAAAGTCATTACAATTCTGATGATGACAAAATAAGGTTCAAATAAGGGATAAGTTAAGCAACTGATACAGAATTAATTTGAGCTAATGTGTTGTATTACTCTAGAACAGTTACATGTGTAGCAAGCCGACAGCGAAAGACAGTCTCATAAATCATGTTAAAAAAAATGTCATATTTACTGGCCAGTTGTTCATCACAGACTTTCTTTCTAAATGGCAGCGCAGTAGAGTGGCACAGGTGGTGGTGAGTGAAGGTGATTAATGGCCCTTCAACAAAACAGGTGTGCAGATTTGGTGAATACTCCTCTGGAAAAGTAAATCTCATCTTCACACACACACACACACACACACACACACACACACACACACACACACACACACACACACACACACACACACACACACACACACACACACACACACACACACACACACACACACACACACACACACACACACACACACACACACACACACACACACACACACACACACACACACTCTCTCTCTCTCTCCTTATGGTTTGTATTTGTTTACAAGACAGTCACATTTTGCAATGTTTTGGATTTTATCTTAATTGGCGAAAGTAACAAAAAGCAAAACCTTCACTGGAAATCCTGTGTTTGCAGAGTTGAGAAGAAACAAAGATGACAAAATGCTTTTCTGACAGGTAACAGTGGCTCCAAATCTTAATTTATTTTCCTTTAGTAGTAAAATCTGCTACACAGCAGAAATATCCAAACCACCATAACAGTTGCAAAACACTTCCTATTGGCACCATATCATGCACACACACACTTTTGTACAGCACTGTCCTCATATTAAATTCTGGCATCAAGAATCATTGCAGTTTGAGCCCAGGAAGCAACATTTTCCACTCCATGCAAGTAAACGCTGTCTGTGAAGTGAATCAAACACAATACCGCAGATGATAAAATGAAAACCGCTGGAACTGCTGGAAATACAACATCCCAACAGTAAATATCGATTTGATGAAGTCCATAACATTTTTGTTCAGAACGGGGCGGGGGTGATCAAACCATTTTGAGATTGCTTTAAGTGTTGTCAAGTAAATATAAAGTTATGAGATTTTCAGGGCTTCCAAATGTCTTCACATGTGTCCTTTCTGTTAATAATTTTCTTCTAGTTTATCACAAGACTACATTTGAGGTTAATGTACCAGCAGTAGACCCATTTGACTGCATACAATTTAACTGGTTACTGGACAAAAGGGTGGTGAGGTCAATTAAATAAATGATGGATCTGTCCCATGTGGGTGCTTCAGTTTCATGGCTCTGGTATTATGCATGATGTCTCTCTGCAACACTTAAACATAATGGATTTATAATGTATCAAATAAACCTCTGCCTAATACATGCAAATGTTTTGCCGGGGGGAAAGCTTCATTAATGTGAGTACTATTTGGGTTCTTGCTATAAGAAGTCCTCAGTTTTAAATGGTGTCAAATCAGTTTCAGTAAATATTTGATATTAATCCCAGTATGTCTTATTTTCAAATACAGAATTTAATAAGTTTTTTTATGTTCCAATCACAGTGAGTGCTAATAAAATGAACTCACCCAGTTTTAACAGTTTAATTGTATTAGATTTCCATCAGAACTCATACCAGATATGGATCTTCATTTTTTACAACTGAGAAAACTCTCTTATAGACATGGATAAAATCATGGTTGCTACAGTTTCATGGTGTTTGAAACTGGGTGGAAAACAGGTTGACATTTTGAACTTCAATTAATTGCAGCCCTCTGCAAATTGAGGGCAATATAAGATTCATCTGATAGGGTGTCCAATTACTACGTACTGTGCACTAAAACCTTTTTGTCCCTTTTTTCAAAAGGGGGGAATCAAAGCAGAGATGCAGTAAAATAAACAACAAAACAGCATGTACAAAGTCCCGAATCAATCACAAGCACCACTAAAAATGGTTAAATTCATCCAGAGACCCAAAAGTAATCAAATTTATGCCGTAAATTGCTCATGTAATCTGTCCTAATGTGCCTTTGCATTTACAAACTAAAATTAAGTGTAGTATACAGCAGTCAACCAAAGAACAACAATAATATCTACGCCATACATAATAAGTATGTATGTGAATATACAGTATGTGTAGGTAAATAAAATAATCATTAAGGTAATAAAACAAACCTGTGCGTCCTGTGCTGACAGCCTTAGCCAGTCGGCGTAGCTTCCTCTGATGTGTCTTGCCTCTGTAGTGGATTTGTGCCTGGGCGCTGGAGTTCAGCTGGATGTTGCACACCTGGCACAAAGTGGCACTACTGCTGCCCTGCCGGCGCTCCCGCTTGCCCCTGAGTCCGGCCCTGACCCTCCTTACTCCTTCATTTTCCTCATCCTCTTCTCCCTCATCCTGCCCCTCACTTTTGGGGGGAAGGCCTCTGTCCGTCCACTTGTTTTTCTTTGGACACTTCATATCTAGAGAGAGAAAAAGGTTTTCAAGGTTACCAAAAGAAAGAGTTAGACCCACAGAAAACAGAAGAAAGAGTCTTTATGTGAACAATTGAGCTAAAACATACGTATGTTGTTGAACCCGCCACAGGGGGGCAATAGAGAAACACAACTTAATTTAGTGGAGTTTTGAATTCACACTGCAGTTCTTTATAGGCAAATAAAGAGAACTTTCCCTTCAAATTTATCCACATATTTAGACCTGAGTGTCAGCGTGCACAAATGTTTTAGTGTCCAAATGCCTGTTAAAAGTCTTTAATAACCCACCAAAGGCTCTGCACACTAGTATCTTATTCCAGCATCTGGATTTGTCAGGTACTAGAAGCAGATCCCCTGGGTTACACAAAGCAACACGCTTCTAGTGAGACCAGGTCGCATCAGTACCTGTAATGGTTGAGCAATTATGGCACGCTGACAGCATAAATCATTCTGCAGCTAAATGCAAGCTGTGCTGTGAATGTAGAAATGTCACCCAAAGTCTAAGTGAATTCTTTGTTTTGCTTCTGTTCATATGATAATGAAATCAATTAAGTCCTCCTGGTGTTGGACATTTTACCCCCCCCCCCCCCCCGCATATGCCACCCCTTCCCCCAACCAAAAACCATCACTGGTAAAATGTTGGCCGCTCTAAAAATTCAACTTGACAAGATGAAAGCAGAATGGAAATGTGTTCATGGAATTCATCAGCCTGAAACCAGCAATATAGACTTCAAAGCGGCAGCACATCACCACAATTATCTGCATGAAAGCCTCGCAGTCTGGGAGGTGGGAACATGAGCAACTACTGCTGAAGATGCTAACTGAAATAAAGAGTGTCTGAACACATGACTAAAACATACATACATTTCAAAATACAGTGCTCATGTGAAAGCCATCAGACATTTCTGGAGGGATCGCTGTGATGATTTAGGTTTTATTTTCCTCACAAAAGAGTTATAACATGCCAGTTCTATGCAGGTAATGGTGAAAAACTGCTACACAAACATTAAAAATCCCGAAGAATTTAAAGCTTTCCTGCGTGGAGACATGTAACATCTGCTCTTGGAGGGAAGTACCAATTTGTAGTGATAACAGCATTAATAAATGGCTCCATTTTTTGTGGGCTAAAGGGATTCAAAAAAGGATTTTTAATTATTATTCTACCTTTATTTAAGCAGGGAAAGAAACTCTTGACATTTTGATGAACCACAATGTTTGGTTCACATTTGAGGAAAAATACAAATTTTTACCTTTCATCTTAATATACCGGTAAGTACAGTATTGTGGCACTTAAAATTAAATCAGGGAAAAATTCCTTCCAGAGTGGTAATATCTTAAAATGTAGTTTAAAAATCTGACATGTGGATCCAGGCAATGGCAACTTGACGTGTGAAGTCAATTGTGTTGTTATTGCTTCTATTTATTGCGCGGTTCATCTATTGTGTTGCATGATTAACACAACAGCGTATATTCTGGAATGCCATGAAACACAAAAGTGACAAACTTAAAAGCAAAAAATAAATGAATTAATAGATACAATTTTTAAAAAAGTGGCTGCTAGTTTGACAGGCTCCTGCATGTTCATACTATTCGTTTTCCTCCTTTTTCCCCTGAATTTTTTTTTTTTTTTTGTTGAAAAGTAGCAGTGTATGTATGTCAGAGATAAACAGTCCTGCCTTTGATGTGGCTACATCTGCTCCTCCACCTCCCTGCAGTTCTGACACACGAGTTTAATTCTCTAAAAACGGCACCTCTGAATGAAAAAGGTAGTGATTAAGCAATTATGCTTTCCATCACAGACGGATGTATTAAAAAAATGAACAAACAAAAACCTACTTCCAATAGTAAGAGACATAGCAGGTTATATTTTTTTCACATCAATGTATAATAATAATAATAATCCAGTGTGTTTTCAGCACCTTTTCAAATAAGTGGACTGTCAGACTATTTTCTGTTATTGTTCCGAAGGCTGAGAAAGCCACTTAATCAACAAACAAATAGGCTGTAAATTATTAAATACGTTTAACCAACTATACACATGTATAGTCTTGTTGTTGATGGTGGTGACCGTTGTGACTTAAAGTTCATTTGACAAAAAACATAAACTTTAAAAACATTAAAATCCCAAAATATTGTTAGAGGAAACTTTATGGAGTATACAATTAACACAGTTCTGGAAAATTATACAATTAGTGATAGTGGTGGAACAGATCCAAGATAACCTGCATTCAGTCATGATTGTCTACAACCCTTTTCCCATTATCATTATATTTTACAGGTAAGCCAAAGTGCTTTCAAACATATCCTTTAAATGTTTAGGACTCTTTAAGTAACTTTGCTCCTCCATTACTGTCTCAAGCAGGATTAGATATAAAGGATCTTATACAAATGGCTTAAGTCCAGATTTATTAAAGCTTTAAACATGGAAGAAACCATGTTTTGGTGAAAAGGGATTACTGTTGATATTTTTCTACGGGGGAACACTGGTCATTTAGCCCCTCACACTGCTGGTACGTGGACATTTCTGAAGAGGTAAAAGTCAAAATAAATAGTAATTATTCTCTTTTAATCATGCCAATATACATCTTAATGTGCAATTAAGAATGCTGTATCTGGACATTATGATGGTGCCAATATCTGACATCTTGCGCACCTGGCCCTCTAGTGTCATTTATTCAAACCTGTGCTGGTTGCGCGGTACAACAGCCCCAACGAACCTCACTTTGTGAATGGCCTTGATTAATGCTTGATCCCTATCAAACAAGATGCTTCTGATGAAAGATTTCTTCTCCTTCCGTGACCTAGACTCTATTGGCCCTTTTCCACTAGTACCAACTCAGCCCAACTCGCCTCGAGACGGCTCGTCACGCATCGTCCCGGGTCCACCCGTTTTGTCCTCGCTTGTTTTTCCACAGCCAGGTGAGAAGTGGGCAGGTTGGGGTGAAGCTGCTGTGACGTTCTCGATTGCGCAACCCCTTTGTTCGTGTCGGCGCTGATGACAAAAAAATCAGCTGGAGCCGCGAGCGGCTGAGAACAAAACAGAGCTCCTGGTGGATCTGATCGTTCCTTATCACCCGTCTACATCCCTTTTTATTATTTATTTATTTTACTTATTTTTAATTCTCTCCTCAGCCACCAGGTTTATGAACATCTGCACCTCAGAGTTGGATCACCAAACAGACGTTTGCGCTGTATAATAAAATCGCAGCGAGCCGCCAGTCGCTCTCGCGCTGACTCCCACTTCCTGATTCAAACGTCTGACGGCCCCGCCCCCCGACCAATCAGTGGCGCGGAGGGTGATGGCATCAGATATAGGGCCGACTCAGCACGCTTAGAACCTCGGCAGAAAAGATACAGAAAACATATCTGCTTGGCACGGCTCCACCCGCCTCGGCCCGTAGTGGAAAAGCGCAAGACGGGGGCATGGCGGGTAGAAGCGCTGAGTAGGTACTAGTGGAAAAGGGCCATATGTTCCTGACTGACTACATGCTAGTGATACCTTGGTATTTTCTGAGGTTCTTCCTCCTGATTGTACTTTTTTCAGCTCGCCTAGGTCTACAGGCAAAGGTGGAGGCCTAATCTGTTGTAGTCTGAGGGCCATGTCCCAGCATCAGCAGGCCAGCAGCACACCTGAGTCTCATCCCATCATCACCACTACTAAAAGCCACCTCGGACCTGCAGTCAGCCTCAGATTGTTGAGCAATACTCTCTCTGCACTGGCTTCCAGTTGCAGCGCGCATCAAGTTCAACGCTCTGCTTCTGGCTTATCAAACAATTAACCAAATGGCTCCTGCCTACCTTAACTCCTTCATCCAGAGCTATACTCCCTCTTGACAGCTACGCTATGTCAGTGAAAGACACCTGGTATTTCCACCTGAACGTGGTGTGAAATAGGGATGCAAATTATCAATTATTTCATTGACAGTTGATAACCTTATCGATCGATCATCGATTAGTTGATAAGCGGCGTTTTTCCCCCATCTGAGATACAAACATAATTTTTTTTGCTTATATAAAATACAAAGGACATTTTAATGTATTCCTTAATCAAATATTTATTTGATACAAAAGTAACAAAAATATTTTTTTTTACCACAAGGAATATAATATAAAGTGCACTTCAAGGCTATTAGTAGTAGCAGCAGCCATAATAGTGTAATTTGTGTCAAGCAAATTTTAAGTTCTAGTTATGTTTTAAGTTAGAGTTTTGGCAGTGTTCAAAATAAAATTATGAGACCTGCTGTATTGGAGCACATTTTCTTTTAGTTAAAACTGTAGCAGGAACAGATGTTTAGAGAAACCTATGTATGTACCGGGTGAAGGCTGATTTATGGTTCCGCGTTACAAGAACGCAGAGCCTACGCCGTAGGCTACGGCGTAGGCTCTGCGTCGATTTAAGGCGGAACCATAATTCAGGCTTTAGGGGAGCGGGAGCATATCGGAGAACAACCAGAAGAATATAGAGTGGATTAAAAATAAAAGTTAAGCACTAAGCTACATGTGTCTCCCGTCTGGGCCATTGCAGACTCATTGCCTGAGCATGATACTACTAAAAGCAAACATATCCGCCGTGTCTTTCTTCTGTGCGCGCCGCGGCGGCAGCGTGTTGTGTCGCATTAAATGTGGTCCGGGCGTAATACCAGCTGGTGAAATTAAACGAAAAAAATAAATAAATAGATTAATTGTAATCGTTAATTTTAATCGGGTAATTTCATAACGGCAATTAATCGAAAATCGATTAATTATTAACATCCCTAGCCTGAGCATGATATTACTAAAACCAAACATATCCGCCGTCTCTTTCTTCTGTTATGTGCGCGGCGCACCGCGTTGTGTCGCATTAAATGTGGTCCGGGCGTAATACCAGCTGGTGAAATTAAACGAAAAAAATAAATAAATAAATAGATTAATTGTAATCGTTAATTTTAATCGGGTAATTTCATAACGGCAATTAATCGAAAATCGATTAATTATTAACATCCCTAGTGTGAAATCAGTAGCCAGACTCTTTCCCTCCATTGTTCCCCGATGGTTGAATCTTTTAACCTCACCTAGTCTGTGTCTGGCTCCACACATGAAAAAGGACACACACTGGACCTAGTAATATCCCACAGGCTGTGTTGTCTATAGCCGCTTTTGCACTAGTATCACCTTAGCTCGGTTCTACCCGTTTTGCGCTTTTGCATTAGGGCTGAGACTGGTAGAGCCGCTCCAAGCCGATACCTTTTTCTGTAACCATTTCAGTGAGGTTCTATAGCGGGCTGAGCAGGGACTATTTCTGACGTCACCACCCTCCGCGCCACCGATTGGTCGGGGGGCGGGGCCGTCAGACGTTTGAATCAGGAAGCGGGAGTCAGCGCGAGGCGACTCGCGGCGATTTTATTATACAGCACAAACCTCTGTTTGGTGATCCAACTCTGAGGTGCAGATGTTCATAAACCTGGTGGCTATCGAGAAAAAATTAAAAAAGCGATGTAGACGGGCTGTTTTTTTCTCAGCCACTCCCGGCTCCAGCTGATTTCTCATCTGCGCCGACATGAATAAAGGTGCTGCGCAATCAAGTACGTCACAGCCGCTTCACCCCACCCCCCCCCCCACTTCTCCCCTGGCTGTGGAAAAACACACGTGTGGAGCCGAGCCGAGCCGCGCCGAGCTGAGTCGGGCCAAGTAAGTCCTAGTGCAAAAGTGCCATTTGTCACTGAAATCTGTGACTGCTTGTATTTCTGATCAACTGCCTGTTTTATTCTCTGCCACTGTACCTTGCTCTGTTGTTGTAGCTTGTCCTCCTAGACGCCATCATCATGTTATCAGTGCCAATATATCATCTCAGTTCTCTTTGGTTTTCAAAGATTCAGTGCTTTCCACTGTGGATGGGTGTGAGCCCATCTGTGTTGTTGAGCTAACTTCTCTCTTTAACTCTGCATGCACTACTTTTCTGGACTTCTTCGTACATTTAAGAATAATTCGTCCCAAAGCACATTCTGAACCCTGGATAACTGACTCTGTTCATTCTCTCAGATGCTCATGTAGGTGTGCCGAAAGAAGGTGGAAGAAGAATAGGCTGCAAACCTCTCAAAATGTTAGGGGACTGTCTTTTGGAATATCAGAGATTTGTAAGAGCTGCATCTCTAACCTAGTCTCTAGTAATATTCAAAACCCAAAAATCCTGTTGAGTGTTTTGAACTCCATTGTAAACCTTCATGTGGCTTTTACCTACAACTACCCTCTCTAATTACTTTTTAAACTCCTTGTGCAAAAAAATCTTAGCTTTTCCTCTTTTGTGTTCAACCCGTTTGCTATCTGAAGTAGTTTCTGAAGCTAAGAAGAGGGAATGCGTTTCACTGCTTCACGCATTCCCTCTCTCCTTTTAAAAGGAGTGCTGGACTCAGTAGGGCCAGTGATTTTTGTGCTGGTCAATGCCTCAGGTAATTTCCCTAGCCTCTTATTAAAAATCCAAACCTTGACCACTCTGTTCTCAAATTTTAGGTTCATCTCCAAACTTCCCTTTCTTTCCAAAGTGTTGGAAAAAGTTGTTTTTAAACAGCCCCAGCCCCACTTTCTTAGTTGCAAACAGTGTCTATGAAAAGTTTCATTCTGGTGTCAGAGCTCGTCACAGCGCTGAAACAGCACTGCTGAGGGTTTTTAATGATTTGTTTTTAATTGTTGACTCTGGGTGTGCCGCTGTCCTGGTAACCTCAGATCTGACAGCACCCTTTGATACCCTCGACCACAAAACACTTCTTGAACATTGTGCAAGTATAAAAAGTACTGCCCTAAAGTTTTTCTATTCTTATCTGAGAGATGTTTTTGTTCATCTTGGTGAATCTTCTTCAAACAGATCCCCTCTAACATGTGGGATCCCCCAAGGGTCTATTCTTGGCACCCTGTTTGTTTTGCACACGCTGCCCCTGGATTCTATATTGCGTAAACACAATGCCTCCTTCCACTCCTTTGTGGATGACATACAAATCTACCTCCTCTTAAGAGTAGACTGTAAGGAGTCAAAGAGTTGTCCACGCTTGTATTACAAGCTGAACTATTGTAACTCTTTATACGTTGGGTTAGATCCCTCTTCACTGCAACACCTGCAGCTGGTACATAGCACGACTGCTCGCTTGTTGACCAGCACAAAAAAGAGAGACCATATCACTCCTGTCCTTTCTTCTCTGCACTGACTTCTTGTCTCCTTTAGAATTGATTTCAAAATCTTATTGTTTGTTTCTAAGGGGGGACCTATAAATGACTACTTGCCAAGGAAGAGCTCTAAGGTCAGCTGATCAATTGCTTTTAGATGTTCCGAGATGCAGGCTAAAAACAAAAGGAAAACATGCCTTTGCAATAGCTGCACCTAAGTTATTGAACAACTTATCGTACCACATTAGATTCTGCGCAAGTTTGGGGACTTTTAAATCCTTACTTAAAACTCACC
This sequence comes from Cololabis saira, assembly GCF_033807715.1. Lineage (NCBI taxonomy): Eukaryota > Metazoa > Chordata > Actinopteri > Beloniformes > Belonidae > Cololabis > Cololabis saira. Next base: position 33,397,312 of record NC_084605.1, on the reverse strand, counting down.
TCTTTTCACTGGCTTTTAACAAAGTTTGAATTGACATCCATGTACCATTAATTGTGTTTTTTTATCTTACGGGATGCATTCTATCATAGTTTTATATAATCTTCTACGTTATTTTGTATCATTATGCATCTTATCTGTTCAACCCTTCAGCCAACTTTGGTTGTTTTAAATGTGTTTTGTAAATAAACTTGACTCGACTGTAGCTTTTGTAAAACATTACAATTTTTGTGAATGCCTATTCATTTAAAAACTAATTGGGTATGTTTTCACATTGCTTTCATACTGTCAAGTACATACATAGGTACCAAGGTGTTAATTCAAGGTCCAACAATGTTCAGAGATTTGCTTTTCCAAATATGTAATATGATACATTAATGGCAGCAGTCATTGTGTGAACCTACCAGCACACTGGAACCACTAGAGTTGCTCCTCTTTATGTGGTCAGCTGGAGTTGGCACCAGCGGCCCCATTAAAAACAACTTTTAACAAGCTGCCTGCTGGTCAGTAGCCGCCGGGTCTCTCTGGCACTGCAGTCAGGGCAGCTCTGCCTGTCTGGCAACAGACCAGTCCTCTGCTGTGGACCAAACGGATGAAATGAGCGATGCTACGCTAAACAAGCAGTGGCACCTGCAGCTGAGACCTTTCATTGATAACCTTCCACACAGCTGTGTTTTCATTCTAGTAGATTGGCTTCTGGTCAGAGCAGTTGAGGCCATCAGGTTGTAAAGCCCATCAATCTTTAACAAGAGCCAGTAATATGACAGGTTAATATGATACGCTAACTGCCTGGCATAACTGAATGAGCTTACAATGTCAGTCATGATGTGGCGTCTTATAATATCTATTATGAAGTTCTAGGAGAGCAGAAACTCACAACTAAATATGAAGTTCAAACATACAGAAATCCATACTTCACTTGCTATAATTAGTCATGATCTGCAAATTTTACGGGTCACGTGCTTTTTTTTTTTGTCTAATTTAAAAAAAAAAATCTTGGTTGATATTGTTTGTTAACAAATTGAGCTTGAAGGTTGTTCACATAAAAAATGGTCTCAGAGGAAACACGATTGTTGTGATACATAATGGTAATACTAAATTTGCAAAAGAGGAGTAAGTATTGTGAGTCAATTAGAATTTGCGTGTTGAATTTCGTGCATTTAAATGTCTTTTTCTGAATTAAGTGTTAAACTGCTGCTAGTTTTAAGTTTACATCAACAAACAAAATAGTTATTACTGAAAATTACAGTAAGTCATCTCTCAGGTGGTACATTCAGTTTTTCTTCTTCAGCTATTTTGTTTTTTATTTTTACACTCCAGGATTTGACATCAATAAATGAAACATTTTTTTTCTTGTAGTAAAGCAGTATAAGCTACTTACTTGAAGTAGTATCCATGTCCGACGACACATTAGCTCAGTTTATAGATCCTGTATGAATCCGAAGGCTGGATCTTTGCAAATCACAGACCTCTGAGACAAACTCAAACGTCAGAGTGCCTTTATCTACAGTATGAACACAGTATCTGTTGTCCTCTTAATAGCCAAGATATTTAGCCTGGGCAGCTCTTTAAATACCAGCACTCATCAGCCTGTCTGTCCGTCTGTTGATCCAGTATCAGGAAAGACTACGCCAAAGCCAGCGTCATAAAGCATGGGTTGTACCACTCATTGATACAACAAAAAGACCTGTACAAAGCATGATGGAAAGTAATACATATAGTGTATTCGTTTAAATAGACATATTTCAGACAGAATTTAAGGCTATTTTAGTCTTATTATAACCTACTTATAACAATTTTATGGTCAGGAGGCTTATTTGCTAAACTATTTTTACAATCTGTTTTCTAATTCAGTACAACTGAAGCAAAAAACACATCTAAACAGTTATTTATAAAACCTCACTAAGCAAAGGCTTGACTTGACCAAAGTCTTGGTTATGTGGGGGGACGGCAGCTAGCTATTTATGTGTCAGAGCCCGTGGTGAGCTGTATGAACAGTGTGGGAGAGATTATCAGAAAAAGGTGGGAGGAATTAAGTGCCAGACGCAAGGTGTTATGGCTATTTTATTCCCCTTACAGTTAAAGGTCAGACCATTACTTTTCAACATCAACTTCAATGCTGGTGCTTCTGAGCTCCACCTTGCTCACAGCAGCATCAACACACTCCCAATCTACGGCATTGGTTTTGTATGTCTATCCCTAGTTTACGCCACAGAATAACACCTGTTACCTGATTCATATCTACTTCAACATCACGTATTTGTGTCGACATCACATGAGGGGAAAATGAAAGGCAGGTTGCTCTAGTTTGGAATTCATAATGTAACCCACTTGTGTGGAGTGTAAGGGTGCTTTCAGACCTGTGGCCCGTTTGTTTTGTTCCGATTCAGGGGCTAAATCGATACAGTTGTTTTGTTTTTCGTTCGTGGCGTTTGTGTTCACAAGGCAACTGTCTGTAGCGGTTCAAAGCTGTTAACAAATGCCATGAACCAACTGTTCTCTCATTGGTCAGAAATGAACGCGGAAGGAGTTTCCTCTTCCGTACCCCGGGAAAAACAACAATGGTTATAACCTCTTAAAGCCCCTTTCACAGAGAGGGCGCAAAGCGGCGACCGCCGCCGGCTTTCTCATTCATTTTGTATGTGCTACCGCGGCGCAAGAGCGGGCCGCTCTGCCGCTGAGCTCAGCGGTGAGCGAGAGGGCACCTGCCGCGGCGTTTGCTTGCCTGCCTGCCCGAATTGAACATTTTTTAATTTCACCGTGCCGCGCTGTGCCGACATCTCGGCACGTCCAATATTTGTGTCCAATAGGAGACAAGGGGGTGGAGGCTGCGCCAACTCTTCTCCTTGCGCCGTGGTAGCACATACACAACGAATCGAGTTGTGTTGGTTGCTGTGTGGATTCTGTTCTCACTGCAAACGCACTGCTCCAGGTCTGGAATGGAAGTGAGCCGAGACCACCTCTCCTAGGCGATCTCGGCTGGCTTGTTTTGTTCCGCATCCGAGCGCGATTACTGTGTTCATATATACCAAACGAACCGATCTTTAGGGAGAAACGCTCCCTGTTTCGGAACAACTGCTCCAAACAGGACACAGGTGTGAAAGTACCCTAAGTCACAAATGGGACTCCTGTAAACCAGCTTAGGCAAAGCTGGTTCTAGTACAGCATCTGCTATGAACTAGACATAAGCAAACTGCTGGAAAATGAGAAGAGCATTTTCATAAAACACATCTCATCTCATGGCCAAAGCTGGTCCAAACCAGTAAGCAAGTAGGCTGCTGTATATGTGTACGCAGCATCTAGGTGAAAATACTCAGTTGGATGGACCATTTTCTCTATTGAACAACAAACAATAAAAAAACAAAACTTAATTACCTCTGCAGAATTCTCGTCAATGAAAAAAGGTGTTTGGAATATTCAATAAAATACTACATAGAAACAGATCTCACTAAACTAATCACCAGTAAATAAATAAATTTATATATATATATATATATATATATATATATATATATATATATATGTGTGTGTGTGTGTGTGTGTGTGTGTGTGTGTGTGTGTGTGTGTGTATACATATATAAATAAATAACAACATATGAATAAATAAAGAACAATGGCTAGGCCACTGGCATCTCTTTGTGTGACAATCTTTGCTTTATGGCCGGAGACAGCTGCATAGGAAAGACCTGTCAACATCGCAAACTTCTTTATCAAGGGACTCAATTGTACCTCCTGTGTAACGTTCTCCACATAGGTGTCAACAACAGTGATGAATTGTTTATCTTTCTCTTTGACAGGTATGTGGATTTTTTCCTTTATGGTCAAAAGAGTAATTGACTGAAATACAAAATGTTTGATGTTCTAACTTAAAAAGGACAAGTGTCCTATAGTTGCTTACTTTTTCACAATGCAAACTATTGTTATATTTTTAAGTTTAAACCTTCATTTAGAAAGGCCACCCTTCATGAGTCAAAAACTAGAACTGCTGTCTTTGACTTTAATTTCTCATCAGTTAGGTGTGTATTGTGGGAGGTTGTCTGGAGACTAACAGCCAGCCGCAGCAACAGTCACACAAAGTCAGGTGGAAACTGAGCTGACAGGCTGCTTTAAAAGTGCCAACCTGTTCAGCTTGTTTCCCTCAAGCTGCCCTTGCCATCTGTATGATGTGATGTGCTGCCTGTCTTGAGTTGCTGTTTCACACCAGGCATGCATTCGTTTATCGGAGAGCTTTGACAAATGAGGGGTTCTTAGAGAAAGGCTTTGGCACAGAAAAGAGCAAAGGAGTTGGACCAAAAGACTTTCAAGAGATTTGGAAGTGCTGGCTTTCCCCAAGAACAAACTGATTTAGCTGTTTATTCTTTTTTTTTTTTCTTTCTTTTTTTTGTTGCAAAATTAACAGCATTTTTAACATCACATAAAAATGATTATTTCAGCATGTGGATAATCTCGTATTTTTTCCTAGTGGGTCATAGTACGGTATATTATGACCTCTGTCTCTATACACACACACACACACACACATATACATATGTATACAATCTGTCTTAAAGCCTGTTGAAAGTATAACAAGAGTAGAAGGTGGCCTAAGAATATCTTTCAGAGAACCAAGTTCTCTATTTAGACTCCCCTTTGAGAATGAAGACTCAACAAATCCCGCATCTTTCCAGATTAGTGATCCTTCTGATGATATCAATGAAACTTCCTGGAATAAGTAGATCTAGCTCAGATGTGTTAAAAAGCGGATGAAAGGCTTCTGTGAATGAAATGTTTTGGCACAGACATATGCTCTTTTAAAAATGGCATTAAACCAGATACTCAGGCCAGGATGAGTTCTCGCCGCAGCACCTGTCAGTGATGTTCCATGACATCAACGACGGATGACAGCAGATGAAGTGCTCGGCCTGGAATGGAAAAACTGAACTGTAGGGGGATATGAGTAATAATTCAGATTTATTTAATAATCGCTACAAGCATTGTATTTATAGAGTAACAAGAGAACACATTTCAAGGGACACATTATTAAACCTACAGGGACTTCACATATTAATCTATTTCCACCAACTGTTTTTTTAGGCAAGTAATACTCACAATGAATGAATATTGAACAAGGGAGTAACAGGTGGACTGCAATTACAGCTGTGTTGCTAGGAAACCTTGTGCATCTTTTGTGAATATCAGTCTGAGCAATTTCAGGTCAATTGTGCTGTAATTTGTACAGAAAAAGGAGAAAGAGATGAAAAAAACCCATACTGCAGAATAGTGGACAAAGAAATGAGCAACAGACCAGGACTCAGTTTGATTGGTAAGGAATTAATAACCTCTTTTTTTTCTTAAAGCAACGACTGTTTTATGTGATGTATTTCCTGAGAAATAAAAGGCAGACATTAAGAAGAAACAGCATGTTTTACAAGCAAGAAAAAAATTATTTTAAACAACATTACATCATATCTCTACGTCAGCCTCTACGAAAAAAGTGAATTCGAGTCTGCGGTTGTGATTAAATCAGTTGGATCTTTGTAATGATTAGTGTGAAATATTGTGTGTTTATAGGCTTGGAAAGTTGATGCCTTTAAACAAATTGAGTCCACAAGCTCCTGACCTAACAGCAACTTCTTATGCCTGGGTACATTTTATGCATGAGAAGAGGCAGGTCTTCGAAACCACATATGTCCCAAAAAACTGCAGTTGTGGTGAAGGTTTTAGACATTAAGGTACCAAAGAAATGTGATTGTATTTCAGATGGGATGTGAAATCCAGAAGCATGTCAGACTGATGGGAAAGAGGCTCATTGCTTCAAAGCTGGTATTCATAGCAGCCTGGTTTAACTCTGATTAAAGTGCATAATATAACCTACATTATTATAGCAAACTTTACAGCTCTCTGAACACATTAGCTATCATTAGGTAACTCAGTCATTGTCTTTCAGCTTCAGGAGGCTCGTAATTATCTGAGTGCAGTCTGTTGTGTGAATATTTGATCTCTTAAGCATCAAGACCCCTGTGTGGACCCATTATTTTTTACTGTTAAACTTGACAAACTTGGGTGACATGTTCCGTCATTCCAGACATATGTACAAAACTGAATAAAACAGTGAATATTATGTAAATGACCGCATCATTCATGAGACTCTGGTTTTGAAATTGCACGGTCAGCGTAACCGTTAAAAAAAATAACAGAAATAAAAAACAGATCTCAGCATGACGGCAGCTTTGTTGAACTTGGTCTCTTATTTATAAACTGTTCAGTATATTATACAGTAAGTAAACCTAATACTTTGTCACTGTTTTACTTACAATTGATGTGTACTGTATACATTTGTTTTAAATTACATTTTTAAACGTATATTTATATGTTCGTGTTTAGTCTGTCGTGAACTGTTACCCGCAACGTAGTGCGGGTAACAGGATTGCTAGTTTACACCCTTGGAAAGTTCAGTGACATTTTAGTTATTCAGTTGTTATTGTAATGTAAAGTGTTATTGTAATATTTACAATGTTTTTTGTGTTTGAATTGATCAATACAGAGTAGCAACTTGTGAATTTAATGTAAATATTTGCTTTATTGTAGCCCATTGCATTTACGTGGGCATATTGTTCTTTCATCTTTAAGCATGTAATTGATATATCTTGTATAATATGCATCTTGTCTTATTTGTATCATACTTTTAGTTTCATGGTGCTGGAAGAGCGGCAAATAAATGTGATTGCACCCGTTTGAGACCTCTCTTCTTTTGGGGGCTGCTACATATTACAAAACACACATATACTGACTTGAAAGAATCGTTGTGATATCGTTCTTTGTAGCTCCAAGTTAGTCATCGTACATGGTGCAGTCAGTGTGAGCAATTGTTAAACTGTCTTGAAAAAAAAAAGTTAATATATGCAAAATACAACATATGAATGTATTTCATATATTCATATTTTGTATACTGTCTTCTGTATTTGTGTGTACACACAAGAGCCCAAAGAGATTCAAAACTCACCTAGAGGAGACTCAATAGAGCATAATTATACAATGACACATAAGATCCACCAAAAATGCTCAAATAACTATACCACAAAAGCAGTGTCAGGTCTTGGTGACAAGGTCATGTGCAAATGTTCCACTCATATACTGCAGTGATTCACTACGTTAAGTAAGTGAGTGGGAGTTGTTTGGAGGGTACGTATTTTTAGTCTGTATGTTTCCCTTGAAGTGGGACTAGGAGTATGATGCAGTGACATTTCAGAGGTGTGTATTGTTTGACATCAAAAATCTTAAATAAGTGTTGTGCGCTCCAGCTCTGTTTCAATGTTTTAAACTAATTACGGTTCAACCAGCAGCCCTTCCTCAAGATCAATGTTCACTAGACAAAAGGTTTGTTTTATAAGCCACACCTCAGTCACACAACTGATGTCCATTGTCTTTTTCACCATGATGGTGAAAAAAATCTGTCCAGTCAAAAAGCATCCATATCAAAAAGATAGGCTACAATTTAACATAAAATATAATCTTCGAAATACAAATCTATCCATACAAAGTCCTGTATTGACCTGATTAAGACAACGCAACCTTTTTCAAAACACGTCTTTAAAAGTACCAAATCCCGTCTAGTAAGGACTTTTTTGATCCAGGTATGATTGCTTTTCAATAAATTTATGCCAGCTGCTGTCTTTTTCTCACTAAAGATAAAGATGGGAACACAGCAGCGTCTGAGACCTGAGGGCAAGAGCTGTGTGCGCTCAGGTGTTTTGTCTGTGCACGGTAAATGTAAAACTGGGAAGGGGTTTTACTGTCTAAGCTTTGTTATTTTGTAAAAAAAAAAAAAAAGTGTTTGAACAAAGTGTGACAAGTGAAATTGATATAAACCTTACCAAAATAAAACAAACAAAAAAAGTGGTCCTTTGGTGGCCAATGTCTTAGAAAAATTCTAGATCCTCCGCTGGTGTGAATTGTCCTGCACCACAAGGCTCTGTGGCGCTGCAACATTCATGTGCAACAGCCAAAGCTGCCTCTAAACTCGAAGGCCAGTGTGTTAAACCATAATTTCCAGTCAGTTGAGGAATAGTCTATTTATTTTTTCAGTCTGTGAGGAACCAGAGCGGCCTCCCCACGTACAAGGGGACAAGGCAAAACTGGACCTGGGTGATGAGGTGTAAAAACCCTCGCAGAGCGTAGAATGCCAAAAAAATAAGGCTTTTTATTCTAGGTAAAAAAACACATACAGGCGGAGGGCAAAATCAGCATTCCACAAAAAGAAGGCACAATGGGGCATAGCCTCCCAACAAGCTTCCTCCATTCAGCAGACCCCTCTTCTGGTATGCAGCTGCTGTTTATAAACCCAGGCAGGGTGGAGAGGTTGATTGGACACAGGTGTGCCACAATCAGCAGAACCAGGCACACCTGTGCTGCTCCCGCGCAGACAACGCCCAATCCTCCACTCTGCCACACACATTAAAAAAAAGTCCGGTGATGGTGAGAAGGGGAGGGGTTGCTCACTTTCTCACACAGTCATATACTCGCGCACCCTCTACCTACAGAAGCGGCCCATTTTCACTGTTAGCATTTTTGGGGGTTGCCATCATGGTGACTAAAATTGTATGACATGCAATTTTTTAACTCTTCATTAAAATTTCATTTTATTTGATTTCACACTTGCCTTACTTTTGAGCATCATTGTTTAGGACCTGATCCTGTAACTGTTATGATGTTATGTTTAAAGTAGGGCTGGGCGATTATATGATCTCGATTTGTGATCGCGATCAAATTAAGTTCGATCACGGTGATCAGCTGTGGGTCTACTTTCTCGATCACGTGCAAAACATGCTGCAGCAAAGTGCACGACAACCAATCACAACCCGCTTTCCTGGCACCGCGCTGTCTGCATTAATTGATCATGCGCATGACATGCCGCGGCAGTCGGTAAGGATCCAGACGGGAGACGTACGTAGCTCTGTGTTTTACGTTTATTCACCATTCCATGCATAATTCTGGTCCGTTCCTTAAAGCAGGGCTTTCCACAAGCGCCGGCTGCCGGCCATATAGCCGACTACTCGATTAGGTCCAGCCGGCTACTTTAATGACCATTATTTTTTTAGCCTATAAATATTATTTTTCGATTTTAATCAAATTAAATGTTTTTCTCATAGACTGACAATAATGTCAAACTGAACCGCACTCATTAAAGTTGTGATTCGCTCTGCTTGTACACAAATTACTGATCTGATCACCGCCGACTTCATACAGAAACTCCGCGGCCCCGACAAGGGTGTGTGTGTGCGTGCATGTGCGTGTGTGTGTGTGTGCGCGCTCAGCGGAGTGAATGTGTCGGAGGCAACAAGCAGAGCTCACCAGATGATTCTTTTGTCACCATAAAAACGGTACGTCCTTATTACTCAGGCTATCCACTACAGAATGTAATCAGTTTAATCAGTTTGTATTAAAAAGAAAGCCTAACCACGTTGCGACGCGCGCCGTACGGTGTGCGTCGCCGCGTACCCTACGCCGTTGGCTCTGCGTTGGTGTAACGCGGGACCATAAATCAGCCTTAAGTCCCTTTAGGCTAATACTGTGAGAAATAACCTCTCATAATAGCGGTACTACAGTTAATAAATTTAATAAATGCTCCTACTGCCGTTTCTGCTGGCTAAGTGAATTTTAACTTCTTAATTACTAACCAGCGTCAGAGTCACGCACAGTACACAAACTGTGATGTTAAAGAGCCACCTTTTGGTCAATTTAAGCAACAGCATCGCCAGCTGCTTGACAGTGGCTCAACTCATGAGTTTACTGTTTTTGTTGTTAATAATGTCATTGCAATTTTATCTATGCAATTGTGAAAAAAAAAATGGCAAAATAAATGAAAAACTGAACAACCGCATTTTTTGGTTGGTTTACATTTTAAATGATCATGACATTTTTTTTGTCTGCTAAAACTACTTGAAACCTTTTTAAACTGCTTAAAACTACCTGTTTGTTGTGCCATTTTCTATATGGCTCTTGTTAAAACATGCTATTTGCTTTATTTGTTAATAGAAAAAAAACTAATCTCTGGTTTCTTTCTATTTTATTCCAGAAGGGAGGGGGGATCTTCTGATTTAAAAAATCGTGATTAAAAATCGAGATCGTTCAATATGGGAAAAAAAATCGTGATCACTTTTTTTGCCATATCGCCCAGCCCTAGTTAAAGTTCCCGTTGTTATGACACATTCAGGTTGCTGGCACTGCGCTACCTGTTGTCGTGGACGTTCCAAAAGTCTAGACCCCAAATACAAGATTACTGAAGAAAGAAAGTATGTCTCACTTTAGAAATTCTTTCCTTAGAAATTCTTAGAACTATACAGATGAAGTTAAAGCATCAGACCTATACTCATTATCAGAACCTTTACGGCAGATATGCAATTATAAGAGGTACCATCAAGAAACATTTCAAATTAAAGTCTACTTTCAGATAATTTGATTTGAGAGTGTTTAGACAATCGATCGTAGAGTATTTTCACGGGTAAAAAGTCAAAGTCTTTTGCACGCAGAGCCACTTTTTAAATAAATATGGATATACTGGGATTGGATCCATATGTAATGAGTGGTAAGTCAAACATTTTCTTTTCCAGGGGATAACACTGTTGGATTAATTTGTATGAAAACTCTCAAAACGCAAGACCTCAATGTAGACTTTGATTTGGAATGTATTTTGTAGGTACTGCTTATCACTGACTGGGATGAGAAGAATCCAAGACTATGGTCCTCAGCTGGAAAACGGTGGAGCGCCCTCTCCAGGTTGGGGATCAGATGCTTCCCCTGGTGGAGAAGTTCAGGTGCCTTGTTCATTAGGGTCTTGTTCACGAGCGAGGGAAGAATGGAGCGGAAGACTGCCAGGTGGATCGGTGCATCAGCAGTGCTGCAGATGTTGCATTGGTCCGTTGAAGTGAAGAAGGAGCTGTCGATCTACATTCCTACCCTCATGTCACAAGCTGTGGGTACCAAAAGAACGAGACCACGGAAACAAGTATTCAAAATTAGTTTCCTCCGCAGGGTGTCTGGGCTCTCCCTTAGAGACATGGTGAGAACCTCAGTCATCAGTGAGGGGTTCAGAGTAGGACAGATGAGGTTACTCGGGTATCTGGTTAGAATATCTCCTCGACGCCTCCCCGCAAGGTTTTCCAGGTTCGTACGGCTAGGAGGAAACCCTGGGGGGGATCCAGGACATGTTGGAGGGATTATGTTTCTTGGCTGACCTTGGAAACCCTTGGGATTCTCCCAGATGACCTTGACAAAGTGGCCGCAGAGAAGGAAGTCTGGGTCTCCCTGCTTAGGCTACTGCCGCCGCGACCTGACTAAGGATACGTTGCCAGACGGACTACTTATCACTGGATATCTCAGATAAAGTTTCTAATGGTGATTTATTTGGATTGGATACATTTTGTCAACATCTCGAGGAGGGAAATGACCTACTTGCCATCAGATGTGTGATTGAGATTGACCTGCATAACCAAACAAAGCCTTTTGTCTTGAGCTTTGATCTTAAACTCCTGAAGGTCAAAATCTCGATTAGTTTAATAAATTAAAATTGATGAATTGATTTGATTGGTTTAAAAATAAATGTATATTTTTCTATTAGTAGTGTGCAAATTTGGAAGCTTTTTTTTCACAGCCTACTGCACACTCTGCATGAAATGAATAAATTGCATGCAGTGCATTAGAGATGTAGTGCATGTAATAATGGGTTATGGAAATGAGATTTAACCTCTGAATACATTCAAAAATTTTTCTCAGATAAACAAAACTAAATACAGGTATTTTAAGGAATACGGTAATACTGACAAAAAGCCGTTGCTGTTTTCGTCTATTACACACACAAATCTGCAACAATATAAAATATTTTACGGCAATACATCTGAAGCTGGGTCAGACTTATGGTCAGATTATGGATAAAAATACACATATAACTATGATAAAATTGGGAACACAAAATATCATGTGGCTGTCAGATAAGTAAACACAGAAACACACAGACACATGCTCCTTGGATGTTGTGTGGCTGGGTTCCCAACATATGTCCATTCAGGGTTGGTATCATCTTGTAGATACCGCAAAGTAAAGATGACACACTCACAGACGCACACACACACTGCTCTCTGTAGCAAGAGATTAGTTCCTCTGTTAAACATAGAGGCCGAGCAGGTTTCTGACATGTCAGCTCTTTAATTAGACCGGACGTATCTGAGCATTCAAACACTTGTCCAGGTTTCATGTTTCACGTTTCTTGTTTCAAAGGACCCACGCTGACATACTTCCTGAAGAATAAGTAATAACCACAACCTGCCACTCAAATCACTCTCCTAACATTGATCTACTCTTACTCTAACATTAAACATGTTTTTTGTACTAATATCTTATTATTTAATTTAATGAAAATGAGTAATAAAAATGCACTACCACAATACATTACAGTATGCTTTATTAAAGGCTTGAAGAGTCTTAGTATTGCTAACAACAAGGAAATGAAACGTGTAAAACCTTCTAACATACGACATGCACACAAACACTTATTGGGTGTCTATGTTCGAGTTATAGTACTGTATGTGCCTTTCTTGTGTAGCTCACAGACAGATAGGAGGAGTAACAGCCAATCAGCTGTCACTTTCACTGATGTGTTGGGAGTCTGGGGACGAGACAGCCCTGCATGCCATCTCTTTGTCTCTGTATTTTACATTGTTATCCAACTCTGGCTGCTTAGCCAATCAAACACTCAGTAGACCTTACACCCCACTACATGGTCACCAAATGTTAACACATACTGTTAGTAATCCTATCCTATTAATAAATAATAATCCTGTAATTGTGTTAAGTGCAACTCAAGCATGCATGAGAAGCACTTTTATACAGCTCCTGAAATAGCCCTTGATCTTGCAGATTGGCACTTGTATGCATTTCCTCCGTTCTTCATGCATGTTTTTCCTCTTTCTGAAGTATTACTGATCAATTTTGCTGTTTGTTGAACAAACTAAACTCTCCACCCCCTCCTCTCAGGACACTTCCATCTTTCAGAGTAAAACAATGGATTAAGAGATAGATATATTGACAGTTTCATAATATTTTAATCAGGAAACTGATCACTTACTAGACCTTAGAGTCAAAAAGACTAAAACAAGCATGCAGAGTTACAGTTTCCGACTGAATTCAGTAACTGTGCCAACAGGAGAACAGAACTCATCTAGCAAATAAAAGCACACAGCTACTGCAGATTAGTCACACTCCCAGTCCCTCTCGTCCATCACCGTACCGCTGCACGTTTGATCTTCCACACACAATGAATTAGACGGATGAGGTGCTGGCAGCTGAATATGAACTGCACTGCATAATGCCTTCCTGTCATGAGTTACTTCTGTCAAAATGTATGTCATTAATTTACTAAAGAATACTGTGAGCAGCAGGTGTGTTTCTTTGATTTCTGGCCTTAAATGTAAAAAAAAAAAAAAAAAAAAAAAAAAAAAAAAAGTCCTGCATGTAGGCAACAAGCAATAGTGATAACAGAATACTATAAATTTCTCAGGACTGCCAATTTTTTTAAATGCTTTGAAACTAGAAGCAATATCAATACAAACAACTTTTGGCATAAGATATGAATGAATCAAAAGAGGAGGAAACCACCAGTAATGCCAAGTATCCAATAAATTCCTGCTTTTGAACTTAATCTGTCAGGTGTAATACGATTTTTGTCTGCAGGAATGACAAAATGTTAATTTCCTCACTGAGTAGATTCTCTTAAATTAAGGCTGAATTTCCTGTCATGTAGAGACAAGTAAAAACGTCTATAAAGCAGACTCTTATACTGCATTTGAACTAATATTGATCCACAATATTTTTGTGTTGTGGCATTAATGTGTGCTGGAATTTAATCAAAACCAAAGATTATTTATCATAAACAATACTTATCCTGTTTATAACTTTGAAACTCTTAACAATTTTTTTTTGTTCAAGAAAACTGGCATCTTATAGGTTTTCAGCATCAGCCACAAACATATTGTTTTTGAAGTTATTCTGCAGAGACTCGCTTGAATATTTTATCACATTCCTCATTGTTTACAGTTTTATCATCGTTACATCAACATTGCATAGTAATGTAGTTGTAGGTGCAGCCGGAGCACAACAACGCAACTGACAAAATCAGAGCAGGCATGATATATTACCACCTGTGCTGACAGGCTGAGATAGTATGACTATTAGAAAATAAAACAAGTTTCCTTAATAGTGAGTGGACATAAAGGATATGAAAGGGTGGCATTTCATTTAAATCCTGGGTCTCCAAAAAACGCTGGAGTAAAGGAGGGTTTGGGTAGGGAGGGGATTTTATAAATCCTAAATGGAAGAGAGAAAGTCAAATCATCTGAACTATTTTAATATCTATGCAATGAGAGTGCAGTGTATAGCCAGAGCCAGATTTAAGAGACAGAAGACGATGTAAAAATAGGGCAGGACAAATGGGAGACTGGGACCTTACTGGAACTCAGGAATACTTTTTTTCTTTTTTCTTAATCTGGAGGGAGGGGCCACAGTCCAGCCAAGGGCAACATCAATTGTGGACATCTGTCATCGACCATCTGGGAGCGCCGTAAGGCTTGAGTTGGTAACAAAGCGAATGTGACCTTAGCATGATGGCAGAGGACATAACAGTCACACTGCACACAGCAAATACAACCAAGAAAGTGTGTTGTCAAAACCATAACATGCTATTAATTCAATGTATAGTAATTAACAAAAAAAGTATTAATCTGAAATTAATAAAATATTATTAATTGAACTAAGCTGAGTTCACAGTTGATGCACAAAAAAGAAGGACCGACAACTTGATACAGACAAATTATTCATCAGGTGTTTTCAAAGTACTACATGATGAGCCATGAGCTGATACAGCCCGGGTCCACAAACCCAAGCTGACAAGCTGCTGGGCTTACCTGCACACAATACAGTGATTTCTGTACAGACACCACAGTGAGATACTAATTTATCATGTAACTCTGAGAAATGAAGGGGTTGTAAGACCGTCCAAAAGAGTCAAACCACTTTATTTCCTTAGAAGAAGATAATGGGTCAATTCAACAATTTTATGTGATTTAGCCTGCTACATTTTCATTATCTGTTGCTTTGATCAAATCGGGACAGATCTAAGTCCATATCATAATAATGTTACTATACTAATGTCGTTGACTGATCAGATATCAGTGAAATATTGTTGATCTGAAATCTTTATCAATGATTAATATATTATTGAGCACAGTCTATTAAATCTGCCTGTTTTGCTTTGCTAATGTTTTAGTCTC
This sequence comes from Cololabis saira, assembly GCF_033807715.1. Taxonomy (NCBI): domain Eukaryota; kingdom Metazoa; phylum Chordata; class Actinopteri; order Beloniformes; family Belonidae; genus Cololabis; species Cololabis saira. The sequence goes on along the minus strand of NC_084605.1, from coordinate 33,382,016 downwards.
AAAACAGATATCGGTTATCAGTGCCAAAAGAATCACCAAAAGGTTTTTATCCTTTTCCGAGCTAAGCACTTACAGAGAACCAGCTTTGTTGACAGCTGTTGGAAATAGGACTATACCTGTCTGCACTCCACAATCCATCTAAAGCCTATTGAGTCCATCTGAAGAGCTAGTGAAGTTGACATATATTACACGTGATTTGACTGTTATGGTGACAGACTCGGAGGGACACTGCAGTGAGCGAGATGCCTCTGGACACTGCTGCAGGAGACAGGCCAGTTATCTTTTGGTTCACAAGATTCATACTTGTAAAGCCTGGGGGTTTTAGCTTTGTGTCTTGCTCTGTGTTCAATCAAAAGTGTTAATTAAAAAACATTATTTGCGTGCAGGCCTCATGGGCAGGACATCCTCAAAGAACTGGCACAATCAGAGTGCTTTTATAAAACATCAGAAGCTGAGCAATCACCATTCAGTGGAGAACACCCTCAAAAATGTCATTAAACAGTAGAGGGAGAGGAGATGACGGCATGGTTACAGTTATGTGAACTTTCCCTGCCTGGATTGATAGTGCTATTTCTAAATAAAGCCAATAAGAGGATGACATATTTGGCAGCCGGAACATTTTTTTGGGTTAATTTAAAGAAAAGAAAATAATGACTTGTAAGCACACAATGAAACCATCTTTGGGACATAACACACTAAAACGTTCAAGTTGTACTTTAGGACAGAATATTAAAATTAGATGTTTTTTTTTTATTTATTTTGTTTTTAGTTACAATATAATCTAGTACAGTATCATAGCTCCAAAAAAAATATTTTTTTTATTTTTTCAGTCTGTGTTGTGGTCTGAATAACATCTGCACTTTAGGTAGAGACTTCACAATCAATTTTATTTAGTCAGAAAATCATTTTGTATCTAGTTTGCAGTTCAAGTTTACCCTCAAAATGTCAACTATTATTTTTATGTTAAGTTTGAAAGATGCAACATACAACAATAGTCAGTGCATAATCATTTTAAATCAAGATTTCAGTGTTTACCAAAATGATCATGACTTTTTTCTTCTTCACAACTGAGCAATCCTATATCTAGGTTACTGAATTAGGGAGAATGTGTTCCTTCCTCTTCCTCCAGGAGTTCACCCTGACATTGATGGAAACAGTGGACGCGCGTTGAGGACAGCTGTGGCTCAGGACACAGAGCAGTTATCCATCAGTTAGACTATGTGGCTTGACCCAAAGTCTCTTTGGGCAAGATGTTCAATCGGTCATCTTGATTTATTTTCAACCCCCAAATGATAAGAGTTTTGATGATTTGACAAATTACTTTTGTGAGTTTTTATTTCTCAGTTCTCAAACACATTATCTACATACATGCTTTAAAAGTACCAAACACAGTGAAATTCAAAGTTTTCACCCTCTCCCGGGCTGATTGAGCATCATGTTGTAAAAAGTGCCAAGGGAAAGCAAATAATGAGATGGACTCGTTGGCAGCAGGCTGAGATGTGGTTCTGCTGAGGGGATTGGCCTGCAATCAGATGGATTCCTCCTCTGCCTTCATTTTATGCACAAAACAAGACATGTCCTAAATTCCCTTGAACAGGTAGAGATATATTTATAAACAGATGCTCGTATGGATTCCCAACATCTACCAGGCTGCTATGTGTTGTTGTTTTGTTTTTTTTTTAAACAAAGTTGTGCAGATTATCTTATAATGTTGTCGCTTAATTTATATTATTACACCTACAATTTATGGCATATCTTGTATTAACTATTTAATTAACATTTTTGGGGGGGGAAGAGAATAATGTGCTGGAGACTACCTGGATGTCCTCTCCATAATGTTTGGGCTTACTGAATAGTAGGCTATTTACTGAAGATCACTTCATTTATTTTACCTTTTTAATCCATCTTCAATGTGGAAAAAATGTGCAAGCACAAGATAAGGATAGCTGACTGATTTAAAAGTCTATCCATATTTCAGTTTCTTTTGTATGTGGTCTTGCATTTGTAAAAAAAAAAAAAAAAAAAAATACAAGAATACCAACTATCAGAGCTTCTCCTGAGATATTTTGGGTGCTTTCAGTATTTTTTGCCAGCTGATATCTTGTGAGATACTGGGGTTAATCATTTGTATTCACTAGTTTGTGTAAAAGAAGAAAATGAATTTAACCAAACAAAAAAGGGAATAATTGCTGTAAATCTTGGGGGGTTTATTTAAAAACAAACACATTGATTTCATGAAACAAATTTATGTAAATTTATAAACAAGGCCTTTACCTAAGTGTTGGTTACATTTTTCATGATCTCTGGGTCTCATTTATTTAAATTAGGATATTATTGTGTTAGTACTGGTTGATGAGACTTAGGTGGTTAACATTAGGGGGTTAACCTTCGTGGTCCACAGAGTGGTGTGTGAGTGCTACACACACACACACACACACACACACACACACACACACACACACACACACACACACACACACACACACACACACACACACACACACACACACACACACACACACACACACACACACACACACACACACACACACACACACACACACACACACACACACACACACACACACACACACGCTTGCTTGCTTGCTTATGGTTGTCCATCGAGTCCGATGACGACGACTTCTATCGGTGAGTTCGTTGGTGGCTGAATAGCCCTATCCTGGATCCACAAACCCTACTGCAGGTAGGGCACGTAAATGTGGTGGTGGTGGTGGCGGCAACAGCAACCGTAGGTGTGTTCCTCCTGAGTCTTCTCTCCTGTCTCCTGGCTGTCCGCTCCTCCTCCAGCAGGCGAGTGCCATCCTGGCACAGCTGACGCCAGGTGTTACGATCAGCAGCCACAGCTTCCAGGGCCTCAGGTCTGATTTTGCACTTCCGTAAAGCAGTCTTCAGCTGGTCTTTATAGCGCTTCTTCTGGCCTCCAGCTGAGCGACGACCATGGTGTAGCTGGCCGTATAGCACTTTGCGAGGCAGGCGGTCTGAGGGCATCCTTACTATGTGGCCCAGCCATCGTAATTGGTGCTGGGTGATCGTGGCCTCAATACTCCTACAGTTGGTTTTTGAGAGTATTTCGGAATGAGGCACACGATCACGCCACGTAATCCCCAGGATGCGCTGAAGGCAGCGTATGTGAAACTGTTCTAGGGCCTTGATGTGGCGGCTGTAGGTTACCCAGGCTTCACAGCTGTACAGGAGGGTAGTGAGGCAGATGGCTTGATAGACAGAGACCTTTGTGCGAATATGGATGTTCTTGTTTTGGAAGACCCGACGCCTGAGTCTCCCAAAAGCAGCCGCTGCCTGCTTGATCCTGTTCTGGACTTCACTATCAACAGTGTTGTCTTCAGAAAGAATGCTCCCCAGGTATCTGAAGGATGGAACACTTGCTAGTTCTTCTCCAGAAACAGTGAAGATAGGTGGTGTAGATGGCTTGTTGGAACTCCACTGACACACTACCTCCGTCTTGCTGGTGTTGACGGTCAGTCCCATCCTGCTGTACGCTCTCACCGCAGCAGCAAGAACGGACTGGAGGTCTTGTGGTCTGTGAGATACCAGCGCACAGTCGTCTGCGTACTGCAGCTCAATGACTCTCTCCCTCTGCAGTTTGGTGGTAGCCTGAAGCCTCCTAATATTAAAGAGGTTGCCATCTAGGCGAAAGTCCACTGCCACACCGCTGTTGTCCTCAATCTCCTTGTGGAGAAGCTGGGTAACACATAACAGGAAGATGTTAAAAAGCACTGGTGCTAGTACACACCCCTGCCTTACTCCTGTATGTACCAGGAAGGGGGCAGACTCTTGACCTCCCATGGTCACTCGAGCAGTCATTCCCTCATGGAACTGACGGAGGATGTTAACAAACTTCTTGGGACAGCCAAACCTGAGGAGGACTCCCCATAGAAGTTCTCTCTGAACAGTGTCGAAAGCTTTGGAGAGGTCGACAAAGGCCATGAATAGGTCCTGATGTTGTTCCCTGCACTTTTCCTGCAGCTGTCTAGCTGTGAAAATCATGTCCACTGTGCTCCTACTCTTTCTAAACCCGCACTGTGATTCAGGCAGTACACACACACACACACACACACACACACACACACACACACACACACACACACACACACACACACACACACACACACACACACACACACACACACACACACACACACACACACACACACACACACACACACACACACACACACACACACACACACACACACACACACACACACACACACACACACACACACACGATGGAATGGTGCTTGCTGATTGGGTAACGTACTGCGTCACGCATCGCGTCACTTCCTGGTGTTGCGGTCTATTGCTGCTGCACGGCGTGCAGGCACAGATCTCTCCCGACTTTTTTGTCTTAAACTTAGACTGTTTTCTGGTAAAATAGCACTATATCTGGTACATTACTGTCTTTATTTCAACACTCGCTCATTTTCTCTTCCGTAACTTTCACTGTCACCAATCACCAATACATTTTCTGTCCGTTAGCCTCCGTTAGCATCTTAGCATGGGCTCTCCGTCTCCCACCGTTTCACCTCTTTGCTGCTCAGTGTGTGAAATGTTTAGTTATTCCTCTGCCTCCTTTAGTGAAGACGGTAAGTGCTTAAAATGTAGTTTATTTACAGGGCTGGAGGCGAGGCTCAGTCAGTTAGAGGTCCGGTTCTGCCAATTTGACCATAGTCCGATAGCCTCCTCAGCTAACCAGGCTAAGCTAGCGGCGGACCGGCCCATAGCAGCTGAGGGTAGCCGCTCCCCTGCAGCTCCCGAGCAGCCGGCCAGTCAGGACCGGTGGGTGACGGTTCGGGGGAAGCGTAGTAAAGGGCTCACGGAACACCACCACCCGCTTCATGTGTCTAACCGATTTTCCCCACTCAGCGACACACCCGTTGAGAAGCCGACCCTGGTGATTGGCGACTCCATAGTCAGACATGTGAAGCCGACTCCAGAGACCATAGTTAGGTGTATCCCGGGGGCCAGAGCGGGCGACATAGAAGCAAATTTGAAGCTACTGGCAAAGGGTAATCGTAAATATGGTAAAGTTATCATCCATGTCGGAGCTAACGACTCCCGTCTTCGCCAGTCGGAAGTAACCAGAATGAATATTGTCTCGGTGTGTAACTTCGCTAAAACCATGTCGGACTCCGTAGGTTTCTCTGGCCCCCTCCCCAATCTGACCAGCGATGACATGTTTAGTCGCATGCTCTCGCTCCGTCGCTGGTTGTATCGGTGGTGTTCAGAAAACGACGTGGCCTTTATTGACAATTGGGAAACGTTCTGGGGAAAGCCCGGTCTGATTAGAAGAGACGGCATTCATCCCACCCGGGATGGTGCTGCTCTTGTCTCTAGTAATTTGGCCTGTTTCATTAGACCCTCTCCCTGACATCGCAGGGTCCAGGCCAGGATGCAGAGCTGTAGTTTAACACACTTCTCTGCTGCTTCTCGAGGACCAACGCCTGCCAACAAAACTATAAGATTACATGATGTAACTGGTAACTCTAACCAGGTGCCTAGCAAAATAGAAGTAGTTGCAGTTCCCCGCCCTCCACTAGTTCACCAGGTGCGGCGTTATAGAGGCGTTAACCAAAATAATCTTGTAAAAATTAAAACCAATGCACATTTGGTATCAATAAGAGACCGAAAAATTAGATGCAGACTACTAAATATACGATCGTTAAGCTCCAAGTCTCTGTTAGTAAACGATATAATTACAGAGAGCAGGAGTGATGTTTTCTGCTTAACAGAAACATGGTTACAGGATGAAGAGTATGTTAGTTTGAATGAATCAACTCCGCCCGGCTACTTTAATCATCACATTCCTAGAAACACGGGCCGGGGCGGAGGAGTCGCAGCAATTTATAACTCCAATCTCCAAACAAAAATTGAACCTAAGTGCAATCATAATACGTTTGAAAGCCTCACGCTTAGTCTGAAATTTCCGAGCTGGAAATCAGAGAAGTCAGTTGTGTTAGTGGTAGTGTATCGGCCCCCTGCTGGCGCTTATCTAGAGTTTTTGTCTGAATTTTCAGATTTCCTTTCTGGATTATTGATCAGTACAGATAAATTCATCATAGTGGGTGATTTTAATATTCATATGGATGTTGAAAGCGATAATCTTAAATTAGCTTTCAATTCTCTTCTAGAATCAATGGGTATCTCACAAAAAGTGGACGGGCCGACGCATTGTTTTGGTCATACTCTCGATCTCGTTCTCACCTACGGTGTTGAAACTGATGGTCTGTTGGTGTCACCTGTTAACTCCCTTTTATCCGACCATTATTTAATAACGTTGGAATTGAATGTTGTTGATGTTGAAGTGCAGGGCAGGAGGTATTATTTTAGCAGATGTTTGTCTGATGAAGCTATTGCTAAATTTAAGGAGACCATTGCTCGTCTTGCGACAGTGGAAAATAGTGAAGCCTCTACTGAAGCAATAGAGGCCAGTGACCTGGGTTCTACCTCTGATGTTGATGTTGATTTTCTTGTTAGTAACACTGCTGATCTGTTGCACTCAGCTTTAGATGAAGTTGCTCCTTTGAAAAGGAGGGTTTCTAGCCACAGGAGCTTAACTCCCTGGTACAATTCAGATATTCGCATGTTGAAACAAAGCGTGCGTAAAATAGAAAGGAAGTGGCACTCTTGTAAGTCTGTAGACTCTTATCGTGAATGGAAAGATATTCTAATAGTATATAAAAAAGCCATTCGCAAAGCAAGAACAGCTTATTATTCAACGTTGATAGAGGATAACAAAAGTAACCCACGTTTTCTGTTCAGCACTGTAGCCAGGCTGACAAAGAGTCACAGCTCTGTGGAGCCGTGTATTCCTGCAGCTCTCAGTAGTGAGGACTTTATGAGCTTCTTTAACAGTAAAATCACGAGAATTAGAGAAGAAATCAACCAGCCGGTTGTGGGCGTTTCTTCAGCTTTAGCGACTTCCCTAGGCTCTGACTTGTCTCTAGACTGTTTTGATCCTATAGACCTCCCTGAGCTGACTTCACTCGTTAATAGAGCTAAGTCAACCACATGTATGTTAGACCCCATCCCGACTCGACTATTCAAAAATGTTTTTTCTCTTATTGGTGTGACAATACTGGACCAAATCAACCTATCCCTAAGCTTAGTAGGATATGTACCACAGGTTTTCAAAGTGGCAGTAATTAAACCTTTACTTAAAAAACCTTCCCTTGACCCAGACACCTTAGCTAATTATAGGCCAATTTCTAACCTTCCATTTGTATCTAAAATTCTGGAAAAGGCAGTTTCAAGCCAGTTATGTGACTATTTGTATAGAAATGATCTGTTTGAAGTCTTTCAGTCAGGGTTCAGAATGCATCATAGCACAGAGACAGCACTGGTTCGAGTTACGAATGACCTTCTTATGGCCTCAGATAAGGGATTAGTGTCCATATTGGTTTTACTGGACCTCAGTGCTGCTTTTGACACTGTTGATCATGGCATTTTACTGCACAGGTTAGAGCATGTTGTTGGGATTAAAGGGACAGCTCTACGTTGGTTTAAATCATATCTATCTGACAGGTTCCAGTTTGTTCATGTACATGAGGTTTCTTCAGAACAGTTGAGGGTCTGTTATGGTGTTCCGCAGGGTTCAGTGCTAGGGCCAATCTTGTTTAGTTTATACATGCAGCCCTTGGGAAGTATAATCCAGAATCACGGCATACACTTTCATTGTTATGCTGATGATACGCAGCTCTACTTGTCTATGAAGCCGGATGAAACAGAACCGTTAGTTAAACTTCAGGCATGTCTTAGGGACATCAAGGACTGGATGTCCAGAAATTTCTTGCTTCTAAATTCAGATAAAACAGAGGTTATCATTCTTGGTCCAGAGCATCTTAGGAAGGGATTAGATGGTGTTGCGATGGCTTCCAGTGCAACTGTGAGAAACCTTGGTGTTGTTTTCGATCAGGATTTGTCGTTTAAACCATATGTTAATCAGGTTTGTAAAATAGCGTTTTTCCATCTCCGTAATATTGCAAAAATTAGGAAAATCCTCTCGCAGAGGGATGCAGAAAAACTAGTTCATGCGTTTGTATCTTCTAGACTAGATTACTGTAATGTGTTGTTAGCAGGATGTCCAAGTAATTTGCTGAATAGGCTCCAGCTGATCCAGAATGCAGCAGCACGAGTACTGACAGGAATTAGCAGGAGAGACCACGTCTCTCCAGTGTTAGCGTCGCTCCATTGGCTACCTGTAAAATTCAGAATTCAATTTAAAATTTTATTACTTGCATATAAAGCCCAAAACGGCTTAGCTCCGCAGTATTTACAAGATTTGATAGTGCCTTATGTTCCTGGCCGAGCTCTCCGCTCCCAGGGTGCAGGTTTACTCGTAGTTCCTAGAGTATCTAAATGTAGATTTGGAGGGCGGGCGTTCTGCTATCAGGCACCATTACTTTGGAACCAACTTCCAATCTGGGTTAAGGAGGCTGACACCACCTCCACCTTTAAAACTAAACTTAAAACCTTTCTGTTTAGTAAAGCTTATAGTTAGTGTTTAGTAAACCTCTAGCTGGTGTTGGTAAATCTCTAGGTAGTAGGGTTGTCACGATACCAAATTTCTGTTTCGATACCGATACCAACATGTATTTCGATACTTTTCGATACTTTTCGATACTTTTTGTAAAAAAGGTGGAACACTCTCAAATGTCAATATTTTCCTTTATTTTAAAGCAGACTTTGGGAACAATAACAACAATGAATAAAATAAATAATTGGCATGGGATATTAAAATTGTCAAACCTTTAGAACAGTGAGAACAAGTAAAATAAAGCAATGCCATTCAAATTAAAGTCCCCATGTTAAATAAAATACTGTGAATGCCATTGCTTTATTTTACTTGTTCTCATTGTTCAAAAGGTTTGTGTTTTGAAACTATAGGCCACATGAAACATTAAATGGGCATAACTAGAAAAATAAATTGAGGCTCATTCTATCATCTACAGGACTGTCTTAGAAAATTTGAATATTGTGATTTTCTGTAATGCAATTACAAAAACAAAAATGTCATACATTCTGAATTCATTACAAATCAACTGAAATATTGCAAGCCTTTTATTATTTTAATATTGCTGATCATGGTTTACAGCTTAAGAAAACTCAAATATCCTATCTCAAATAATTAGAATATTCTGGGAATCTTAATCATAAACTGTAAGCCATAATCAGCAATATTAAAATAATAAAAGGCTTGCAATATTTCAGTTGATTTGTAATGAATCCAGAATGTATGACTTTTTTTTTTTTTTTTTTTTTTTTTTTTTTTTTTTTTTTTTTTTTTTTTTTTTTTTTTTTTTTTTTTTTTTTAAATTGCATTACAGAAAATAAAGAACTTTATCACAATATTCTAATTTTCTGAGACAGTCCTGTAGGATAGGATTAGATATTGTACACTAATGGAATGTTTTATAAAAGTGTGTTTCAATATAATAATAATTAATTCATATAATTAATTGCCTTAATGGTTTATAATATATATGAAACATTAAATAATATTAACATATATAAAAATATATTAAAGTTATATTCTAGTCTGTGGAATTTATTTAAATATTTTAAGAATGTATTTATTTTTTTTAAATATTTTAAAAATTGCATTTATTAACCATGGGCATGTTTTAACTCTCTGTATAGGCTGCTGTAGGTTTACTACGGGCTGGGAGAGGCTCTGTAGTTCTTTCATTGACATGACAGTGCAGTGAACTGGTGAACAAAGTTATCAGCTGTCGTTCTTGACTGAAGTCGGGGAACAAGTCCGCGTGGTTGTCCTTTAAACGTTTGGACAAGTTTGAAGTGCCTCCTTTTGCGAGACTCACTTTGTCGCACCGCTCGCACTGCGGTGCATCTGGGTTCAGCGGCTCGCCCTTATCACTCGGTTTGAACCCGAAATATTTCCACACCGTACTTCGGGCCCCCATTTTGTCCAAAAGTACGGGCTTTTCTGCAGCTGCCATCTCTCTGTATTGACTTTATTTCAACCCGCTCTGTCTGTCTAACACGCGACTTCTCGTTTCTCTCTTTTCCTCCGTCTAAACATGCGAGTGGGAGGGGGAGGTGGCTCTGCTTCTGCAACTACGTCACACTCGCTGAGCTCGCCGTGCTTAAAGAGACAGGCTCCAATTTACCAATTCGTTTGCATAGAAAAAATATATAAAAGTACCGTTTGTTTTTAAATGCTGGTATAGTACCGTTTTCAAAACTCTAGTACCGCGGTACTATACTGGTACCGGTATACCGTGCAACCCTACTAGGTAGTGTAAACTTTAGTGTGTTAGAGTCAGTAGTCATAGTCGCAGCTATAGAATAAAACTATAATAGTTAGTCTCAAATATAGCTTCGCGGTAGATATGCTGCTATAGGCTTATGCTGCAGGGGGGCACCGACATGATCCGCTGGGCGGTGCCTCTCACCCTTCTTCTCCTCTCCTTTTCCCTGCCTCTCTTCTCCATTACCATTTTTATTTATTATAAATATCTCATAGCTATCATTTTTGTCCATCGTTCCTGTAGTTTCTTGTGCCGGCCCCCCTTTTTTCTCTTTTGTGTATGTTTGCAGGCCGGAGCCTCAGGAGCTGCGTTCTGGCCTGTGTTCCCGGCCCTCCCCCCCCTCTGGTCATCCCATTGCTTCTTCCACCTGCCTACGTGGATGTCTGCTGTTGCTGCTTCCGCCTGCCTGCACCCCCCCCCCCCCTCTGGTCATCCCGCTACTCCTTCCACATGACTGTTGTGTGCTGCTGATGCCCCCCCCCTCTGGTCATCCCGCTGCTGCTTCCACATGACTGTTGTGTGCTGCTGACGCCCCCCCCCCCCCCACCTCTGGTCATCCCGCTGCTGCTTCCACCTGCCTGCTGTGTGCTGTCGACGTCCCTGACTCCCCCAGTCTGGCCTTCGGCAGGAGGGTCCCCCCTTATGAGCCTGGTCCTGCTCAAGGTTTCTTCCCTCCTAAAGGGGAGTTTTTCCTTGCCACTGTTTGGCTTAAGGCTTTTCTCCCACTAAGGGAGTTTTTACCTGCCATTGTTTATATAATAATTGCTCAGGGGTTTATGTTTATGTTTATGTTTATGTTCATGTTCTGGATCTCTGGAAAGCGTCTAGAGACAACATCTGTTGTATTAGACGCTATATAAATAAAATTGAATTGAAATTGAATTGAATATATATATATATATACACATATACATATATATACACACACACACACACACAGACACACACACACGTCATTTCTCGAGCTATTATATATTTGGTGTTGTGTACTATTATCAATTTAATTGATAATTGATCATTCTGATAGCAAAAACAGCATTTTATGCTACGGCTATAGTATGAGCCAACAAATAATACAAAAATATATATTCAAATGGACTGCATTTCTTTCTTTTTTTTTTTTTTATATTTTTATCCCGGTTTTTTCCCCCATTTTATTCACCCAGTGCTCCTACCAGTCCTGGGCATTGCTCCCTCTACCAACCCCGGGTGGGCCCTGCACTGCGCTCAGGTCTCCTCCTTAACCTGAGGAGTGAGCAGGCCGCATCTTTTCACCAGGCCGGATGTAGCGCATGGAAGGATCACGTTATTCCGGCCGGATCCTCCCCACCCCATCTGGTGCCCCGGTTGGCCAGAGGGGGCAGTAGAGCCCAGGACTGTTTGCATGTTTTTGTGAGGGTAGCTCCCATTAGCTACCCAAGGGAACACGGGGAGAACATGCAAACTCCACACAGAAAGATCCTTTCACCAACCCCACCCAGGGTGTGGGCACTGAAGTCATGGTAACACGCACTTCAGCACCCACAGCGTCCCCGGCGGGAATCGAACCCAGGACGCTGTGAGACGGCTGCACTACCAGCTGCACCACCGTGCACTGCATTTCTATAGAGCTTTTTGGTCGACTAAATTTACACAACAAGCCACCCCCACAAATCCACACCCATACTTCTCTCTTATATCTATTTACACAGATTTCCTTTTAATGGTCTGTGCAATGAATTGCATCTTTTCATGTACACAATCACTCACTGATGAATGCATCGGGACAACATGGGGTTCAGCACCTTGCCCAGGGACAATTCAACATACAGTAGCATGACATGGAATTACCAATTGGCAAACAATTGCTTTACCCTATGCCACATGTACTCCTTTACCTTGATCTTTACCTTTTAGGCTTTTTAAACAAAAATTACAGTGAGCAGATATGCAGTTCCCACAGCTCAAGACGGGAGGCCAATGAGATGGCACCATTCAATGGGTGTGAACTTCTATCTCTTAGTCATGTCCACTTAAAGGGGACCCATTATGAAAAACAAGTTTTCTCTTGCTTTAACATATATAAAGTGGTCTCTCCTCAGCCTGCCAACTCAGAGAAGGAGGAAAGCAACCAAATTCTGCAGTGTCTGTACAGCCGCCAGGATGTTCCATCCAGTGTCATGTGACTTCTACGAGCCGTTCAGATTCTGCTCCTGTCGTTACGTAACGACAAGAGCGATGCGTGAAACCACACCCACAACTAACTTCGCCGGCCGGAGCTTCCGACATTTTTTCGTAGCGGTGTATCGTGTCATTCGCGTCAGGCAGCCAATCAGCACAGAGCCTCATTATCATAGCCCCACCCACTCAGAATCCCACATACACAAGGAGGTTAGAAACTAGGAAGATGCCGGTGGCGAAGAGCATCTCTGAATGCACAACACCGGAACCTGCAGCGTGGGAGTGAGAGGGGCAGGGTAACGGCCCAGGCAGGCGGGGGAGAGATTTGTCCGTCAAGACTCCTCTCCCTGGCCCTGCCCCTTCTCAACCTTTCCCCGACCCTGCACCCCAACCTGGGACTTGCTGATTGGGCCGGAGCTTCGGGAGCTGCGTGCTGGCCTGCGGTCCCCACCCCTGGTCATCCCGTTGCTGCTTCCACCTGCCTGCTGTGCTGTTGCCGTCCCTGACCCACCAGTCTGGCCCTTGGCAGGAGGGTCCCCCCTTTTGAGCCTGGTCCTGCTCAAGGTTTCTTCCCTCCTAAAGGGGAGTTTTTCTTGCCATTGTTTGACTTAAGGTTTTTCTCCCACTAGGAGAGTTTTTACCTGCCATTGTTTATGTAATAATTGCTCGGGGGTCATGTTCTGGGTCTCTGGAAAGCATCTAGAGACAACTTTTGTTGTATTAGACGCTATACAAATAAAATTGAATTGAAGATAAAGACATGGCTCAGAGGCTGAATTTTTAATTTATTTAGCAAAAACAATCAAAAGCTTGTTTTTAAGACATTCAAGGCCTCTTTAAAATAGGTATTGGATGCCATAATAGGTCCCCTTTAATGATGGAAATCTATGTGGCACAATACTTCATCCAGCTGCCTTTCTGCCAGCAAGGTGAAACCAAAACATTTTCCTTACAGGTTCAATGGCACATCCAGGTAAACAACTCTCTCTCTATAACAAGTGTATCTTATTTGAACTATAGTTATTGAACTTGTAATTAACTTATTCCAACTACTCCTGGCATTAGTTTGACTAATATATATTTTTCACTGATAATGCAGACTAAAATAGGGACGTGGGTCATCTAAAGCAGACATACAGTATGTACCTTTTATTCATTCTTTTTATTTACCTTCAGCTCCAACATTCACTTTCTCTGTTTCTTGAATGTCAGTACAGTGATCAATATATTTATGCAAAATGATGACATTCCAAGCATAAATCCTTCTATTAGGAGAAGATGCATATGGTTCCCATGTGGAGGGAGCAGTGGGTGGGAGGAAGGAAGCGGGAGGCGAGGATGACTAACAAAAATGACTAAGAGATATTTTCAGGGTGGTTTTCTATGTCATTTGTCTTGCTCACGTCTGGCCCATCAGTTGATAAATATACATTGTGTGAAGTTGATGGTGAAAAGGCTGGTGGTTATTTATAACATTGCCAGTGAGATAAGTATAAGCAACTGGAGACTTGACATTGATAAGCAATACACATACACATATACAGCGATGCATACACACACTCGTTGGTACAACTTAAAGAGAAGTAAAGCAATATAGTTAAGTTTTTACACTGCAATCCATTTGTGGATATAGCTGGTGTTAGGTAGAGACTAGAGTGGGGCTATTTTGTGACAATTGGGAATAGGGATGCATTGATCGCTCACATGGTGATTGGAATTGGCCAATGTTTAGCTGGACCTGTTTTGATCAGGGATCTGAAGATTAGGCTCAGAAATTGAATTTTGTTTAATGGTCAATTAAACACAGATGCTTGCCAGAGCAACTGCAGTGTGACCACAGCTGTGCATATAAACTAACTTCTGCATTTTACTTGTAAATATAGCTGATATCATGAAGAAACTAAAACAAAAAATGTCCATGTAAAAATACAAAATCTGAAGCACTACTATTGTACATCATTTTGAAAAGAGCCAAAAAATGCCAAATAATTGTAACTGTAACTTACAGAACATACATTTTTTTATATAGGGATATATATACTTACAATGACATAACTGGTGTTTAAAACATTAAGTTGTCTCTAAGATGTCTCTGTCTTCTTTGTCAACACCTACACAACAGGACATTTCTAATCAAAAGTATGTTCACAAGTCACATAAATTGGTGTATGAAGGCCCACTGACACTGGACTGTTTAGTCTAACGGTGCAAAATGTTGAGTCGCCCAGTTTGGATTTAAAATTCTTAGCACATTTTATATTTTTTAAATACATTTTGAGGCTGAAGAGCATCTGAAGAACATCTAAAAAAGCTGTTACACACAGTCGTATGTTCTCATGTACAAAAAAGAATAATGGATTAGAAGGAACTAAAATAATAGGTAAATAAGCAACTCTATAACAAACAGTTAGGTGATGTTTTGTTTTTTCTTAATAACAAATTCATATTTTGTAGACACTTCCATTCTCTACACTGAGAACAAAAAACATGCAAAGTGCTGAATAAATATCTGGCAAGCCCACTACCATCATGGATAATGAGGTTAGAGTAATGGATAATGACAAATACTTAAGTACATACACAGACTGGACTGGAGGACCAACACGGATGTACACAAGAAATGCAAGACAATTTTTGAGGAAGTGTGTGCAATAAGATGCTAAAGATCATATCCCAGTCTGCAGTGCCGAGTTTATCTACTGTGCTTCGGTCTGCTGGGGGAGTAGCATTAGAGCCAGGGATGGCAGCAGGATCAATAATAAACTCATTCATAAATCCAGCAAAATAATTGGACAGGAGCTGGAGACATTTGAGTCACTGAGAGACACAAGATAACTGAACAAACAACTATCCATCATGGACAATCCATCACACCCACTCCATGACACGCTACAAAGGCAGTGGAGTCTCTTCTCTAACTGACTCTTTCAGTCTCACTGTCATAAAAAGACACTTCAGAAAATAATTTCTGCCATTTTCATTTCATTGTTCAACTGCTCATGTACTGCACTACCATTTATTGCATTAGCTCCTGTGCATACTGTTCTTGTCTGTTTAGCGTTTCACAGTCCACCCTCATCTGTATTCATCATCTTTATCTCAGGACAGCAGACATACCGCAAAACACTTAATCAACCCAATATATTTAGCTATTTGGCTACGATGCCGTAATGTTTGACCCATTGACACTTGATATCAAATATGACATGCACCTAATTAAAAATGCATATTTAGAATGTTAGAAATACTTAAAAATGAATCAATTCATATTTATACAATTTTAATTTAAAAAAAATAAATCATACTGTGGTTTCATTTTGCAGCATTGGCCCCTGTAAGCTCTGCTCATTTTAGACAACTTTTGTACTGTACAAAATGACAAAGGTACTAAAAAACTACAGATTTAGTTCACACTGAACACACTATTACATGCCTCACATTAACAAATTATACTAACAATGTTGAACGTGACATACATGACAGAGGATCCTTAATACATCTGTGAATATCATCATAGAAAGTGTATTTGCAGGAGCCATTGTAAATAAACGCGTCAACATGAATCTTTCAAGATAGTATTTATTATGTACATGAAATTGTGTAATTGTCTGAATGTATGTAACCACTGCTGTGGTAACCAACTCCTATACGCTGAAATAAGACCTCCTCAGTTTGTTTATCTGCCTCTTATTCAAGGACATGCTGGTGTGCCCAGTGTGGCAAAATACACACTTCCAGGTTATTTTCTTATTCTGACCGACTGCTCTGAAAAAGAGTCCGTCTTTTAAGAATATTCTTGTGGTGTGTGTGAGTGGGTGCATATGCTCAGGCAGAGTTGTCCTATAGATACAAGGGGGAGGCTTACAGGGAAAAAAAACTGCGACACACCTCTCACAAAGAAGAAATGATATCACTAAACAGTGTTACCATCATCCTCCTGCAACCCAGTCATCCTCGAAACAGGACAAGCAGCAGAGCTATGCTACAATGGCTCCTTCAATTAACAAACATTTAAATCTGGCCTGCTTGAGGTCTTTTCTGCTCAGTAGTTATAGCCATTTGAGATAAAATTATGCACCATTTAATGGAAGAACAAAAGAGCTAAAATATTTTAGAATTAAAGACTTTATGACAACACTGGTGTGAAGCATAAACTGGGGAGAATGAAATGGGTGAAAATGGATGTGCTGCTCGCTTTTGGCAATAATCTGCCATCATTTCGTACTTTATAGCTTAGGGAACATAAATGATTGAAACACAAATTCAGCATTAACACCATTATCAATAGCCATTTGTGAGGTTATAGACAGATTTTTTTCAGAAACCATCCTTATATTTTTGCACTAAGAACACTTCATAACAACACAGGTTATTCCCATAGTAGTGCAAGTGCAAAAGTTAGCAACAACAGCTCCCAAACATTGTACTAGGAAACTACACATAGCCCCCAACACACTAGAATAATACTTTTTTTTCTGTGAATTTAAGACAAATAATGATGTAGAAGAATAAATCTTCCTTCACCATTGCGTATGGTATTTTGTGATCACATTTGCATACAAAATTCTTTATTTTTTAACTCTTTTCTAATGGAAGATTATAAAGTATAGAGAATCGATTCTGTGAAATTGTGTTCCTGTCCAATCAAAATTATATTTCCTCCGTGTTGACACACAAACACGGATAGACATGATTACACACACAAGAGATATATTTTCACACTGCCTTCACTGGCTGTGTTGAATCTGTTTACCTGCAATTTGGCCTGCGGGAATAGAAAGATAATGGGGCTTACAAAAATTCTACTTTCCAAAGTAGACCTCTATGCATCCCTACGTTTATGATGGAGACTCAAAAAAAGAGCACCTATTCATGTGAGCGTCTACATTTTATTTGGCTCTGTTTGCAGGCATCAAGAAGCATATATGTTTGTGTTTACAGATATGGGTGAAATGTGAGACACACTGCTTAATGCATGTGGTTCACCAAACAATATTTTGGAGGTGTTGCAACAACATATGCAAGGGAGTTTCATGTTTGCTGTCAAGAAACAAGGAAAGACATTGAGAGACCAAGACAGTCTCTGCTCAGTGAATACAGTACTTTGGTACTGCGTGTGGTGAAACTACATTACATAAATATAGGAGTCCCTTTTTCAAAATATGACATATTGCAGGGGAAGAAGAATGTCTGTATCTGTAAAGATTTCAAAGATAAGGATCTTAAGTGCAACATTCATACGCCTAAATTAATGAAATCTTTGTAAATCTGTGAGTAAATTTGCAAATAAATCAACTCTGCTAAAGATCTACTCCAGATAAACGTTCCATAAAACCAGGATTTTATCATAAGAATGTGCATACATTTAAAAATGTCAGTGTATCGTAGACCGGCTGCGTGGCTCTGAGGCTCAGGAGGTGGTAAAGTGCATCCCTGTCCTGAATCTGTACATTACCTGGTGCACGTTAAAAATTTGATGCACATGTTGCACTTTTAATAAGAGAGAGAAGGAAATCATTTTTTCAGACCTGGCAATAATGGCAATTTTAACTAAAGTGGGGCAAAGTAAAAATATTTTATTTTTCTCTATTAGTTGGTAAGGCAGGACCATAAAAACACAGAGAGGTAAGAGGTGAAAATGCAAAAAAAAAAAAGAAGCAATTCTTTATGTAAACAAATTTCTACCCTGAAAACAACAACATTGCTTATGTAATTGGATAGATTTATTTAATGGGAATAATAGGTAATGGAAACAGATGTCTCCACAGGCGTCAACGTCAACTTCCAAAGGTAAGCTTGTACTTTTTATTTTACATGTTATATTGTGGCAACCAGGCAATGTTTTGCTTGTTATACACATTATAAGTAATTCTGGTTAACGATACAATTCATGGTGCATTAATTTCATTAATTGAAGTTTATTAAAAGTTTGTTGGCCCACAAGCTTGGAAGTCTTTTTGTAGATCCAATAAATCAATCTTCTGATGTTCGAGTGACCTTCCAGTGCAGGTCAAATTGCCCACTTACTGTACAATCATTCATAAAGTTGCTGGTGTCTCCAAGTAGCTTCATTGGAGGCATTCTGAACTGGTTCTGTAGGCACTCAGATGGCTTCATTAGGGACCTCTAGGAGTGGAAGCCCTTCTTTCATGACGATGTTGCTCAGAACAAAGGGAGCCAATATTATTTTGCTAAAGTTTTTAGATCAGGTTGCTGCCGCTTGTATACAAGTACAGTCAGCTCCATATCTGCTTACAGTTTAAGCACAAATTTGTTCTGTTCATGTTTTATGAATGAGGACAATCATCTGGGATGCTTTACCTATGGTGCTATGGCAATTTTTAGGGGAGGGGATTAATACTGTCAGAGTATTGATAAATAAGGTTAATACTAGTGTATAGATCTAACCAATTCTCTTACAGATTCTGTTTTTGACATTTTTATAGTTTTCAGTTTATTATAAGTAAAGTATTGACCTGCTTGTTTTGCAGCACGTCCTCTATTGATCCTTTCTGGGCATTTTGACATTTTCGCAGAACCTCAAGGAACTGTTTTCTCACGCTGACAAATATCTGTTTGGAGGAATCACTAGAGTCCAATAGTGATCACAGTTATTGGGTGAGAGGCAGGTTTACATTGCCACTGTGTGAAGGAGACCCTTCTGACTTGTAATGACACAGCTTGAGAGCCATTACACCTTTTTTTATGGGTAACTTAAGCAGAAATCCATTTCAGAGTATTTGAAATGAGGCAAGCTCAGTGGGGGGAGGTTAGGTGCGTGAGTCTGTTGTTTGTCTTTTATGATAAGGTGTACACTGGCGGCGTCCTCCAATTTGAACAATTTGATTCTGGAGGCATCTTTTTGATAATGTTGTGTGTGTGTGTGTGTGTGTGTCCCCTTTTCCTGCAGGATTAACCAAGACAATGAAAACACAAGTGTTTTGTCCAGACATTCAGTGTTTTTCATGTTGAAAAACACTGTTGGGCCATGTTGAACATCTGCAGAAAAGAATATGTGTTATAAACCACAAACAGACACTGGAAGAATAAAATCCAGAGCAGAAAATGGCTGCCATGCGACACTCTGCACAGCGGATGTGAGACCACAGCACTGCAGATTCAGCAGTCACTGTCAGTCCAGCATATTTTCTGGCATTCTCTTTTTTTTAGTTACTTAAGGTGACATGAATAGCACTGTTCAATAAAAAGGGCAGGATGGGCTTTTTTAAATTGAAAGGTTATAGCTGATAACAATGAATCAGTGCCTGTTTTGGAATGTAATTATAAAATAAAAAGCAATAGCAAAAATTCAAACGCAATAAATCAAAACATAGGTCTAAATTTACAAAAGGGAAGATTTTGCTTTTTTCTGATTCATACAGTCTTGTCGTTTATATTTGTTCAGTAAAAATAAAACAATTTTCAAGAAATGGAATATTACAGTTTTGATTATTTTTTATTTTATTTATTACTAGTCTTATTTATTTTTTATTATTATGTATTCCCCCGGTTAAATTGCTTTTTACATTGCTAACTGGCCAGAAGGTCTTCAAATAAAGACAGAAAGAGTTGAGTGCCAGCTGGCTGTCATAGCCATTAGTCATAAAACACATTAGGAATGCCAAACACGGCAGCTGGAGCATTCATGAGCACCAATGGGAAGTTTCATCAATATCTATTAACACGGGGAAAATGCAGCTCAAAACAATTCCGTTTTAGTCTTCCCGCCATGACACTATACACTAGAGTACGGACTTCTACAGAAAAATCTACAAAAAAATAGTTTTGTGGATGACTGTTCAGTCTTTGGTGGACTATATCAGCTGAAGCCGTGAGTTCATTGACAGTTAAGGGCTGGAGCTCAATCTGCTCTCATCCCAATTTCGTTCCACATGATTATTCTCAATTTCACAGTTGATGGTTTTTACTGAGACAGACGGCAGCAGCCAAATGTCAAAGCACAAAAGAGAAAGCTGTGACATACAACAGAAAGTCAAAAGGGGCAAGATGATAAGCAGGGTAACTCAACTTCTTCACAAATGTTTGGACTGAAGTAATCTGTGAATGTGACTTCCCTTTTGCCATGCTGCAGGAGTTAAAGACACACGTGATGCTGTTGGATGTTTCGTCTGTACAATAAACGCGAAGATTGTTTCGATTGCCAAATGCAGCCACGTCCTCCTCATTTCCATAATGACCATTGAAATCTACAAGAAGGAGTGCAAAGTAGCATAGTCAAAGACAAGCAGACCTTTGCAGTTTAACGCAAACATCGGCACAGCTAGTTTTCTTCTTACAACAGAGGCCACAAGCAGTAAGCATCAACTCAATTCCCCATTTAGTTAATAGTAGATCAAATAACTGCTTTCCAGATATACTTTGATAAATAAATACCCATGAGAGTCATAAGGCTTCATTCCAGATAGGACCGCATACACATGTGAGGAATTAAATCCACACAGCCATATAACAAGCAGCTATCAGTGCAGCTTACGGTTCACACCTGAGATTTTGTAAACAGTTATAAAATTCTGAAATTAATTCATTTTCTTGAATAATAACACTGCACTCAGGGGTGATGCCAGTGAAAATGTGGGCAATGGCACGCATGGAACAAAACATAAAGAGCTGCAACATTTTTGTGCAGTGGGAATTTCATGCTTAGTTGTTCAATCTATGTGAGTCATTGAAACGATCTTCTACTTAAATGTAACGCTCTGAAGAGGGTTTTGTATCAGGGCAAAAAAAAAAAATGCCTCCATTCCTTTCAAGCTCTAACTTCCTATTAGACTTAGTAGTAAGTAAATATAGTACATATTTAAGAAAAAACAGCAGTACCAAATCTGCACCAAAGTAAAGAATTGGCACTGCATGTATAATGTAGAGATATAATTTGAAAACTAAAATTGATAACTAGAATTGTTTGACTCATCTATAAATCAAGTCTAAAAAAGGACTAAAAAAGGTGCTAATTTCCAGCCATCCTCATTTTATTACCTTCAAGTGTATTGTGATCAGTAGAATTCATGCAGGAATAATGCCTGGAAATTTCACTCGATCTTACATAAGTCTCACAAAGTTGTTACAATTTAGAGTCTCAAAGACTTTGTAAATCCTGTTTCTCGTGCTATACTATAACATATATAGACCTTACTTTTTGAGTCTCAGGTCACACATAACATGAAAGATAATGCATTGTTAGCAGATAGATAAATAATAAATAAAAAAAACATTGAAAAGCATAATATAGGCTCTTTAAAGCTCCATTGTTGGCTAAAGGCTACTTTAAAAAAAATTACCTGCGTGTTAAAGTGACATTAACTTTGAGCTTGAAAGGACCGTTATGACTGCAATACAGTAACTAAGTTAATTTTTCAATGTTCACCAACATTTTGGCCATTATTCATATGTTTTTTCTAAAAGCTATCGCAATATAATTCTAGTAACATATAATGTATTGAGCCAACATGTATACTTTTGTGCAGACAGGAAACACATTAAAATCATTGAGTTAACGACTCTTGGTTAAAGGGGACCTATTATGGCATCTAATACCTATTTTAAACAGGCCTTGAATGTCTTAAAAACAAGCTTTTGATTTTTTTGCTAAATAAATTAGAAATTCAGCCTCTAAACCATGTCTTTATCTTCCCATTCTCTAACCTCATTATCTATGAGGGATTCTTAATGGGCGGGGCTATGATAATGAGGCTCTGTGCTGATTGGCTGCCTGAATGACGCGTAGCAGGGGAGGGCACAAAGCATCGCTTGTGTTGGTTTTTACAACCAACAACAGAGCAATTTGCATGTCTAGCTCGAACACGATACACCGCTACGAAAAAATGGCGGAAGCTCCGGCCGGTGGAGTTGTTGTTGTTCCGGCGAGAGTTAGTTGTGGGCTTGGTATCACGCATCGCTCCCGTCGTTACGTAACGACGGGAGCAGAATCTGAACGGCTCGTAGAAGCCACATCACACTGGACGGATCATCCGGGCGGCTGTACAGACACTGCAGAATTTGGTTGCTTTCCTCCTTCTCTGAGTTGGCAGGCTGAGGGGAGACCACTTTATATATGTTAAAGCAAGAAAAAACCTGTTTTTCATAATAGGTCCCCTTTAAGTTACAACAATTGTTATTCAAAAGCTGGTATAATAAAAATATATATTTTTTTTTTAAACATACAAGTTTTCCCCCCTGCACCCTTTGATAACCTTTTGATAACAGCTTTAAAAAGTCATTTGAACTCAGCTGTGGCTAACAAATAATGACATGTTTGATTTATCTGGCTCTTGATGAAGCTTTTACTGTTGTGTCTATGACAAATAATAAAATATTAAGTTTACAAATCCCAAAAGTAGCTTGCTAGTAGTGTGTATTTTCAATAAAAGCTGAATTCCCATGAAATCATTTTTATATTTCCTATTATATTAATGTTTGTTTGATAATGAACACTTGTTTTTTGTTGATGAACTAAATGATTCATCAACAGGCTGTTCATCTGTTCAGCAGGAGCACAAATCTGCAGTTTCTGTAAGCACTGATTACAGAAAAGTTCTGTACAACGAGCATCCATAATTTAATCTCAAGTAAATGCTTTCTTTCTAACCTCTTGCTCTAAGTTTTTAAATTTTCCTCCACCAATTTTTTTTCAAAAAAGCACTAGCCACTAGTCACTGACTTTAAGCTCAAAATATCATTAAAAGCTAATCTCACAGCAAATACCTTTTGCCTTTTGTTTATACTGCATATTATTTGTCTACAATGTGTCATCCCACTTTCTTCCAGTAAATTTAAACGATAGTGGTGAGTAAGAGTCTTGCCAAGCTGCATAGACACCTAAGAAACCTCAACAGAATCAGACATGCTACAAAAAAAAAAATTCAAACACATGGGAAGTGCTGGTGAAAATTACAGCATCTCTCTGGGGAGTGGGCAGTAAGAGATGGAGGACCTTTTGTTTGCAGCGAAAATGACTGCTTCAGTGCATCTGGAAAGAACATCTCGTCGGCAGCACTTGGCAGGCAGGCGGCCGTAATTTTGAGCCATTTAGGCTTGAAACTGCCGCAGAGGGGGACAAAGGAGAGAGCGGTCATTTAAGAGGACGTATAACATGATGATGTGCTGAGTGCAGGGTGTTTAAGCCTGCTTGGATTGAAAGGCAAATGAGTAACACTCAGTGATGACAAAGTGAGACACGCACATCTTTAGGAGAATATGTTAATTGAACAATCAGTAAGAGAGGTGAGACACAAAGCGATTTAATATTTTGAATGATTTGGTGAAGAAATAAATGAGTAGGGGAGAGGGTTTGTGCTTATCTCTCCTCAAGTTTCATAAAATGTGTCTACAATCTTACTCAATAATTAACTACAGACGTAATTAAGACAAAGGTACAAATGTAAGCATTCACCTTAACCCAAAGCTTTTCCTGAATAATTCTATGTCATTCAGTGCCAAAGAAGCAATTGTTTCACAAAATGGCTTGTTAAATGCTCAAACGTCTTAGAAACCCATCATATAATTTCAGAAATTATAAACAATGGAAGCTTTTCAGCAAAACAAACTATGGTTCCAGAAAGAAATTGCATTTTTTTCGACCTACAGTATTTCCTTGTATTTTATAAAGCAATAGATAAAATGACCACCAGCCACTGCATTTTTTTTTCATTCGTCAGATTATTTTACAAACATTTATAAGAATATTCCACCTTTCAAAAATACTCACATATAATTACTCACAGAAGACTTAACCACTATCAAGCAACTTATTAAACCACCTGAGTTACATCTCTTCCACTGGGTAGCTTTAAAAATGATTCATTTTGATGCAACATCATATGAAAAAAAGGCCCCCTGAAAACAGAAAATATTCGTCACATAAAATTCTCCAGTAATACTGGTAATACCTTCAAATTTGTCCTCTATTTCTACGTATGATTGTATATCTAATTTAACCAACAGCATAAATTACTTTAAGATAATAATCTACACACACACACACGCGCGGTGTCAAGACAGGAGAAAGCACTAGCCCCGTTGTGGCTCCATAAAACACACACGTGATTAATTTACTGCTGGTACAAAAAAATTCGAAACAAAAAAAAATTAGGAACAAAAAAATAAAGCCATAAAGATAAATGCATGTACTATTTGTACGTTAAAAAGACTTAATAACATTGATTTGGGCCTACACTTTAAGTGGTAACGACTCTTCCAAATCAATATCCTTCTTTCATGGAGACTGCCAAGAAAACCATTTAGTTTTAATTTGTATGAATAGCCCTGGCAGAGGATGGGCTACAACGTTTATCATATATTAACTTTTATCTTTATTCTAACGGTGCCACGGATGTAGCCTATCGACATCTTATTTAGTCTTATTTTGTTGATATTGGACAAGTAAAATACATACCTGAGCACATTGCTGTTCAAGAGACACAATTGAGGAAAGAAAGTTAGCTCTCATGGCAAAGTCGGGTCTGGTTCGAGGGAGTTGTAATCATAAAAAGAAAAACAAAGCGCAGCATTTTTGACCAAATGACACATTCTTGAAACATTTAGTCGACAAAGAAAAGCAGCAAAGTGTGTCCAAAACCAGCTTAGGATAGACGCAACGAACCCCGGAATGGTAAAAATAATAAATAAAAAAATGTTCTTTTGGGTTTTTTTTTGTTTCCCTACCTGTGTGAGGCGGCGGCGGGCTGTCCATGTGCAGCTGTCGCAGATTACAGCAGATTTTAGAGCAGATATAACAGCAGATTCTACAGCAGCGCGAGCGCAGCTGCTGTTAAAGCGTCTCGGTCGCGCGAGCGAGTCGAGGGGAGATAAAGCACGCCGACAGGCGCGCGTGCGGAGAGAAGAGGGGCGCGCGCTGTGTCACCGCCTGCGAGACAGAGATACCAGATCACGGAGCCAGGGAGACAAATGAAATCAGTAGTGAAGCAAGAGCCGGAGCCAAAGCAGCAGCAGGACACTGTTTGAAATGGAAAACGTTTGAAAGAACAGTAACTTCTGAAAAAGCCATTCATAGCACAGACTGGACTATAGCAAAATACACCGTTGACTGATGCATTGGAGGCATGGGTGCAGATCCCGGGGGGGACGGGGGACATGTCCCCCCCCAATTTCTGAAAAACATGAATTGTCCCCCCCAATAAAAATACCCTAAATTATTCAAAATTGAACAAATGTATTTTCAGACTTAAAGGTTGAATATGTAGAATATTTATTTAAATATATTTCTAAAAAAATAATACATCCACGGTGCGTTTTGAGGTGTACAGAATGAAAGTATTGCTACTCCATACATTTTCTTTTCTGAATTAATATTTTTTTACATTTTTGACGGGCTCGACAATGACTTTTTGTCAACGTTCTGTTTACATTCGTATCTGCCCGTACTTGTACTTGTTTAGGGCTCCATATTTCATCCATATATCAATTGATCGTGCATAAAGTAGTCCCATAGGATAAAAGGAAGATGGTGAGAAGAATTTGAGATGAGTAGACACTACATGCCCAAAACCCTTAAAGGGGACCTATTATGAAAAACATGTTTTTTCTTGTTTTAACATATATAAAGTGGTCTCCCCTCACCCTGCCAACACAGGAAAGATGAAATCCCATGAAAATCTGCAAGGTCTGTACCCCCCGACCCTTCTACGAGCCGTTCAGAATCTGCTCCCGTCGTTACGTAACGACGGGAGCAGATTTCCATAGGTTCAGCCTCCGCTGCTGAAACCACCCCCACAACCAGCTCTGCCGGCTGGAGCTCCGCCATTGTTTAGAACCGGTGGCTGTTTCAACCACGAGGGACAGTAGAAATGAGGTTTTGGATCGACATTTACCCTCATAAAAGGATCAGTACCAGCAGCACGGACCCGGCAACTGCGTACGAGTCAGCGGTAAGTGACGTTATTTTTTTATGTTATTTATATTTGTCTATGAGTATGATCTTTGCATGGGCTAAGTATTTAGCTGAGCTCCGGAGCACCGGAGGCCACACACCGGACCGGAGCGATGAGGAGCCCCGGCGGGTACTGTAATACATTTTTCTTCTGTTTATGGTTTCAGATCTTCCAAGCACCTGAAGCTGTTCAACGAAACCTTCAGAAGATGCACGGTCCTTCCTTGAGCCAGCAATAGTGCATAAATGTTATTTATATACCACTTATGTTCTTATTTTTTAACAATAAAGTTGCCATTTGTGAAAATTCATTGTTGTGATTTCTTTACAGTTAACATGATTCATTTGTCTTGAGGAATTGGAGTAAAGAACTGTGGTGTACCTGTTTAGAATTCAATTAAATCTTCCTGTGTGAAGACGAGGTGACTAAAGGCTGATTTATGGTTCCGCGTTACACCAACGCAGAGCCTACAGCGTAGGGTACGCAGCGATTTAACGCAGAACCGTAGATCAGGCTTTAAGATCCGTTTACAGCGTGTAACTGAATGCGAGCGTCCGACTATCGCGTCGAGCTGCGTGACATCGGACGCTCTCTGTCCACACTGAAACCATTAAACTCGGCCAGTTAGGACAGTCCAATAGAAAAAAATAAAGCAATGGAATTTATTTTGTCGCAGAAGCTCCCTGGCATGGGACATGCAGCCGGCTGCTCTGCCCGGAGCAAGGGTTTGTTCCCTCCCCTCCTACACGTCATTCAAGCAGCCAATCAGCACAGAGCCTCATTTTCATAACCTATCCGCCTCTCAGGATCACTCACAGGAAAAGGGGTTAGAAGCGGTAAAACTAGAGACATGGCCCACAGGCTGAATTTCTGTTTTATGTAGACAAAAAACAAGCTTTAGATTGTTTTTAAGACATTCAAGGCCTGTTTAAAATATACATTAAATGCCATAATAGGTCCCCTTTAAAATTATGATTTACGAATATAACAGTTAAGTAAGCAGTGACACACACTGTTGGCTGTTTAGGACAAATAAACAAGAAAGGTAAGCACAATAAATGATTCCCTGAGCCTTTACCAATTTATGGCATGGTATGAGTTGCATATTGGCAAAAAATTAAAAATTAAAATCACGTTGGTGTCCCCCCCAATCCTGACATCGGATCTGCACCCCTGATTGGAGGTTTATTAGACACAACTTGATGTAAACACCAAGCCTGTATAAAGGTGGCTTGAGAGGAGAACATGGAAACTATAATCCCATGAGGAGATTTTGGCCTGATAAATCTGTCAGAGAACTCATCACTCCTCTTCCAAGTGTGTACATCCACTGTAGTTTAACACCAGAATTGTAGTTTAAACCCTTTTATTATATTTTTGCAGCCTACCAATTACATATAATTAATTTTAATTAATATTAGTTTTTCCATGTATATGTTTTTCTTCATCATTTCCTTTGCAATAGTCTTTTTTAAGGGGGTGCTCTAAATACATTGTTCAGTAAATAGGCCACATAAGGAAGATTTAGAGTCAATTACTGATCACTCACCTAGTCACCTTACACATTTCCCATAATGCCAATGGTTGGTCCTATAGTGTATAAAAATATCTGGATAAACCCCCTGTGACCCCACCTACAGCCAGGATTCTGAAGGGTGCATTTGAAGCATTTTCCCGACCCATGGGGGAAGCCATCTTGGCAGGAGATGACTCCGCCCAACCCCAGGATCATCCAAAAAATGACTTTCACTTGGAACATGCCCTCAACCTCAGTTATGATAAAATATCTATTTTAGCACATTTTGCTTTGTCTTGTAGGACTTTTATGTTGTATATATCCATCCATCCATTCTCTATACCTGTTTAATCCTGGTCACGGTAGTCTGCCGGAGCCTATCCCAGCTCATTACAGGTGAGAGTCATGGGTTCACCCTTCACAGGTCCCCGGTCTATCACAGGGTTGTATATATTTGTATATGTTACGGTTAATGTAGAAAAACGGCTATTTTGCAAAATAGCCGGCTATTTTGCAAAATAGCCGGCTAATTTGCAAAATAACCAGCAGGGCGGTGAATATGTAAAATAGCCGGCCAAACGGCTATTTTGCAAAATAGTGTGCACAATAACCGTCAGGGCGGTGAATGTTTAAATTAGCCGGCTAATGTAGAAAAACGGCAGTAGCCGGTTAATGCTGTGGATGTGTCAGACCCAACACGTTTTCGGGGAGTGTAATGTTAGGCTTCTTCAACAGCCATAAATAGCCTTGTCAACAACAAGCATGTGCAGCATATTGGCTTCTTCCATTGGCTGCTACGCACCAACTGCACTGATTGGCGACTGTAAGTGACTGGTTTGAAGCCCAAATTTCATCCATTCAACTGAACTGTAGGCTATTCTGTAGTGTAGTAACTGGACTCTATCTACCAAATGAATTACGTTTGCTTAGTTTGTTTTGGTTTCATCAATTTGTGCAAATGGAGGAGGAGGAGAGACCTCATCTCATCATGCGCGCGCTTCGGGTTTGCGCGATTCAGGTTTAGGAGCTTCCCCTTCCATGAGAGAGACGCAACAACTGTTTGTCTGTTTTGGAGGTGCAAAGACAAGGGGGGAATAGATCTTTCCTCACAAAGACTGTCACACTGGATATTTGCGAGTACATTTCCCAGACCTATAAGGCTGGTAGAGGTGAGTGCACTCCACTGAGCTTTGCCACCTTGGTGGCAACGCTCTATTCTGGGGTGCCAATGACGTGATCTGTAGTTTGCATTATTCATTTTGGAATACTCAGTTTAGGAATATACTCCATGGGATTTGGACTCAGAATAATTGCTATAATTGCCACGGCATGCTCCTGTCAGCTCGAGACAATTGTCTCGAGCTGACCGGAGCATCCAGACTGGAGAGATGATTAAAAATGTGATGTCCGCGCACCATGAGCTTAAAAATGTATGTACTTTGCAAAATAGCCGCTTTTCTACATTAGCCGCCCTGACGGTTATTTTGCACATTAGCCGGCTAATTTACACATTCACCGCCCTGACGGTTATTTTGCACATTAGCCGGTTATTTTACACATTCACCGTTTGGCCGGATATTTTACATATTCACCGCCCTGCCGGCTAATTTACACATTGACCGGCTACTTTGCAAAATAACCGTTTTTCTACATTAACCGTAACATATATATTTAGTTTGCACTGAAAAGGGAGAAGCTTTCCAATCGTTGTACATTCAGTAAAATGACAATAAAGCATTCTATTGTATTGTATTGCATTCTGTTCTATTCTAACCAACATTATCTTACATTACTCCTGTTCAAAATGCCCATCTATACGTGTTTCAGTTGTCGCTACCAAAATGAGATCTGCAATGAGGACTGCCGGAGCCGAAGCAAGGACTGTCAGAATTCCAGCTGAGCTGCCGGGGCAGATCCAGTCCCTGCCAGAAGGCTGGGGTTAGCTGAGATCTGGTTTGGCCGGTGGACAGCTGATGTTTACAGTGGAATATGCTCTTTCATATGCTGATTCAATGGTGACATCAAAAATGACTGCAGCGTTTAGCCAATTCTGGGTTCGTACAAACGGCTGTTTGTTTAGCTAAGCTTAGTAGCGTGACAATTACGAAAGAGGAAATGATCATGGGTAGCCATTGGCTGAGCCGACGAGTAGTCAGTCATATTAGAAATATTTACTGCTTTATGTAAACTCTCCTGACATGGTACCAAAAAAAAATCACTCCCCTCTGTGTTGTCATGGATGTGATACCAAAATATTGAGACCAAAATGGTTTTTTGATCCAGGATGAAAGTATGTTTATTTCTGCTCTAAAGTTTGACATCTTAACACAGAGGTCAATGGAGGTTGACTGGCTTTGGGAGCTTCAGTCGGGGAACTGCAACAAATCTTACTTCCGCATGGAATGGCAGCAGCAGTTTGAAGTGTTTGAAAGGGAAAACGTTTGAAAGAACAGTAACTTCTGAAAAAGCCATTCATAGCACTGACTGGACTATACCAAAATACACCGTTGACTGATGCATTGGAGCAGGGGTGTCAAATGTGCATGCGGCCCGAGAGAGATTTTCGTGCGGCAAGTTTCCAACGCAAAAAAACGAAATGTTAATTTACTAAAAAGGAAGGCATAAATAATTGCCATGAATCGCAGCATATCCGATAATATATTTCTTCTACAAATCCATCGTTATTCCACAAATAGAGCAGTTTTTGACATTTTTTTAGTTTTCTAGAATGCATTTGCCAATTTTATTTCTTTGTAGACGGTCGTTTATTTTTATTAACTGGAATTCAACCTGAAAGTTTGGTGGTTGGTGCCTGATGGAGATTCACTCACCCATGAGCCAGTCCCTAGTGGTCAATAGATTAACTGCATGTTTTGCCACATCTGTTCTTCTTCCTGACTAAAATGATCTAAAATGATGCTACTTGTCTGTTTTTCTGTGTTGTATTTAGACAAGTGAAAGTACATTTCTGAATACACTCAAAGCCTGAAAGAATGTTAATGTATATCTACTACATTATATAGTATATAATCTATAATATATAGTAAATACTTAATGTATATACAGTTCAACTGAAAACCTGCTACAAGATAATGGCTTCTTCGTGCAAGATAAATAATTTGAGGGGTCAGAGGACAATGTTGTCTCTTTCTGACGTGTCAAATCCTTTCCACCTTTAGGTTGTGTTTCTGTGCTGGAGAGTCCATTCACCAGTCATCATCCCCAATCCCATCCCCATCAGACCCCCCTCATTAACATTGTTGGCTCTGGTTCAAAAGCAGATGCCTTCAGATGAATCTGAGAGTACAGTGACATGGCTGCATGCCTGTGTGCGCTGTGACCCGCCCGGTTGTACATGTGTGAGTGGATCAGCTGTCAGCAAGACAGTGATGGATTCATGGTGGAAACATACTTGGAGTTTGAGCTATGTCCTTCTCACTGAAGTCATTTTGACACCCTGCTTGACCTCATCATAAGGCAGCCACCCTAAAAATAAAGAAGCACACGTGCTTGTACTGTACGAGCATACAAGCAAGACAAGGACAAGTGGAACTGGGCGTAACACATCAGCGCCGCTGATGTCTTCACTTCTGCATGTGGATGCATATGAAAACAACACAGGGTGAAATAGATGCACACATGCTGCTTATACACACAGACTTAGAAACCTCCACCAAAGCAGAATCAGCCGCCTGTTGTTAAGGTTAGATTAAAATGTGTGGGGTGCATTCAGGTGCTCCATTTTTATGAAGCTCGAGTCCAATCATCATGCTGCCAGCATCAAACTTAATAACAGCTCTCGGCTCTATCATCATCTTGAGTGCTTTCATTAAAGAACATTTTTATCCTGCTGCACTCAGAAGGATCTAGAAAGTTAAATGCATGGGTGCAGCCAGGAGCCACATGTTTAACTTGGTCACTGTAGCAACAGTTTTTGTAATGACTCTGTCTTTCAGCTTTAAGGTTTGAATGCGATTACACTTGATTTATACGGGTGATTCATTTGAAAAGATGGAGTGGGAATGTAAAAAAAATGAGAAAGAAAAAGGATTTGAACTTGACTACAATATCATCCCCTCTGACTCAATTTTACCCTCAGTGGGTTTAGTGATTAGTTCGATACAGTAGATTGTGGTAATTTATTTCCGAAAATGTGTCTAATGCCTTGCCCTTGGCATGTGACAAATTAAATGAGAAACACGAACAAACAGGTTACATATTATTTTACATCAATTGTTGCCCCAAAGCCAGCGAAAAATAAAGCCTGAGGCAGAAATATTAATCGTCTGTGTCCAATTTGATAAATGTCAGGAAATGAAAAGGACGTACACTCTAAAATGATATGGTTCAGATAAGTTCTTCATCACCAATATTTTACCAGAAAATTAAACTATTAATCAAGCTCTCATATTGATCAATGGCAACCTTTGTCCTATGCCCTTAGTTGTAGATAATAATAGAATAAAACATATTTATAATTTAAAAAAGCCATGATTTCCCAGAGTAAAGTGCAGATACCCTGTGAGCTGCAGGGCTCTTTATTTCAACACCTGATGGCAAACAATATTGGGCTACCTAAACTTATTTATTTTTTATTTCCATGATTATATAACCTATAACCTGTTTATTCAGTTTAATCAATCTTAGATCATATTCACTGTATTTGTAATATGAGGCTGTGAGTGGTCTAAATTGATCAACACTGTATATCAGAAGTGTCAGACCCTTTTTCATCGTGCCACATCAGCATCATGTCAAAGGACTGGGTGTACAGCAACTGCAAGACTACTCAGATACATTTACTTAAAAAGAAAAAAAAAATCGCATGACATAATTTCCACGGTATTAAGCTAGATATAAATTTATTACTGTTGTAGCAGTGTGGCGGACGCTTGACGAAAAAAGAAGCTACTATAAAATGACTAGCTTGTCCCCAATAAGCAGAAACATGTTTTTGCTTCGCATCCTTAAATAAAAAAGTGACTTAACTGATACTGAAAAAAGTCTTCAAATAAGTGCAAGCTTTGAATGCTTTGTTGCAAAAAGTAAATATATAGATAAATGAAAAAATAAGGGTTAAAACTTAGTGTGAAAAATGAAGCGCAAATTCATTGCAATGGATCTAAGATTAATACACTATACTCCAATGCCACCGTAATCCAGAACTGCAGCCTGCCAGGTGTGACAAGAAGCACAAGGTATCAAATCAAAGTTGATAAGGTTTTTTTTTTTTTTTTTTTAAAGAGAGAAAGAAAACAGATAAGCTTCAGAAGTTCAAACTTTATGATTTGGCCAAGGTTTGAAAACAGACCTTTTTAAGGATTTATATATAGATGAAATGTGCGTGATTATTAATGGAGCAGCGGTCCAGGATCACAGACAGACACAAAGGGGACCTCTTTGAGCAAGGTGTCCTCAGGATGGAAGAAGGTATGGGTGAATGCTTCTATCATTGAAGATGAACCAATTAATGAGCTAAGTCGAGCTTTCAGGCTCCATAATTTGCTAAAATTTTCTGACAGAGAATTTGTCCAAATAGTTGTAAAGCAAAAAGTCACTCAAGAAAGAAAGCGTGAGACCCTGCACTGAAATATATACCTGCTGATACCAGCCAGAATCAGAATCAGAAAAATGTTGTCATCAATGTGCCAAGAAAAAGAAAAGTGAGATTTCCTGTGAAAAGAAAAAAAATGACGCAGACACAGTCTGTCCCAGTTGTCCTCAGGCAAGAGCTGGGATACACCCTGAGCAGCCTATCAATCTATCAAAGGGTCACACGCAGACAAAGGCAATGGCAACCATGTTCACTCATGTGCGCATAGTCAATTTAGAATCAAGAAAGCCTAACATGCATGTTTTTGGAGCATAAGAGGAAACCAGAATACCCAGAAAAGAAACAAAACTGAAAAAGAGAGGAAACGCACCCCCTTGTAGTCTCTCCCTGAATGCAGTGTGCCTCAGTTCACTAAGGAGGGAGTGAATCAAAATTCACTCTTTTTCTCACCCAATCTGAAATATAATGAAAGCCTCTCAGAAAACTGAACAAGGAAAATGAGATCATGGGGTATTCTGGATAAGATGTGCTCCTAAAGTACACATCTTTGTACACTCTGTTCTTGAAGGTCAGTATCACTGAAGTCCACTTGACTCTTTTTTTTTTCAGGAGCAGAACTGCAGTCATCAAGACAGTGACGAATCACTGAAGATGAAGAAACTGCTCTGAACCCAGGAATATTCCAGCATTTAAGCACCTATAAACAGTGGTTTTTACATTTAAAAATCTGTACCCAGTAAATCTGGATTACTGTGGGTTTACACACACACACACACACACACACACACACACACACACACACACACACACACACACACACACACACATATATATATATATATATATATATAGCCCTCCCCAGGTCCCAATGCAGTTGCCACACAGTTAGATGTTTCATTTTAGATAAGATATACCACATGATTGCTATCAGTAGACATTTCTGTCTTTCTCTCTGACTCAATCAGAGTACCGGTATGTGTTTTCTTATGCATTTTCTTTTTCATTATTTATTTATATATATATATATATATATATATATATATATATATATATATATATATATATATATATATATATAATATCAGGTCTTTAGTTTGTCAAGCAATTATGCATAATTATTATTGCAGGAATCTCAGAGAAACAATAACTAAGGCAGTAGTGGAACAAAATACAAACATGTTTATTTTCAGGTCACATTTCCATTACTCTGCAAATCTCGTCTTCTAAACACAGTCAATTTCAGTCCAGCTCCCACACCATTATGATTCTTGGAGGCCAAGCATGAAATGAGTTTCTTTTTTTGACAGAACACATCTTGACTGACAGCTCAACAAACGAGAAATCATTTACTATGAACAGAGCACCCGCTAGCTTTTGGCAGATATGCTGCCATATCTCTAAGGCTTTGTGTGCCTGTGTGTGTGTGTGTGTGTGTGTGTGTGTGTGTGTGTGTGTGTGTGTGTGTGTGTGTGTGTGTGTATAAATGTTTGTGTACCGAAGTCCCTGAAATGGATTTAATGCATGGCATTTATTAGCCTGAAAAATAAAAATAAAATAAAATAAAAATCAGGCCAGTCATCCTAAAAGACAATTTAAAGTGTAAAGATCTTTACAGATATTCTTTTTCTTAAATACATTTACATTCATGTCTAGGCCAGAAGCCATCTGCTGGGTTGTTCGGCAGAAAAATAAATAAATTTTTCTACATGGGTGAAAAGACAGTTACTTTATTAACCAATTTGAAATTTTAGCTACATATCATACTTGACTTTCTGTTTGAATTAGCTTTGTAAGAAAAGATGCCCTGGAAGTTGAGGGTTTATGAGGTGGAAACGACGGTGTATCTTAAATTAAAAAGCCGTATGTTAATCTGAAATGCTTGTGTGCAGTTGGATAATTTCACACTTGTCGTCTGAGACTTTTGATGCTGACCAAAGCAGAAAATCATACATTTGTTTCGGCCTGCTTATAGAGCACCCTGCTTCATTTGGTCTCCACATTGGCCTTTCAACGTCAAGTGGGCCTCAAGACAGAACAGGTTTACAACCGGATTTAGCAGATTATTTTGGTTTGTTCAGAAAGTGGACCAAAAACCCAATTTGCTTGATGCTCACAGAGGCTCTGGTGGCAGCATTCACACACATTTTGTCTGAACTTACCTTTATAAAAGCAGTCATGAAGTTAGTGGATGTAAATTCAGTAAGTGCTAAGACCAGCTGAACATAGTTGTAAATGTTAGTAAATATCTTCAGCTAATCTTAAAACCTCTATGAGATCCATGCATCTCTTTTCAAAGGGCACACATGATCACAACAAGGTGAAGTGCTACATTAATTCAGGGCAACAGTGCTTCAAATTGACATCAGGGTAATGAGGTGAACACAAACACAGCACATCACAATGTTGCCATTCCTCTGCAGGGTGCTCTTTTGTCTCACCTTGCCATATGTTTGTTGGCAAGGCCGATTTAGATGCCTGTCCACTTTCACGCATGCACACATGATGTATAATGCATACAAATTCAATGATTCGTTGGTCTCTCAATTTCTTTACATAAACATTGACTTCCTGCAAAAATAGTTTAAACATAACTTAAAATGGCTTTTCATTATTTCATTTACTGTTTGTTTCATGTGAACAAAATGTCTTTTGTTGTTGGAAAATGCAAATTAACAGCCAGACGTGGTCAAATCGAAGCTCTTCTTAAATGGATTTCAATGCAATGCTGCCATCTAGTGTCTGAAAATGTTCACTGCGATCATCCCTGGTATTTCATAATTGCAGATGTTTTCAATTGTAATTTTTTAGGGTATCATTTATTTTTAAAAACACTCTTTAAATTGCCTTTGTACAGATAATATACCCACAATCAGACTCCCAGATTTGCCCTCTTAACCATATTTTTTCTTAAACTAAAGTACAACTGCTACTTCTTCTCAAGTTAAACATGCCAAACACAGCTTGGAGCACAGGAACATGTAAGCATGCAAATGCAACTCAAAACAAGCCCAAAACAGAGGGACTCTTGTATGTTATTTATTACTTTTTTTTAGATTTACAAGTTATTTTACACTTAAAAAAAGGGGCTAACAGCTCTGGTGTTACAGTTATGAATATACAATGAATAACTATTTGTTGCAGTTCAGAAACATATTTAGACATGAGGACTATCAAATTAGCCTCATGTGGGTCCCTCTCCAGGAATAACAAATACCTCATGTCCACCTGGCATCAAAATGTGATCAGTATCCGGATTCCTTGTGAAGAGGCAAGGAAAAATGCTGGTGTAAATGCACACTTTGGGACTGCTATACTGGAATTAGCCAGGCTGTAATTGGAGGCGCCCAGACGTCATGAAAATTGCAGTCAGTACAGCATGACCTCAAATGTAACTTGCCACCTTCCTGTGCCCTGCTGCAAGCTTCAAATATTGAGCAAAGGCCACTGTCTGCCTTCACAAAAACTAATTTAGAAATGTACAACTTCCATTCGGGTCACTTCCCACAAAAAACTTTTCAGGCACCATGTTTACTGACAGGTTGGGCAACTAGAACCGAAAATGAAAGCAGTATGGGCACATAATAAGAATACATTGTATTAACATTAAATACCACAATAAGTTATCACAATTTCATGCCAGGTGCAAATGGGGCCAAAAAACTCTTGAATTAAATTGTAATGATATTAAAAGCTTTGTGGCTCTGCTGCTTGCAATTTCATCATCAATAATAAGGTATTTGTGATTTCCATAGGGATCAATATGGAGGGGAATGACATGAGTAGAAAATGTGTTTGTCTGTGTGCATATATTAATATATATGCTGTATATATTATATACATACACATTTACAGCATACACACTCAAACAATGGCAAACAACCCTGGTATCACACTTCAAAACAGAGTCAAACAGTATTCAATCAACTGAGACAGAGGCTGAAGATAAACAGGGAAGTAGGAAGACAAACAAGGGAAAGACAGAATAGGAGAAGTGAGGGATGTCAGGAACTCCCTCTAGCTTATGATTCTTTTTAAAAGTTCATTTAATCGCTTAGGATGCAGATAA
This sequence comes from Cololabis saira, assembly GCF_033807715.1. Lineage (NCBI taxonomy): Eukaryota > Metazoa > Chordata > Actinopteri > Beloniformes > Belonidae > Cololabis > Cololabis saira. The sequence continues at coordinate 33,344,503 of NC_084605.1, read as the reverse complement.
TCTCATCTGTAATCTCAGTTTAAGTGTAAGAGAAGCAAGTGGCTCCGCCCTCTCCCGCCTCTCTGGGCTTTTAGCTACGTGCTGTTTTTTTTGTTGTTTTTTTTAAATGATGTTCAAGGCTCGTTCACTAAGTTCACAGTTTTCTCTACTAGCTAATGACTACCGCAGCACTGGCTGCTCCGGCCCTGAGGGTTAGACTCGTGTAGATCCACTCCCGTCCTCGTCTGACCCCCTTGTCCAGCTCCGGCTTTAGGATCGCTCTTTGGAAGTTTCTTGGCTGCGAGAACACAGATGTTTAAATAAAGCAGAATTTCAAAAACAAAAACACAACTCACTTTAGTTTCTTGAAATTATGATAACCAATAATTCAGTGTCTTATTTGAGGGAATGTGGAAAAGGTCACTGCAATTCAAACTAATTAAAGCAAAGGAATGAGAAGAAAGAAAATGAGTGCCAGAAATTTACCCACAGGTCAGCAGCTTTAATTTTGTAGGTATTCACCAGGAAGGATTTAGTGATTATAAATCACTTTGTCTTTGAAGGTAATGACAATAATAAGATGACCAATAAGTGTGTGTGTGTGTGTGTGTGTGTGTGTGTGTGTGTGTGTGTGTGTGTGTGTGTGTGTGTGTGTGTGTGTCCCCTAAAATAGAGTTACTTTCTAAACAGATATCAACTACGCAGGAGGAATATTTGACTCGTCATAAAACTTACCAATAGCCATGAAAATTTCATTGACATTCATGGCAGTCTTGGCTGAGGTCTCCATGAAGAGCAGACTGTTGTCATCAGCGTATGTTTGTGCCTCCTGAGAATAGAAATGTAGTAATATATCTAAGATCAGACTGTGAGTTTCAGATTTGTGGTGATTGAGCTGGATCATATCCCGGTTTCATCGTACCTGAAGATCCACAGCTCTCTTATTTGCAATGTCTGCCTTGTTGCCAGCCAGAGCGATCACTATGTTGGGACTGGCTTGTCTTTGAAGCTCCTTCACCCAGTTTTTTGCACGTGCAAAAGTGTCCTATTAAACCAAAAAACTTGATTAGACGTTGTTTGCATTCTCTGATATTAAACATTTACTGACATTTTCAACATTGGGACCTTGTGCATCACTTTCACATTGCAGTTATTTTGAATCTAGACGCAATTACATATTAAACACAGAACCTAAAATCTCAGCTCATTTCATGTCTTTAAGTTGCACCTAAGACATACCTTTATTTAATTGGTAACTTTTGGAAATTATAACATTTGAAATTAAGTTGAATAAAAATAAATAACAGCAGCTGCTTGACAACCAACTGGTTTCATCATAAGTCTCTTCCCCAGCAGGTGATACCTACTGTGTTAGTGATGTCATAGACCACGATTGCTGCTTGAGCACCTCTGTAGTACATTGGAGCCAGGCTGTGGTAGCGTTCTTGACCTGCTGTGTCCCAAATCTCAAACTTGACAGTGGTGTCGTCCAGACAGACAGTCTGAGTGAGGAATGCAGCTGAAAGAGAGAAGACAACATGTATCAGTGAATTTGATATTTAACTTTTCCACTTTGTCTCTGTGTTTGGAGGTACAGGTAGATCAGAGCAGCTTAGACACAAACTCAAGTTATTCTCACCAACACAACCTTGTATGTGCCATCAGACCATCTGAAATAGGTTATAGTATAATCTCATTTAGATAAATGTACATTTTGAATAATAAAAAAAAGACTAAAAGGCCTTGAATAAAATAGAATAAATAGGCATCAAGCTCAATCCAAGTCTTAATAGTTTAATGTAAACCAAAATACACCAAGTAGTGGGCTTAATGAGTTTGATTTGGGATGGGTTCTATAACTAAGGGCTTGTATACTGTTATAAGTCATCTGTATTTCGAAAATGGATAGTGATGGAGATAATAATTTTGAATTTTACATAATTTCTTTAAGAAGACATATCATCTATGAAAACTCCGAAACATAAAAGTATTGCTAGCATGCACAAAGCTTGTAAAAAAAAATTATCCCTTAAAAAGGCTCAGCTTGTTTCCATCTTACCTCCAATGGTGCTCTCCTGGAATTCATGAAACTGGCCTTTGACAAAGCGCAGCACTAAGCTGGACTTGCCCACTGCCGACTCCCCCAGCAGCACCAATTTAAACTGACAGATTTTGTTTGCTGCTGCGGCACCATTAGGCCTGCTTGCTCCACCACCACGTCCAGCCATTGAGAGACCGAGACTGTTATGGGCGAGATGGCCTGAGATCAAGGGAAACTACAGGTCAGAGATATGTTGGACCGTGTCTTGGAAACACAGGCACTGCTGGTAAGAAACGTCAGTGATCAGACCCCTGTACCACTAGCAACAGTGGATTGGCCCAGGTTCCCTTAAAAAGATTAAAACAAGGAAAGAAAAAAAAAAAATAAGAGGACCAAATGCCACATCTCTTTAATTTACTTATTACCGCACACACATTTAAAGAATGCCTTTCTCTAAAACTATGAACCACTACAATCACACAATCTTTATGTTTTTATATACAAAAGACAACATAAAGTGAACAGAGGGAGTACTGCTGTACTAAACCTATATTAAATTATTTGAGGTAATTTAGGGAAAAAAAAGTTCTAATTGGACTACTTGATCGCAGTAAACAATAATACATATTTTCTGGAACTCCTGTACTTGTTTTTTTTTTTTTAAACTTTATTTAAAAGAATTATCACAGAATAGTATACAGGAACATTATACAAATAGAATACAGAACATGTGCCAGGGGTGATGTTCGTTATTCAAGAAGATTATACATATTACACAAGTCTACGGTTCTAATAGCCTTTTCATTTGTTGATTTAGTGATTAGTTTTAAGTAAAGTTCCATTTTTTTTCTGGAAAACATAAAAGCAAGGGGTTTTCTTTGAAAATGTACTCATATGAATATGAAATTTGGTAAGAAATAAAAACAGATTTATCAAAAAGTAACATTTTCCTTCTTTCTTAGGGAAACAATGGAAACCAAAAACAACATTTTCCCAATGTAAATTAAAATCTATAGTGAAAGAGTCAATAATAAATTTGCTAATATCTGCCCATAGTTTTTTCGAATGAGAGCAAAGCCAGAATAAATAAACAGCTATTTCTGGATGTAAATTACAGAAGGAAACTCCAGTACTTTGGCCACCATCCTCTGAAAACACTGAGGGTTAAAAACAAAACAACCAACAAGTTCTGTGTCATCACCGGTATAAAGAGCACTGATCTGGCATGGTGATTATAGGTATATTAGATCAAATATTAAAGAATTTGAACACGCATGGCTGAATAATTGAGTTAACACATTTTTCCCCCATAAAAAACCAGCTCCAGCTGTGAACTGACGTCAACACAGGCACTGCAATGTAGAGCTAAAACACGACAACCCCCTCGAAACTAACTCACTACGAACCCATCTTAGCCCACTTGTGACAACTTTGATCGTCTGAGCGGAGAAAACCAACAAAAGCGGCCAGTTAGCTCCAGGTGAGATAAGTTAGCAGAGCTACCATCGGCTAACACGAATTATAACGATCATTACACACGTAACATATTGTCTCTTACCAACAACGAAAAGACAGCATCTACTTCCTTAAGCGTATGTTGAATTGTTTTGTCGTTAACAGCGTTTTCTGCTTTTTAACCAGAAAAACACTTTCAGGTTGACTAAATGATTCACTTCCGCTTTGTGTTACCAAAACACTTCCTGGATTTGTCCGTCACGTGACGCGACGTCACAGACAACTAAGCGGGCGGAGCATAGGCCAAAAGTGTTATTAGCCTTGCTACCATTGATTGATACGACAGTTGGCAACATGTGCCTATCCTGCAACCATGATAAGAATAATAAAACAATTAGAACTTTATTTTAAAGGGATATCTCTTCAGTTCCATACGTGATCCCATATTGGAATAAATATGTAAAAAATATTAACTGGAAGAAGGTTTGGCTCTCACCCAACCAATACCTGGTGACAAACAAAGTTAAAGAAATTTCATTTAAGTTAATTCATAAATTCTATCCCTCAAATGATCACATTGTAAAAAGATTCAAAAGAAATATCGATTCAAACTGTACTTTTTGTTCTACAAATTCTGAAACGATGACTCGCGTATTCTGGCTGTGCCCCATTGTTCAAACGTTTTGGAGTGATATGTGTAATTTTGTGTCTGAAATAATTGATATTGATTTTAATTTATTTTGGAAGGATGTGTTGTTTGGTGTTTTTGACCATGTAACAATTAGAACAAAGCCCAAAGAAACATTTATTATTAATTTTTTGATTATCCTCGCAAAATTCCATATCCACAAATCCAAATTCTTACGCAAAAAACCCTCTTTTTTTACTTTTCATTGTGAATTAAAACAGTATCTGGACTCTATTAAGTTTTCTACTAATTCAAAAGCAATCAAAACCATAAATGTATGTAAATGTTTTGGCTTTCTGTTATAATTTCATCCCCCCTGGCTGGTTATAATGTGTTGTGCTTTTTGTTTTGTTTTTTATTAGAGCTATACTCTTTATATGTTATAATTCAACGTGAATTTGCATAATGTGAAGTTTTGTTATCATTGTACTGTTTGCAAAAGAAGAAGAAAAAAAAAACAGGCCAAAAGTGTTTCAGTCGACAAAGCTTTTCTTCCTTAAATTGAATTAGTCTTACTGTTTTTAGAGAGAAAAGCATTCCATATAGTATTTAAATAATAAATATTTTTACGTTTTATTATTTTTAACATAAAGGCAAGGTCCGGTAGCCAAATAGTATGGAGGTAGATTTGTGCCAAATATTCTGCACTATTTGATCATAGGCTACTATGTGTAGGAGCCATATTTTATTTTTATTGTTTGGTAAGTTCTTCTTCCAAACAGCTAGGGGGCTGTATTTATCTATTTATGAGACCTTAGGCTGACACTGACAGCGGAGTCATGCCAGGTTATTTAAGTTGATTACAATTTGACACAGGTGTTGCTGAGGAAAGGGGAAGCAACCAGTTTTCAACTGTGCTCTGTGTTAAGTTATGGTTTTTCTGCTTTATTTAGGCTACGCATATTTTTACGTTTATAAAAACTGTTAATAAAAAGCGTGTTTTTTTAAGCTTTGCACAAATAAAGTGTTGAACGCAGCTCCCAGTCGGACCAATTTTTTGGAACCAGCATGAGTTGGAAATGTCTTCAAATTCCCTCACAATGCATTTTTTGTTGTTAGATTGCCATTACAAACACTGTTTTTCTTTGATTGGAAATGTTTTCTTTGATAGAAGTTTTTTTTTTTTGTTTGAGGCAACTTCTTTGATTTTTGAAGTAGGGTTTTTTTGTGTTTGGGCCATATTATGGGTAGGACATTTGTGTCTTTATCATTTAATCAAAAAAGAAGTTGCTTCAAAAAGAAAAAAAAAGTTTTCAATCGAAGAAAAAAAAGTTTTTGAATGCAAAAAAAAAATATTTGAGACCCCAAAAAATTGCATTTGAACACTTTTTTTTGGATTGAAAATATTTTTTTTCGATTTGAAGTGTTTTTTTTTTGATTGAAGTGAAAAAAGTGTTGAAGTCTTTTTTTTTTTTGATTGAATCATTTTGACACAAACATCCCGCAGTGGGCGGATGCTTCCCCATTGGTCAGACCATAGACAGACATGTTTGAGTGACAAGCGTCTTTATCTTTATCGCCCCTTTAAAGGGGACCTATTATGAAAAACAGGTTTTTTCTTACTTTAACATATATGAAGTGGTCTCCCCTCAGTCTGCCAACTCAGCGAAGGAGGAAAGCAGCCAAATTCTGCAGTGTCTGTACAGCCGCCCGGATGAGCCGTCCAGTGTGATGTGGATCTACGAGCCGTTCAGATTCTGCTCTCGTCCTTACGTAACGACGGAACGATTTACATCGGTTGGCCTCCGATGCGTGAAACCACGCCCACAGCTTACTCTGGCCGGAATAACAACAACGGCAGAATTCCAATCTACACCCTAAACCCTCAAGCCCTGAACCCTCACAGACTTTAGTGACGTCTTCTGGAATGTGATTAAGGCCCAATCTCAATTCTACCCCTACTTTTCTTCACTCGCACTTCTTTTCTTCCCTACCCCCTAAAAAAGAAGGGGAAGATTTTAGGGCACTTGAAATCTACGGCACTTGGCCCAGGTGCCTGTCCCAATTCTCCCCCTACCCCTCGTTTTCATCCCTACCCTGATCAGGAAGCTGAGAGCCAAAAGCTGTTTTAATTTCAGCTGTAGCGCTGTTAATATGTCACTTTATTAAGTTTTAATATTTTTTCAGGCGTAAAAGTAACCTTTAAGATCCCCAACCTGGGCTCAGTTTATCCAAATATATAACGCCTGTTAAGAAATTTGACTCAACGTTTTCGGAGATGAGAAGAGCCGCCGGCCCCGGGGAGCAGCAGCAGCTCACAGCCCGAGAACAGACGTGATCGCTGGGTCGACCCACGCCGTCAGCCCCGGGAGAGAAACCTGCAGCTCTGTTGAGAATCACGCTGGCTGAACTAAATCATTTAGGAAGATGTTGGTTTAATAGATGAAATCTAACAGTTGCTACGCCTGTTAAGAAATTTGCTCCGAAAATTTAGAGATTTCTGCCTGCCCGCTCCGGAGCTTATGGGTCCGCGTTAAATTGACGCAGAGCCTACGGCGTAGGATACGGCATACGGCCGCGTCGCCGCGTAACCTACGCCGTAGGCTCTGCGTCGATTTAACGCGGAACCATAAAACAGCTCCGCTATCTTCACTTCAGCTTTATCTGAAAGTGTGTAAATTACCCATATAACAGCTTTGTGGTTTCTGAAAAGAAACATCCAAAACAAATGTGACAAGTCACAGGATTATTTCTCTCTAATTCCCACAAATAAATGCTTGCTCCCTTGGTCACAATCTGAGACGAGTCTGCAAATGATGTTTGCCCTCGGTCGGCGAGGCAAATCGACGCAGAGCCTACGGCATAGCTTACGTAGCCTACAGCGTAGCTTACGTAGCCTACGGCGTAGCTTACGTAGCCTACGGCGTAACCTAACAGCCTTTACTCTGGCACGATTTTCGCGAACAATGGACAAAAAAGGGATTATGTACATTCACTGAGTGAATATTATGAAAGTAAAATATATATTTCTCGCTAGAAATGTAATCAAAACACATTTTTATGCAGAAACTAACTCAAAATATTGATTTAATTAAGTAAAAAAATAAAAAAATGTCCGCCAATTTTTTTTTTTTTGATTCAGTCCGCAAATGACGACGAAAAGCATTCTGGGAAATTTTTATAACCCCTCACTCGCGAAGTCAGCATCTGAAATCACTCGCTGTGAAGGGGCTATTTTCAGCCCCTAGCCCTCGTTATGCCCACTCCCCCTAGGTGGAAAGAGGAATTGGGACACCACTACCCTCACGGGAACCAGCCCAGTCAGAAGGCGCGCCAATTTTTTCCAGTGGCCAGCCGCGGTACTGCAACCAAAAATCCCATGTGGCCCAGAAAGCTTTTTTCCCATAGACCGCAATAGTAAAAGAGAAGCCTCTAAAACTGTTCACAGGACACCTCCAGCTGTAATCACCGGCAATTACTAATCTTTGTATTCTATATTTTTAAGTCATGGACTTTATATCCGTCAAAGATGTTTTATAACGGCCAGAAAAGTCAAAGAAAAGTCTCTTTCTGGGCGTGACGTCACGGCTGACGTCACAGCCGTGTCCGTGCATTCCACGGATGTTTATATTAATATATATTATGTAATTATATTATATTAATACATTAATAATATATGTAATACTATACATGTAATAATATACATTAATTTATATATTATATTAATACATATTATATTAATACTCGTTCTCATTGCCCCGGGGCATGATGGGAGGCCCCAGAGCATCATGGGAGGTGACTCAACTGCGCATGCTCTATGGGCCGCATAACGCGGAAGTAAACCCGGAAGTCAGAGATTTTTTCGGCGTATGCGCTGGCTGAGCAGAATGCATTGAAATGAATGGGCGGCCATTTTTGATGTCCCATCCAGTTTTATAATAGATCCATGACGGGAACACGCAAAATTTAGGGGGAGGGATCAAAACGAGGGCGAGGGGGAGTATTGGGACGCACCCAATACTGGGTGTGAGAGAGTGTGAGGGCTCCAAATGGTAGAAATAAGGCCCCGTCCCAATTCTCCCCCTCGCCCTCGTTTTCTTCTCTACCCCTAAATTTTGCGCGTTCCCGTGAAGGTAGTGGTGTGCTGAATGATGTGCTGCGGTGTTACTCTTTTTTCGAAAAACATGTTCAAATCGCCGTATGCGCGCATTAAAATCTCTAATTCCATTCGGGTGAAAAAGGACACGGCGTGAAGTATGTGGATCTTCAGATGCAAACTACCGGTAATGTTTCCTCAAAAGGATTTTGTAAATTGAAATGTTAAATAAAGTTTAAAAAAAGAAAAGAAAAAGTATGTGGATCTTTTGCCGTTGTTGTCGCCGGTTGCCATGGTGAATCCTTGTATCAGGGCTCTATAGATACTGGCTTTTGATAGTTGTGGCGCACGCGCTTAACTCCAGGTGAAACTACTTAGAGTTGAGTAAATTACCTCAAATCCGCTGTTCTGGAACCGAAAACTCAGAGTTTCCGATCTCAGAGTAGATCAACTAAGAGTTTAGGATTAGACTTAGAGTTTGTTGAACCTGCTTTGTGAAACGGACCCCTGGTCAATTGAGGATTTGTCTAATATAAAATGAAAACAAAATAAATTGAACCTCAAATTATGAATGAAAAAATGATGAAGAAAACTACATTTTGTCCTCAATCTTCCCAAAAATATCAATGAACTTAGATAACTGGTCACCCCTCTTCTTTTCCCTCTCCTCCTCCTTTTCATCCAGCTCCCTCAGCCTCTTTTCTTGTCTTTAGTCTTGAAGAAAGTCCAAAACTTCACTTGTCCTTTTTTTGGTTTTCTTCCCTCCATTTGTTGGTCGCTCCCTGTTTGTAAAGGAAATAATAGGGCCGTTGAAAAATCATCACGGGACAGCAGTTTCTGAATTTAAATCACCAGTGGGCTATGTATTTATACTTACAGGTGAACTTCTTTCGTCTCGCAGTCGCACATGAATTCTTTTCCTCCGCCCCCTGTTTTGTTTACATTCTCCCTGGTAACCTCCTTTTATGTCACAACACAATGAACTGTGGGTAATTCCCTTTCCAAAAGTGTGCGGGGATGCTGACTTACGGTAAGTGAGCAGTAAGGGCTCAAAATGTCTGCCGGGAGCCCTCGCGCACTTAACGACTTTAGGAATGGGACAGCCCTGAACCCTTAACGACTTTAGGAATGGGACAGCCCTGAACCCTTAACGACTTCAGGAATGGGACAGCCCTGAACCCTCACGCAAGTCGCGGGAGCGCGCACGTAAGTGTGTGAGTCTGTGAGGGTGGAGATTGGAATTCAGCCAACAACTCCGCCGGCCAGAGCTTCCACCATTTTTTCGCAGCGGTGTATCGCGTCATTCAGGCAGCCAATCAGCACAGAGCCTCATTATAATAGCCCAGCCCACTCAGAATCCCACATAGATAATGAAGTTAGAGAATGGGAAGATAAAGACATGGCTCAGAGGCTGAATTTCTAATTTATTTAGCAAAAACAATCAAAAGCTTGTTTTTAAGACATTCAAGGCCTGTTTAAATATACGCCCCCTGTACATAATACGCCCCCTGTACATCAGCACTTGATTTTCCGACTGTAATGCATAGAATAAATACCTTAATGTTCAGGGGCCTCATCTATAAAGCTTTCTTGCGCAGAAAAAGCCCCTGAAAGTTGCGGAAGCCACCTTCTACGCAAATCCTCGGCGTAGGGTACGCGGCGACGCGCACCTACGCCGTAGGCTCTGCGTTAAAGGAACGCAGAACCATAAACCCGCCCTGAGCAGCTCTGAGGGGAGACGGGAGAGGAGGAGGGGGTGCGGGGGGTGAAGCGGGGCTGCCGGGCCGTTCTCGTATCGCTTTCATACAGTGTCTTGATAATTTGCAATTTAAGGCTGAGCCTACCGTTTTACAGTTTTTAAACTGTAAAAAGTAAGGGGAAAAAAAACATGATTTTGAAAAGACGGGGGGACGTGTGTCCCCCTGTTGCGCCGGGGAACTCACGGCGTTTAGCGCAGCAACGGCGTGCTGCCACTCACTCGCTTTATTTTATTGTATACTATTTATATAGTTATTCTAACTTTTACTGTGACCACCAAATAATGTGGTTTTCCTGTCCTCCACATCATCTACAACATCTCTGTCTCCGTGAAAGTCAGCCTGTTTGGCGTCAGAATGAATTAGAAGTAGCAGCCAGTGTCACGGTGGCTGCTACTTCTAATTCATTCTGACGCCAAACAGGCTGGAGGAAGCCACTGCGCATGCTCAGTAGGCTCATCCATATGCATTTATGGGCGTGTAGAGGGCGGGATTAGAGGCGGATTCAGCTGCGCAGGTCTGTGATTCATAAAGGAACGTTGCGTGCAAATCTGCGTGCACATGGTTTTATTGATCCGGATTTTTTTTTGCGCCCGGCATTTTCGGCTTTTGAGCGTACGTGCACTTTTAGTATGACTCCTACGCAGTCCATTTTAAATGAGGCCCCAGGAAAGGAATCTATTTATAGTCACATACAATGTCAACTCTGGAGCAAGGAATGAAAAACTCTGATGGCAACTTAGATTTTTTTCTTTCTTTAAATTATTAAAAAACATTATTTACTTTTAAAATCTGCCATTCTTTGATGAGAACACGTCTACAGTAGTTTACTTACGTTCTTTCTACAATGACTAGGGTCTGCAACATTTTGGATTCACCATGGTTGCATTTTTGGTTTAAAATGATCCAGGCATAGGTACAGATTAGGACTGCAGACAAGGCAGTTTGGTAGTCAGTCTGGTACATGTACCCTCTTCTTCCTCTGCCATTTCTTTATAATGGGTAAAGATTGTGGTTTTGGATTATTTGGCTGAAAAATGATTGGATTTCTCTGGGGGGAAAAAATGTGGCCTTGAAGAGAACACATTTCGCTCTAAAATGTAAAATAATTTTGGTCTTGTTCCACAACTGAAGAATGTCTAGTTTCAAACACGGACACTAAAGCAAAAATACAAACAACAAGTATTGCCACACTGCTGATTCACCAGTTGAACTTACCAAAAAATGTATTGTTTTATAGCCCAAGTAAAGACAATTAGTCATGATAGCGCAGCACAAATCTAAGTGTTCAAATTGGAGCAGTTTTTTCTTTTTTTGTATGAAGATATCAGGAAAACAAAAACATCTGGAGACATCCATTCAGACTATGAAATACCATCAATTTTTATCCGTCATTCACTCAATGCATGAATTTTATGAGCTTTCCTTGATGCACTTGAATTAACACATGGTGGTGCAATGGGACAATAAAAGACTTAACTTTATTCAATTAAATCCAAAAATAATGTATTAATCCCTGAAGGGAAATTAATTTATAATACAGTAATTACTTCAATCATATTATTATTTTTCACACATTGCACAGATCAGTCTTGTTTGCAAATTCCATTCAATGTTACTGTGAAAAACAATGCTTTTAAACATTTTAGTGACTTTGTTATGCATTTTGGTACCAAATTTATTTCACCATAGCAGGAACTTGCACCACAACCAGCTCTTTTTGGAAACTGAATGTGGTGATGAGAAAAAAAGAAAAATCTTGGATTAACTGGATTAACTGTATTTGCAAAACGGTTCTTAATTTTTTTTTAAATTATATTTATTAATTTACTTTTTATTTGCATCATCCCAGTTTTTCTGATTTGGGGTTGTATTATTGAAACATGTAAATATTCTGTATTGTCTTGCACATTTTATTTGTATCTTAGTTTTGGATGATGATACTCTCATTTCCTGGAACATGACCTCCAGTATGATCACAGCCACTTTCCCCCTAAAACACCTCAGCCAGTTAAACCAATTTTACACTTCCTCCTTGTAACCAAAGTGCTTCATGGGGTCAAGAGATAGTTCTTGCAAAAGCAAGTTATTTTATGCATCAGTAAGTCTAATGATGGATAGCAGTCGGTGATAGAAAGGCAGCTAACTACCTCTTATTTTAGTATCTTTTATTTTTGGTATGCAATGTATTTTTCATTTTTTTATTTTTATTCTTGTATTAGCGCCTAACCCTCGTAGGTAATGTACGCTAAAAATCCTTTAACGGTGAGGCAGATGGTCAGCCCAAATGAAAGAGACTGGTCAAATAAACTCAGTGAACTGACTCCATTGAGAACTAAATAAAAAACAAATGGTACAAATAAATAAACACTGAAATGAATGTCCAAACAGGATATTCACTGACAAGGAAACAATACCAGGGAATCAGAGCTGGGGAAGAGTGGCAACTACAGTAGCAGAGACTGACAAAAGGAGGTGAACAGGCAAAAATCCTGGAAAAGCTGAAACAGGAAATTAACAGGAGAACGTTTGGGGAAATAAGACTGAAAAGCTAAGAAACATAGACCATCTGGTGAGGGATGACCGGAACAAAATAATGATCTCTCTCCTTCTCTTTATTTATTTGTTCTATTTTCATAATTACTTTTAAATGAAATCAAATAAAATTGTGTGTGTGTGTGTGTGTGTGTGTGTGTGTGTGTGTGTGTGTGTGTGTGTGTGTGTGTGTGTGTGTGTGTGTGTGTGTGTGTGTGTGTGTGTGCGCGTGTGTGTTTTGCACCGCATTTTTAAACACTGGAAAGAAATTAATGGGTTTTCCTTGGGGCAGTTTATTGGACGCACAATGGTACAATGGGACAAATAGAGAGAGAACGGGATGCTTTGTGCATTAAAGCAGCACAATGCTACAAACTGAATTAAGTGTACTGAAAGTATTTTCACATTTTAGGGATCTATGATGCACTGAAAAACTCACAATTAAAAAATCACTAAAACGATAACAGACAAAAGTTGCAACACTCTGACTTTTATTGAAACTGTGTTGAAATGCATAACACAAGACAGTAAATTATCAATTTATCAGAAGATTATTTCCTGGTATCAGTTTATCCGTTGCACAGGTCAAACCCACTGCATGTAGCAGAGGAAATACCTGGTTGATTCATGCTTGAACAGTCCCTTGCAGTTAAGCAACCTTGGAAGTAACTGGCAACTATGGGAAAAAAAGGAGAGGTTTAAGTCTCACATAATTCCTATAGTGATGGACAAGGTGACACGGAAACAGAATGGCAGCTCATGCTCACCAGGCAGGCAATGGAAGATGACACTAGCACAGACACTGTCAGAGCCGTAGCAAGTCTCAACTTTACTTGAACACTGCTTCATGCCTCCACAGTAACACCACACTGCTTCATCTTTAAAGAAACAAAAATCTAAAGTGTCACAAATTTTCCTCTAAAATATAATTCATATACCCGGTATATATATTTATCTACACTGGGATAACACTCACTCTGACTGAAAAGCAGTAACACCAAAACAGCAAGAATCACAGGCTTCATGTTCTCCATCTTCAACAGTTCTCTTAACTGATCTGTGGATTAGAATGTAAGACCTGTAAAATCACACCCTAAATCATGTCAGCTTACTAAAAGGAACACAATCCACACTCTGAGACTTCAAGTTCATCTCACTTGTAAATCAGCCTTCTGAAATATGTAAGTCTCCGTGAAATTCAGCTCGACACGTCTCATTCATCAACAGACTGCAGGAAACCGCAGCAGCATTCATATGCAAATACTACTTTGCATTGCCCATTTATGGTAGAAAGTGGGCGTGTAGAGGGCGGGATATGAGCCGAATTCAGCTGCGCAACCTTCCAGCTGGACTGTGATTTATAAAGCGAACATTGCGTGCAAGTGTGCGTGCACAGGGTTTTATAAATCCGGATTTTTTTTTTGCGCCTGCCATTTTCGGCTTTTGGCTTTACGTGCACTTTTAGTATGGATCCTACGCACTCTTTTATAAATGAGGCCCCTGGTAACTAATCTTTTGAGTCTTTTGGCTAGCAGTTAATAAAAGCTCACACTTCAAGTGGCTGAAGGGGCAACATTTTTTATTCATTACTCTTGCTCAAATAAAAAACAGCAGTCCCAAGTATGCTAGCTCAGGTCTCATTAATTATGGTCAACAACCAGTCAAACAGACAAGTTAAATGTATAATAAATACCTTAAAGATTATCCAAACTTGTCTGGCTTATCTCAAATGCCAGAAAAAAACATGTTTCTTAGCCTCAGAAAGCTAGATAGAGTAGATAGTAGATGGCTGACTGATAACAGATGTGTTATTGCAGCTAGGCAGGGTTGCAGATGCTGTACAATATGTTGCTTATTGGGTTCGTTTTACAAAAATACTGTGTAAACAAATGTGACAACACAGTAAAGGACACAGTGCAACATTTTTGCATCTTTATTATGTCAGCCAAAAAGAACTCATTCAAAAATAATAAAATTCCTGAATACTCTGAATAATGTTCATCATTCAGTTGTTTCCCTCTTTTCTTTTTTGTAAATTAATACAATTCAAATATTTCATGGGCCCGACTTTTTAGCTAAACACACGTATCTATCTAAGTTTAATTTAGCAGCATTTACTGTTGTTGCTTTGTAATTTGTTTTTTTTTTATTTGTTCAGAAGCAGGCAATAAACGTTATTCAAGTATATTGTATCCTCTGTGAAGAAAAAAAAGGGGAAATCTATCAAAACGACTGAAAGAAGCATTTGGAAAGCATAAACAGGGTATGTTTTACAGACTCATAGCAGAAATAATCATTTAGTTACTTTTTATCACTTATTTGTTTTGAACATATCCCAAAAACTTTATGAATTCACAATTAAAAATACAGAACTGAGGAAAAGTTTTAGTAAATAAAAAAGAAAAGAAAATAGGCGATCTATTTAATGAAGTGGACATACTCCATCTTGTTCATGCAAAGTGAAGTGTGTAATTTTTTGTTCCTTTTTATACTAAAATATCCAACAACTCTGACTTATTTACCATATAAATACAGTATCTGTGTACACAATCAGCAGGTTGTCATTCAGAATGCTTACACATTAATTTTGCAAACCTTTTCCTTAGGAAAAAGAATAAACAACTTTACCATGCAAGGAGGTAACAAATATTATTAACAGCAAAATTCTCTGAGAATGTTGGAAAAAATGTACATTATATACTGCAGCCACTGTTGTGGAGCTTTTGTAGAAGACGCACGTCAGTAAAGCCAAGATAATGCACGAATACATGCTTTTGCATAGAAAGTGACAACTGTGAGAGCCCAAGAATTGAGAGAGGGAAATACACTGTAGAACACAAACTGACCATCTCCAGTAGTCTCTTTAAACACTGTAAGAAGTTGCATGTAAATAAATAGTCTCCCTCTGCATGCTGCTTAATTTCAGTTCCGGTTGTGACCCTGAAACACGGATACGTCAGTCTGTGAGGTCCAGGCACCATGACTGCTCAGTGCTCTGAGTCTGGACGCCGATGCTGGACCTTCGAGATGACGCACTTTCACTGTCCCTGCTTTCCGTGGAGTCCTCATTTCCCAGTAGACACTCCAAACTGGTGTGCTCCAAGGCAGATGGGTCGCCCAGTGGGAGGCAGGACTCCAGAGCATCCAGCTGAGCTGGACCAGAATCCAGAGAAGAGACGGAGGGCTTGGAGGGTAATGTTGATGAAGTGGAAGAAAGAGGGTGGACGGAGGGGTGTGAGTCTTTGATTTGAAAGACAGTGGCATCCTGGACCAGATGATGTGATTGTGCAGAGGGCATCAGGGCACCGAGAGTCTCGTTTGAGGCTTGTGAAGGGTTGAGGTGGGAATGAGAAATGGGTGATGGATCCAGCAGGCTTTGTGAGGACATACATGTAGGGGGACTAGACAAAAGGCAAGAGAGTTCATCATTATCACCGGGAGGCTGGAGGCACAAAATGGGCTGGGAGCGGCTGATGGAGGCTGGATTTGTATTGAGACATCTGGAGTCCTCATGCCCTGCATGAGGTGTGAGGCCAGGACTGCCTCCCTGGTGGTCTGGACTGATGCTGAGAAGAGACGGGCTGGTCCACAGATGGGAGGTCTTGTTCTCAGAGCTATGACATGGTCCTAACTTAGTTGCAGAGTTTACAGAATGTGGTAAAGTGGAGTTAGTGGGTGGACTAGAGGGCTGGTGACTCTCTTTTTGGGACTGAGCCATTCCACCACAGCTCCAGTGTCCAGAGGCCAGGTGGCTGTGGAGTGTGAGGTTGTCAGGATCATCATGGAGGCAATAAGCTGAAGCAGGGTTGAGTGGCATGCCAGTGTCAGAGGACGGTGGAGGGCCAGACACCACTGGGATGGAGTAAGGATAGGAGGGCAATGAGGTCGTGTGCTGATGTGTAGATAAATGAGCTTGGAGGAGATGCATCATGTGGTGGAGGCTCTTGGTCAGCTCAGACACCTCTTGGTTTAATGTGCCCATCTGTGAAGAAAGTGCATACGTTTGTTCATGATATCAAAAGACTTGAATATATCATATCCTGGCTTGTATTATTACACTGAGAAAGCAAAGTGAAAACACACAGGGGGGAGCACTAAACTACATAACAGATCTATCCAATTAAGGATTCATAAGAGCAACATATACAGGAATTAGAATATTGTGATAAAGTTCTTTATTTTCTGTAATGCAATTAAAAAAACAAAAATGTCATACATTCTGGATTCATTACAAATCAACTGAAATATTTCAAGCCTTTTATTATTTTAATATTGCTGATTATGGCTTACAGTTTAAGATTAAGATTCCCAGAATATTCTAATTTTTTGAGATAGGATATTTGAGTTTTCTTAAGTGTGAATCCAGAATGTATGACATTTTTGCATTACAGAAAATAAAGGACTTTATCACAATATTCAAATTTTTTTAGGAAAACAGTCCTGTAACTCATCTTCTCCCTGTAAGTGTAAATGTATTTTCTTTGGTCTTCCCAAGAGAAGAGATATTTCAAATCCTTTAAAATGACTTTTATAATGTAGTGAAATCCTGAGGGACACTGCTGGATGCAACTGATGTAAACAAGGATGAAACGAGACAGAAAACTGGGAATAAGGGAGTGATGCTAGAGGGAAAAAGGGCGAGACGGGTCACACACAGAGCTGGATTGTCTTCATTTTTTTTTCCCCGTGTCGAGTCAGCACTTCTGAACATCCTCTGCACTGCAGAAGTGCCCTGCTGATTAATTAATAAGAACTTGAGAAGACACCTACCTGGACCCATCTGGATCCTTTTACTGCACCCGCTTTCACTCTACTTTACAGCCAGATTAAGAGTGCATAGACTGACTGGAAGACGGGGAGGAATTTACTAAGTTTGATTGAATTACATGTTTTCCAATTAAATGTCCGCGATGATTACAGGTCATAAATTTATTTGTAATGGTGTTCCCTAAATTCTCAGAAAAAAAGCCACTAAATAATGGTAAAAGAGGAGTACTTTCTAAAACAAATGACAAGAGTGTTCAGGTTCAAAAAAAGAAAGGTGAATTAAAAAACAGACTTTTGGCAACATTTTGTCATTTAGTAGGAAAACTGTTTGCTTTCGTGCCAATCGGCTCTAAAAAAACACGTCAATCCTCTAATTAAAGTGAACAACCAATCAGCATCAATTATATATTCATGTACATTGTTATATCGATTAAAAGCACTTTTTAAATTGTAAAATTAGTACAAAATTAAATACAAATTAGAAAGAAATATTTCTATCATATACTGTAAACTTCACAGTAATATCCCCTGAACAAAACGTTTTAGGTTGTCTCACTTAAAATATCAATATATTTCCATTTCTAGCAAAGATGATATGCTTGGATTTAAATGTGTGACTGCATTATCTTTAGTCCCTTTAATCTTATTATCCGTTTGGTGGCTGTCCAGTACCTTAAGGTTGAGTTGACTGATGCTTTGCTTGACTTCCCCTGTCTCCAGCAGCAGAGCAGCATTAGCTTGTGTGGAGTCTGGAGCAAAGACAGGGAGAAAAATGAACACCCGACTCAGTAGAACACAACTCGGGCACCGTCAACGTTGCCATTATTATGAAACAAAATTATTATATGTGGTTTTGGTCACACAAATGTGTAAGGAGTGCATGTTTTACACTGTCTGGCAAAAAAAAAAAAAAAAACAACCATCTAAATTTAACCAAGAAAATTTTACCATTGGAAAAGTATCACTGTCTGATGATGAAAAGCTTTTCATTCCTTGAACAACCATGTCAGGAGAGTGTCTTGGCTTTATTTACGATGTTGGTGTAGTAATTTGGGATCTGCCAGATGGTTGCTCATTAAAACTCTGAGAAAACAATGTGATTATCTGAAATCTGAATCAATTTGAAAAAAAAACCCACAAAACCCAAAACAAAACACTTACACCAAAAAGAGTTTTCAGTATTTACAACATTATATTACAGTGTGGGTTGTTGGACATGTCTGCTAGGCCAAGTAAAGTAAATTAGTTTAATCTAAGATGATCTGAACCTGATAGCAGTCCCTGAAGGATTGTGATCATCAGTAAAAACTGTGATGCTGAGGACAGCGCTGTGACCTCAGCTGTCCTTTAACATCTTCTCTGACTCTTTCGACACACGGCTGTTGTTTCATTCTGCTGTGCTCTCACGTTTCCCCACAAGGAGGCAGGCCTGTCTTGTGGCACGCACTGTTTTTGAACTTTTGAATCGACCTCCAGCAATCTGGCACCCGTGTCACCCGTGTCACCCTCACAGCTGGAGGCAGTTTGACTTACCGTGGGTGCCGCTGCCCGTGCTGGTCCTAGGCCCGCTGTGCTCTACGGTGAACTGGAACGTGTGCCCGTTGTCTTCGATGCCATCCACGAACCTGGCAGGAGGAGGAAACACCGGTTAGTGTAACAGTAGAGCTTTTTCAATTATCATCAGAGCCACAAGATGAGCCAGGAATGTGGCATGAGAGCTGCTGCTGGCAGACACCCATGTCGGTTCAAACTTCAAGAGAGGAGCCCCGTCTGGAGGGGTGGGGTGACACTTGAGCCCAATGAACCCGCCCGTACCCATATCTTGAGCTGACTAGATGACTTAGGGATACATTATATATAAAGATGGTCGGGGCAGGTGGATAGGATGTTCCAGTAATGAAATGCAGAGACATCTGTTGAAATATGCAATGCAAATACACCCAATTTACATGATCACTTTGCTGAAACTATTCATTTTTTTAAAAATAGACTGATCTATTCATGACCAGTATATAAATAAATCCTGGCTGCTTTATACGGTACATCTGGTATACCTGGTGAGTGTATATTTGCTTTATAGACTGACTATTATTTTGAAACGGGGTGTCTTCGAGAGACAAAATAGTATATAACAGAGACACAAGGGCAAATTTGTACTGATGTGTACTTAATGAAGTATGCCACTCTGAGATGGTAAAGTGGACACAGAGAAAAGAAAAACAACACCACTTTATTTGTGTACCATACATTTTAGTTAAGGTGGAAAAAAAGTGGTTAAGTAAAATCTGTTTTTTTTACGGAAGAGTATTAGGGCCGGCAGAAGAAAAATAAAAATAATAACTTAGAGGAAGATTTTTTTTTTATTATGCACTTCGAGAAAAAAGTTGAAATGTCGAGAAAAAGTAGAAATGTTGAGAAAAAAGTCAAAATGTTGAGAAAAAAGTCGAAATGTCGAGATTAATGTTAAAGTACAATTTCGAGAATAAAGTCGAAATGTCGATAAAAAAGTCGAAATGTCAGGATTAATGTTAAAGTATAATTTCGAGAAAAAAGTCAAAATGTCGAGAATAAAGTCGAAATGTCGATAAAAAAGTCGAAATGTCGAGATTAATGTTGAAGTACAATTTCGAGAATAAAGTCGAAATGTATTTTGACTTTATTCTTGAAATGTCGACTTTATTCACGAAATTTCGACTTTATTCTTGAAATTGTATTTCAACATTAAACTCGACATTTCGACTTTTTTCTCAACATTTCAACTTTTTTCTCGACATTTCGACTTTTATCTCGACATTTCGACCTTTTTCTCGAAGTACACAATAAAAAAAAATCTTCCCCTCTCAAATATTTTTTTCTTCTGCATGGCCCTGAGGTTTGCACTCTGTTTGTGCTGCAACAACTGAATTTGGTGACAGATTTTGAACAATACCTTGGACTAAGATCTGGCGGTGCAAAACAGGTGACAGTTGGGATGAGCAGTTTTGAAGGTTTTTGTCCAGCTCCCGACTCTCTTCGGGCTGAACTGGAGGTTGGGCTAGAGGACAACGCAGGAGCGCTGTGCTCCCTTTTTGACGGTGGCTGCGGGGAGAGGCCCTGCCCGAGAAAGCCGCGGCTGAGGTTTGGTGAACGGCAACGTCTCAGGGCGTTGAACTGGCGCAGTTCGTCGCCTAGCAGGTTCCCCAGGGAGGTGCGGCGAACGGGGCTGGAGAAGTTGGGAAGCATCAGGTTGTGGCGCGAGCGAGTGGCTGGAGAAAGGTGGAAGGAGTCGTCAGGGATGTCACCTTTGGTCTCCACAATAGAGGGGAGCCTGGGCTCCTGCTGGAGAAGGAAGGCAACACACAGACTTACTGTGTATTCTACAAAAAAGCAGCATTTCTAAAAATAAGTTACATATCATTTGCGGAGGTTTTTACAGATTATGTATTCATTTGAAATAAAACCAATTTACTTTACATCATGAAATGAACATCAACATCAGGGTCCAGATTAGGAATGGGTGATATTTTACCGTTCACGATAAACCGCCAAAAAAATTCCCCACGGTAAGAATTTGTCATGTCGTGGTAAAAACGATACATTCCCGTTGATGACGTTTTTGTGTAAAACTGATTTATGGTTCTGTGTTAAATCGACGCACAACGTACGTGAAGGAAGGAAGGAAGGAAGGAAGGAAGGAAGGAAGGAAGGAAGGAAGGAAGGAAGGAAGGAAGGAAGGAAGGAAGGAAGGAAATGAGCCTGGAAGGAAGGAAGGAAGGAAGGAAGGAAGGAAGGAAGGAAGGAAGGAAGGAAGGAAGGAAGGAAGGAAGGAAGGAAGGAAGGAAGGAAGGAAATGAGCCTGGAAGGAAGGAAGGATGGAAGGAAGGAAGGGAGGAAGGAAATGAGCCTGGAAGGAAGGAAGGAAATGAGCATGGAAGGAAGGAAGGAAGGAAGGAAGGAAGGAAGGAAGGAAGGAAGGAAGGAAGGAAGGAAGGAAGGAAGGAAGGAAGGAAGGAAGGAAGGAAATGAGCCTGGAAGGAAGGAAGGAAGGAAAGAAAGGAGCCTGGAAGGAAGGAAGGAAGGAAGGAAGGAAGGAAGGAAGGAAGGAAGGAAGGAAATGAGCCTGGAAGGAAGGAAGGAAGGAAAGAAAGGAGCCTGGAAGGAAGGAAGGAAGGAAGGAAGGAAGGAAGGAAGGAAGGAAGGAAGGAAGGAAGGAAGGAAGGAAGGAAGGAAGGAAGGAAGGAAGGAAATGAGCCTGGAAGGAAGGAAGGAAGGAAGGAAGGAAGGAAGGAAGGAAGGAAGGAAGGAAGGAAGGAAGGAAGGAAGGAAGGAAGGAAGGAAATGAGCCTGGAAGGAAGGAAGGATGGAAGGAAGGAAGGGAGGAAGGAAATGAGCCTGGAAGGAAGGAAGGAAATGAGCATGGAAGGAAGGAAGGAAGGAAGGAAGGAAGGAAGGAAGGAAGGAAGGAAGGAAGGAAGGAAGGAAGGAAGGAAGGAAGGAAGGAAATGAGCCTGGAAGGAAGGAAGGAAGGAAAGAAAGGAGCCTGGAAGGAAGGAAGGAAGGAAGGAAGGAAGGAAGGAAGGAAGGAAGGAAGGAAGGAAGGAAGGAAGGAAGGAAGGAAGGAAGGAAGGAAGGAAGGAAGGAAGGAAGGAAGGAAGGAAGGAAGGAAGGAAGGAAGGAAGGAAGGAAGGAAATTAGCCTGGAAGGAAGAAAGAAAAAAGGATAAATTCTCGTTGATACATGTTTGTGTAACACACATGGAGGATCTGAGTCATTACAGTTTTGCAGTACAGGTGTAACTCATTTATTTGGTTTTTATCAATTCAATTTAATTGGTAGTAGTAGTAGTTTAGTAGTATTTAGTATCTTTTAGAGCAGTGATTTGGGGGCTCCAAAGACTGAATGTGGTGATAGATTTATAGTTACAAAGGTGGAGTTGAATTGGTATTTTTTTTAATCGTCATTTTTATCGTTATTGGGATAAATGCCAGAAATTACCGTGATACATTTTTTAGTCCATACCGCCCATCCCTAGTCCAGATATGGAGCAAATAACCCAGTAGAAGTTGCTTATAAGGCTGGAGCTTGACACCTGCTTGAATTAAAATTGCTGATATGTGGTTTCAGCATGACGTTAGAAGATCAGCTACTTGACATCTTTGCACTATTTGCTCAGTTGGTGAGGATAATTGACTGTTTCTGCTGTCATGTAGCAGCTCCCTCCAGTCACAAGGGACCAGAGGTGGGTAGTAACGAGTTACATTTACTCTGTTACATTTACTTGAGTAAGTTTTGGGAAATTTTGTACTTTTAGGAGTAGTTTTGAATCACTATACTTTTTACTTTCACTTGAGTAGATTTGTGAAGAAGAAACTGTTCCTCTTACTCCGCTACATTAGGCTACGTTGAGCTGTTACTTTTCTTTTATCCCTTTTATCCGCGTACGCGTCAATCTCATGACATCACTGGTGATTCTTTGGGAAAAATGTTTGTTTTTGCATGTTTTGTCACATTTACACAGACTCAAACACACACAGGAGTTTATATCAGTTCATGGGCTTGTTCTAGTTCTGCCTGGTTAAAAAAGAAAAGTACAAAGGCTTGAAATTTTGTGCTACTTGTGCTTAATTTATTTTTTTATTCTGTTATTATTTTATTTATTTTATTATTTATTAAAGTACTTGAATTTACTTTAAGATTATTTTAATTTAAGCTATTTTTTTATTTTTTATTAATTTTAATTTATTTTATTGATTTAATTTGCCTGAAGATGATTATTTTGTACTTTTGTCTGTTTGAATGGTTTTGTTAAAAAAAATTAATCAGCCGTTACTCAACAGTTACTCAGTACTTGAGTAGTTTTTTCACCAAGTACTCTTTTACTTTTACTCAAGTAATTATTTGGATGACTACTTTTTACTTCTACTTGAGTCATATTATTCTGAAGTAACAGTACTTTTACTTGAGTACAATTTTTGGCTCCTCTACCCACCTCTGCAAGGGACACAGTTTTATGCTTTACTTTACTTAAATCACTTGAGAAGATAGATTTCAGACTGACTCAACTGAAAGGAAAACTTGTTACCACTTGACTACCTAAAACAGCACTGAGCAGGGTGTAAATGTATTTCTGAGTATGAAGTATCAATATTTATCATCTGTCATTTTATAGAGCATCACTTATGTTAACAATGCTCAGTGTTTAGAATTCTAAAGAGGTCTGCACAGATTACAGACAAAAGCAGGAATAAAACCCACTGATGGAGTAGATGATAGAAAATGTGATAGATGGCTCATCAATTTCTCCAGGTTGTGGCATTGGAAAGTTGTGAGAGTCAGTCATTTTCCTGTGACTGGGGGTGATTTCAGCAGACAAACCCCCACCGTCTCAGGCAGGTGATTACTGCCTACGTCGCATGTTCATAATACGGATCCATTGTTTTATACACGGTTCTTTAGTTATTCAAGCTAAATTTAGTTTCATTATACGTAATGACCTGTTACCTGTGACGTGAAATAGTCAGTGTACATATTTTTTCCTGCTTTATTCAAACTTTAGCAGCAGATAAAGCGAGCATTGTGAACTTTCTTTAAATATCAAAAAATGGGTTAATAACATGGTCTCAATTCGCAGAGGTGCTCCAAAACATGTTTTAAAATTGGACTTGACCTTATAAGGTGCTCTTCTTCGGCTTGGTGTATCGATGTGTATTTATATGTGGTATATTTGCGTAAATATATAAGTACTAGTACTATGTCTGCGTATATATTGACACAAGGCAAATGTGATACAAAATAATTATGCATTACGTAATTTGGTTGGTCCGAGGGGAGGGGGGAGGGAGGGTGGGGGTGATGATTGATTTGTATTTTATTCTGTTTTTGTGTGTCATACAAACATATTATGTATGAAAAAAGAATATTATGTTGATCGGTTTTCAACTATTAAATGTCACATACATAAATAAAATAATTAATAACATTATTATTATTCGTAATGACCTCTGATCTGTGACGTGGAATAGTCAGCGTACATATTTGTTCCCGCTTTATTCAAACTTTAGCAGCAGATAAAGTGAGCATTGTGAACTTTCTTTAAATATCAAAAAACGGGTTAATACGCATACAGTCCACAGTGAGAAAAGTAGTTCACAAGGTTTCCCTATTAGGAGAGCTATTGACCCAGTTAGTGAGCAAACTCCAGGGACCGAACTGCTCTGACTAGTCTAAATGAGTTTCAACCTGTAGGGGAAGACCTTGGACAAGCCCCTGCAGTACACACACCAGCAGTGCAGCATGTCCCAGAAAAACATTGACATTTTTTGAGAAACAAAAACCCAGAAAAAACAAGACACATGCACATGCTACTAAAAGAAACAGGTACTGATATGCATGCCGTTAATGTATCGTTAACTGCAGTCTTTGCCTGAATGGCCTTGCCTACTCCCAATTTGATAGCAGTCAAGACAGGATTTATATGCTCATTTACTCATTAAAAAAGGAAAAAAAAGAAGCTCAAAAGCATGTTGAGGAAAAGTGGTCTTGAAAAGGAAACACATTAGAGACTGGGAGGATACTCACATGAGGAAGTCTGGGTGACCTGCAGAATCTGCTGAGACCCTACAGTGATGAGAAGAAAAACAACAGGGATTTCAAATGATATGCTTAGAACCGAGATGCAGTTACTCATTTAACTTTCTCCCTTATTTATTAAAATCTAAATGTCTCTGCATTAACAAAAATCAGCCTTGTATTTGCTGTTTTATTCATTTGTGCCACGATTTTAGTGCCCTTGGTTGGTCTTTGTCACGCAAGCTGAACCGCTCACCGAATGTTTTCCCAACACGTGATTGTGTTGTGATTCCTGCCAAAGTTTTGTTGTTTTTCTTTCCTGCTGAAGTGTGGAGAAATTAGGATAGCATAACATTATAACCAGCTGGGTGCCAAATGAAACTGTGGAGGCGTGAAGCCTCCCTTCATGCGTGAAAAATGTGCCTGACAACATGGCCTAATGTGACAGCACAAACCAGAATACGTTGCTCCGGCAATCCAGCCTTCTGGATTCCATTCCTTTACTGAAGTTACAATGCTGAGTTTAAAATCTTATATTAAAAGGAAATTGAATGTTATGTTGCTTCAGAGGATGTAGGAGGCAAAGAGAATGAGGATGCGTGGAGGACGAACTCTCCTCATAAGGAAAACTACAAACTAACCCTGAAGGAAAATTGAATGATTATCCAGACAACATGGAATGTCGGTGCCAAATGACGCTACATTGATGCCACAAACTCCCCACATAGCAAAGTAGGCTTACGGGCGACTTAATTGTGAGTATTTGCACATACTGTATAAGCAAAGAGTTTACTAAAAATAGTACCCTTGTCAAAGTGTGACTGGAGTTTTCTCAGTCACTAAATGCCTCATAACATTTGTTAGAGAACTGAGAAGGCGTATTAGGGTGTTTTGTAACATTTACAAATATATTTTAAGATGTTTGGTTTTAAAAACCAAAAGAGATAGGCACATATAATTACATAAAGTCAGTTTATCCTGACTCAGGACTCGAGGAGGTGTCTATCATCCATCACAATAGCAGGGTCACACTTTGTATATTGCCAGCATTAACTATCAATTAATATCAAAACGGGGACAGCTGCAGCCCCATGTTTTCACAGCTCAGCTGTACGTCCACTGAGCAGCAACACACAGCTTCTTCCAGTCAATCCCATTACTCAGTCTGAATCAAACACAAGAGGAGCAATATATAGTTCATACTTCATAATTCAACTGACAATAATTTGAAAGAATAAAACATGACTCAAATAATTTTATATATTGGTACCATGACCGAACAAAAATACAGCAAATATCATCCCTCACAGTGATGTAGTCTGACCATGCTGTCAGACATGCCAAGAACTCCAGCTCGTGTCTCAGTATTTCTTATTTTATTTTTGGCATCCCCGACTGGCGGCCATTATAAACTTGCTGATCCCCATAATTCTCGTCTGATCACCTAGATCTTTGCACTCCATGACCACTGACTACTGAACGCTACCTGTGGTGACATGGTCATTAAAGTTAAACAACGTTTGATTCACGGCTGTAGCGCCGGTGGCGGGATGACCTTCCCTCTATGCCCAGGACAGCACATTCCCAATTATATCTAAACATACCCTCATAAGAAATAAGCAACAGTACTGCAGCATAAACCAAACAATGTAAAATAATATAAAAATACTCTAAACCTGACAATGAGAATGTATCATTTAATGTTTAATGTCAAGCAACATCCAAATAATGTTCTTGGTTAAAGAGGGAACATGCAATTTAAGAGGGAATCGTAATTTTAAACAGCTTACCATCCATTCAACTCTGAAAAGTATGTGCATATCTGTTTGTGCTGTAAAATTGTGGAACAAACTAGATGAGGACATGAAAATGTGCATTAACTCAAAACAATTTAAAAATAAGTATATACAAACACTCTTGTCCAGCTACAAAGAACTGGACAGCTAATCTTATCATTTTTTAGAAAGGATTTTATTTAGTTAGCATGTTTGTAATGTGGGTTTTATTTATATTCATTCATATTAAAGTTAAATGTTAGATTGCATTGATTTATGGATTATGATTATGTATTATGTATGTATGTATGTATGTATGTATGTATGTATGTATGTATGTATGTATGTATGTATGTATGTATATGTATGTATATATATATATATATATATATATAAATATATATATATTCTTGAACTTGCACTTCATCGCAATGCGCTATTTAAAAAAAAAATATTATTATATATACCGTTTGTTGTTATCCTTGTCCATGTTTGAGCAACCCAGTCAGAGAAATGTAACAGTTATACAATTCAAGGGCTATTATTGTAACCCCTCTACGTTTTTGCACTTTGGACCAACGTAGGCAGGGTATGTTTTTATGTGAGACTGGGTTGGTTTGAGACAAATAAAAATCAAATCAAATCAAATCAAAAATGTACCAAACTGTGTTCATTCAAAATGTGTTAATAACCGTGTCTATAATCACTATAACAATTGATGAAACCAATGAGAAAAGTGGATCTTGGTGACAGTTCTCATTACTCTCACTTACAAATCTATGAATTACCCAATTCAAATTGACTTTAATAAAATAATCAAAAATAGCCATTGAACAGTTTCAAGTTGGAACAGTTGATTGTTTTAGGTGTAGTTGCTCCAACGCCCCACTGTGAGGATGTGAATGCTCTGTAGTTGTATAAGGTGAGGTTGTAGAACCTGGTAGCCAGATAGCTTGTTGATCATTCCTTGAACTTCTGAGGCTCTGAGCTTGAGGATGAACTCTGGGCAAATGCTGTGAGTAAGTGAAACATTAGTGCTTGGGATCAGCCAAATCTGCCTAAATCTAAATCAAAGACTAAAACAGCAATGAAAGTCATCTCCCACTGAACTCAGAAACCCTACCACTAATGGCAGTAGATTTGATTTTATTATAATAATTATTATTTTTTCAGACAAGACAGTTGCATATTTCTTGCTAGTAAAACATAGCTGACAAACAAACTGGGAGCCCTCTGCCTGCCAACAACAACAAAACAAGCTTGAAGTTTTGAAAACTGCCTATTTTGCTTTATGCTCCACCTACAAATGGCAGAGACTGATGGCGGAGGGCAGCACGTGTCTCAAAGGCTACAACTCTAATGGCTATGTACAGTATGCACACATTTTGTGAAGAGCCAGGTTTGTCCCTTTTGTGTCATTACCAAACTCAACCATAAATCATGATCATTTGGCTTTGGAAGCCCTCATTAAAACAGCTGAAGCGGCTTCCCCTAGGACCGACAGACAAAAAGATCTCATCTAATTAAATGGACCACCACAGATGTTTTGCGCGTTGTGTTCCAAATAAAAAAATAAAGAAGAAGAAATGATTCAACTAATTAGAAACAAAGGCCAAAACCCTCCAAACCAAAGAGCGGTGGACATACTTGAGGCAGCAGGACAGCTGAACTATGATGATCACGTTTGTCAGTCACATGTCACATTCTGCAATCATTTTATCTTGATTGTACAGTTCAACAAGATGTCAAGCAATGCCGCTTTGTTTGTTTGGCGTTTGTAGTTGCTAACTGCTTGCATATTGTTTATTGATAGTTTTAGCATTGCTGATTACGTAAGACACTTTTTCCTTTACCCAGGCTATAGAGTATCTTCAGCATACATATACAATACATTGTTAAAAATGTGTCAGAGATAACAGCCAGTGCCTCAATGATTGCTGCTTGGGTGTAATATTATTCTGCGATGCTTTGGGGAAGTGATATGGCTGTCTGACAGGGGTACCCACTCATGGTAATTGGCTTTTGGCTGCTGTGGCAGAACAAGTGTCAAGTACAGCGATGAAGGCTCCTTAGGAGGCACGGATGTCAATGTGAGGGAGAAAGGTACGTGAGAGGACACAAAGGCGTTCTTCGACATGTAGTCTGTACTTTTCCACAGTCAGACAAATGCAGAAGAATCAGTGAATGGAAATGTGCTGTGATGCAGTAATCTAGAGACAAATTTAGCATTGCTTTTACATTCTTCAGTCTCCCATGCAATAGAGTTTAAACATGTAACCATATGCATCAAATATGTCAGTTAAACAAATCTTGAACCAACAAAATTGGCAGCCTTGGCAGCGTTGGCCAATCAAAATGCAGCTACACAGCCTAGTTGTAAAGAGTTATTGGAAGAAATGATTTCATACATAAATGATGATACTCTGAACTACCAGTACATCCAAGAGCACCATATGGCACATGGAAGAAGGCCATTTATCACTAATGCTTCCCTGAGCTATATGTTCATTATGATACATTAGTGGGTAAGATCTTAGGTGATGGCTGTTAGGTATAACAATGCTGAATTAAGGTTATAATAATTACCCGTAAGTCAGAGAATGAATTAAACACAATGAAAAGACAGATGCAGGACATATCATTGTATCAAAGATACTCTATACAGAAGATCACGCATTACCGTTTCTGCCAATAGTATGAAATGGTATCCACTTCCTGTCTCCTAAGTGGGCGTGGTCGCCCCTCTCCCCACATCGTTTTGGAAGTGTTGTTAATGTGTGTGTGTGTGTGTGTGTGTGTGTGTGTGTGTGTGTGTGTGTGTGTGTGTGTGTGTGTGGATGGAACACTAGATACAGTACAACTTTAATATTTGCGCCTTATTTTGCTGCTCTTTTTTTTTATCTGCTACCTTAATGTCTATCAACCCAGTACAAGATCATCGGATCAGTCTAATATTCTTTTTTTCCCTTCCAAAAAGACTTCAATAATAACAATAACAGTATTATTAAGCAAAGAAGCAAGTTTTATTTTAGTTTTAAAGTTTATCCAATGGGAAAATGACTTTGGCAGTTCTGCAGTGACCGACGACTCTGAATCTCTGAATCAACACCACACAGAGTGTGTTGCTCAGACAAAGACAGGTCTCAAACAAAGTTCATTTTCTCCAAATCTGTCGGTCTGAAAATTGCCATTTTGGTGTCAGAATGTTCAGAAGGTTTGTGGCTTTTGAAAAATGGGTCCCATATTTACTTAGGTTACTATGGGGCGAAGGAATTGGTAATAATCTGTGCTCACGTTCACTTTTCCGATAGGACTCAATAGACTCAGGACCTGCTGTTAGTCTCCTAAAGGGGCAGTGGGGAAACCCACGTGACACAGATACAGGAAACCCAACCGTAGTGGGGGGTCTCGTTTATAAAACGTCTCTGATTGTATTTCTGTGTGTTGTGTGTAAACAGTACCTCGCCCTGGCTGCCTTCACGCAGGTTATAGGTGAGGTTGTTGTGGATGTCCGAGGCGAACACGCTGGCGTACTCAGGGTACAGCTCCAGCACCTCTCTCAGGCCGCGCACACTGATGTACTGCAGATCACAGTAGGTGAGCGCTTTAACGTCGGCGTTGGTCTTAATCACCTGGTCGGTTCCGGGGAGGTCAGATCCAATTAAGTCCCCCTTTCCTGAAAATCCAATATATCAATGTTCTTGCTCTAAATTGATCGTATAAAAACCTTTAACACCATGCAGAAATGTTTGCCATGATACAGACCTAATATAGCCAGCACCATGTCATCCTTCAGCACCTCCAGAGAGCCGGAGCAGACGAAGTAGTTGGCATGCAGTGCGTCACCGTGACGGATCAGGTACTCCCCAGGTACACAGAAAGAGGTTTTGATATGAAGCGAGAGTGAGCGGAGGCAGCCGCGACTGGCCCCCTTAAAGACCGGCAGCTGCAGGATGTCCTTATTCAGATGCATAGCAATGTCGGCCCGCAGCTCATCTGGGAAGTCATGCAGGAGCTGCAAAAGTGTGACAGATGTAATGAAGTGTGTCACTGATAATTAAGGAGTGGACGGTGTTGCCAGCAGTTACACTTGTTTCATTTTCAATTAGATATCAGTGTATGGTGTATAGACAGCCATGTGTCTTACAAAATGATTAATAATTACAGCTTCACGCGGGGTTGCAAATGCTTTGACAACAGATTTCATTGTTAAAATGACACTGCGCACAGAGGTATAACCAGTACTCAAGTTGTAAAAGAAAATCAGGGGGGATGGTGGATTTTATCATATTGGGACAGATAATTTGTGCTGATTACAAATAATATAATATATTACAAATAATAGCACTGACCAAAACACCTGCAGAAATACTGCAGGAATGACATAGCAGCAGTTAAATGCAGCCTTCTGTAAGCTTTAAATATCCACTGGGCTTACATCAAATACATCAAAACACAACAATAAAAAACAGTTTTCTGGACTTATCAATATGACTCTGTCCTTCACAGGATAAGGAGAATGGATCACTGCAAAAACTCAAAATCCTAACAAGAATATTTGTCTTATTTCTAGTTAAAATGTCTCATTTTAGTAAAAAAAAATCTCATTACACTTAAAACAAGAGTCATCACTGGAAAAAACAACAATTTTCACTTGTTTCAAGTAGATTTTCACTTGAAATAAATAGAAAAATCTGCCAGTGGAACAAGATTCTTTGCTTGTAATGAGAAGATAAATCTTGTCCCACTGGCAGATTTTCCTACTTATTTCAAGTGAAAATTTACTTGAAACAGGTGAAAATTGTCAAATAAGTTATTTTTCTGGTGATGACTCTAAATGTTGAAATAGCAGTAAAACCACATTCATTGATGAAA
Organism: Cololabis saira; assembly: GCF_033807715.1. Lineage (NCBI taxonomy): Eukaryota > Metazoa > Chordata > Actinopteri > Beloniformes > Belonidae > Cololabis > Cololabis saira. Next base: position 33,313,047 of record NC_084605.1, on the reverse strand, counting down.
TTACATAAGGGATGGAAAGGGGGGATGGCAGTTTTACAGGGGGGGATGCCACCCCCCCTCATCTCCAGTACTGGGTATAACATGATAATAACAGCGAGAGGCACTCCTACCTCGTTGGCGTCTATACCGTTGTTGACAGACCATGTGGTCTGGAAATACTCCAGCATGCGCTGCTTAAGCTGCTGGGGCAAATGGTGGACACGGATGAAGTCCTTCAGGTCCTTCATACGTGTGTGGTAGAGAGAGCGGCGGGAGTACATGCGCTGGATGATGGCTGTCACGTTGCCAAAGACCACCGCGTGCATCAGGGCTGTAATACAGAGAGGGACAAACAGCATCACATTCATTAATAATAATATCAAGTCATGAAATGGAAGGAAAGGAGAAGTAGTGCAATCTGAAAATGTATTTGATGGCTATTTATTTGGTTGTTTATGTCAGAGTTTGACATTTCCCCCAGTTTGTGTTTTCTGTTCTGCCCCGCCTGTTTTCCATCTGCCCTGATTGTTCGCACCTGTGTCTCGTTATCCCCTGTGTATATCTGGTCTTGTCTTTCCCTGCTCCCTGTCGGTCCGTACTGTTTCCTTCCTCCATGTGTCCTGTCAGGATTTCGGTTTTTGCTCTAGTGTTTTTGATAATCCTGCTCTGCAGCGTTTTTGGTTCTTGTCCTTTTGTTAAATAAAACCCTGTTTTTGGAACTCCTGGCTCCCGCTCTCCTGCATCTGGGTCCTCAAACTACCGTCCCTGACAGTTTACAGTAGTTGTAAATTTATTAAACTGTAATAGAGGAAATATCCAGATCTACAGTAAAAGCCTATAGAATAATTTTGTATTATATATTTAGCAGCCATTTATATGTCCAACAGTTTGTTAGGTTATTGATTGACAAATGAGGAACAATAAATTACAGCTTTGTTTGCATCACTGTTCCAACAAGCAGTAAAAATCTACACATAATAATTATCTGCTGGGCTGTTGCACCCATAATTGCCGCCTCGGCTAAAATAATCTGTTTTTGAGAGACGGGGACGTCAGCAAGCTGTGACTCAAAGGCCAGCCAAACACATCAACCAAGTTCCTGCTGCACTTCTAGCACTGGCGTGCCAAGCAGAGACGCCGTGATGCCAGGAAGGCAGGAGGAGAGTGACGACCTGGTGTCAGACGTACCCCCGATGAGCATGGTGCAGATGGAGAAGATCTTCTCAGCATCAGTGTTGGCACAGACATTTCCGAAGCCAACACTGGTCAGGCTGCTGAGGGTAAAGTAGAGGGCAGCGATGTAGGAGCTGCGCAGCGTCGGGCCGCCCACTGTGCTGTTAACGTAAGGAGTCTCCAGACGTTTGCCCAGCTCATGGAGCCATCCTTGAAAGCACAGACAGGAGAACATGGTAGCAGACTATCCCAACATTCTGGCTGTTATCATCTTTATCTCTCATCAGCTCAGAGCCAGATATCAGTGACAGGATGATACCGCAATACCTTGTCTTACAGAAACAAAAGTCCATGCCTGGTTCTGTATGTGTGTTTGTATGTGTGTGTTGCCAGCATTGTTAGGAGGCTGGCACACTCAAGACAGACAACAATGAGTCCCGCCAGGGGTAAATAAAGACCTATAAAGTCCTATAATCTATAATTTATAATCTACAGGACTGTCTCAGAAAATTAGAATATTGTGATAAAGTCCTTTATTTTCTGTAATGCAAAAATGTCATACATATCTGGATTCATTACAAATCAACTGAAATATTGCAAGCCTTTTATTATTTTAATATTACTGATCATGGTTTATAGCTTAAGAAAACTCAAATATCCTATCTCAAAAAATTAGAATATTCTGGGAATCTTAATCTTAAACTGTAAACCATAATCAGCAATATTAAAATAATAAAAGGCTTGCAATATTTCAGTTGATTTGTAATGAATCCAGAATGTATGACATTTTTGTTTTTTTTAATTGCATTACAGAAAATAAAGAATTTTATCACAATATTCAAATTTTCTGAGACAGTCCTGTATACCCTAATCCTATAATAAATGTATAATCTCACCTCCCTTTAGAGATGAAAAAATATGCAAAAGCATTAGCATAAATGTTAGCATAAATGTGAATACTTACATTTGCAAACACATACACATGATAAAAGCTGGTGGTACTTGATGTTTAAAATGTTCTTCTTCGACAGCACAGTTAGTCACAGTATGCTTGTTGCTTGTCTAAAGCTCTGTAAAAATCATTTAAAAAAAGAAAAGGATTTTGTAGATGTAAACGTGCTGGTATTCTTTGATCTGACACAAGCAACTGTATTGATCCGGCACAATCTCAAATTTTACTGAAGCAATTTAAAGGCCATCACATTTTTCAGATTTTTCATGATTTTTCTTTTCCTTTTTCGGTGCTGCTTGCTACACCTATTTTCTTCTGCTTTTGATCTGGTTTCAGACAGTTCTCATTAGAGGAATAGGGAATGTTGTTGACCACAGAGCCAAGCTAGACACCCAGTAGGTGAGGCATAAGTATTTATAACCCACTGAGGACAACATGAATGTCTGTTTGCTATACTGGTAAGAAAGAAATTCACTTTTTCACAGCAACATGAAGCAAAATTGTTTCTAAAGGAAGAATAGAGTAGAAAAAAAATATGTGAAGCGTAAAATAAGTTTCAACATGCAACTTCCATGACTTCCAGGGGTGTAACAATATATCGTGCCATGAAATTTCGCGATACAAAAACGTCACGATACGTGTCGTGGAGGTGACAAACTGTATTGCGATATTGGGTTATTAATATTAACTGACCTTACTTGGGGGGTTTTGAGCTCTGAACTTTTAAGGCTGGTGTAGAGTTAAGCCATACCTTATTAAATTAAACCTTTTTGGGGTCGTGAGTAGGATAAACACGGGGACAACTTCTGCTGCTACTTTAATGTCCCTCAACAGTGTAGGATTTTAGAACATCCACACAGCACCTAGTGCTGTATCACTCCGCCCAATCTAAAACAGACTAATCACTACAGATAAACTGACTAGTGTCATTATAGTCCCTGATTTACATCAGAATATAAAGAATATATTTATAAAATAATGAACCATGAATTACCAAAATAACCTTCTTAACAAAAATAATAAAAAATAATCCTCTTACACTTATAAGGTGAGCATGAATCAATATTTTTTATGATGTAAAATTGTATGTATTTATCTGCTTTTATTTATTTATTTAATTTTAGTTGTTAAATTTCTGGAAAAGAAAAAAGACAAATCATACATGGGAGAAACTATTCAGTTTGTGGCAAAATATTTTTATTGTATGAAACTGAAGATGCATAATGCAAACCTGACATTTACTTTTAGTTCAGTTTGTGGAAAATGGTTGGCCTGGCTTTCTCTTTAAAACTTAAACAGTTATAAAGCATTACAAACTGTAACAATAGGGCAAATGTACAGTATTGTTTTGTATTTTGTGTCTTTCAAATGAAAGACAATTTTTTCCAGTCATATGTTCCTCATTCAAGGTTGTTAAAAAAATACTGCTATAATATCGTACCGTATCGTGAGATTAGTGTATCGTTACACCCCTAATGACTTCTGAATTCAGAATACAACCAAACTCACCAATTTCCCAGGTCTCATTGGTATCTATCTCCTTACGTCCAATCATGTACCAGACGCAGGCCATCCAGTGTGCCAGCAGGGCAAACACGGACATCAGTAAGGTCAGCACCATGGCGCTGTACTGAGAGTAGCGGTCAAGCTTCTGGAGAAGGCGAAGGAGGCGCAGGAGGCGTACCGTCTTAAGCAGGTGAACCAAGGAGGTCTGAGGAGGACAAAGAGACATTGAGGAGTTGAAAATGGAAGAAGGAGGCAAAATATGTTGACTCTTCATGCACAAAGCTGAATAGCCCAGCTTGACTTGACCTTCACTGGCTTCAGTTCCTTTTTAAATGTGTTTATTTTCACTGTCCTCCATATTTAAAAGAACTCATGATTCCATATAACTCTCCATACTCACTCAGACATATGAATTTTCCTTTTTTCTTTGTTCCTAGAATTTCAAAAGAGGTTGGTAAAAGAATATTTTATTTTAAAGCTCCATCAGATTGGAATAATCTTTCTCTCCTTTTGTGTTCTATTACCTCTTTTCATTTTTTTTAAGTTGTCATTATACTCTCATCTTAAAACAAATTGCCTATGTTTTTAATTTATTTATGTATATTTTTTGTCCTTTTTTCTATTTATTTATTTATTTTATTTTTTTCTCTCTGTTATGTTATATTTATCTCATTGTTTCCGTTATTCAATTAGTCTACTTTGTAACTAGACCTATGTGTGTAGGGGTTGTGTGTGGGAGGGGGTGAGCAATTTCAAATGTTTAGCTTAAAAAATGAAGAAAAAAAACAACAACCCCAAGTCAGACACTAGTCAGACACACCGCATACTAGTTTGTTTTCAGTCACAAGGCATAACTCAAAAGGGTCCCTGCGGCTTGTAGTCTTCTATATATAAATCACTATTCAAACAACAGTTCCTTTTGGAAATGTATTTTCCAAGGCAGCAGATTTCAGGCCAATTTGGTGTATCGGTGAAATATAATAATAAGTCATTGTCTGGCTCACTGATATCTACAACTGCAGAAGGGAATTAAAAGGAGAAGCATTAATTTGTACTGTAGCACTCACCACTGTGATATTGAAGGCATATAGCAGGTCAAAGGGCAGAGCTGCCACCAAGTCCACAAAGAACCAAGTGGTGGCGTAGTGAATGCAGATGGAGCGTGCCTCATACACCACCTGGCCTGACTGGCTCACATAGGTGGTGCGAAAGTTCAGGATAATGTCTGCAAATACAAATAAAGAGATAATAACTTTTCCCCGAGGTGAATAAAAGCCATTTCAGGACAAAACTGTGTATTATGATGTAACTCTTGAAGTGATTTCTCCAGTGTGTGATATATACATCACACCAGGCGTAATCCACACTTTTAAAAGTACCAAAACAGGCGCCAATACATGTAGGTGTAAAATGTAAAAATAGCAACAGCGTCAGTTAAAATGAAGAAAACCAAGGGAAGAAAAAAGATTTAACAGCTGGAGCATGTCATAGTTTCAAAAAATCCTTCTGGCTTAGGAAAGCTGTATAAAAGATTATCTGACCTAACTGTCAGACTGTGGTGAGGACATAAAAAGCAGTTTCATGCATGTGTGGTCTTACTATATGTAGCAAAACCTCATCTGTTATACCAGCTGTCAATATTTGAAGAGGTGGTGCCTTTTTTTGCATTTGACACAGTTTTTTCTGGTGCTTTATATGAAATCAATCTGTTTTTCATTTGGATCAAAAAAAGGAAAAAGGAAAGTTTGAGTGGTAACTAAGGAAATAGCATTTCAGGGACAAGTAAACTCAAGCTTTTTTCTTATTGAAACCAAGTTGAAGGTCTTAGCAGTTTGATATTAACTCCAAATCCTTGTTCATCTGCTTTTAGAGCACATTCAAGTTCACTTATCTCAGTTCATCCCTTGGGTGCTTTCCCCGTGGGGGCTTTCCTTTAGAGGTTTAATGAGTATCATAAACTGAGAGGAGTCACACATTCTGAAGGGACAGAAAACCCCAGGTTACCTGGTTACCTTCTGGGATAAAGGAAGCCTGGCTTGTGCTTGTTTTTATGTTGCCACCGGTGGCAAAGACAAAGAAACAGATATAAAAGTAAAATCTCATCACCAGAGGTGTCAAGTAACGAAGTACAAATACTTCGTTACCTTACTTAAGTAGAAATTTTGGTTATCTATACTTCACTGGAGTAATTATTTTTCAGACGACTTTTTACTTTTACTCCTTACATTTTCACGCAATTATCTGTACTTTTTACTCCTTACATTTTAAAAACAGCCTCGTTACTCTATTTCATTTCGGCCTTTAAAAAAAAACTATCCAGTTAAATTGCTCCATCCGGATTGAGTGAATGTGGTTGTGGTTGTTTCAGATGTTCTTGTCCAGTTTTGTTCTTACATCCGTTCCCTCAGATTCCTGCAACTAAACTTGGATGTACATTCCAATAAAGGTTAGGATAAATGATAACATGCCTCTGAAGTTTGACTGTTTGCACCATTACAATACTTATAGGCAACTAGTCATCATATCTCCTGCTCTCTGAAACACATGTTAATGCTCAATAGTTCACATATATGGTTCTTTAATATATTTGCATTATACTAAGATGCATTCATTTTCAATGGCTTTTGTCCTTAATGGCTTTTTTCCCCCTTACATTACTTTTACGTTTATACTTTAAGTAGTTTTGAAACCAGTACTTTTATACTTTTACTTGAGTAAAAAACTTGAGTTGATACTTCAACTTCTACAGGAGTATTTTTAAACTCTAGTATCTATACTTCTACCTGAGTAATGAATGTGAATACTTTTGACACCTCTGCTCATCACATGTAATTTTTTCTATCAGGCGTTCCAACACTCACCTATAATAAATAGCATTTCCACTGCGATGTCACTGCCAATAGTGGAGCGTGCAGCTGTGACGGAGTCGTCGTGCGGCGTGAAGCTGACATTGTAGGGCACTGTGACAGCTACGTAGAAAGTAGCCAGCAGAATGAGCCAGTCCCACAGGGCCTTTGACACGCTGTAGTGGAGCAGAATGGAGCGTGACTTCTGCACTGCTGCCACCTTGTACTCTGGTATCGAAGGCTTGTCAGCCATGCTCTGTGAGAGAACAAGTAAAGTGTAAAAACACAACAAAATGTATCATTTTTCTAATGAAGTGGGTAAGAAACGGGGTTTGCCTGCTTGACGTCAAAGTCCGGTAATAATGGTCTCTTGAATTTAAAGCTTAAGTTTGCGATTGTACACGTCCTCTAGACAAGCTGCATAAATGAATAATTTGATAAGCAGATGGTCACAAGGTTGAATGCTGTGAAAATAAATGATAATCAGATGGACACTGCAGATTTTCCAGAAACAGACAACATAAATGTCAACAACATCTCTCGTGCGCTGACCGCTGATGATTCACCATGGCAGGAATTCAAGTGAAACAGATATTGTAATGCTGCTGGTAATCTGCTCTCGACAGCCTCCCATAACCAGTGATGGGCCTTTTAAATGTCTGTACAGGAACAGAACGATGTGACAGACGCAGAACTGTGTTCAGTGGAGAGGAAACTTATTACCATCAATGGTGCTTGATAATTAAATACATGACTGGATGTCATCTTTCCAAATATCATCAGTGTTTAAAGAGTCAGGTGAACTCTTCTATCAAAGAAAAACAAGAGCAACTTCTGTGTAATGCTGACCATCCTCTGGTGTTCATTTTAAATGTATGTATATTTAAGTCATTATTACATTTAAGTTGAAAAAAAAAGCAACAAAAAAAGCATTGATGATGAGTTGGGGAGTCAGTTTACACATAAAGAGCCCTCCAAGTGAGACCATACACTTGTCACATAACAGCCTTAACCATGTTGAGGCTGTTATGTGGCAGAAATAGCCATTACCTCTGACAGCTGTGAGAAGGAAATGAAAATAAGAAATGAATGAGCAATGAACGATGTGGCCACCTCAAAAACAGGTAAGCAGAGATATACGAAGAAAACAAATTCAATCTTAACCTGCTGTTGACCTGAAACTGTCTGGATGACTTGGGGAAAATGTACTGATTCTATTTCAGTTTCCAGTATCACAAAAGGAAGAAAAATATTGGACAAATGACACATTTGTCTATACGGGTACAAGGTTCAAGGTTCAAGGTTCACTTTATTAGTCTCCCGCAGTAAAAGGCCACAATGCTGCAGTACACACAGACACAGACGGTACATTAAAAACATCAACAACAACACCAACACCAAATAATATTAATTATATTTATTTGTAATATTCAAATTGCTCCCAATAAGAAATTTTGAACACTGCCTCACTGGGAGCTGTCCAGTGCTTAAAGCAGCACAATGTAACTTTCAGATTTTGTTGAGTTTGGCGCCTCCTTTGGTCAAAAGCGGTAGTGCTTTACCAGAAAGAACAATACGTTTCCCATGAGCACCAGCGCTGTACTGCTGGAAAACTCCTGTCCCGTCGCATGTATTTGTTTTGATAGTGAATGAAATAAGACGGGACAGACTTTCAAAACTACTTTTCTGTTTTCAGCAGTCGTTTGCAGGATGGATAGTGAACAGGTAATGTATCTATTTTTGGCTAAACAATATAATATGACGAAGTTGAAAATCACTTAGCTCAACTTGGTTTTATTAGTGGAGTCACCCCCGCCCCCCTGTCCTGTTTCAGTGAGATAATGCGCCCTACAAACTCATATGCTAGTCCAACATACTTACTTACTTAAAATAAAAAAATACTTTATAACCTGTGAATAACTGAATGCCCATTCCTTATATTTTGCAGATCAGCCCTGCACAATTTTAAAAATACTAGAACCCAAGACGAATATGTGAAAACATTCTAATTTTGATTCTTATTGAACATAGAACTCTACATTTACATTTGTATCATAACAATTCTGTCTCTCTTGTCGGACATCCCTCCTCGTCTTTCAGCTCACGCCAGCGAGTGAACGCCGGGCCAATGTTTATTCTTGTCCGGGCATTTATTTTTATTTTTTTTAAATTTTTTTTATTTTTTTTTTGTCCGGGCATTTAACCTGTTACTGTTTTTTTCGCCTCCTCCGATAAAACTTTTATTCTCTTGGTTTTTCCGCTGCTTGGGCCATGACACCAGCTTCTGCTGAGCTCTGCGCTCCACGCCCCGCCCAGCTTTCGTCTCGACTGCGAATCAGGAAGGAGGGGGAAGTGACATATGCCGTAAAGCAGTCAAAGCTGTAAAAATGTGTAGTTTTTTAGTGTGGCAGGGTTCCTACCATGCTCCTCAAAGTTACATAGACCATGACAGAGGTTCATTAAACCTGTTGGAAGTTGATGTACCATCACAATGACTCTGGAAATATGATATTAAGGTGGAAAAGTTACATAGTGCTGCTTTAACACTGGACAGTTTTACCAAAAGAAAAAAATGTCTCATTCTGTGGGGTTTCATGGCTTCCAGACATTTAATATTATAATGGATGCTCCAGCAGAAAGGCCTTGACCACTGTCATCAATTTTAATTAATTTCCCTTTGCAGATTAATTAAGTATATTCGAATTGAATTGAATTGAATTGAATCAAAATGAGGCCATTTTAATTATTCATTGTATTATTCTGAGCGACTGCTTATGGGGAACAGTGCATGAGAAATAGCACTAGATAAATAGAACTAAACGTGAGGAATCTTAATTAGCTATCCTAATAAATAGGTAATTGGTATTTCTATAACTAAACTGTATTTCTTAGTCTCTGGAATATAAACTGTATGTATCTAAATAGCAATACAACAACATTTTATGAAAGTGCATTTCTTAGTGAGTTTGTGAGGAGTGAAAAATATTTGGAGGAAAACTAAAATAACTAAGGGAAAGATGTTTTTTCTTTTCTTTTTTTTATTGTTGCATCACTACATAAATGCCTCCATGCAGCAGATGTATTTCCTTTCTGTGAAACACAATTATAATGGGTGTCCCGTGGGAAACAGATCTGCGTGAAATCAAGTCTGAGTTACTCGTCAGCGTGCTTTATCTTGGTTGCAGCAGCTGGCGCTTTCTTGGGCTGACAGCATCAAACTTGGCAGAACAGACATATGTAAACAATTTTGTTTTGCAGTGTGTAGCAGATCTGAAACTGAGCTACACACAGTGATTTGAAAACCTGCAACTACTGACATCAGTTAACAGATTTTTATTCAAATTCTGTATTAGAGATAACTGAATCTTTAAGAAGCTACCTGTCTTTTACATTTTTACAGCGCTCAGATATATATGAGTACCTATATATGTAGTAGGAATGGTATAGCTCCCCTTTAAGTTTTCCTAGCTTGACAAGGCAATGGGCTACAAATAGAGATCTAGTTAAAATAGATGTGCCTTGCACAATATGGGGGCAGAGGAGAACACTGTTAGCTAACTGTTCCTGAGACGTAGACAACCAGGAAGGAATGGGGAACATTTTATTAATAGTACAACAATGATAGAAACAACAGTTTAATACTCTATAATACATCGCAGCTCAAATGAAAGGGCTGTTTTCAAAATTTCAAACGTGATATCAGCAAAGTTTGCCTACAAAGGGAGTAAATATATTCATTGTAAGAGCCAGACGATGCCACTATATTCATCAGGCAAAAATAGTCCCCTTTATCATTGTGTTATCATAAATTATATTAGCTTTTTATTTCTGCTGCATTAATGGTATAGAAAATACAACATGTCCCTCCAAATTGTAGCTTAAGGAGATGGGAATCCTCAGTTCCACATTTGTACTTAGGAACAGTACAGAAAAAAAGTTTAAATGAAAGTCCTGAAAATGGTTTCACATTTCAGCTGTCGAGAGAGAGGGAGAAGCTGCAGAAAGAAAAATACTTGAGTAGAAGAGAAGGGGGTAAGACTGATAGACAGAACTAAGACAGTCTACCACAGGCTCCTGAGAGATGAAGCTCAAAAGAAGCTTTGAGTGACGGATGGAAAACAGAGAGTATGCAATGTACTGTAGTAAACACAGCAATTTTTTTTTTCTGGAAATGGTAGCCAGAGACAAAGCTTTATTCACTATCTGGTTAAAATGACATCAAACCAGCAGTTCTCTCATGGTCTCACGTTCATAGTATCAGTAAAAGCCACTCGGAATAACTTTGAACTTCTGCTCTGGGTGTCTTTGCAACAACTTTGTATCGCTTTGCAGCATTACGTCTAATCAACAACGATAAAACTAACTCATAGCTGCAGTGGACATCATGGCAGAGCCAAAATGTTGCTGTTATTTGCACTAAAATAACTGTGATTGATTATTTTCCCTAAATCTTATTAATTGTAGGATACCCAAGCATATACAGTAACATTTTATTTTAGCTTATACTTCTCTGCAAATAATGTTTAAAAGATCAGCCATTTTTTCCATAGTTCTCAGCAGGCTTATAGTCACTGTTAAACCATGTCCTTCAACAAAGGAGAGCTGATATACCAATCAGTTCTCAGTATGCTAATCAGTTATCTGCCATTATCATGGTGACATGATCAGAAGAGCTGTCCAAACAAAAAAACCTGATATACAGTAGTCTGGGCAGTGGAGGTTATGAGGAAGCTGCGCTCTTCAGGTGCGACCACTGGGGCTTCAGGTATAGGGTTGCCACCTTTCAGAAATAGAAATAAGGGACACCCATTTCAGCAGCGCAGGCACCAAAAAAAGGGACATCCCCAAAACTTCTAAAATACATAGAAATGTATTTATTTTATACCAAAAAACAAAATGCTTTGATTTAAAGTTTAAAGTGCTTTAATAGCATTGAACTTGTATGACTGTACAGACAGCCAACCATACTAGCAACTGAAATAGCCTCTGCTCCTATGGTATGTATATCCACATCAGCCAAGATGTAGAACATACATACAGGTGAATGTCGGGAAATTAGAATATGGTGTAAAAGTTAATTTATATTCAACTTAAAAGGTGAAACTCATATATTACCTAGTCTCCTTACATGCAAAGCAAGATATTTTAAGCCTTTATTTGTTATAATTTTGATTGAACAATATTCACAATATTCAAATTTTCTGAGACAGTCCTGTATATTATGAAATCAATAAACAATTCAATCAACACCGTACGGTGCGCGTTGCCGTGTACCCTACGGCGTAGGCTCTGCGTTGATTTAACGCAGAACCATAATTTAGGCTTAACTAGGCAACGGAGCGCAAACCGTATTGAACCAATACGGAACGCAACTTTTAATTCCCAAATTACGTAACAATTCCGTATTTCAAGGGACGGGTGGCAACCCTATTCAGGTACCTAAGAGGAGTTAAATCCTTGCGGGACCAAAGTCATCCCTCAACCGCTCTGACAGGCACTTGATTCGCCACCAAACCTGACTCATCTCCTCTGCAGTTGTCTGACTTACGCTCATTTGAATCCAGGCATCAGTTTATCTCATCATTTCAAGCTGACTGCAAACTTTTTTGTATCACTAAAGGTCCCGAGGCTAAATGCTGACGTCCATGCGACAACCAGCCATGTATCCAATCACAGCATAATTGTCTAACCCCCCGGAAACTTGTCCTCTGTGTCAAACCTGTAAGTGTCTGCAGCTGGCCGAGAAGAACAGGCTAGCAAATAGCCTGAACAAAATATAGAACATAAGACGTTAAAAAAGTCACTCCTCAAGCAAGAAGGAGGCTTGAGCTCAGTGCAGAGCCCTCCCGGGGTTGGCAGAGGGAGAGCAACGCCCAGGACTAAAGCCTGGGATATACTTGCTGTTGGTGCTTGTGTTCGCGTCCGTTCTCGTGCACCACCAACCGCAACGTCGCTCGTGTAGTAAGCGAGGAGAGCACATCGTACCGGCGGTGACCGATAGGGGGCAGTAAGCAGAGCAACAGTTGGAAAAGTGATTAAATATTTAGTAGTAGTGGTAGTAGCAGTAGCAGATTAGAACAACAAACAAGTTTACATGACACCATTGGATGATGTGTAGGAGATTATAACATTGCTTTAGTTGCGATCTCAGCAAAGGAAACGGCGCCAGCGTCGTCACTTGTGTCCAGCTGGTATCTGACCGGGACCAGCTGGTATCAGACCGGGACCAGCGCCACTCACGGCCAGAGCGAGAACTGCAGGTCGCGTACGCGTTCAGTGTATTTTTGAGAACGTGCACGTCGACGTGTCAAATGAATGCGGGATACGCATGGCGGCCATGATGCGTACGCGGTCTGAGCTGCAAGTATATGCCAGGCTTAATACTTAGGTAGGAGCACTGGGTGATAAAAATATATATAAAAAAATAATAATTACAAGCAACATATTTGCCTTAATTACAGACAATAACACAATCATGCAGTTGGCGTACCGGCCTGGCATCGGTGTGGATGATGCTGTCATCTACAGTACCTGATGCACAGGTCACAGGCAGCACTGTGGCAGCACTGTGAGAGTCATGTTCTTTGACTTCTCCAGTGCTTTTAACACCATCCAGCCATCGCTGCTCAGGGGGAAGCTGGAGAAAGCAGGAGTTGACTGTCACCTGGCTGCATGGACCATCGACTACCTCACCAACAGGCCAGAGTACGTAAGGCTCCGCAACTGTGTGTCTGATGTGGTGGTCTGCAGCACGGGGGCCCCGCAGGGCCCCGGGGGGCCCCTCAGGGTACAGTGCTCGCTCCGTTCCTCTTCACACTCTACACCTCTGATTTCCACCACAACAGGGACTCCTACCATCTCTAGAAGTTCTCCGATGACTCCGCCATCGTGGGATGTGTGTCCAGGGGGGACGATCTGGAGTACAGAGAGGTCATTGCCGACTTCGTCACATGGTGCGAACGGAACCATCTGCGCAACAACACCAGCAAGACGAAGGAGTACAAGTACCTGGGTGTTACCTGGAGGAGTACCAGTACCTGGGTGTTCACCTCAATAACAAACTGGACTGGTCTCACAACACCGACGGCCTGTACAAGAAGGGCCAGAGTCGACTCCACCTGCTGAGGAGACTGAGGTCCTTCGGCGTGTGCAGGGAGCTCTCAAGGACTTTTTATGACTCTGTGGTAGCGTCTGCCATATTCTAGGCCAGGGGTCTCCAACTCCGGTCCTGGAGAGCACCTATCCAGCATGTTTTAGGTGTCTCCCTGCATGAACACACCTGATTCTAATCAATGGTCGTCATCAAGGTCCGGACAGTTCTGTTGTGGACACAGCTCCTTGTATCATGGTGTGCTGAAGCAGGGAAAGATCTAAAACATGCTGGATAGGTGCTCTCCAGGACCAGGGTTGGAGACCCCTGTTCTATGCAGTGGTCTGCTGGAGCTGCGGGAGCTCGGAGAGAGAGAGGAAGAGACTGAACCGACTGGTCATGTCAGGGTTTGACATTCCCCCTAGCCTTTCAGTTTCTGTTTTGCCCCGCCTGTGTTCCATCTGCCCTGATTGTCTGCACCTGTGTCTCGTCGTGTCTCGTTATCCCCTGAGTATATCTGGTCTTGTCATTCCCTTGTTCCCTGTCGGTCCGTACTGTTTTGTCCTCCGTGTTTCCTGCCACGTTTTTCCTGCTAAAGTTTTTTGATCCCTGTTTAGTTTGTTTTGATCCTGCCAAGCAGCGCTTTGTGTTTTTGCCTTTTCTGGAATAAATCCTTGGTTTTTGCAACTCCTGCCTCCTGCTCTCCTGCGTTTGGGTCCACACCATACACCAGACGTGACAGGTCAGGAGGGCTGGCTCGGTTCTTGGTTGTGCTCTGGACTCTGCTGAGGAGGTGGGTGAGAGGAGGATGCTGGTCAAGCTGAACTCCATCATGAACAACCCTCTCACCCCCTACCTGACACCGTGGGAGCAGCAGCAGCTCCTTCAGTCAAAGACTGCTCCCCCCGCTAGAGAAGGAACGCTACCGCAGGTCCCTCATCCCCACAGCCATCACACTCAACAGCCAACTCTAGTCATTCAAGTGCAATAACCTGGTTTCTGAAAGCACCACCTGTATATTTGCTCTGTTTAATTGTGTGTGTATATATATATATTTTATGGTCAGCATTTTTGTAAATTGCTTTTCTTCAAGTAATGGCTCACGTCACTCACAAGTACAGTTTAAAAGTGCAATAACCTTCTCTCTCTAAATGCATCACTGGTATTTTTGTCTCTTTGCACATGTATATATTATTCGTTCTTCAGGTTTAGTACTTCTTTTGTACATTGCTAGCTACTTTAACAAGCGTTAAAGTCTGTGCATGGGTGAGAAGGACAAGAAATGAGATACTGCAGGGAGCTGCCTGTGAAGATATTGTCTCATGAATTTCATGTCATGTTGTGTGCGAGAGAGAAAAAAGAAAGTGTGTCTCATGCTGAGAGTTCTGGCATAAAATCTGATAGAAAAGTACGGTGCATGTGGTTGTGAGCGTGATGATGCTGTGTTGTGTGCATCTCTTTGTTCTCCACAGACTGCATGACATCACTTGCCTGTGTAAAGGTGTGTGAGTGTGGATGTGTGTGCGCTAATAAACCAGGTTTGCGTAAGCTCTATGCAACACTGCCATGAGTGAGCAGGAGAGATTGTGAATCATCTTAGCAGGGGGCCTGGTGGATTTCAGCAGCACCGTGAGGTGGGTGGGGGTGATGTTCAGGTATATACTGTAATTCCCATGAACACTACAGCAGCAGTTTTGATGTTATTCACAATAATAGGGACAATTATATGGTGTGTTCTTGGGGGTTGAATAGCTAGCCCTGTCTGGCAAAAAAACATAACTCTGGATATGAAAATAACATCTGAGCAGTCACTGGAAGATGTTTGTTGAAACCTTCATTCCAGATTCTCATACAGTTAGAAGATTTTGCAAATTCAAATAATCTTTTTGCTTCTTTGGGGCAGATCAGCCCCAGGGAAGCAAAAATATTGAGGTGATTTGTGGGGGTTTTGGTGCTAAAATGAGTAAGAGCTTTACTTTCAGGTACTTGTCAGATAGAAGAGCCTCTCTAAAAACACACATAAGCCTCTTGTTTTTGTTTTTCATTTTGAAATGCCAGCTACCATACCTAGTCACACAAGTGTCTTATAGTCTTTGTTTTGTTTTTGTTTAAAATGTTCTTGCAAACTAACTGCTAACTTAACTGCTTAAATGTTGTGAACTGTTTTTAGCCCCTTGGTATGTAGCTCCACATTGTGAAAGACAGAAAATTATTACCATTTGCACTTCCAAAAACCCCTCCACCCAAAACAACCATTTAGAAAACAAAGCAAACAGGTAAGAGCCTCCTACTGGAGAAGTGCTGCGGTGATTAATATGTTTCAGGTGGACACATTTAACTCCGACTGATGCCGCGAGTAGCTTCTCGGTCCATAACAAGCATGACGGAAGACATGAAGATGATTGCTGACATAACTGACAAGGAATCATCAAAACCCTGAATTATAGTGGTTGACGCTGGACAAAGGTCACGTGATCAGATTTATTGAGCGACTGGTACATCGCTTAAAGACACAAATGCACTTGAAAGACACATTGAGGCAAATGCACGGAATAAATCATAAACTCATCTTAAAAAGGCTGACAAACATTTCAAATCTATGGGATTCATTTTTTCGAACGGTAGCAAATCAGCAGCTTTGAAAAATAACTGGGACCTTGTTTAAAAAAAAAAACAGGAATGCAATTATCCGTGATTCACTTGAGTGTTTTATATGTTATTTATATTACTCTATTTTCTGTGTGTGCATGATTGCTTGATGACAAATTCTGTTTTTTTGGATACTGTGTGGTCCTGTTGCCATGGAAAAGAAAAGGTATATTTTCTTTCTTCATATTTTTTTAACGAGACAAGCCACATTTTAGACATGTGGGTCAAGAAATCCTCACAGTCCTCTCTCCTCCTGAAAAACTAATCTTTTAGTCTGAAACATCACCACGGTTCAGGAATGAGGGCACAGCTTGTCTGAGTGGCTCTTGAATGAACAATTTTTTAGAGGATGAGTCGAGAATGCATTAAAACTCAGTGTGAGTGACAAAGCTGTACTCACTCCACCCATGTCGACGTCTCTTTTGCCTCGTCTTGAGAAATGATTGGTTAGCTGGTACAACACAGTGCGTCCACGCTTCCTGGCCTCGCTGAGGTGAGAGCTGCTCTTCCTCCTGCGCCTCTTGTCCTCTAAAACTGTCACATCCACATCAGGATACATCAATTACATGATAAGGTTAGTCAAAATACATTTGAAATGGTTTTTTTTCTGTCATTTTTCTGTCACAACAAGTAGATAACTGGCATGTACTTGACTTTCATTTGAGTGCATTATAACAAAATGTCTCTCTACTGGAAAACAGTGTCTGCGTTCAGTGAAAGCACGCCAGCCAAAAATCCAACTATGTGACAGTGATGAACTGGAGAGCACAGGAAAAATGAAAACTGGGGGTCTGCTCGTAAATCATGCTCAAAGTAAGCAAATAATGAGAGGTTTGGGGGTGTTTTTTTTAACTGTGGCTTGTAGCTTACCATCCCTCTTGCTGCTGTAATGTCCTTTTCCATAGATGTCGGTGATATCCTTGAATGAGAAGAGGAAGAGAACCATTTCGCCCTTCTCATTCTTTATGGGTACAATGTCCAGCAGACACCAGAAGGCCCCACCTGGATCAAAACCAGAAACACGCATTCATTAAAAATGTTCTTCTGTCCTCCTCTGGACATTGAAGGGAAATAAACAAGTGTTTTCATGCAGATACAGTTCTTTAAAAGCTGTAAATTCAGTAATGAAACTGTAATAAACACCATCTGTTAGTAACACAGAGGAATCTGCATCTTTGACTGAACCATCACACGATCAATGACCTCGGGCCATGTGTTGTTTATGCTCTTTATCATTTTAAGATCATTATGTATTCTTTGCTAGGTTTAGACCTCTTGGTTGTGTGTCCCTTTTTTCTATTTGGTCTTTTTTTTTTGCATTTTTGAGGCTTTCATTGACCTCCCAAGAAGAGACTATATATAGCTTCTCTGGTCTTGACTTTTTTGAGTACGTCAAATCCTGTAGTTTCACACAAGCACTAACCATATCTAAACCATGGATGTTTGTTGGGAATGTTGTACCATATCAATGAAGAAATCAAATTAAAGTTACATTTGGATCATGTTCTTTAGGATTTTGCACAGTGAAAGAGCAAGCCAGGTTATTGGGTATAACAAGCCCAAGGAGGAAGGAACAGCATAGATGGAAGACTTTACATCACATCAGTCTGCTGAAATGGTGCTCCGTCATAATGTTTCACATCTCCATCAGTGTCCCTAGTGTGCTTGTGTGTGTTTGGTATAGATAAGGGGAGAAGAAAGATATTGTATATGCTTGTAATACGGTGCCTGTGCTGCTGGTTTTGCACAAGCTTTGTCTGTGTGTTTGTAAGCAGAACGCAGTAAAGAGGACAGCGTTTGCACTGCATCCGTTTAGCCTCAGAACCCATGATCAACACAGTCTCACAGTAGAATGTGTGACCCAAGTTGGTCCAGAGTGCAAAATAAAGCAGTTTTACATTGAAGGCTTAAAAATGGAGCAAAAGCACATTTATTTATTTTTTACAATTTTTATTTTGTTGGAGTTTACGCGTATTAGGGCCAAACTAAGACAAAAAAAAATTGAAATTACGAGAATAAAGTCATAATATAATGAGAATAAAGTCGTAAAATTACGTGAATAAAGTCATAATGTTGCGAAAATAAAGTCGTAATAGAATAAAGTCGTAATATTATGAGAATAAAGTCGTAATAGAATAAAGTCGTAACCATACGAGAATAAAGTCGTAATATTACAAGAATAAAGTCGTAACATTACGAGAATAAAGTCATAACATTACGAGAATAAAGTCATAATATTACAAGAATAAAGTCGTAACATTACGAGAATAAAGTCGTAATATTACAAGAATAAAGTGGTAATTTATGAGAACTCTAACAGGAAGAGCATCTTCTCCCTGTGTTAAAATGAGGAATATCTTGTGAAGTTATATTTATATATTATATTATATATTACGACTTTATTCTTACAACATTATGACTTTATTCTGGTAATTCTACGACTTTATGTACGAATTTCCATTTTTTCTTTTGTCTTAGTTTGGCCCTAATACTCCGTCATAGGAGTTTGAGTTTAGGCACATATAAAATATATCGTTAGATTCAGGGGTTGAACCCCCCCCCCCCCCAAAACAAACAACAAAAACACACACATTGTGAGCCTTTAATATCAGCATTCCCTTACCTGAACACTGCTTCATACAAGCCAAAGAAACAACATTACTGCTACTATTACCGTCTGCACATGTGAAGAATTCTACATATTTCATGATTTTTTAACTACATTTTTTTAAAATTAATTTCCTTTTTTCGTGCGACTGGTTTTTCATCGTACACGGCTCATGAATATCTGCTTTTTAATGTTACAATTTTTACTCTGTGGAATTTTTTTATTTTCAAGGCTGCTTTAAATGACTTTTGATTGATATTTTGCCTGCCTGGTCTTATTTCTGGTGATATAACTTCACTGTTACTTGTAGCTGCACATGTCAGAGTGTAGGATGAAGAGCATTTGGCTCCAGATTCCCTAATCCATCAGCATCATTAATGGTTATCACACTGAGGCTGTAGGTTTGTCTCTCTGTGAATGAACATAATCCTGGAGCCAGAGAGGATTAAAAGCTGCTATATGTTCTCCTCTCACGCTTGACAACATATTTTTAGCTCAAGACTTCCAGAAGCTTGTACAAAAACTTAAAACTGACGAGCAACACTTAAAGCATCATGTACAAAACGTTGTCCTGTTTTGGGTTTTTTTTAAATATACAGAACATTTGTTAGAAAACAGGTTGACTTTTTGGTAAATCTTTGGTTGACACGTTACTTTAACCTACACCATCACTTCTTGCATCACTTCTTTTGCTAATTGGAATAATCTGCAGGTTGTCACTACATCGGATTGGTTTGTTTTAATAATCATGAAGTCAGAGGAGCAGTAACTGTTATGCAAAGCATGTGTTGCAACGCTGAGCTGCTGCTTAAAATTCAGCATTCATAATTCAACCAAAACAGTCAGCTCTCATCTAAAAATAAATGCACTCTTCATGATGTAGAGAGCCAAATGAATGTGATCAGGCTGCTGTTTGACCACTGACTGATCATAACACGGCACAGTAGTTCATAAAAGAATTGCATCAGCTATGATTCACTTTCGAAAATTTTAAAAGAACCAAATGATGTGCTGGGATTTACAGGTTATGTAGGACTATTTAGACTGTGTTCTCTTAAGGCCACGTTTACACATAGCCGGGTATTTACAAAAGCGGATATTTCCGCCTCTACGTTTTGAAAAATATCCTCGTTTAGGCCCCCAGCACATCAATAACACATAAATACGCTGTTAAGGGTGCTATGAGCATCCAAACCTGCAGGGGGCAGTGTAACGAGAAGCGTAAAGTCATGCTAGCCAATCAGAATCCTGGAAAAAAACATGTAACAACGTCAACAAATGACACGTGCGAAGCCTGAATAATATGGTTCCGCGTTAAATCGACGGCATAGCCTACGTACGGTGCGCGTCGCCGCGTACCCTACGCCGTAGGCTCTGCGTTGGTGTAATGTGGACCCATGGATGTATTATATAAAACGCGTGGACCATGAATCAGCCTGGACTGCCAGTTACTTCCAAGATGGAACGAGAGTCTTTCGTTTGGAGTGACAGAGAAGTGGAGTTACTTTTAAGTGTGACTTTAAAATATAAAACAGGTAAAATCCAAGAAAATAATTGACGGTGGCCAAACAAATTGTAAACACATGTCGCACAAATGACGCTGATCACGTTTCTGTCTCATAATGTGATGTTTTGAAGCGTAAATCTCCGTTTCCCTCCGTTTACAAGCAAACGTGAAAACTGAGTTTTTGAAAATCTCCACTTTGGCCAGAGTTTTCAGAAATGATCATTTTTGGTGACTTTGAGCTTCGTTTTCGTTTAAACGAACGGCCAAAACGCATGAAAACGCCACCGTTTTTGCTCCGTGTAAACGGGGCCTTAATGCCCTTCTTCGCCCACCCACCATTCTTCTTGTAAAAGTGGACCTCGGCCTGGTACTCCTCCCGACCCTCCATAGCCTTCTCCATCTGCTGGGCCACGTGCTCGCTGGTGTCGGCCCCATAAAGGAAGCGGCAAGTGCAGTTCTTCTGCATCACCTCGGTTCTGGTGAAGCCGGTCAGTTCACAGAAGCCATCTGAGCAGTAAACGATGGGGTATCCGCGATGGCCCTGGGCATTACCTAACAGAAAATTGCTGTCTGTGAAAAGGACATGAAAAAGCAAAAGAGGTGTTAGAATCACAGGAAAATATCAAACTTGCTTCAGTGGAACGAAAAGCTCAATATGACCATAGTGTCAGAACACCAAAGATATTTAGTGCATAATCTCTTCCTTTTACTCGAAGCAAAATCTCATTACCTCTTTGAACTCATTACAAAGTATAAACTTTCAAAGTCACCATGAATTGAAATTTAGTAGACTCAGTTTTGGGCTAAATTAATTTCCCCAAGCTGTTGTCAGATTCATTAACCGAGGGCTGCTGGTGGTGGTGAGGGCCGGAGAGAGCTGATAAAAGAAGGGCCATTCCTGGATGCAAATGGTAAGGTGAAAGCTGACTGGAGTTTCAATAAGTTATTTTCATGCTGATGATGTTGCCCCAGAAAGGACAAATTAAATGAATAACAATGAAGGAAATAAATAAAGGAATAAAAGGAGAATGACAGAAGAATTTTATTTTAGGATGTTTATTGCATGTTAATGTGATGGTACTGATGAAGCTGTGCGATAGGAACGTCTATGTAGTGTGCAGGCTTTCACTCTAAAAAGGGCTGCTCATTCGCCACATTATTTTTCTTCTTTTTTAGTGCTGCTTTTGGCACAACGGACAATTATCTTTCGCTGTGCCGTTTCTGCTGCAAAGCACCAGTTCTTTATTCAAGGATATCTCTGCTGCAGCACTGAGATTTTACCTTAGCTCTGCATATTCACATATATTCATCAAGCTGACAGTCACATGTTCCCTCTGTTTTCTAGAAACATATGACCTTGATGAGTGAAAGCAGGATGTTGCTGAGCCACGCTTTTTTTTTTCTTTCTTGACATTTAGGCCATCTGCCTACCAGAACTGCTAGTGGAGGACTTTATAAAACAACTGTATTATAAGCTACCGGTATGTATCTCTGACTCTAAAATTTCAAAAGTGATACATGATATTAGAGTTTTGATACACTGCGAAATGCAAAAATGAAATATGATGCTTTTCAAAATGTGTAAATTAATGTTGGTAGTTGTGAAAGCCAGCGGTAAAACTTGAGAGCCATTAACAAGTCTTTGATTGTTTAGAGGATTTAATTGTGCAACTAAAAAAAGGAGCCAGTTTATAGTGAAATGTTGACTGTATCCTCTCATGGGATAATTTAATAAGAGTTTGTTGAAGCTTAAATAGTCAACTTTCCTTTTAGACTTTTGCATCATTTGATTCTTATTTCTGTAAAACATCTTGTAGTTACTTTGATGCAGCATTTTTAAGTACAGCTATAAACTGGGAAACTACAATATTTTATTTTTGCAAAAAAAATAGAAGACTATTTGAAACTATTCTGCTATTTTAAAGGAGCATGAGGCTCCTTTTAAGAAATGAGACTCTCTAGCGCCACCCTTCGCCACGACGGCCGTCGGGGGTACTGCAGCCAACAGCGAAGCCGGCACGGGAGAACGGGGAGAACGCGCATGCAGCGTCATTTGACGTCACATCCGCAGGACAGCGCGGGAAATTCCGGCCCGGAATTGCAGCACATTTTGCAGCACACAGCCTGTTCAAGGCAAAGGAGAGATACACTAGAAGGCTCATTCGTTTTGGTTTGGAACGCTTCATCTGACATTATTACTAGAAAACTTAAAACGTATACGAATTTTTTTCATAAATCGTGCCTCCATCCTGCCTCATGCTCCTTTAAAGAATTGTAATCTAATCTTCCTATTTAGCTCAAAATAAGATTATTTGGACTAGATTTATGGAATATTATGTGTTGGGTTTAAGGTCAGGGCCTGTCGGGTAACAGCGCCACCTGTAGGCAGAGTGGGGAAATGCCTCACCTCCCTGCTGAGGAGAGGAAAATCCCCTGCTGATTAGGTGACTGGGAACACCTGCCTTCGGTGCTCCAGCAGAATCACTCCAGACAAGAGAGGAGAAGCATGTGTTCAGCTTGGGTCAAACCTTGGAGAAGCTACTGGTATGATTGTTTGCACTTTAAAATCATTTATGTTAAAGTTACAAGGACTTTGAATATTAAGTTAATTAAAATATTGAAAAAGTAGATACTACATGTTTTGTTTAAAAGTGATGTTAATACATTTCTGTTTTCTGTTCGAAGGTTTTCAACCTGAAACCTGATGATTCCTCCAATGAAAAAAAAATAAAAATTGGAGAAAGGAAGGAAAGAGTTGTCCCGTTGCTTCCTTCATGGTTTACCAGGCCTTTGTCAAGTTTGGGCAGTAGCTGAATACTGAAAAAACTAGATAACTTGTCAGTTGAAAACCAATGCATGACAGTGAAGACGAAGAAGGATTAAAGGCCTGATAAAAGTCAAAAAGGAAGCTGTCGAAGCAGAAGGGAAAACTGGACTTGATTATAAATTGTAAATCCTCACAAAATGGCGGAGGAAGCTTTTGGAAAGACAGTGAGCCAACTGAAGAAAGAAAGGACTTTGGCTAAAAGTGCTTTCACCAGAGCAGCTAATTTCCTCACCAGAGGAGCACAAGACATGGCTAAAAGTGAACTACAACAGGAGTTTAGAAAGCTCACCTGTGAAGCAAGAAAACTCTGTGAAGCAAGTGATGACTACAAAGCTGGTCTACTAGCAGACCTTGAAGCTGAAGATGAAGAAGCAGATCTTAGCAAGCAACAGGAGGCTGACCTGGAGAAAACAATTAATGACTGTCAGTCAAAATTGGATGAAGTCAGGGAACTGGTTCGAGTCAGACTATGGTCAAGCTATGGACAGGATGAATTGGAGACTGCAATCCAGGAAGCAGAGAAAGCTTGTGAGGATGCTGCTGCAATGCCGGTTAGTGCTGTAAATCAAGATGGCTATGAAGTACAGATGACCTTCATGAAACAGCTGGTCCAAGAAGCTACAAGGAGCCTAGAAGCTTGGGAGATGTGGATTCGAGTGGAGGAAAAAGCTGATCTGGAAGGCAGAGTGAAGGCCCTTAAACTAATGAGTAATAAGCTTGAAACGAAAAGAGCAAACTTTGCCATAGCACAAAGCGTTGCAAAGGAGGAGAAAGATGCAGCGGTCCCAGTGTCAGCAGCAGCTAGCATAGCAACCACACCAGCTGCACACGTCGCACCCATTGTGAGAATAAAGCCAACTAGTCTGCCCAGGTTTTATGGTTGCAAAAGAGAGTTTCACCGATGGAAAAAGGATTGGGAGAGCCTACAAAAGCAGGGGGAACCCACCGGCTCCGTGGAAGTGAAGAAAATGCAACTGTTGGACAGTGTGGATGAAAAAATCTCCAGAGACCTCCATCTGTCATCATATAACAGTGCTCAAGACATGTTCAGAGTATTGGAGAACAGATTTGGAAATAAGTCCACAATCACTGTGGAGATAATCGAAGAACTTGAGAAGATTCCCGCCTTAAAAGCACATCAGCCAAGAAAGGTTATTGACTTAATCCAAACTGTTGAAAAAGCTCTGGCTGACCTTACAGAGCTTGGAAACACGGGTGCCATCAAGAACCCTCTGGTAATTAAGTCCATCGAAAGCAAGCTACCAGACGTTGTGAAGAAAGACTGGCTTGTGTTCATGGTGAATCCCGCAAACAATGTCACTCCTGACAACCACTTCGATAGTCTCCTCAAGTTCCTGAAAACTCAAGAGGAAATTCTGGAGAAATTGGAGCAGCTCGGAGTAACTGAAAAGCCAGAGAGGCAAGAGAGGAAGTTCGAAAGGAAATTTGCTTCCACACGTTCTGCAAGACAAGAAGTAGGATGTGTTGTCTGTGGAGATGTAAGGCACGGAGAGAAAGTTTTCTTCTGTAAGCGGTTCAAGGAATTGAAGCTGTCTGGGAAACTGAATGCTGTAAAGAAGCTGGGAGCATGTAAAAGGTGCTTAGAATGTCATAAAGAAGAGGAGGAATGTACAAGCACCTACCTGTGCAGAAACAAAGACTGCAGAAAGGGGAGCTCATCAGACCACCATTTCTTTCTCTGTCCAAGAGGAGGATCCAGGAGGGGCGAGGAAGACAGAGGTGGGAAAGGCAGCAGGAAAAAGACTGAGCTTACAGAGGAACAGGAAAAATTCATGGCTGAACTCTCCCCTGAAATGGCAGAAAAGTGCAGACAGGCTTTTACCAACATGACTGCAATAACCAACTGTGCAGAGAAGGACCAGTTGGGACTAGTGAAGGCAAATGGATTAGAAGAGCTACCTGTTATTATGATGCTGCTAGAAGTCACTGCCAATGCAGGTCAGAAGATCGGAACCTTGATCGACTTAGCATCGGACACCAACTACATCACTCACAGAGCTGCTGAAAGACTTAAGCTGAGGAGTGAAGCGATTACCTTAGTTGTCCAGGGAGTTGGAGAAATGGCGATGAGAGTCAACACCAGGCGATATCTACTCCGAGTGAGAGTCAAGACACCCCGAGGGACGGAACGAGCTCATGAACTCGTCTGCTATGGTCTAAATGAAATAGCAAAAATCCACAGAGTCATCAAACCTGAACAGTTGAGGAAGTTCTTCCCAGAGACTGAGCTGGAGGATTTGAAGCGACCAGAGAGTATTGAATTACTCATCAGCCACCGCGAAGGCAGACTTGCCCCACAGAGAGTGAGGATCGTTGGGGACCTCGTCTTGTGGGATGGCCCACTGGGGAAAACTGTAGGAGGAGCTCATCCAGATCTCTTTGAGGAGGTTTACATGGCAGCACATCAATCTGAAACACACTTCGCTCGCTCAATGAGAACAGCTGCCGTGAAATATGAAGAGCTCATTGAAGCAGGAGGGAGGCAGGCTGACACCATGGTTGCTGGCAGAGAGTTCCTTGATTGGTGGAAATGGGACAGCATCGGAGCAGCCTGTGAACCGAAGTGTGGTGGATGTCGCTGTGGTAGCTGTCAACCAGGGGGAAAGGAGATGACACTGAACGAAGAGAAGGAACTTGAAATTATAAGACAAGGCCTCACCTATGTAAGAGCGGATGACCACAGTAATGCCCCACACTGGGACACAAAGTATCCCTGGACTGAAGACCCAACTTCTCTTCCCAACAACAGGAGTGGAGTGGTGGCTACCTTTCTGAAGACAGAAAAACAGCTCAGGAAGGACCCCGAGTGGCAGGCTGCCTACACAGCCCAAATACACGAAATGGTGGCAAGAGGAGCAGCAAAGAAACTCACCAAAGAGAGTATTGACTGTTGGAGGGGACCGTTGTGGTATGTGAGCCACTTAGCAGCACCAAATCCCCACTCTTTGACGACACCAATCCGTATTGTATGGAACAGCAGCCAAAAATTCAAGGGGCTGAGTATGAATGATCTCCTTCTAAAAGGACCCGACGTTCTTAATCCAATCCAGGCAGTCTTACTCAGGTTCAGAAGAGGAGTTTTTGCAGTTCTGGGGGACATGAAGATGTATAACTCTGTGTGGCTGGAAGACCGGGAGATGCACCTCCACAGGTTCCTCTGGAGAGATACTCAGGATGAGGAGATCGGAGAGTATGCAATCACCAGAGTCAACATGGGTGATCGACCAGCAGGATGCATAGCACAGCTGGCTATGCGGGAGACGGCAAGGCTGCCAATGTTTACTCACCAAGAGGAGGAGCGTAGAGTCCTAGAGGAGGACAGCTATGTTGATGATATCCTGACATCCCACAGTGACTCAAACAGGCTGGAGAAGACCATTAAGGGTGTGGAGGAAATTCTGAAAGCTGGTGGATTCTTCCTGAAGCCGTGGGTCCGATCAGGGCAAAGTGGGAGGCAGACAAACCCGGAGGCAGGAAAACCTGGATCGGGAACATCAGCAGAAAAGGATGGAGTCATGATACTTCCAAATCAAAGGAGGGAAGGTGAAAACAGAGCCCTAGGGATTGGATACCTGGTCCAGGAGGACAAGCTTTACATCATAACCTCAATCAACTTCTCAAGAAGAAGAAAGAAAATAAGAACTGGACAAGACCTTCTTGAAGGGGAAGTGAAAGTAAAGACTCCTGACCCACTAACCAGAAGAGAGCTATTGAGCCAAGTAGCTGGACTCTATGACCCAATCGGGCTAGTCTCACCTACCAAGCAGAAAGGAGCCATACTTGTCAGGAAAGCATTCCAAGAGGCTGGAGGTGGAAGTCTGACCCGAGACACTTGGGACAAGCCACTTTCTGGAGACCTCAGAAAAGAAGCCATCAAACTGTTTGAGGAGTATGTGCGTCTTGGCCAGATCACTTTCCACAGAAGTCTCACACCAGCTGGCTGGGTTGGAAAACCTTGGGGTGTAACATTCTCGGATGGAAGTGACAAGAGCTTCGGAGCTGTGGTGTACCTCAGATGGGAGACAGAGCAAGGCATCCAGGTCAGATTGGTTGGATCCAAAGCAAAGCTCACACCACTGGACCAAAAAGGGGAACCAGTCAAGGCAGAGATTTGTGGTGCAGTCTTTGCAACCCGGCTCAGGAGATACTTTGAAAAGCACAGCCGAATGGAAGTAGAACGGTGGTTCCACCTGCTAGACAGCCAAACTGTGCTGGGAGCCATTCACCGAGACAGTTATGGATACCAGACCTTCTTTGGAAACAGGGTTGGTGAAATCCAGAAAGCCGGATCGCTTGAGGACTGGTGGTGGATCCCAGGAGACGTGAATATTGCTGACATTATTACCAGAGGAGCAACTCCTGAGGTTCTCCATGAGGATTCAGAATGGCAAAATGGACCATGGTTCCTGAGGCAGCCAGTGGAGGTGTGGCCAAACAAGTCGGCTAGAGAAGTTGCAGCAAACGCCAAGGAGGGCATAGACCGACTCCAAAGGAAGGCTTTCTCAGCAGTAATGACCAGGGCTCAAGCAAGGAGAAACCAGAATGTTGCACCACAAACTACTGACTGCAATAAACCTGTGACTCCTCCAATGACTCCTGATAATCGGAGAGAAGATCCAATCCGCAGACCTCCAGCAGGCTCTGCAATCAAACTGCTTGTGGATGAAAGGAGGTTCAGCAGTTTAACCAAACTGATCAGAGTCATTGCCTGGGTGTGGAGAGCTGCAACAAGGTGGAAGATGAAAGGCTCAGCTGTCAGTCAGCCAAAGTGGGAGGTAATAACCCCAAAGGAGGATGCTAAGACCAAGGCCAAACAAGCTGTACTGTCTGCTGGGGAGTGTGAAGACGCATTTCGAGACCTTTGCCTTGCGGCCCAGGATGGGGTCACCTTTCATGACACTACCCTCAACAGACTGGCTGTATACAGACACAAAGAATCAGGATTGCTGCTATGTGGAGGAAGAATACAGATCTTCAATGAAGAGGAAACCGCAGTACCAATCCTACCATATGAGGCTTGGATATCAACACTTCTGGCTCAGGAAGCCCACAAAGTGAACCATGAGGAGGTAGCAGGAACACTCCTACGGATGAGGAAGAAAGCCTGGGTTGTAAGAGGCCGAAGATTGGCTAAGAAAGTTGGTGACAGCTGTGTGATATGCAGAAAAGCCAGGGCAAGGAAGTGCCAGCAGATCATGGGCGACCTTCCAATGGAGCGGACGCAGCCAGCCAGACCATTTGAGTTCACAACAGTAGATCTATTCGGACCGTATGAAGTGAAGGACGCGGTGAAAAAGAGAGTGAAGCTCAAGGTCTGGGGTGTTGTCTTCTGCTGTATGGCGTCGAGGGCTATACACACAGATGTCGTTAGTGACCAATCAACCGAAGGGTTTTTACTTGTTTACTTAAGATTCACAGCATTGAGAGGGCATCCAAGAAAGCTGTGGTCAGACCCTGGGACGAACTTTGTGGGAGCCAAGCCTGCCCTGAAAGAACTTTACCTCTTTCTGCAGCAGTTGGAAAAGGCAGAACTAGAGAATGAGGCTTCCAAACATGGAACAGACTGGAGCTGGAAGATCCACCCAGCAGACTCGCCTCACAGGAATGGAGCTGCTGAAGCAGCCGTTAAGCTCGTGAAAAGAGCCCTGCATAACCTGGGAGGAGATGGAATCTTTACGTGGGGGGAGTTTCAGACATTCCTTCACATGGCAGCCAACCTGGCTAATGAGAGGCCGATAGATGCCCGGACTCAGAGTCGAGAGGACTGCATAGACTACATCAGCCCAAACTCTCTACTGCTAGGTAGAGCTGGACCTAAGGGGGACCCAGGAAGCTTTGACTTTGAAAGCTACTCTTACAAGAGGCTAAGAGTGATCCAAGCAGAAGTTAACAAATTCTGGAAAAAGTGGAGTCAGTTGGCTGGCCCCAACCTGTTTGTCAGGAGTAAATGGCATACAAGAGAGCGCAACGTTGCCATTGGAGACATCGTCTGGGTAGCAGACCAGAACGCCTTGAGGGGCCAGTATAGGATGGCCAGAGTTGTCGGTGTCAACACCGACAGGAAAGGAGTCGTGAGGGATGTGTACGTTCGAACCTTCCCAAGCTACCCAGTCTCCTCTGGGAAACCTATCAAAGGGGTTGGCAAAGCAAAGACGGAACATTCAACCCAACTCCCTGCTACAGTTCTTCACAGAGATGTCAGGCGGATAGTCGTCTTGCTTCCAATGGAAGAGCAGGGTAACGCAGGAGATACAGGTGATGAAGAGGATGGACCAAAGGTTGGACAGGCCACCACTAAGTAGATGGCTGTGACCTCCTTGGGTTCAGGAACCAGGAGCTCAAGTGGGAGGTGTTGGGTTTAAGGTCAGGGCCTGTCGGGTAACAGCGCCACCTGTAGGCAGAGTGGGGAAATGCCTCACCTCCCTGCTGAGGAGAGGAAAATCCCCTGCTGATTAGGTGACTGGGAACACCTGCCTTCGGTGCTCCAGCAGAATCACTCCAGACAAGAGAGGAGAAGCATGTGTTCAGCTTGGGTCAAACCTTGGAGAAGCTACTGGTATGATTGTTTGCACTTTAAAATCATTTATGTTAAAGTTACAAGGACTTTGAATATTAAGTTAATTAAAATATTGAAAAAGTAGATACTACATGTTTTGTTTAAAAGTGATGTTAATACATTTCTGTTTTCTGTTCGAAGGTTTTCAACCTGAAACCTGATGATTCCTCCAATGAAAAAAAAATAAAAATTGGAGAAAGGAAGGAAAGAGTTGTCCCGTTGCTTCCTTCATGGTTTACCAGGCCTTTGTCAAGTTTGGGCAGTAGCTGAATACTGAAAAAACTAGATAACTTGTCATTATGCTTTCATCTAGAGGGACTGATTTTTCAGTATATATGGCTTGATGTACAGTAATAATATAAGAGGACACTCAGTACTGCTTTTATAAAACATCTAAGCCATTGTCTTTCACTGGATTTCACTTTGTGGGTGCAGGTGTTTGAACCAGCTGATGTCACACTACGACACCACGGTCTCCAGTTGAAACAAAAACAGAAACCAAATTTGGAGACTTGCGGTGGTTTGAAAGGTTCTTCCTCTCAGACTGTTGCCGACACAGTGGTATAAACTCTCACCTGTTATCTACAGCAGAACTGTCTCTACTGCATGACAGCGGTTCAAGTGCATTAAGGTGAATATCCAGCCAGTTTGGCTGCCAAAACTTTTGATTACAGCACATTACTTTGTTCACAGGAGCCCCACTGCTGTGTCTTTGCTGGGCTCATCTATTAATGGCCACACGCCTCCAAAGAGATTATGGGGTTGGTTTAGATTATAAGGATTAATGATAGATATGGTGATTGATTTCCATGAAAAACTCAGAGGTGAGTTATGGTCTAGTTTTGGGCGTAATTGGCTTTGGTTGATGAGAACTTTTGACTAACTAACCTTTGGTGGATTTGTGCCCTCATTGCGCTTCTTTCAGCTTTTTATGAGTGCAATATGGGCTTTTAGAAACTAGTATTATCTGAGAACATGACATTAAGCAGCCTGAAGTTTTACTAGTTAGATAGTTGCACCAAAGCATGTCATCTTGTTACTCAGCTCGCTGGACTGTGTTGTCCAGTATTTATTGATGCAGCATAAATTTCCCGAGAGAGATATTATCAACCTTATCAACCTTATCAAAAGGGCTGATTCACTTGTGCAATGCCCTTTTGATTTTATAGTAATGAAAAAATAGTTCCCTTTAGAGTTTTCTTTTGGGCGTTTTGCCTTTGGGGCTGCACAGTTGATTTTGTGCAGTTCAGTGATCCTGAAAGTCAGATTATTTAGTCTCTTTTAAATTGCTTTCTTGGTTCATTAAGTTTCTTCAACTTTGCATTCATACTTTAATATTGAACGACAGAAAGCTGACCTTTCATCCATTATTTCATAAACCAAATTGCCTTTCTGCAAAAAAAAAAAAAAAGTTGAGGTGAATTTCATTTTATACGGTGGCAACTTGTAAAGCTACATTAACTCTTGATTTAAAAATAATAGAAGAATAAAATGGATTACGGCTTTCAACAGTCATCTAAACATTGAAATTTCAGGCATAATTACATATTTATGGAATATTCATCCATATATGGTTGGTCATTATTTTCATAAGTCCCTAGTGAAAATCACACGTAACAATGAAATAAGTGACTTCTCAACTGCCTAACCCCCCCCCCCCAAAAAAGCAGCAAATGGATTTTCTGAATGTCAGGCAGAGAGACGGCTCTGAGTTCTCCTGATTCCACAGGGAGCAAGCCTAAGAAGAACGAATATTCAACATTACTGCATTTTCCACATTCCCGCACTTTAATTGGCCAGGCTAAGCAGAAAGCGATCTATCTGTATTTTCTGAGCAGTGAAAACCTTTCTTGAGTGTGGAGTGAACGGCAGCTAAAAGGTCCCTATGGAATCACAGAGAGAGACAGCATTAGCCAGATCCATCCACAGCCAGAGGAGGGTTTATCTTATGGATTTTATTTTTAACATTCTTCAACATGAGGAAACTGTACATTTCTGTTTGAACCCTGCAAAAGAGAAAAAAATAAACTAATATAACCATTTTTTTAAAAATGCAAATAAAAGTTTTCCATTAAGTCAAAGTGAAAAAGTAAAAAATAATAGCCGGAACTGTATATAGCATAATATAATATAGCTTCCGTTGTAGCTGCTGTAGGTGGAGAAAAGAGGAAATACTACAATTGATTCACATGGACACCACATAGATCAGAAGAGCCTTCTGGGAGACAACTTTTCCTCCTTGGTGAGATATTGCATTACTTGGAAACCCACAATCTTTTGGAGGTCTTTACAACTCAAATATCTGAAACGTAACCCTGAATACATGTTCATGCATGCTGTTTGTTTACACTCACGAGGCTGCCAACATGGCCGCCGCGTCCCAGAATACACAAGATGTAACAACCAAAACATTTGAGAACCAGCATGTGTCAAAAACCAGGAGCCAGTCACCGCACTCACGACCAAAATATGCCAAGGTGGCAGAAAACCATGTGTAGACTATGTAAAAAAGAGGATCTGCACACTTAGATCAATGCAAGTATCTTTCCAGAACCAGCATGTGTAAAACTAAAATCGTGTTTCTTTTTACTTTCTACACGCTTAAATTATGCAACATTAATAGGCAAGATTATATAAACTGTACATGTAAATTTGAACTGCATACAGGATTTACAGTCATGAGCATCCTTTAATCCTGTGATTTATGTAATTCTTTGCTTGTGTTTGCAAAACATGGAAAATAAATAAATAAAAATCAGATGAACCTCAGATGAACAGCAGCCTTTTTCACATTGCCATTATGTATTTAACCAAAATATGGGTGGAAATACTCCTTCCAAATGTTTTAAGAGTGTAAATTGCAGCGATGTGCTGCTAATTATCAGTGCTTGATGAACTGATCATCAGCAAGTGTGCTATTATTAAAGTTAAATGTCACAAGGTTACAATATGTACATGTTCAAGTCCAGGACAGTGCAATCAGAAGATGACTGAACAAGTTTGTTTGGAAAGATTGCAAGAGAAAGTCTCCTCTCTCTAAAAGGAACATGGAAACACACCGGCTGCATTAGAATACCTGAAAAATAACAGCGATCAAGCTTTCAGAACAGCTGCAGTCTAGACCTGACTAGTTAAGGGAGCTGAGTATAGGAGGGTGCCCAAATCACTTGATGAAGGGCCAACATTCCTCCATAAGGATGTGAGAAACCGGAAAACCAAACAAAAACATGGAAATGACTACTTCAAGTTAATGCTGCTAAAGGTGGCAAGCTATAGGGCTTGGTCGTCTTGACGTCATCACCTGGCGGAGCCGCCATATTGGAAGCTACCTTAGCTGCTCTTCGGACCACTGAGCACTGTGTACAGACGTGCTCCCTCTTCTTTTTATCTTAGCCTACCGGTACTTGTAATCGTTACTTTCCGTTATTCTGTAACCATGGTAACCCGTTGTTGTGTTGTAGCTGCAGCAGCTCCTCACATAACAGACGTGGGGAAAAGATCGCTAATGGTTTAACTTTTGACTGCTTTCCTGCTCGGAGGCAGAACTACGGAGGCTGAGTATCTGAGATAACAGAGTAAAAGAGTCGTTGGCTCGCTTGGATCGCAGCTGTAAGACGACCAAACAAAACCTTCCACAGTAAACCACAAACAAACACTCACACAGACCGGGGTCCGATCATTCATACGGGTTTTATTCCCCACTTCTCCAGATAAACGCAGTTGCTGGCCAGCTCTCTGCGGTGCGATTAACCCCAATCTTCAGATAAAACTAGTTTGTTGAGAGTGGAGCTCCGACGAGGAGCTCCACTCTTTAGTAGGGATTTCATATGGATCCAAACCGTTAATAGTCATTATTTTCTCCATATACCGGTCCTTGGCTTCCTTGTTTAAGGTATCCCGGTAAATTCCAGTTCCTTTCCAGCATTTTAACATCTTTTTTTTGCATTCCGTCTGTTCACTTGGTGCTACTACACTGCTGTTTGTTTACACTCACGAGGCTGCCAACATGGCCGCCGCGTCCCAGAATGCACCTTGGTGACCAAGCCCTATTGCCTCATGGAGCTACTTAGTGGTACCCACTTGTTTTTTTCTTTTTCTCTTTGGCTTTTTCCTTCATGATGAATAAATAATGGTATACAGTAGTCAGAAAAAGGATTTATGATATTTCCTGTCTCAGGTTGTAATAGCCTAACACTTAAATCTTCTATAATTAGATGATTTATTTTTGCACATGACTCCAAATGACTACGGTATAGTTTTTCTTTGCATTTTTCACCTTCATAGGTCTAAGGACCCAGCTGGAAAGATACACAAAAACAACTTGCCAAAGCATTAACAAGTAATTCAAACCTTAAACTAGAAAGAACAGAAAGAGGTGTTAACAGTCCTAAAGAGGGGATATTCAAACACAAACTCCATTTTCAGATAAAGACACGACAACAGGTGCCATAAGAAAAAAAAAAATCACCCCAAAATAGAGGCTGAACAAGATCTGATCTCCTGCTGGTAAGAAGATGCCCTCTTTTTCATATTCTATAAATTCCTGACATCTCAACACAGTGAGCCAACATGTTCTGGAGAGCAACCGCATTCATCTCAGGTTTATGTAATGTTTACCTAAGAATAGGTACGTCTCCACTCAGCATCCTTAAATCAGTCTTTTATACAGGTCAGTGGCAGATGCAGTCATAAATCACCTTCTAAGGATATATTAAAACCGAACGAGACAGGAGGGGAAAACTTTTTTGCTGCGTTTGGAAATATGCAAAGTTTGATGCTTTGTACTGCAGCCTAGATAACTCTGGAGTTATGAGGATGATTCAGAGGAATTTCATTCAAGCCAGGATTTATGAATCATGAACCAGATGAATGAAAGCAGGCGCCATTTAGTTCATAGTTTGACTGAGATCCAACTGAAGGAGCATGTTCAGAAATACAGTATGCAAGATTGGTACTACTAGGTTCATTATGTACTATATTTAAATGGTGCATTTGCAGTCCTATGCTGACTCTCCCATTTCTTGGACTGATTTGGAGCATCATTGTGCACAATCCCAGATTTGCATGATGTAATATGCATTTGACATGGGCTAATGAGACTTCATGTCTGACGTTCTTGATTCAGAGGTTGTTTTTTTTTTTTTTGTAATTGTTATTATTATAATACAAACCCAAGAATTAATCAATTCTATATGACCTGAGCTATCTGGTATGCCCCATAGTGCAATCCTAAAACACTGGGCATATAGGTGAGTATGAGAATAATTACGATAATTACAGAGCTGGTTTGCCTACATTAGTCCTCTACTGAAATGTAAATTTACCTGTAGATGCCTGCATACCTGTAGATTCAATTCAATTCAAATCAGTTTTATTCATATAGCATCCATTCCAATGCAAATTGTCTAGGTGCTTTCCATAGACCCAGAGCACGACCTCGGAGCAAATATTAAAGAAACATAGGTAAGTAAAGAAAAACAAAAAAATCTCAGTACCAGATACTCAATACCAGACTGTCTTCTATCAAAATAAAAAAAACACTGTATTAGCTGTTGCTAAAATCCTGCTGTTGGTTTTGACTTAATGCAGAGTTGAAAAGCAAAGTTAATGCACTACAACCTTTATTTCTTGCATTTTATTTGTCTAATTCTTTTCAACGTATGTCTGTCTGTCTTTAATTTCTGCTTTTTTTAACACTTTTTATTTTGTCTTTTTCAAGTTTCACAGAAAGGAAAGAGAAAAAATAATAAAAATAAATAAAAATAAAGAATGATAGTAACAATTATAACATCATAACTTCCTGGGGGAGATGTAGTATTTTGCCATTCTTTTCTTTCCCTTCTTTAAGGGCATGGCTGGGATTTGACCTTAAATGTAGATTGTAGACCATTTTTGCCACTTTTGAGCAAAATCCCTTCCTCTAATTCTCAAACAAAAAGTCCATTTTTCCATGGCGTATATTTCTTCAACAATGTCGAGCCATTGTGTCAGTCCTGGGGGATCGCTTCTCATCCAGAGTCTTGTCAGGGCCTTTTTAGCAGCAACAGTCAATATTTTGAAGAGGTAGATGTCTCTTTTTTCAATTACTTCACCAGGCATAAGTCCCAGATATACAGTCCTTGGATCTTTAGGTATTCTTAGATTTAGAATTTCCTCCATTGTTTGGATAACATTATGCCAGAATAATTGTATTTTTGGACATGTCCAAAAGATATGAGAATGATTGGCTACTACATGATCACACCCTCGCCAACAATTCTGTTGTTGTTGTGTTTGTTTAGTCTTAATATCTGGAGTGATAAAAAAGCGTATGAGATTTTCCATCCAAATTCTCGCCATCTTCCTGAACTAGTTGAAGATTGCTGTGTGTTGCACATGGAAAGCCAATCACTCTCCGACAATACAACATTGAATTCTTGTTCCCATTTTGATCTGATTTATAATGAGTTTCTTCCATTACTTTTTTGGAGACAGCTATACAGTTTTGATACATTCTTTTATATGCGCATATCAAAAATACAATCATCACATTAGTCTCTGCTGATAAGTACCTATTCACTCCCTTGTCATAAAAGTAACGTAGCTGTAAATAACGGTACAGATCTCCGTTTTCAAGTTTAAACTCCCGTTTGAGTTTATCAAAGTTCTTAAAAGTTTTTCCTTCAACATATTGCTGTTATGCCCCTCTCTGACTACCTAATAAACGTGTCATCTAATAACTTGGGGCCAAAGTCGGGTGAATGAGAGGGGACATATCAATAATTTACTGTCCCCCTCTATTTTGTTTTTCTTAACAATCTCAAACCATGTTTTCAAAGTGTTTCTCAAGATTGTATTATCTTCCTTTTGATCTATACATTCTTTCCCCCCTAATCTAGCAGCGGGTGGCACTGTATCTAGTTTAAAGTTCAATATTTTTCCCTTTGGCTTGATATTCTGGGGAACACCAATAGATAATGTATCTCAGCTGAGCTGCATAGCAGTAAAGTTTAAAGTCAGGCAGGGCAAGACCTCCTCGCTCTTTATCTAGCTGGAGCGTTCTGAGTTTTATCCTAGGTTTTGCGCCTGCCCAAATGAATCTAGATATTAACTTGTTCCATGCAGAAAACTGGCATTCTGGGATCCTAATGGGGAGTGAGAAGAAGGCATATAATAGCCTGGGCATACATTCATTTTTATCACCTCTATCCTCGAACTGAAATCTAAAATGAATGTGGACCAGCGTGTTATATCTGTCTGAACTTTTGTTGGTCAAAGTACGGTAATTAAATTCAAACAGGTCATTTAAATTCTGTGTAATTATTACACCTAGATACTTTATCCATTTTTTGTCCCACTTTAGTTTATATTTACCCCTAATTTTATTATTTGGTATGTAATTTAAGCAAAGTACCTGTGTTTTTTTGATGTTCAGTTTGTATCCTGACATTGTGCCATAATTTTCCAAGGTGTTAATTTCTGCTTTTAAACTATTTTACTTTTTGCATTTAAAAAAAAAAGAATTTTTAAATATTTTTGCCTTTTATTTTTATTTTATTGTCTTGTACATGGAATGTGCTATACAAATAAACTTGCCTTCCATTGCATTGCTATGGCTAGCCTTTGTTAACAAAACTGATTTATAACAATGCTCTATTTTGTATTTATCTGTCTATCTGACTTGATATGAATAAAACGAGGTGTTTAAGGTTATTCAGGGGCAAATAACTGTTTAAAAGAGAATAACTCTTTTTGATGTGAAGCTAAATAATCTTTTTTAATAACCTTTATTCTTGAAACACAAATGTCTCAAGATGTTCTATTGTTTCCTTTATCTGATACAATAACATTATTTTTCCCCTTTAATCCCAGGATAAGCAAGCATTCCAGTGGCAACATGGGAGCATGCAGCAGTTTTTAAACAGTTTGAATGTATATCTTTGTCATTATAGCAATACCTCAGTTCTCAGGCTGCAATCTTTTCAGAGGTTTTGCTTCAAGCTACTGCTCAGGTCAAAACGTTTCCTGAATAACACAAATGTGGTGACTCACTACAACTGTAATTTGCCATGATGATGCTACATGTTACTACTCCTACTAACGCCATGCAGCATGCATTGTGTTTATGTGATAGAAGTTCCTGTGTGTGTAAATTCAGATAAAGCTAATGAGGCTTGGCCAGCAGTTAATTACCACCCAGTATTGTGTAACTACTCATTGGCACAGATGCTGGAGAGCACAAACAGGCCTGGGCTTTCAGGGGGAAAAGGTCACTGGTCTAGCAA
Source organism: Cololabis saira (assembly GCF_033807715.1). Taxonomy (NCBI): domain Eukaryota; kingdom Metazoa; phylum Chordata; class Actinopteri; order Beloniformes; family Belonidae; genus Cololabis; species Cololabis saira. The sequence goes on along the minus strand of NC_084605.1, from coordinate 33,275,069 downwards.
GGAAGTGCGATAAAAAAAATCGGAAATAATTTATTGTGTCATTTGATGCCAAAGATCCCTAAAAACTCCAGAATTTCAAGTAACACAAGATCATTTTCTAGCTGAAATCAACTATATTTTTGAGCGTGCACTTTGCACCGAGAACAGTGCAAAGTGTTTTCCAAAGCCTGACACCCACTCACACCTAAATTCGCACACCGATGGAGGTGGAGTTGCCATGCAAGGTGGAGACCTCCACTTTAGAAGCAGATTTATTTCAGTGTCTTCCTCAAAAACACCAATATCTACCTGAGGATTCAACCCCTGACCTTGTGATTATTGAAGTATCATCAAATGTCTTTTAAATGTTTCAAACTTAGAAACCTGTAAGACAGAAAAGAAAAAAAAAACCCTGCAAAGGATGCAGCTAGAATAGAGGTTCAGCTATCCTCAGCCATCTGCCTGCAGGGCTTTGGTCTGTGCAGCGGGCCATTAAGATCCATTCAACAGCTGGGTAACAATGTGCTCGATAAGGTTCAGTCTGACAGTCTTCCCTGCCTCCACATTGCATTCTTTACTTGCCTTCTATAGTTTAGGGAGAAAATAAACCAGCTTCTTATCTTTGCCAGCAGCTGCCCTGTGGTTATGCCGCCCCACAGGGTGAGCGCTGCTGTCAGCATGAAAACGCTGGCAGGGAGGTCATGCCAAGGAGCTGCAGGAGTTGGAGATGGGTGTACAGGACTGCTGTGCATACTGTAACACACGACACAAATGCAAAGACGAGTTTGCGGCGCTATGACACTCTCTGACTCTGTGGCAGCCTCGGAGACAACAAGCGTCTGCTGGTGTGCTAATAGCGTAAAATATAACAACAGAATCGACACCGTGCAATCTGAGCAGGCCCTCTGACTTATTAGAAATCCCCTTCTGAAATCAAAAGACAGTTGACATAAAAATAACACCCAGATAAAATGACATCAACAGATATGTCAGAACAGGAAAAAAAACCCCCAGAGGGCGGGCACTCAAATGCACACAGACTTACAGAGACACGCTTGAGGGAACAGGAGCACTGACATTGCTATGAGCCAAAAACTGTGAGTCAAAGGTTGTTGATAACATGTTGTGACATCTTGATTACAGTGGGGAGGGAGTTAGGCTGTGTGCCTGTGGGAGAAGAGTGTGTGTCTTTGGTGTGATTGAGGTGTGCAATTTTTTACAGCCCAGGAAAATTAAAATCAATTTGAAGTACTTTCTGCTTTATAAACGTTGAGGTCAGCCACAATCGAATCAATATTTGTGAACATGAATAAATGTCACACATGATCACAGGCCGTATACTGTATTACTCTGAAACTCCCTGATGACTGCCTGAAGAAAACACAGACTGTAAAGCGAAGGATAATAACTGTGGAACAGATTTTATAACTTTAGAAATAAATGAAGATATCATTTCACTCATCACTCATCAGATTTTTGCAGCATTGATTTCTGCTTCTTTTTGGGTCTTTCTGCCTTCATTTGTGCTTCAGTACTGCAGTTTCATGATGGAGTGAAGACAGATTACAGATTAAACTCATGTTTCACTCCCATGTTTCATATTTCATTTATTTTCTGTTTCAACATTAAAAAAATCTAAAACTGTTAATTTTCAATCTGATCAACAAAAGAACCAGAAACAACTTTCTTCATTTATTACTGCGCATGTGCAATCCCCCCATTTGTCCAATCCTTGTTTTCAGTATCCTTGGAAACTAATAGGAAATAGAGAAAAGAGTTTTCCAATTGCTGTTTTAATTCCCGATTTCGATTTTCAAACACATCAATGAAATCGGATAACGGATAACGGATAATGGATAATGGATAACGATCCGTTTTCCGTTTTCCGTTTTTTATTATCAAAACAAAAGATGGGGAACAGATTATTTTGGTTTATTTCTCTATTTTTATTTTGTCATTTGAAAACAAAAAACGGATGGCCGCGAAATACACGGACCGATAACATTACTTTGGGAGATTACTCTTATTGAATGGATCTGTCATGAGAAGCAGTCCAGTCAGAGTGTTTATAACATTTACCTGACACTTTAAAATAACATAGAAATCTTTGTAGAAGCACTAGAAATGGTTAGAAGCACAGGCCATGTTTCTCCTTCAAATGGGGACACATTAGGAATATTTTGAAGCATATGTTTGGGTGTAAAAACGGGTGTACAAATGGATGCTCGGGTATCTTAAGTGACTGCCAACTGAAAAAACCTCCACAAACTGTGTCACTTTGTGCAGGGCCGGACTGAGGGCAGTGGGGTGCAACGGGACTGCAGCTGCTCGAAGGACAATCGAGCAGTTTTTAAGATGTGCGTTTGGTGAAACAAGAGACCAGCTGCTTCTAATGGTCCTTCATTAGAAAGCAAGTTCAAGTGTGTTCTCTGTAGCGGAGCATCTTTTTTGTAAAAGACCAAAGTACTCAAGCGTCATCCATGTCAAGTGGCAGGACCCTGTCACCCGGGCAACAGGAAGGAAGCTATTTTGAGCAGTGGGCACTCTGCCACTGCTTGAGGAGCCACAGCCCTATGGCTTGGAGAATGGCACCAACTGGCATGTAACTACAAAGACGTGTGTCATGTCGCTCTCAGCAGTTTGGTTTTTTTTCACTGCATATAGTCCACTGCTATAATGAAAGGAGTGGATTATTTAGCTGCAAACATGCAGGGGGAATAATAAACATAGCCACCATCGTGTGTACACAGCAGTGTGGTTAATATCTAGCAGCTTGAAGCAGAGTGGGCTCGGCTCCAGAACTGTAACAAGTGCTGCTGGCCACAACTGCCACAACATATAAGTCCTGCGACACTTCAGTACCCTCGAGAGCATAAAGTATTTCTAGAAATCAACGATAGCAATGATTTAACAGCAACAAGCAACATTTTGCAGAGGTTTTTTTTTGTTTTTTTTTAGCTGTTAACCCTTTAAAGTCTGTCATATGAAACAATACCCAGAGAACACTATTTTTTCCAATTAGAAGTGTTTACTACGGAAGCGTATTGCATTCACTTGAAAAAAAAAATCTGCTCTGTTTTTCTGAATTAATGAGATAATTATCTCAGAATTCGGAGAAAAGTTTTAATAAAAAAAAATTATTCTTCTCTGTTTTTCTGAATTAACCAGATTCCTCACAACTTGCAAGAAGCTGTCATTCCCTTGAGAGCTGGATTTCATGGAAGCAAACATGTTCCGCCTGTCCAGTTTAATACAGTTTTATTTTGCTTTTGGTTTGAAACATTGGGAGATATTCTTGTCTTTATGTTATATAGATGGTATTGTTATTAGTTTATCGACTTTGCGCAGGCACCTCAGGACTTTGTGGTTGTGAGAGCTTCTCGCAGGTTGTAAAGAGAGCAATAATTCTGAGATAATTAACTCGTTAATTCAGAAAAACAGAGCAGATTTTTTTTTTCATTAAAACTTTTCTCGGAATTCTGATAATTATCTCGTTAATTCAGAAAAACAGAGCAGATTTTTTTTTTTCTTATTAAAATTTTATCTCGTTAATTCAGAAAAAACAGAGCAGATTTATTTTTTCAAGTGAATGCAATACGCTTCCATAGTTTACCATGTATTCAATTTGAAAACAATGTTTTGTATCTTTATGAATACATTGGGTAATTCTTTTTCTTTTTTGAAATTGTACAAATTGTTTTGTTTATTTTTATTACACGAGTGGTGCAGAGGTCTCAGAAACTCATGCATCAAATAGGACACCACCAGTATTTTAGGGTTAAGGACACTAATAAATAAGAAAGTTTTACAATGTAGAAAATAAAAACCCTGTTAGACGAGTTTTTTCACCTCTTGCTCTCCTGCATTGTTCAGTCAAAGAGGAGTTTTAATGAGAAAACAGCCCTCCAGAGTGGAGCGAGATTGCACATTCAGCTCAAAGAAATTTACCAACGCACATCCAGCATGAGGCCATGACCCTTCGTGTTTCAGCTATCCTCTGCACTGTTATGGGCACAAATTAGTGGATAGATATTCTCAACTTCAGATTGTGTCCACACTGTTTTGTTCCTACACCAGAAAAGTTTGATAAGAACAATGTGTCTTATAATTTTAAGAGATGCACATCATTAGAATGTGTGGCTCCTGCGGCAAAGCTACGGTTGCCCGTCACGTGTCAGTTATGCACAGTACTCGAGTTGTAAAAAAAAATCAGGGGGATGGTGGATTTTATCATATGGGGACAGATGATTTGTGCTGATTACAAATAATATCATATAATATAACAAATAATAGCACTGACCAAAATACCTGCAGAAATACTGCAGGAATTACATAGCAGCAGTTAAATGCAGCCTTCTGTAAGCTTTAAATATCCACTGGGCTTACATCAAATACATCAAAACACAACAATAAAAAACTGTTTTCTGAACTTATCAATATGACTCTGTTCACAGGATAAGTACAATGGATCACTGCAAAAACTCAAAATCTTAACAAGAATATTTGTCTTATTTCTAGTTAAAATGTCTCATTTTAGTAAAAAAAAATCTCACTACACTTAAAACAAGACTCATCACTGGAAAAAACAACAATTTTCACCTGTTTCAAGTAGATTTTCACTTAAAATAAGTAGAAAAATCTGTCTAATTTGCTTGTAATGAGAAGATAAATCTTGTCCCACTGGCAGATTTTTCTACTTATTTCAAGTAAAAATGTACTTGAAACAGGTGAAAATTGTCAAATAAGTTATTTTTCTGGTGTTATTTTTCTGGTGATGACTCTAAATGTTGAAATAGCAGTAGCCCCTTTCACACAGAGATTCCGCAATATTGGTGTAAAGAAGTCCTGCCAATACGCCGCCTTTGTTGGTTCACACAGAACCATACAACGCCGGCATAACGCCGCTCCCGTCTGTAAATTCACACAGCATGCCGGCGTTCCGCAATCAGAGGCGTGACGACAGCGTCAGTCCGACCGTCATGTCAGCGGCATGCCGGCTGTGTCATTCACACAGACCCCGTTTCGTCTCTGTGACGGCTCTGTGACTACCTCCGCTGCCGGCTTATTGGTGGGGCCACTTGGCCCCCCCATTCCGCCTCCGTGACTTTCACACAGAACAGCGAGGCGGCTTAAAGGCGCAACGTTCCCGCCTCGAACTGGCTGTGTGAAAGGGGCTAGAAAAACCACATTCATTGATGAAATGACATAAGGGATGGAAATGAGGGATGGCAGTTTTACAGGGGGGATGATGTTTTTATTTCAGGGGGGATGCCGTCCCCCCTCATCCCCCCTCAACTCCAGTACTGCTTATGCAATAATGCCACCCATGTCCTTCTGTTTACATCTATCTCAAAGTGGAAATCAGACTGAAATCCAGCTGTTTCAACAAATTTTGAGTCAGCTCTTCATTCGGGCTGCTGAGGAAGGACGGTTTGAATCGTCACACAAACAAAAGCACACGTCCCCACGGCATCTGTTCACAATGAGCCACAACCTCCCCTGAGGAGCTCCAAGGTACAAAACAAGAGACACAAGCCGAGCAGAAATGACGCCGCTGCACAATGGCTGTCATCGTGCCTCACTGTAAACGCACTGGGAAACTTTTCCTCACCCAAAAAAGTAGCAGCAGATGTTGCTTAAGACAGGTGGTGTTGTGATGTTTGAGAGTGCATCGTACACATATTCAAATTGCTGTAAAAAAACATGGAGCAGGGTGTATTAAGTAAGTCTTGATTTTCTGTGATATCAGCCACAAGAGCCAGGGGCGAAAATCCCGGGGGGGACAGGGGGGACAAGTCCCCCCCATTAGTAAAGCTGTCCCCCCCCTAGAATAATTTGAGACAGAATTAATAATTTTGGAACAATGCAGTAGTATTTAGTAGTGATGCACCAAAATGAAAATTTGTGGCCGAAACCGAAAATCTCATTACACTTAAAACAAGAGTCATCACCAGAAAAATAACTTATTTGACAATTTTCACCTGTTTCAAGTAAATTTTCACTTGAAATAAGTAGAAAAATCTGCCAGTGCGACAAGATTTATCTTCTCATTACAAGCAAAATAATGAGTCTTGTTTTAAGTGTAATGAGATTTTTTTTAACTAAAAATGAGACATTTTAACTAAAAATAAGACAAATATTCTTGTTAAGATTGTGGGTTTTTGCAGTGTATTATGTCAGATGTGCTGTATTATTGCCACCTTCCACCTAATACCATTGTTTTGTATTACTCTAAGAAAGGTCTTCTGCCTGTTTGCGAGATAGAGATGAAAATGCTGTATTAAAGGAAGGCTAAAACTTTTATTCCTTGTCCCCCCCTGGATTTATTCTCTAAAATTTTACTGTTTATTGTCCCCCCCAACTATGAAACGGGATTTTCGCCCCTGACAAGAGCTTCACTTATCCAGTTTTAACATTAGATTTCAAATACAGTAAAGTCCTGTCTGGGAATAAGGGGACTAATGTTCTAATATTGAACTTAAACTTACAGTAAAATTACAGTCAGGCTGTAATTCTATGTTAATTGTGGTTGTAAGTTTTCAGTGTTTCCATTGTACTTACGGGTGCCATCGAAGCGTGTGGCGATGGTGTCCAGAAAGGTGTTTTGTGGGGCCAGGAGCCCCTTCATCACAGGCATTTTGACCTGGATGTGGGATGGCCAGCAACTGTCTGGCGGTCACAACATCCCAGAAGCACAGCAAGTTGTTTCCAGGGGGTCTTAGCAGGCGCTGGAAACTTTGAGGGTGACAGTCCAGTCCTGGACACGTGGACACACATTTACAGTTAGTGAGACCACATTTCTCCTGTGCGATGCCTCTCTGTGAGACTGTGAGACAGTCTGGGAAAGATAAAAATAGCTCAGTCCAGCAATGCAGAGGTTTGGGTGTAGAATCGAAAAAGGTGAAAATTAGGACTATAGCAAGCAATCAGCAGAAGCTGCTCAGTCACAGAGGGATCAAGTCCAGGTGATGCTGAGATCCAGCTGTTGCTAGCCTGCACCTCTCAGTCAGGGCAGGGGGCCGATCCCTGCAGCAATGGAAATGAAGTTACCTGTAAGCCAGCTGCTCATCCAATTCATAGGCATCCCTCAGCTCGGTGATCTGTGAGGCGTGATGCAACTACTCTGCCGTGGAGGAATAGTTACATCTTATTGAGCTTTCTCTGTCTGTCTCGCATCCCATCCCTCCTGTGATCCGCCAGCCAATGAGACGCGGGCACTCTCTGTGGGGACCTGTTCTCAACTCTGGTGGTACAGGGAGAGAGAGTGAAGCAAGGGAGGGAGAGGTAGACGAGAAGAGAGAGGGAGGATTCTTTCCGAGCATCTGACAGCACCATTACACCCCAGAGTGCTACTATCAGCACATGGCTTTTGTGTGCAGGTCTGCAAATCAAGGAAAGATGGATTACTTGAGAGTTGGTCACTGAAGGCTATTGTATCCAGATGGACTGTGTGCCATTGTCCCGTTTCACCACAGGAGTCTGGCTCAGCCAACATTGTCAAAGTGAAATATTCACTTATTTTCATTTTCTTTCAACTAAATGATGAAACTGCGTGAGGTCTTAAATGCAATCACTTTAATTCTAAACGGAGATAGTCATTATTTCCCTATCAGCCTTCACAGTATCCCCACGAGAGAATTAAGGCTCTGGGATAAAAGCTGCTAAGAGTGGATTTAAAGGATAAGCCGTGAGGACCTATAACACCAAACATAAAACATTTTCACCCAAGGAAACAGTGAGGGAAGAAACTCAAGTGAAGAGGCTTTTATTAGCAACATGTAGGCCTATCGTTGTTCTTTCAAAGGATTTAATCAATAGATCTCATTAGAGTTATAGTCATCTAGGAAAGATGACCCCCAGCCATTAATTCATTTAATGCGATTGGCATTAAATATTAATTATTGACAGTGACATTAAGAAACCTGATGATTAAAGGTTATTTAAGATGTCCCATCACAGTACCACTGGACAAACCACATCCACACAAATGCACTGTACAATACCCCGCTTCTAGTTAAAACATTAAGACAAACTCAGCCGTAACTTCCTTAGTGATCCTGCTAAAAAGAGAGACAAACTATACGCTGATCAGCTGCAACATTGTGACCACTGGCTGATCAAATTGAGTAAAAGCTGCTCATCTTGCAGAGGTGTCAAGTAACGAAGTACAAATACTTTGTTACCTTACTTAAGTAGAAATTTTGGTTATCTATGCTTCACTGGAGTAATTATTTTTCAGACGACTTTTTACTTTTACTCCTTACATTTTCACGACATTATCTGTACTTTTTACTCCTTACATTTTAAAAACAGCCTCGTTACTCTATTTCATTTGGGCCTTTAAAAAAAAACTATCCAGTTAAATTGCTCCATCCGGATAGAGTGAATTTGGTTGTGGTTGTTTCAGATGTTCTTGTCCAGTTTTGTTCTTACATCCGTTCCCTCAGATTCCTGCAACTAAACTTGGATGTACATTCCAATAAAGGTTAGGATAAATGATAACATGCCTCTGAAGTTTGACTTTTTCCACCATTACAATACTTATAGGCAACTAGTCATCATATCTTCTGCTCTCTGAAACACATGTTAATGCTCAATAGTACACATATATGCTTCTTTAATATATTTGCATTATACTAAGATGCATTCATTTTCAATGGCTTTTGTCCCCCTTACATTACTTTTACTTTTATACTTTAAGTAGTTTTGAAACCAGTACTTTTATACTTTTACTTTACTAAAAAACTTGAGTTGATACTTCAACTTCTACAGGAGTATTTTTAAACTCTAGTATCTATACTTCTACCTGAGGAATGAATGTGAATACTTTTGACACCTCTGTCATATTATGACAATGCCATGTTCTGCAGTGGCCGTCTCGCTAGGACGTCTGTAGTGGATAGGGTCGCCACCCGTCCCTTGAAATACGGAATTGTTCCGCAATTGTGAATTAAAAGTTGCGTTCGTATTGAACCAATACAGACACATATTATGCTCTTATTTATTTATGTAATAATATACAGGTGAAGGTCGGAAAATTTGAATATATTGCACAACTTCATTCGTAGTAAATTCAACTAAAGGTGAAAAAAATATATTATTTCCCACTACATTCAAAGTGAGATATTTCAAACCTTTATTTGTTATAATTTTGGTGATTATGGCTCACAGTTTATGAAAACCCCAAATAAAAAATCTCAAAAAATTAGAATATATTATGAAATCAATAAACAATTCAATCATCAAAATTATAACAAATAAAGGTTTAACATATCTTGCTTTGCCTGTAATGAGACTATGTAATATACATGTATTAGTTTCACCTTTTAAGTTGAATTATTGAAATAAATTAACTTTTGCACCATATTCTTCACCTGTATGTATATTATACATCTGGGCTGATGTGGACGTACGTAGAATAGGAGGCTATTTCAGTTGCTAGTATGGTTGGCTGTCTGTACAGTCATGCAAGTTCAATGCTATTAAAGCACTTTAAACTTTAAATCAAAGCGTTTCGTTTTTTCTATAAAATAAATACATTCCTATGCATCTTAGAAGTTTTGGGGATGTCCCTTTTTTTGGCGCCTGTGCTGCTGAAATCGGGGTGTCCCCCGTATTTCTATTTCTGAAAGGTGGCGACCCTAGTAGTGGACCCCTCAACATTATTTTAGGATGCTCTCAAAGACCACAGCAAAGAGTCTCAGGTTCATTTGGTCTTCAAACACCACATATATCAATCTGATGGGACCTGATGGCTCCATTGATCTACTGTAGCTAACATGCTAGTACCAGACACTTTAGGACATGTCAGATGTTCTTTCATCTTTGCCCTGATTGATCAGAGCTACGTTGCTATTTACTTTACAAAAATTCTGTCTTATGAGCAGCGGTTCTGGTGCCTCTCCCGTTCACAGCCATTTCCACCGGTACTGAATGTACCGAACAAATCTCGATTGGGTGGGAATAGGTTTTAAGCAATTACTCATCTAGGAATATCCATGAGCCACTGTTCAAAACAGCCAAGATCTCTGCACTAATCACTAATAACACCTTGGATCAATATGTTTTTAATGTAAAACTCATAACAGTTATTGAATGAATGAATGAAGTTTATTCAGTCATGACAACACAAAACAACACCAAAAAAACATTGTGCACAGCATTAACATTTCATACAAAACCAAAAATGTGTTGAACAATGAATGAAAAGGCATAGGCTGAAGCAAAATGCTTATAAAAGCCTATCCTATTGTACCAACTTTCTTTTTTTGGCTACCGACCTCCAGAAAACCAAAAAGAGAATAGAAAAGCAAAGAAACAACAAAAGGCAAAGAAACAATAGAAAAGCAAAGAAACATTTACAGATAGTCAATTGCACTTATAAGCTTCAAAAATAGCTTTAAAAACCATTTTCTTAAAAACAAAAAGAGAATGACATGTTTTTAAATGTATGTTGGCATCATTCCAGAATTTAACTCCAGTAATGGAGACACATCTCCTTTTCATACCTTTTTTAGCTTTTTGTACTGTGAAATTGCAGACACCTCTAAGATTATAGGGAGTCTCCTGAATTGAAAAGAACCTCTGTATTGGGGCAGGGAGCATTTTTGATTTTGCTCTGAACATAATTTGCATGATTTTATAATAAAACAAATCATAAAATGTAATAACATGAGAATTTAGAAAAAGTGGATCTGTTATTCACCAACATTACTTCCTACTTCTACTCAGGAGTTGAGTTGGCTTGAGCTTGAAATGGGAAAATAACATGGATCCCATATGGTTTCAGTATAATGAGCCCCAAACAGGAACTATATGTGGGCCAAATACATGGATTATGAGGAATACAAGTGGATGGGCTAAGAAAGGGGCAAATTGTGTGGGTCTAATAATGGTATAAATCAGGGTCGGAGGCTTGTTGAAGCGCTTGTTAAGTGAAAACATTTCCCTTTTTTGTTACTGAATTTAAATGGTGCTCGAGGATGAAACCAACAAGTGAAATGAAAACCTGAAACCCATCTCACATTATTTTGAAAGATTCAATTTCTTTCAGCACGGTTAACTCCGTACTTTCCACACCAGCTGGGTTGGGACTGAGGCCATTGTGGTGTCGTGACTAACAGCTTGTGTTTAAGGTGTCGACTGACAGGACTGGCTGCAACCGCTGAGATGAGAAGAATGAGCCCGAAGAAGCTCCAGAAATAAGCTGACATTTTAATTCAACAAAAATACAGACACAGATGCATGAAGAAATGCTGAAAAGAAAAGAAATAATACAGTTAAAGTTACAGAGGTGCTGCTTTTAATCGATTTTGTCTCATTTGCGTGGTGTTTGAAAATGCTGGACAGTAAAAGTGATTCAAATTCACAATGAAACCATCCAGATGGTGAAAAGAAAAGATGAGGGGAAAAACTGGGAGTGAAAGTATAAGAGCTTGCAGACAATTAGAGTATGCTTCTTCCTCCCCTTGTGGATCCTATTCAGAACCCTGGCAGCCAATGAATTTCTATTTTTAATGGACTCTCATTTTCCTTTTTTCTTGCACTTCATCCGTCTCTGCTTGTCATTAATGAATACAGTAGGCTTATCAATTAAACATACACGCCATCAACTCCAATGTCTAATCCGACAAAGGGTAAGGTGAAATATAATCACAACTACATTCCCCAGAATTCTCAGCTCTGTGAAGAACACATTAAAGGGGAATCTCATTTACCATCTTGCTTTTCAATGAAAATCCACTGCCTTAATCCTGAGTTAAAACTGTGAGATAGATAATCTCTGGGTCGCTTTAATTCACTCAACACGCACCAGCCCATCTCTCATTAAAAAGATCTTCTTCCCTCAGAAAATCCCATTGAGACATCAGCCCGGCCTTTCTCACATCTTGGATATTCAGTGAATTAACGAGCGAAGCAGCAGATGTGCTCACATGCTTGGTGTGTTTCTAAATCTGTAAATCCTACAGATACTTTACAATGACACAAACTAACAGAAAAAGACACAGAATCTTTGCAAAATCTATTCTTTAACTTACTGCAAAAAAAAAAAGAAGATATTTATATATATACACACACACACACACACACACACACACACACACACACACACACACACACACATATATATATATATATATATATATATATACATATATATACATATATATATATATATATACACAGGACTGTCTCAGAAAATTTGAATATTGTGATAAAGTTCTTTATTTTCTGTAATGCAATTAAAAAAATCTAAAATGTCATACATTCTGGATTCATTACAAATCAACTGAAATATTGCAAGCCTTTTATTATTTTAATATTGCTGATTATGGTTTACAGTTTAAGATTAAGATTCCCAGAATATTCTATTTTTTTGAGATATGATATTTGAGTTTTCTTAAGCTGTAAGCCATGATCAGCAATATTAAAATAATAAAAGGCTTGCAATATTTCAGTTGATTTTAAAGGACTTTATCACAATATTCTAATTTTCTGAGACAGTCCTATATATATATATATATATATATATATATATATATATAGAGAGAGAGAGAGAGAGAGAGAGAGAGAGAGAGAGAGAGAGAGAGAGGACAGACATTGACTGACAGCCACATCATGAAGCTACAATAAAGTGAGTACAATGTCAAATCTCTGCCAATGTAGGACATTACTAAAAATATTAGCCCACTTTGTAAAGGAAGAGCCTTGCCATACCAGAGCACAGTAGTGGAACAGAGGAACAGCTCTGGCACGAGAGGCTTTTCATGACTTTTATTATGATAAAATAACTCATGAAATGAATGAAAGATGGTAGAGTAAGACTGTTATAAATTTACAGCCAAAACGCATTCACTCATTGAACAACTTGTATTTTCTTGTTTAGTTTTGCAGTTACAGTTGATGGCTCACAGTGAGACGCCATTATTGTAGCTGAAGGCATTGAAATCAAGAACCGACTTTTAAAAGTTAGAACAAGCCACTAGGGCTGGGGATCGATTCAAATGTCAAGAATCGATTCGATTCCGATTCTTAAGATTCAGAATCGATTATCAAGATTTGATTCGATCCGATTCCGATATTGATTTGGGTTAGTGTTATTAAAACAGTTTTTGAGCTGTTGCATGAATGATATGACTGTAGTTATGCAAACTATTACTACTAGTATTATATTGAGATTCAACAGCAAGTATTGTCAGCTAATGATGCTGTAAGGACCAATCAGGTCCCAGAATGCTGATAGAACTGCTTTCAGAAACATCATGTGGGTCAGAATTACCAAACAGATCCAGGGAGGAAACAGAGACGGATGAAATCGGTTTTATTTTTTCCCACATTCCGTTTTTATTTGTTCCATTTTCGGTCTATTTTGGTTTTTAATTTTAGAGCATTTGGTTTTTAGCATTTTTTGCAAATGTAACCCCAAGACAGTATATAAAGTAATGAAATATAGACAATTTATGCAATTATAACCTAACACTTTAATGTTTTCATACCTTTAAACATATTTAAAGGCAAAAACATGGCACCAGTTATTCTTGTGTCCAACAAAACATTCCTTTTTTGGGGATAAACAAAAAAATAACCAAAAGTTGTAATGTAATGATGAAAAAAAAAAACATAAATAATAAAAAAAAAATAAAAATTAAAAAATAATAAATAAAAAAAAAAAAAAAAAAAAATCGATTCAACACAGGCCTACAAGGTCCGTGTATCTTTTGGTCATTGGATTTTTCCGTCATGAGTGGGAATCAAAAAACAAAAAACGATTGGTTTATTTGATTTTCCTTTTAAAACAAAAAACAAATATTGAATACACTGCATTTTTTCTTTTTCTGTGTTAATATGATTTAACAAAGATTCAAAATACGCTTTTATTTTCGTTTTCTATTTCATATAAGAAAAATGAAATCCCTAGTCAACAGGAAGGAAAAAACGAACCAAAAACAACCGTTTATTCATATTCGTGCACCGGAAGCTGGCATTTACAACCGAATGAACTTAGTTCTGGATATTTAACAGGCATTCCTGTGACAATTCTCTCCAGGGGAAGTTTGATTTTAATATTTAATTGGTCGGGTTTACGTGACTCGGAAATGGCTCTGTATGCTGCAGTTCGGGTAACCATGGCAACCATAGCGGCGCTGAAACAACAGATTAAGGATTATTTTTTAAAGATTGATTAAGGACTTGTTCCACAGCGGTTTGACGCACAATGACATTTCCTGCACGTTGCAGCAGATGTGTCTCCTGCAATGCTCAGAAATGAGCGTCAGAAGATTCTGTGCTCGGCATCATCTGAGGAGAAAAAGGCTACGCAGAGCTGGAGAGCGCTTTGATTCAATCTATTTATGAGGTTTTTATTCAGATGTCCACAGTATATTGCAAATATACACACTGCATGCGACGCGAGCGAGAGTCAGCGTCAAAAACAGTTCCATTGCTTTATTTTTTATTGCACTGTCTATACTGGTTGCGAGCGACGCGGCGTCGTTTTGAGCTGGACTTTTGTCGCACGCCCTGCTTCTATTTTCTTCCCGTCGCTCGCGTTGAAAGCCGGTTGAAAGTTGAAAAAAAAGTGTAAAGCGCTGTAGGAAACAGTCATTTCAATACAAGAACTTCAATAAAGTGGCAGCTGCTGGAGGGAGATCGCCAGGCTGGAAGGTTCTGATAAGATAATAAGATATAATAAGAATCTTATCTTAATCTTATTAGGGCTTAATTTGTCCCGGATCCTGCCGGATTGATCGTGTCCTCTGCTTTTTCCCCACATCCCAGTAATGATCTGACATGCTGACATGTTTGCACCGCACGCCGGTCACTCCAGCTGTTCGCTGTTTGATTGCGTAATCACACGCCGTTATTAATTGTTCGGTTTTTTCCCCACTTATTCCACCGAATAATAAGCTTGTTTTCTGTTTAGAAAGTACAAACGTAGGGAGATTACAAGTAATCACCCATCTTTTACTTGTCCCTTTACTCTTTTAGGAGTCTGCTAATGTTAGGAGTTTCTTTCAGGAGCGCACGGGCGGGTGAATAAAGGCTGATTTATGGTTCCGCGTAAAATAGACGGCGTAGCCTACAGCGTAGGGTACGCGGCGACGCGCACCGTTCGGTGACCGCGCCGCGTACCCTACGCTGTAAGGTCTGCGTTGGTGTAACGCGGAACCATAAATCAGCCTTCTAAAAGGCGAGTCTCAGCTGTCAATCAAAAGAACGTGGTAGAACGTGGGGCCGATAACGCGTTCAGAGCGGGTCCGATGCCACGCATTGCGGCGCGACAGTCGGACGCTCGCATGCAGTTAGGACAGTTGGGAGCCGTAGCCTAATTTTTGTTGACAGCTTTGTACTGAACACTGATCACCCCGATCACGTTTGCAGTGTACACGTTTAAAACCCATTAAGCATGTCGGAAGGCCGTTTGTGGCAGAGTTTTGTCATTAAACGCCATAAAACTTCTGTCGGACTCAGCGTAGCCTACTTCTCTGTCAGCAGCGCGTCATGCAAATATACAGGACCTAACAATAAACTCTCAAGCGGCTCTTAAAAGTACAGGAAAGCCGCAATACCGGCTATCTGTCTTCACATGGGGGTGCTTGCTGGAGAAGGTCGGGTTGGAAGAACCTGAGAGAGCTCCATCAGCCATACCATGAATTCAGGCGTCAGGTAAAGTTTGTGCTGCAGTGCAATTTATACATATAATGATAATCACGTGGATTCCTCACGCGTGGGACTAAATTAATTCTTCCAACCCGACCTTCTCCAGCATGCACCCCCAGTGAAGACAGATAGCCGGTCATTCGGCCATGATGAATCAAAGCGCTCTCCAGCTCTGCGTCTTTTTCTCCTCAGATGATGCCGAGCACAGAATCTTCTGACGCTCATTTCTGAGCATTGCAGGAGACACATCTGCTGCAACGTGCAGGAAATGTCATTGTGCGTCAAACCGCTGTGGAACAAGTCCTTAATCAATCTTTAAAAAATAATCCTTAATCTGTTGTTTCAGCGCCGCTATGGTTGCCATGGTTACCCGAACTGCAGCATACAGAGCCATTTCCGAGTCACGTAAACCCGACCAATAAAATATTAAAATCAAACTTCCCCTGGAGAGAATTGTCACAGGAATGCCTGTTAAATATCCAGAACTAAGTTCATTCGGTTGTAAATGCCAGCTTCCGGTGCACGAATATGAATAAACGGTTGTTTTTGGTTCGTTTTTTCCTTCCTGTTGACTAGGGATTTCATTTTTCTTATATGAAATAGAAAACGAAAATAAAAGCGTATTTTGAATCTTTGTTAAATCATATTAACACAGAAAAAGAAAAAATGCAGTGTATTCAATATTTGTTTTTTGTTTTAAAAGGAAAATCAAATAAACCAATCGTTTTTTGTTTTTTGATTCCCACTCATGACGGAAAAATCCAATGACCAAAAGATACACGGACCCTACAAGCCACAGAGTTAACTTGTGACCTGGACCTAACAGCTGGACTAACAAGTACATGTGTTAAATGCTGGGCCAGCACCTCCTAGTGGTTCAAAGCAGCAGCAACGGGAACGTGACTGAAGGAAAACGCTTGCCCAGGCTGCAGAAGTAAAAAGGTATTCAAAGTTTACACTGTGAATCAACAGAAAGCCTTGTCTTACCAGTCTTACCATCTCTCAGCTCTGGAATGGTCTTGAAGTGAGAGGAAACTGGGAGGCCACTCAATCATGCTGTGATTGAGCATGATTGATGAGGATATGAAATCAAATAGTTCTTGAATTATCATGAGCAAGCTGGAAAAATTTGAATTTAGGCACTAAGAGATTATATCTTGAGTTAAAATTGCCTTTATAGCCCATCATCTAGCAAAGGATACTAAAGGGAAAACAAAGACAACACATCATCCTAAATGGACCACAAGCTACTGATATTGTAAAAATCTTTAACGTCGCTTGTAGCTTATTTCGACTTAAGCTTTTGAATGAAAACAGACTATTCCTCTTGCAAAAGTAACAAATCTTTATTTCTAAATAAGACACTTTTCTATGAACTGAAGCCACAGTTTATTATTAGATATAAATCTTGCCAAATTTTGTTCCATTTATAAGAAAATTAATGTGTTGTTGCAGGAACATTCATTAACACCAGATGGCATCATCTCATGCAGAATGTCAGAAAATTTAAACTAATTTAAATGCTTTACATTATATAGAAATTCTTTATAGCAATAAATAATAAAATGGTGGTTTGAAAAATACATACTCAAACCAGTTCTCTGATACAGTTTTTACTGCATAGGGCTTCATTTTGACATCATTGTACCTTGCATAGGTTCTGCAAGGTGCCGGTGACAAAAACTGTGGTAAAACTGTCTTCTACAGTCATGTAAATATAGCTGGAAAAATACAAACAGTCAAATGCATTATTTGAATTCTTATTCAACCCTTGAAAGGATGTGCTTTGTCAATAAAGTTAAGACACCGGATGAGAATTGTATAATTGCAACACTGAGCATATTTCTAACGTCAGAGATGACTGCATGACTGGTGTTTTTGGTGTTTCACACCTCCCAAAGACACAGTTCATGAGTTCAGTCATGAACGGTAAATAAAGCCGGGGATATGTCACCGCTCAGTCAGCGCTCATCACACCATCCACGAGTCCCGTCTCATTTCAGGAGACTGTTTTTCCCAACAGGAAGTCTGCATATTCTTTCCTGCGAAGTACTCGATGCATTTTGAAAGTGTTGGGCGATGTGTTCGTGTACTCCATCATCTGTTTACGGAGCTCCTTGAAGGCTCCCTGTGCCACGAGCTGAACCCGGACAGGCCCAATGCTGCCTTTAATGCGGAAGGACTTGTACACAGCAGAGTCCTGCTGGAGACAAACGTCCAGCTGGAGGGGAGACGAAGAAAGAGCAACATACAAGGAAAGACAATATGGAAGGGTTTCATGATAAAGATAAAGAAGACGCTGGGATTTTATGACATTAGGATTTGTCTCACCTTATATCGCTGCTCCTCTGTAAGATTCCTTACACCTTTCAGCTCTATGTACACCTGGTAATGAGGGTCTGAGCCACCGATTGAATCTCCTACGACACAACAGTAAAATCAAGAGTTCATACTGACCGTTTGAGGTATCAGACTGAAAATTCTGAGGGATAAAAAGTGAGACATTCATTTAAAGTAATTTCTCGTTTGCATTTAAAGTAATTCATCGTTTGCATTTAAAGTAATTCATCGTTTGCATTTCTCGAGAGAAAGACTATCTAAAATGTATCCTGATGTTGACCCTACTTGTATAAGATGTCACCTGGAGCCTCTGTTGGACATTATGTTCTGGGGTTGCACGTTTCTGACTTCATTCTGGAAGAATATTTTCGATGCTTTCTCGACCATTTGTCATATAATTATTGAACCCAACCCTATGACTGCTATATTTGGAGTTCCTAAGGATGATGCACCAGTTACCTCTCTCTCCTCAAGCCAATTTTATTGCATTTTCTTCTCTCATAGCCCGGAGACTTATCCTCCGCAATTGGAAAATCTGATAAACCCCCAACATTCACGGAATGGGTCAAAGATGTGATATCTTTTATATCTTTAGAGAAGTTCAGATACAACAGATTCAAATCTCGCCAAAAGTTTATAAAGGCCTGGTCCCCTTTCTTAGAATTCGTCCTTACGCTGTCTTTTTATGATGTAGCTTAGTATTATTTTTGTCATGTTTACAGTGTTACTCGGATTTGTGGAAGCCCTCAATTGTACTACTAACAAATGTTTGGACTAATGTGTAACCCTTAACCGTCCATGTGTTATTCATCTATTTATTTATTTATTTAATCATCATTATTGCTGTTATTATTACTAATTTTATTTTATTTGTGTACTTTATTTTTTTTTTTTATTATTTTAATTTTTTTTTCTTGTTTACATATTATGTTTTACTGCTATTATCTTCTTTGTATGTGGGAACTGGGGAGGGTGGAATATATGTAGGGTTGTTTGTCTTAAAAAATATTGAAAAATCTTATAAATAAAAGTTATTTATAAAAAAAAAGTGAGACATTTTACCCAAGATGCCGCTCTCGGCACAGGAGTAGTCGATCAGCTGAGCTCCAGGCCATTGAGCGACAGCTTTCCTCAACGCACCAAGGAACAATGCCTCAGACAATTTCTCCCCTCGAACATTCAGCATCTGACCCCGCCTGAACACACACACAGGCAAGGATAATAATTTACATACAGTGTCAAGTACAAGGCGTAGCGCAGAAGCAAGCTCACGTACTGATTTCTGAAAGTACCTGTACTGGAACTCCACGATAGGACACTGGTTATGGAACCCAACAACCTTCACAATGTCTCCAATTCGAAATCTGTAACAGTAAAATATCAGTGTCAAACATGTCACATGTTCATTAGTTACATATAAAACAAGTACAGTCAAGTGAAACCACACCATAAACACTAATTACGGCAAGAAGCAATTATGAAGCACAATTTATCTACATAAGTTTTCATTGACTAGGCCTGTGTTGAAAAAAATCGATTTCCCAATTCTAAATCGATTCTCATATTAATTCCTAAAAATCGATTCATATGTCTAAAGATCGATTTTTTTTTTTATTTATTTGTATTTTTTTTTTATTTATTTATGTATGTATTTTTTTTTCATCATTACATTACAACTTTCTGTTATTTTTTTGTTTATCCCCAAAAAAGGAATGTTTTGTTGGACACGAGAATAACTGGTGCCATGTTTTTGCCTTTAAATATGTTTAAAGGTATGAAAACATTAAAGTGTTAGGTTATAATTGCATAAATTGTCTATATTTCATTACTTTATATACTGTCTTGGGGTTACATTTGCAAAAAATGCTAAAAACCAAGTGCTCAAAAATTAAAAACCAAAATAGACCGAAAATGGAACAAATAAAAACGGAATGTGGGAAAAAATAAAACCGATTTCATCAGTCTCTGTTTCCTCCCTGGATCTGTTTGATAATTCTGACCCACATTATGTTTCTGTTTGCAGTTCTATCAGCATTCTGGGAGCTGATTGGTCCTTACAGCATCATTAGCTGCCAATACTTGCTGTTTAATCTCAATATAATACTAGTAGTAATATTTTGCATACGGTAACTACAGTCATATAATTCATGCAACAGCTCAAAAAACTGTTTTAATAACACTAACCCAAATCAATATCGGAATCGAATCAAATCTTGATAATCGATTCTAAATCTTAAGATTCGGAATCGAATCGATTCTTGACATTTGAATCGATCCCCAGCCCTATCATTGACTGTTTTACTTTATTTCAAATCACCAACTACATCAGTCTGAACAGCTCTCTGACCACTGTAATCATATACAATAAAAGAAGCATTTAAACCGACTCAAAAACAGTCGACACTCCCGAAAGCTCTCCGTGTTGCCTGTAAATGAAATCCTACCTGAAAAGTCCTGAGGCGTTTGTGACAACCAGTTCGTAGCTGTCTCCCTCCTTCACCTCCCCCATCAGCAGCGTTTGTGGCGACTCCTCCTCGAGGCTGTTCTCTGGCAGGAACTCGCAAAACATCGAGCGCGGACATAGTAGGTAACGTCTGCTTGCTTCCTGAGGCCACAGGTTCACCCCTATCAGACCTGCAGGGGCACACATGCAACATGAGAGCAGATACTAACCTGACGTGGGGCTCGTACATCATAACAACACTTTCTCTGGCATTTGCTTCCCTTTTGGGCTTCAGCGGAGGATAATTGAATTGTTACGGCGTCAGTCATCCGCTGAGGCCCAACAGGGAAGCCAAACCATTTGTGAAGCCAAACCGTGTCCCTGGTAGACGGCTGAATCAGGATGATTGAGTCGGCAAACTTCTGGCTATGCCTTACTTCTGGTGAGCCAACTCTGGCTCAGATTTAGCCTGATTTTGTGTGCTACTAGTTTGGGTTTAGACCTGGCACATTTAATCTTAATTTGGACCAATAAAGGGAACATAATTGAGGCATTCAGGACCAGGACCCGGGCCGATGTAACTGGGCCAACCCTGTGGTTCCATTCAGTTATTGGTTCTGGCCTGACAATTGTGGGACATAAAAGAGACGAAACAGCTCGTCTATCTGAGGTGGGTATGTGGCAGAGGTGTCAAGTAAGAATAAGAAATCCTTTAATAGTCCCCCAGAGGGGAAATTTCCAAAAGTAACGAAGTACAAATACTTCATTACCTTACTTAAGTAGAAATTTTGGTTATCTATACTTCACTGGAGTAATTATTTTTCAGACGACTTTTTACTTTTACTTTTTACTTTTTACTTACATTTTCACACAATTATCTGTACTTTTTACTCCTTACATTTTAAAAACAGTCTCGTTACTCTATTTCATTTCGGCCTTTTAAAAAAAACTATCCAGTTAAATTGCTCCATCTGGATAGAGTGAATTTGGTTGTGGTTGTTTCAGATGTTCTTGTCCAGTTTTGTTCTTACATCCGTTCCCTCAGATTCCTGCAACTAAACTTGGATGTACATTCCAATAAAGGTTAGGATAAATGATAACATGCCTCTGAAGTTTGACTTTTTGCACCATTACAATACTTATAGGCAACTAGTCATCATATCTGCTGCTCTCTGAAACACATGTTAATGCTCAATAGTACACATATATGGTTCTTTAATATATTTGCATTATACTAAGATGCATTCATTTTCAATGGCTTTTGTCCTAAATGGCTTTTTTCTCCCTTACATTACTTTTACTTTTATACTTTAAGTAGTTTTGAAACCAGTACTTTTATACTTTTACTTGAGTAAAAAACTTGAGTTGATACTTCAACTTCTACAGGAGTATTTTTAAACTCTAGTATCTATATTTCTACCTGAGTAATGAATGTGAATACTTTTGACACCTCTGGTATGTGCTCCATACTTGTCCTCACCTTCAGTGGCAGCATAGAAAGGTGAATAAAAGGGCACGCCTTTGCAGTAGTTGTCTCTTAACATTTCACCGTAGATCTGATTGGAGCCCGAGTCCACGGCCAGCACCAGGTGGAGATCAGGCCAGAGGAGCTTGGCGATCCCGCTGAAGCCGTCCTGGAAGAGAGGCCGGAGCTGAGCAGCCCTACGTGGGTCTGGCTTCATTAGCGCTTCCAGCCCGGCTCTCACTTTGGGATCCAAGGACAGAGCACCACTGATTTCCCCTCTTTCAATGTCTTCCACCAGCTCCTGCCAGCGCTCCTATGGGATGGAGAGCATATCAGGAAGAAATTAGTCTCCTAATTGATAATTTATGAAACAAGATGAAATAACCATTTTCTATTTCAGGCAGGGAAAGGTCGAGACTGACTCAAGATTTCAGCATGCAAAACGTCCTGCTGAGACAGCAGCATGGACTGCATAAAGGATGCTGCAATAATATGGAAGCAATTCTGTACCATAATTCAAATTAAAATGGATTAGCAAAAAGGATTTTTCATTTTTGGAATAAAGCTGCATTTTTTGACTCATAAATAAAATTAATATGAACTTATCCAAACTGCATTTTCATTTTCTTCTTCACCATTTATATGGGGACTGCAATTTGTAGACGGTCCCTAAATTAGCGTCACACAGCCTTTTGTGCACTTTTTGAAGACAATGGCCTTGTAGCTTGTTCATGCGTTTGCATCTCTTTATTTAGGAGTTAGTGGCCGCAGAGGGGAGAATCTGCAAATATCTGTCCTACTTTACTTCAGACCTGCACGAGTCACGACTCACGTATGAGAGCAGTCAGACTGGGGACTAAGGGGGGCGATCACTGACGTCACTCTCCTGCGTCACTCAACTCAATTTCAATTATGTTACGCTTTCTGCTGGACGGGCATGGAAACGAAGAAGCAATGTCCTTTTTTCTTTATCGTTTTCATTAAGTCACAGAATGAGCAATAGTGAAGAAGAAAATGAAAATGCAGTTTGGATAAGTTCATATTCATTTCATTTATGAGTCAAAAAATGCGACTTTATTCCGAAAATGAAAAATAATTTTCGTTAATCCATTTTAATTTGAATTATGGTACAGAATTGGTTCTATACAATAAAGCCCTGAACCCAGAGCAGACTACTACTGCTCTGAGTTTCTTTTAGATGTTGCATTTAGCATTTGCAATTTTAGTAACTTTTCCATAATGATTTCTATTGGATGCTTATTCTCACATAAATCATACCATATCATGTCACAAAAGCGTACTTTTTCCTCATGCAACCACGTACCTGTAGGGCAGTGAACGCATAGAAAACTGTGGAAGCAAAGTTGGACTCCAGTGTTCCGACACTGGGATCCTTCAGGGCAAACAGCAGGTGCAGGTACAAGGTGTCCTTCTCACTAGGAACCTGACGAGACAGAATACATTGGGATTACAGTTATATGAAGAAAATTTAATTTTATTCAAATCAAACTAAAAGTTTGTCCACACTGGTTACTGCCTATTTAAAATAAATGGGCAGGAAATAAAAAGAGTATATGCCACTAAATTCCTGGGGGTCCATATTGATGAC
Organism: Cololabis saira; assembly: GCF_033807715.1. NCBI lineage: Eukaryota > Metazoa > Chordata > Actinopteri > Beloniformes > Belonidae > Cololabis > Cololabis saira. The sequence goes on along the minus strand of NC_084605.1, from coordinate 33,251,573 downwards.
TCTCTCAATTTGAAATGTCATATTGACCATCTTGTAAACAAACTGTCCAAGTATGTTGGCTTGTTCTACAAGATCAGACACTTCCTTCGTCTGTCTGCCCTTCTTACATTGTACTAAACTCTCTTTGAACCTCATCTCAACTACTGTAATGTGATATGGTGCAACACCTTCACGAGCCATCTTAAAAAACTAGTATCTTTGCAAAAGAAAGTCATACGGGCCCTGTCTTGGTCAGAGATAAATTCCCCCTCCCACCCTCTATTTCACCACTTTGGGTCTCTAAGACTGGCTGAGCTAAACAATTATCATAATGCTTGTCTTGTGTTTCAAATCGTCAACAGGCTCAACCCTAGACTTAGTAGTCTTGTGCCAATCTCCAGTCCTCAGCACACATACAGAACAAGAATCAAACCAGTCATATTAGGGAAATGTGGCCGACATGTGCGCGCCAGTATGAGTGTTGTTTGCAGGGGGCCGCAGATTTGGAATAGGATTGATGATGGTGTTGCCTTCTATCTCCAAGTTTAAAAGACAACTAAAAAATAATCTTTTACTAACCTATATATAATATAAAATGCTTCTTCATGGACTGCTGGGATGTATGTGTGTGATTGTATGTGTATGTAATGTTAAGTTTGTATGTTAAGTGTTTTTTTGTGTACCTTGTATGCATTTATCCATCACCATCTCTTTACAGATGGTAACTGCTTATACCATTGACTGTACCACTACCCTTATATGAACTATGGGCCCCCACCTATAAGCTTTCCTAGCTTCCTTGGGGGACCCATTCACTCTACCCACTTAATTCGATTTTATTATTATAACTATTATGGTATTGTGAATAAATTCAAACTTCAAACTTCAAACTTCAAAGAGATTGGTCACTTGTCAGGATTAGTGATTGCACCTCAAAGGCAGGAGCTGGAGTAGTATAGAGGTTGAGCATGTGGCGGGATGAGGCCGGGGTGGAAGAGTTAGGCCCAATGGGAATCCCCGCCTCAGACTGGCGAAACGTAGGCGTGTAGAAGAACTTGGTGGTGCGCTGAAGGCTGTCGGTATCTGAGAATGCCCGTCTCATGGCATCTAAACACACAGTCACCCCCTGACGGAAAGACACATTTGACATTAGAATATGGGGCGCTACCTGGAAATCCCGACATCATCCAGTCGTATCCTCACCTGCAAGAAGAACTCCGTGTTGGTGTCCTTGGTGCTGAGCAACATGGCACTGGGTCCCGACGTCCCAGAGGTCATGGCCAGAATCACCGGCTTCTCAGCAATGATAACCTTCTCTTCTCCGGCTGCGATGCGCTTGATGAATTCTCGATAGTGCTCATACGTGGTGATGGGGTGACGCGCCCGGAAGCCTTCTGCGTCTGAGAAACCAATGACGCAAACAGAAATGTTTAACGTTCCCGAGAAACATTTCTGTTTCAGACTTTTTATCCCCCAAGCTTCATCAGGAGGTTGAGATGAAATATTTTAAACCTTTAAAAGACCAAATAATTGATTGAGTGACAGCTATACATAATAATAAAATGGTAATAATTATTTGAGGCTCAACTTACATTAACAATTTATAAGAGCCCAAAAAAACAACCAAACAAATATACAGGTGTAATGCAAATTAAATACATGCAGCAAATACTTCAGAGGAATCGGTATATTTATACTGAATACTATGTACAGGACTGTCTCAGAAAATTTGAATATTGTGATAAAGTTCTTTATTTTCTGTAATGCAATTAAAAAAACAAAAATGTCATACATTCTGGATTCATTACAAATCAACTGAAATATTGCAAGCCTTTTATTATCTTAATATTGCTGATTATGGTTTACAGTTTAAGATTAAGATTCCCAGAATATTCTAATTTTTTGAGGATATTTGAGTTTTCTTAAACTGTAAGCCATGATCAGCAATATTAAAGTAATAAAAGGCTTGCAATATTTCAGTTGATTTGTAATGAATCCAGAATGTATGACATTTTTGTTTTTGTAATTGCATTACAGAAAATCACAATATTCTAATTTTCTGAGACAGTCCTGTAAATCCTGATATCCTGCTGTGGCTGAATGTTTTGCAACCAATGACTTTTGACTACATTTCATAACGTTACATCACACTCGGCCAACAGGTGTCACTGCTGCTTTTGTCACACATAAAAGAGTAATTGGCCAGAAGTAAGCAATAACATCTCTTTTCTTTCGTGCCATACCTTCAATAGAGCTGAATTCGTACTGTCTTCCATAACACGTGTCTGCGTTTTTCCGCAGCCGCTTCAGCAGCGTCTCCTCCTGGACCTGCTTCACCTTGAGCGTATCAGCCTCCAGTTTCCTCCTCTGCCGTCCACCCAGCCAGCCCACAAACTTCACCGCCAGATACTGGCTCAACAGGCTGCCTACGGTCCGGTTTTCCCCCTTCATCTTGCTGCTGATGTCTCTCCACAGGAGCGCCATCCCGGCCAGAGAGCAGATCCCCGCGGCTGCGGGGAGAGGAGCCGGCATGGCTGGGAGTAGAGGGAGAGACCGGGTTAAGGCGGATTTATAGTTCCGCGTCACACCAACGCAGAACCTACGCCGTAGGGTACGCGGCGACGCGCACCCTACGGCGTAGCCTCTGCGTCGATTTAACGCAGAACCGTAATTCAGGCTTTACACAACACCTGCATGCGGCGGCGCTGCCGCTAGGGGCGCTGTTGGTGCACATTAACGGGTTTATCCACAGACAATGACTGCCGCGTTCCATTTGTCCTCGGAAGTGGGGATTTCCCAGTTCCCAGTTGGATTTTTCAACTGGAACGCCCTTCGAAGTGGGATTTCCCACTGGGAAAGTAGGAGAGTCTTCACCACCCCCGAGTTCACATTCCAAGATGGCTGCCCCGGTTGTAAACAGTAGAAGAGAGCTCTGTAAAAATTCGTAGCACTTCATTCTAGTTTTGGTCACACTAAATCAGTCGTATACAAGTATTGTCCGGCATATATATGCTGCTATAGTGTAATTTACATTTTTCATGTGGTATATGCGAACTACACACTTGTTTTCCTACTTTGTAACTGGAACGCTGATAACTCGGCTGTGACGTCATTCCCAGTTCCCAGTTCCGACTTCCGAGGTAAATGGAACGCAGCAGTTTTGCTGCGTTCCATTTACCTCGGAAGCCTCTTTTAGGAAGAGGCTCTGCTGTTTTCACATGACACAATTATAAGAGTCACATCATTTCACATATCAGTCTTCATCACGGGCCAGACGCTTACCCGGAAATTCTCCGTTTATGGCGAAAGCAACAGATAAAACTGCAAAAGCAATTGGCACAAAAACGAGAAAACTTGAAAAAGCCATCTAAAATAAACAAAGTTATCTACAGTTCCTGTTGTATCAGTTTTATCACCGTGGAGTAAACGGCATTATTATGTGTAGCGTGTATGTAACGGATTAAAGGCTGTCAGTTTGGTGTCCATGCGCTGCTTCCGTGTTGTGATCGCAATCCTCTCTGAATGGTTCACTAAGATGACGCATTCAGGGTTTTCTTTATAATTAAAGCACAAATGCACCTAAATATGCAACTGGTAACGATATTTTTTTTTCAAAGAGCAGAAGTTAACAGTCGATGTGAATAGGTGGTCTTATAAAGGTACGTTGCTGATTATACGAGCCAAAACTTATATTATGTTGTATTACATGAATGTAAATTATTTTTAATGAGAATACTCTAATGACTGTTACTAATTAGTGAAAGAAAAATCACAGTAATACTAAAATACAGTCACAGGCTGGCAAACGCTTAAAAAGGTTTAAAAAAAGAAAATAGGAAAAGGAAATAATAACACGAGTAGATTACCTGTGACCGCTTCATTGAGTTAACATCAGAGCCAATGCCATGAGGTAAAATTAGAGGTTTTGGAGGGTAAAAGCCATTTTAGAGATATTTCTTGACTGAAAGCTCATTCTTGTTTTTCATATGAATCTATCTAAAAAAAAAATGTTTGTCAGAAGTGGGATTCGAACCCACGCCTCCAGGGGAGACTGCGACCTGAACGCAGCGCCTTAGACCGCTCGGCCATCCTGACGGTGAGACGTGTCCTCACAAGCACGTGTGATATACGTAAACATACCACGTTTATGCAAGTTTTCCATTTTGTAGGTTATGTGTCTGTATTTCGGATCGGCCAGCTGGAAAGTTGATTAATGTTGTGCATTGACCAATTAGATGGCTGGAAAGTTGATTTAATGTTGACCATTGACCAATTAGACATTCTTCCCCATCAACATTCCTGAACATTCTCACCAATCGAAATGCGATTCATCAAAATGCATCAACATTGTCTACCATTAAGAATGCCCCCGTGAACATTTGACTAATCAGGGTTGAAATACAAAGTGGAAATGGCGACGGTGACGCGCGTTGTACCCCCAAATAAACCCAGAGAGACCCTGAAAGCGTGTTAAATTCTTCGGAAAAATTATATGTTACAGGTCTCCTCACAAGCACGAGTCATAAACCACAACATACCGAGTTTACGCAGGAGTTTTCCATTTTGTAGGTTACTCGGTTACACTCTGGGGTTTTCGTCTGTATTTACTTTCTTGACTCTAGAAAGTAAATACATAATTCAATACATAAATGTAGCGGACAGGATTTCTGTTTATGGATACGTAGCGCTCCAAAAAGGCAGATGACTCTTCCTAAAAGTAGTTACTTAAACGTGAAACTAATATTTTAAAATAAAAAAAAGCAACATATTAGGTCCTACCGAGATTTGAACTCGGATCGCTGGATTCAGAGTCCAGAGTGCTAACCATTACACCATAGAACCGTGCACGTGTTTGGAAACACCACGTTAACCTTCCACACCTCGTTGAATATGAAATGATATGATTCACATGTTATGGCTTTCACATTCACACCATCATCAAAATACCAAATGTAGTATTTTCTGAAGCATCATGATGACAGCTGTGTGTGTATGTGGTGACCCAATATTGCCTAATGGTGATAATGTGTACTTCATGGAATTTTGTACAACATTATTAGAATATATACCATGAATGGAATAAATGAAATGAAATGAAAAATATTAATCAATCAATCAATCAATCAATCTTTATTTCTAAAGCCCTTTACAACACACAGGGTGACCAAAGTGCTTTCCATTAAAATCCACATTAAAACAAAACAATTTAAAAACAACATAATAAAACCATTAAAATTAAATAAAGAATACATCACATCAATACTATGTATTAAAAGCCAGTCTAAATAACCAGGTTTTCAGTCTGGATTTAAAAACCCCAAAGTCATTAAGACCCATCATGTTGCTGTTTTCGTTCATTTATTAATGCCTGGCAGCGTGCACTGTGCTCAAATTAACTTTAGGTTACCACAGATGAGTTTAAATGTTTTCAAAACAGCCCCCCTTAAAAATTGAAGACTGAAACATTTTGTGTAGTTGTATACACATCATACAGAGTGCACCACATGGATTGTACATTTAACATTTTCATTATTTTGATGTTTATTAGTAGTTCTCTTTAAATGTCAGTAAGACAAACACTTATAATTGTCTCCTAGTCTTCAGCCGCAGAACTAGTCTTCATGAGGTCCTCGTATCACTGGCTGTAAATTAGTCCACAGACGCCTCTTCACCAGTTCTCTCCCACAGAACCTGAAGACCAGAGAGAAATATAATTGCCTCTGATGAAGGACTTTGAAGTCTGGACATTCTCAGAAAAGTAGACCTGTGTTTTACTAACCTGTCTCATTTCCATGGTCAACGCTGATTGAGAAACAAGATGTTCGGTCATATGATGCATTTATTCAATCATTCAAAGTTTTTCTCAGATGGTGATCCTGGGACTAACCTGCCCAGGGAGATGTGGATAACAACAAAGGTCCATCCACAGACGCGCCATAAAGCAGCTCTGACAACCAGGACACCTCGGCTGGGTCGTCAACAAAAGCTTCCTCTGATTCGTCCAACCACAGCTTGGCTTCTGCCGACAGTGTAGAGGAACAGCTTTATTTTTAAGGATAAAATACTTGAAAAGAAAACTCCCACGTTCTTCTCACCAGACTAGTGTTTTATTGGGCCAACGTTTCGGTCATCGACCTTTCTCAAGGCATCAAACAGATCAGAACCAATTATTTTTTCTGTCAAAGAGCACAGTTTTTGCTGTATAACTCACTCATAGTTCCATACATGACTTATTGTGTGGAGATATGGGGTAACACCTATAAAACAAATACAAACCCTATTTTTCTATTACAGAAAATAGTTTTAAGGATAATTAATAGATCTGACTATTATAAACCAACAAATAATCTCTTTATTAAATATAATACTTTAAAATTCCATGATATAGTAGAGCAGAAAACTGTTTTATTTGCCTTTAAAGCCCAGCAGAAACTGCTACCAAACTGCATTCAGGATTTGTTCCAAATAAAAGAAACCCACTATGACCTGAGGGGGAAACTCATGTTTAAGACGACGACAGCAAGAACTAATATTAAAAAGAGATGTACATCAGTTAAGGCTAGAGAAATTTGGAATAGTTGTAATAACAACCTAAAAATGTGTAGTTCTATCTTCAAGTTTAAGGAAATGTTTAAAGAAAATACTGTAAATAAATATAAAACACTATAATTATACAGTATACTATCAAAAACATTCTAGGATGTGAAAAGTCAATTTTATATTTTATCTTACTTATTTTTTTCTTCTTTATGTATTGTTTGTTTCCACTGAGTAAAAGCTAATGTCTCATATTTTTGCTGATCATAAGAAAAAAGGGTAGGCACTATAAGCTACGGCTTCAGCCTACACCTTTTCGGCAAAAGAAATGTTTTTTTTTTTCTTTCCTTTTCATCTTGTTCTGTACAAGCCGAAATAAAGATTCATAACATAACATAGGCTGGTAGGCCTATGTGGTCCAATCAGGCGCCGCCACACCTACACCTGAGCACCTTCAAACAAGGTCACATACCGAAGTACAGTCAGTATGTATCACCAAAACACAGGGAAAAAAAGAAAAAAAGAACACAACACCCACAATGTGCATGCATGAAATACATCAATCGAATCCAAAGGTATAATCATTAAAAAGGGAGGATGATTATACCTGTAAAGTGTCAATCAATTTAAAATATTTGCAATGAGGGAAGAGAGTCACACAGCAAAAATCCCATCAAAGTGTTCTGATCAATACAGTATAACAAGTAGGGAGGATGAATGTCCTGTAAAAACAGAGTACATCAAAAATTATTATGAAAAGAACATCTCAGAATAAATAGGAGTCAGGCCAAGTCTCCTAATCGACCAAATTCCTAGAGAAAGGAAGGGAAAGGAGAACTGGTCAAATTCAACTCACAAATTGTTTAAAGATTAAAAAAGGTGAATAATATATATATATATATATATATATATATATATATATATATATATATATATATATATATATATATATATATATACATACACACACATTACACAAATTATACATATAGAAACTGGCTCTCATTATTGTTGGGAAGTGTGAGGGAGGAAACTACACATGATAAAACCAAATCATAACATAACACTCAAAGGCAGTTCATCGTTCAATCCTTTAGGTGCCAGTGTTTGTAAAGTAAAAATCCAGAAGAGCTCTCGACGTTTTAGCGGCAAGTCCAGGTTCCCACCCCTCCGTGGAAGACTGACTTTTTCAGGTCCACAAAAACGTATTCAGTATGTGACCTTGTTTGAAAGTGCTCAGGTGTAGGTGTGGCGGCGCCTGATTGGACCACATCGGCCTACCAGCCTATAATAGACAAGCTTTGGTTCTGATCTGTTTGATGCCTTGAGAAAGGTCGATGACCGAAACGTTGGCCCAATAAAACACTAGTCTGGTGAGAAGAACGTGTGCGGGAGTTTTCTTTTTAAATTGGCTGCAGCTTTTCTCCTCCGGCGCACCTTTCTGCATATCTGGTGTGCAAAAAGTTTTCTACTAAGGATAAAATACTTAAAACTGAATTGTGGAAATTAATAACCAGTTAAATGTTAATTTCCTTGATTACCGTATAAAACATGTTACGGTGAAGTCATTATGACTCAATTAAACCTTAATTAGAGGACCAGTTTTGACCTGATGGAGAACCTTCATCCTCCTCCTCCTCCTCCTCTATGGTCCAAGGCATCACTGCTTCTGCTGCACCGCTGCAGTCAGACATGGAGGACGTGAGGTCGTGGCAGCGTAGTTTCTGTTTTAAGCGTTTGGGATCACAGATGTACGCCTCTTTGTAGGAGTGAGAGGCTGAGGAAACATAGTTCAAAGAGTTTTAAAACCGGATGTTTGGAGGGTGATTTTATTAACTGACAGGCAGGGGCGTCAATTGGGTATGGCAAGGTATGGCAGCCACCACACCTTTGCTTCAAGGGTTAAATGTAAATGTTTGTTTTTTAAATACATTTATGGAATAACTACAAATGCAAATAAGAACAACATGATCGATTTCACTAGTTATTATACACTGCAAAAATTCAAAATCTTAACAAGAATATTTGTCTTATTTCTAGTTAAAATGTCTAATTTTTAGTCTCTTTTTAAAAAAAATCTCATTACATTTAAGACAAGACTCAAAAACAACCATTTTCACCTGTTTCAAGTAGATTTTCACTTAAAATAAGTAGAAAAATCTGCCAATGGAACAAGATTGTTTTGCTTGTAATGAGAAGATAAATCTTGTCCCACTGGCAGATTTTCTACTTATTTCAAGTGAAAATTTACTTGAAACAGGTGAAAATGGTCAAATAACAAGTTATTTTTCTGGTAATGACTCTTGTTTTAAGTGTTATGAGATTTTTTGACTAAAAATGAGACATTTTAACTAGAAATAAGACAAATATTCCTGGTAAGATTTTGAGTTTTTGCAGTGAGCGAGACTGCATTTGAAAAAGTTCCAATTTTCTTGACCACACAGATAAGCTACATAGCAGACTTCTGTGATGAGTATTTGCTGGACGTGTTGATTGATACTCTAGTTAAGTTCTGTGACTCGTAACCTTGCCATAACTTTGCTTCCACTGAATTGACGCCACTGCTGACAGGCATGAAGTCAAGCTTGCTGACCCTGCGTGTCTTCCAGCTGCTGTAAATAGCTGACTGCGTCTCTGGTGTGTATGTGAAAGCGATGGTTGTCACACAAGTGTTTCAGGACGTGTTTAGAGTGGAAGGCAGAATGAGTGTAGTACACCAGTCTGGAGAGGCACAGAGAGCCCACGGCAGCGATTTCAAACCTCCGGCCCTGGAGAGCGAGAGGGAATAAGTGAATAAAAAGTGAGATTTGTATGTGTAAGCAGACAAGTGTGTGGCCTTAGGGAACCAACCTGGAACGTAAAGCGGTCAATATCTGTCCACGAGCAATCAAAAAGGGCACTTCGCTTCCCTTCTACCTCCTTTGGAAAAAAAAAACTCACACCAGTTAATTCAAGCAAACCAGAGAAATTCAGAAGTACAAAACATTTATATGCATCTTCAAATCCATCCTTTCACTGACTGATTTGTACATGCAAAGGTATTTTCATGTAAAACTTGTGGTTAAATTGTAACACCTGATAAATCTGGACTCCTGTAACTGCCACACCGAGAAGAATGAAACTTTTCAGCTCCTTCTTCTCCTGCGCATTGAACGACAGCAACAGAAGAAGTTAAAATAAAATCCATAAGTGCATGAAGAACAAGTCAGACCTGTCTCATCCTGTAGAAGGTCATTGCTCCATCCTCCAGGCTGCGGCCTGGTACTAAAATACAGTCACAGGCTGGCAACCGCTTAAAAAGGTTTAAAAAAGAAAATAGGAAAAGGAAATAAATAACACGAGTAGATTACCTGTGACCGCTTCATTGAGTTAAAAGTAAAAGCCATTTTAGAGATATTTCTCGACTGAAAGCTCATTCTTGTTTTTCATATGCATCTATCTCTAAATAAAAATGTTGTTTGTCGGAAGTGGGATTCGAACCCACGCCTCCAGGGGAGACTGCGACCTGAACGCTGGAAAGTTAATTAATGTTGACCATTGACCAATGAGACGGCTGGAAAGTTGATTTAATGTTGACCATTGACCAATGAGATGGCTGAAAAGTTGACGCGCGTTGTACCCCGAAATAAACCCAGAGAGAAAGCGTGTTAAATTCTTCAGAAAAATTATATTATCTCATGCTGGTTAAAGAGCACAGGTAGGCTACATGGTGGGATTTTCGTTTGGAATTGGCTAAAATAAAGGGGTTACAAGTTGTCATTGTGGGTTAGTGTTATATACTAGATAGAGTATGGGTTCTTTTTGTTATTTTTCTTTTTTGTATTGTTTTTGTATTGTCCCTATTATGCTCTTTAGATGCCATTGTGTCTTACATGGTTTGTTTTTAATATTTCATGCTATCAATGTTGCTTTTGTTTTGCGGTTTATTTACATTACTCTGCATGATTGTGTGCAACTTCTGAAAAATTAAAAAACCTTCTACAAATGTGCTTGTTGGTCTTTTGCTTATGTGCAAATGTAACACCTTTAATGATATTGTCAATAAATTAAATGTAGACATTATTGTAGGCTAATGGATGAATCTAATAACACTATATATCCCTACATTACCATACTTACTATGTTGGCCCTATACCACCACCTTCTTATGTGACATTGCTTCATTGTGTTTATTTCATTCAATCAACTTGGCACATGAAAAGGTAACTAAACACAAAGCTCTTTAATTATATGTTATCAGCAATTGATAAAATAGGCTATTTGGTTTCATTTAGATCCATTTAATCTGTTGATTCAATTCCATTTAACAGTTGCATAAAAAGTATTCTCAGCGCCCTGGATGGACAAGTTGTCTATAAGGAGACGTCATTTTCAGCCTGTGGGGTCTCGTGTTTTTTAAAATCCACAGCCTTTCATAGTAGATGCACGGGTTCGAATCCCGACCTGTATTTTCAAAATTATGGAAAGACAGTGAACAGTGATATCAGAAGGATGTGCTTGGAAAAGCCGCGCTTTTTTCTTCTTTCTCTCTCCCCCCCCCCCTTTGTCTTTCTCCCTCCTTTTGTTCTTCCCCCATTTCACCTGGCAGGCGCCTTCGGATCGGCCGGCTGGAAAGTTGATTTAATGTTGACCATTGACCAATGAGACGGCTGGAAAGTTGATTTACTGTTGACCACTGACCAATTAGACGGCTGGAAAGTTGATCTAATGTTGACCACTGACCAATTAGACGGCTGGAAAGTTGATTTAATGTTCACATGTTCAACATTGCTGAACATTCTCAACATTTTAAACTTTTTTCTAGACTCTAGAAAGTAAATACATAATTCAAGAAACAAAAATGCTCTAGATTCTAGGACAGGACAGGATTGCTAAGCGGTTTTAATCGATGTTTATGGCCCAAAAGGCAGATAACTCTTCCTAGAAGTAGTTACGTAAACGTGAAACGACAGCAACAGAAGATGTTAAAATAAAATCCATAAGTGCATGAAGAACAAGTCAGACAGGTCAGACCTGTCTCATCCTGTAGAAGGTCGTTGCTCCGTCCTCCAGGCCGCTGGCCTGTCTGATAAACTGCAGGATGGCTCGGCTGCGTGACGCCCCTCTCAGCTCGCCATGGAGAACTGGACAGTGTTTGAGAAGGTAGTCTCTCCCTCTGCGCTTTATGAGCTGACTCAAAACAACCATAAGTCTAATATTAGTCTTGTTGTAAAGATTACATGCAAAACAGGCAAAATCAAAAACAAGCACATAGGAAACCCCACAAAATCACTGTTTTAATCACCGTCCTGTCAGAAATAAGGAACTGTTTTCATTGTGTTTTCTCAAATCTGCTTGTGACACTGGGTTTGCTTTTCTCTCCCGATATTGTGATCTAAAAAGTTGTGATTTCTCCAACATCGCCATGGTTTTTGTTCAACTCTTGTTTCCACAACATCCCAATTTCTAAAGTATTGTGGTGTTTTATGTGATTTATTTGTATTATTCATCATAATGATTGTGTTTGGAGGGGCATATACAGGACTGTCTCAGAAAATTAGAATATTGTGATAAAGTCCATAATTTTCTGTAATGCAGAAATGTCATACATTCTGGATTCATTACAAATTAACTGAAATATTGCAAGCCTTTTATTATTTTAATATTGCTGATCATGGTTTACAGCTTAAAAAAACTCAAATATCCTATCTCAAAAAATTAGAATATTCTGGGAATCTTAATCTTAAACTGTAAGCCATAATCAGCAATATTAAAATAATAAAATTCTTGCAAAATTCAGTTGATTTGTAATGAATCCAGAATGTAGGACATTTTTGTTTTTTTAATTGCATTACAGAAAATAAAGAACTTGATTACAATATTCTAATTTTCTGAGACAGTCCTGTATGTATTTTTTTTTTTTTTACCCAAGAAGGGAAGTAATCTTCAGGAAGAAAGTAATGTGTAAGCATCCTCTCCTCTTTCGTCTCTCCTCCACCTCCATCCTCCTCTCTCTGCAGCAGATCTCCCACCTCGGCCTGGAGCGCAGAAGCGGCCAGCTGGAAGAACAGAGCTTCCTGGTGTTGGCTCTGTGAGCGCAGCACCTTCTGCCTCAGCTCAGCGTAGTAGAGCTGCTGCATTTTACTGCTCCTGAAAAAAACACAACCAAGAGCTTCAAATGACCTCGCCCCCCAAATGTCTCCACCATTTTCAGAATAATGGGGGGAAGAAAAAATAAACCTACAATATTAGCAGCCCACTTTCCACAAAAAATCGCACCCTCAAAAATAAGGTGAACGGGACCTGGAAGTAAAGTATAAATTAGAAATCAACATAATAAAGAAACAGAATTGTCCAAAAGTAACAACTAACCGTTAAAGAGTCCCTGCTCCATTTTTTGCCAAAGTACTTGTTCAGCTTTCGGTCCAAATCCAGAAAAAGATATTCATTTTCTTAAAAAAAAAAAAAAAAGAGGTGCTCAGAAAAAGACTTTCTGTCACTGTTTTCAGACGTGACCTCATGACCTGCTTTAATCACAGCATTCCACAGTGAATTAAGTAAAAACATTTCCTCCTGCGCTCCCACACAGACAGCGACTGACCTCTGAGAACAGCCAGACCAAACACTTGGAGATCGCTGACACTGAGCCGCCTCAGCACGATGCCTAACACCTCCTGACCTCTGGCTTTCACCTGAAAACCACACATCAGAAAACTCAACCTCCCTCTGTGACTGCAGCGTTGACTTTGAACTAAAACTATTTGCTGATCATCACTTCTTTGCATAACAAGTATCAGATAGTTGTTTGCTCCAAAGCTCCTCCCTGCACAGGTATGGTTCTCTCTTCTCTACACTAAGCATCATTTATGCTTTGTTGTTCAAATACCGTATCATTTCTTACTATATTAAGCACTGTATGTATCACTTTTTTGTGATCTTTACAACATTATATCAATAAACTCACCCTGACACGACAGTCCAGGCGCTGCTTGTTGGGTAGAAGGACGCACACTTGACGTGTCCACTTCGTCCTCATCGTCACACAAGCTTCCGTTAGTCTCAGCCCCACAAATGCTTTTATATCCTCCTTCTGTCCTCCCACCAAAAGCAAGCCTGCCTCCTGGCCTCGGCCTGACGCTACATGATGTGCAGACAGCGTGTGTGAAGGGGGAATGTTTGGCATGTTTACCTAGAATGTAGATTCTTGTGTCAAAGGATATTACAAATAAACCAGAAGAGACACACAGATTTGATTTAAAAAAAAAAAAAAGAAATCAAAACAGCTCCACTACTCTGAAGGCCAAACTGAACGACAGTCCTTGTCCCAATCATCAAAAAGGAAAGGCATTATTTTATCTATTTAAATCCAAATCCTGTAAACAATAGGCCTCACCAGAAAAGTTGTCCTCAACAGCAGTCTCAGAACAGGTAACACTTGCATCTGTTTTTTAACTTTAACCAAGGCATAAAGAGTTTTTTGTTTTTAAAAATAAAAAATATATACAGGACTGTCTCAGAAAATTTGAATATTGTGATTTTCTGCAATGGAATTACAAAAACAAAAATGTCATACATTTTGGATTCATTACAAATCAACTGAAATATTGCAAGCCTTTTATTATTTTAATGTTGCTGATCATGGCTTACGGCTTAAGAAAACTCAAATATCCTATCTCAAAAAATTAGAATATTCTGGGAATCTTAATCTTAAACTGTAAACCATAATCAGGAATATTAAAATAATAAAAGGCTTGCAATATTTCAGTTGATTTGTAATGAATCCAGAATGTATGACATTTTTGTTTTTTTTAAATTGCATTACAGAAAATAAAGAACTTTATCACAATATTCTAATTTTCTGAGACAGTCCTGTATAGTATGTTTGGAACAAGTTATATAATCAAGCTGCGAAAACATAACCAAATCTAAGAATTACAGCAATTCATGATATCCTTCCACCTGCAGTAGAACGATCCTGATAATTTATTTATCTGTTTACAATATCAGTTTCTTCCTTTTTAATTGGGTTTTATTTTCTATACATATATACAACTGATGTGGAGGATGTATAATAACATAAGATAAAGATAAGATAAACCTTTATCCGTCCCACAATGGGGGAAATATCCATGTTACAGCAGCAAAGATATCTACCAAAAATACAAATACTTGATACAAGCTAGCTATTGAACTATGGGTAGTTTTGCATTGCACCATTAAATAATCAGAACTAAAGGGTCTAGTAGTGATCAATGGTTCCATTGGTTCACTTGGAGCAACTCTGATTGTAAAGTCTGACCCCAGGAACGACAAAAGACACTTGATGTGAGTGTCTGTAGCTGAAGGATCTGCTCTGCGTCATGCAGACGGTGGGAGTCGTTCTCCAGCAAGGATGATAGGAGGATGGTGTCCTGAGTCCAGGGGGCGTCCCATCAACTGCGCTGGCCTTCCTGATCAGCTTATCCAGTCTTTTCCCGTCTGCAAAAGAGGTTACCACTCCATAAAAGATGGCCGAGGCCAGCGCAGTGATAAAAGGTCTTTAGCAGAGGTCCCTGCCCTCCAAAAGACCTTAGCAGGAAGAGTCTGCTCCGTCCTTTTTCACCCGGGTATTCGTAAGTCCACCACCTCAATGTCCTTTCCCTGAATGTTCACCAGTGTAGTTGCAGAGAATAAGTCCCTGCTGAAATCCACCACCAGCTCATGAT
The DNA here is from genome assembly GCF_033807715.1 of Cololabis saira. NCBI lineage: Eukaryota > Metazoa > Chordata > Actinopteri > Beloniformes > Belonidae > Cololabis > Cololabis saira. The sequence continues at coordinate 33,236,373 of NC_084605.1, read as the reverse complement.
GCTACGTTGCAAATCAGAAATGTTCTGCATCAGTAAAAATGACGATCAATTGTAGGGATAATATCAATTATATTGATAGTATGCTATGCTCATCCCCCTTCCAGACACACGCACACACAAACAAATGAAAAAAGAAAAACACAGTATCTTTGTTAATCTATCATTAATTTATTTAAAAACAACATCTAATAATGCCAATTGTGCTTTGTTCTGATAAAGCTAGAACAAAAAAAAGTGACATTTTGTGAGTAGCTGGTGAATTACCTTAAATTAACAACACATTCTTTCCACTCACATGTATATATTTATATTTTACAATCTACAGTGTTCTTTCGGATTCCCACAAGAAATAATTAACATGCACGATAGAAATAAAAAAAACAAAAAAAAAAACAAAGAGCACTGCAGTGCATTAAAAAGGCACCTGCTCCCCAGATACAGGCATGTTTTTTCTTTTTTTGATCTTTACATTTCTTTTTTAAAGTGAGATGTTGTTAATGCAGCTCCAGAGGCAATGAATGTCAACAATTCCCACAAGCGGTTCATTAAAAAAAAAAAAAAAATCATGTTTGTGCTGACACCATCAAGTAATCTACAATATCACACTGAGCTTTTCAGGAGTAGACGAGATACAATCAAGAAATTTATCTCCGACACATACAACTGTCCTTCTCTTAAACGTACCGTAATTCTCACACACACACACGCACGCACTACTGTGAGACACCACTGTCAGAATAAGCAGTTAACATTGAAAAGTTGATGACTAAAAGGCAAGTAAAGGACACATGCAGTACAGTACTTGTAGTGGTTTTAATCTTGGCTGAGGGGCCCTTTTTTCTTTTTTTTTTATTTCCCCGAGGGGCTCTTACAGACTGGGGGCTCAGAAATGCTGTAAATCTCAAAATGGGCTTAAACAAGTTTCACCACGAGTGCTCATTTGCACTCTCATCACATTTCCATTTAAATTGCACACTCGCCTGACCTTCAACCAGTTGTAGTCGTCGATTTATCAATTCACAACTAGCTTTGCAAACAAAGGTTACTTTGTACCGGTAAATACAGCAGAATTGACAAACTGCACTTAAATATACAGGTTTGAAATAAAGGTGTATTTTCAGAAAATTCACTTTGAACTGATTGTAACCAGCAGCATTGTGGTCCATTGTTACTCATCTGAATGTTTTGTTCTCTACGTCTTTGCACCATCAGTGTGAGATTACTAATCCTTCCAATCCCAAAAAGGATTCCTCAGACTTTCTTTGATTCTTTCTAACATGCTGCCTTTCCTCCGTTTCACAATGTATAAAGTTTTTTTTACAATTATGTTCACATTCAAATTCTATCACACTTTTAATTATAACTGCTTATGAAAAAAAAACATGTAAATGTGAAATGTTTTTGTGACAGTATGAAGTTCTTTTACAATGAATAGCAACTTAAATGTTCTGCCATCACAAGCGTAGTGCAGTGCAGCTGCAATTCAACTCAGGATTGACTTTGTTCTTTTTTTTTGTATCTGATACAAAGCAAGCACAGAAATGACCTAAATTAATTTAGTGGTAGTTTAAAATGCATTTCCAGCACGTTTTTCTTTTTGCAAAAGTAAGTAAACAATGTTGAATATTTTAAAGTCAAGCCAACAATCCCAAAAACAGACAAAAAACAAACCCCAACTTCCTCTCAGTTAAAAACGACTACTGCATTAGTTATTGTAACCTTCGCTGCTCCCAGCAACAGTCTGCACGTCTCTTGTCCTTCATATTTCTTTTTTTTTTTTACATTAAAAGAGACACTACATTGTTTATCACAAATAGGCAACTTTCAGCGACTTGACCCAACTTAGACCACGGACATGTAACGTTTCTTTTTACAACATAATGCAACACTTACCAATATCCAATTAGTGGAGCAAAGTAACGGTGCCACAACGGGTTGTACAGAATAATACAGAAAAAAAAAAAAAAGGATTGTGATAACTCCAAATCCCAGAGATGGTGATAAGCGCAAATACTTGCTTTATGAGATCTGTCTGAGCAAGCGGCATTTGTATGCGTGTATGTGTGATGGCTGGTAACGATAGCTTTTTAAGTGCTGCGTGATGTAACATTCATTGAAAAGTGAAAGTTGCTGCAGAAAAATCATTTTTCATCAACACTCTTGATGAAAGCTATAACTGAATGCACTTAGAGAGCAGTGGTTTGAATGCACTTAACTTCCGGTGTAAGTGATTTCAGGCCTCAAGTGTACCAACATTTCAATGGGTACGTTTTGTAGTTGCTGAATAGATATTTCTAAATGTTTGGACTACTGTACCTTGCGGCTAACTGCTTTGATGACGTTAACAAGTAGTCGTGAAGACTAGCTGACGTCGACTGAACTGAGAGATTTAAATGTTATTTTTTCCAATGAGGATTTGAATATGTACATATTTTACCGGGACACCGCACCTCTCAAATGTCACGCCATTTTTCGGGTCAAATGTTTATACATTTCATCCTTATGACACCAGAGTGCATGTACGTACATGCACTATACACATGTGGCATTGTTTCTGTGATATACTGTATCTACAAGAGTCTCTTAGCCGTTTGTGAAACTACATTTTAACATTTTCTACGGTTTGAAATCAGAGGACGCTAAAGAGATTATAGCAGTTTTAGAATGAGCACAGAGAGTCAACATAAAAATGCCTTTAGTGTTAGTTGTGTTTACAGTTAGTAACTATATGCATATTTTATTTACCAGTTGACTTGGCTATAAGGCAGCTTCTTTTGTTTGTATTGTTGTAAAAGTAATTTCATTTTCTAGCCAGCTCGAGTAGTTGTTTCTTCATCTTTTTTTTAACAGTTTAAAATTTTAATCAGATTAAAACTAACTTTGCTGGCGATACTCCCGAAGACAAGTTGGTTTCCTGGAAGTAGTTTTTCAAAGAACTACACATGCATTAAATCAACTGCAGATAGTCGGAACAAAATAGGGAAGACTGGCTTCAAGTCGCTTCCAGCTAACAGCCAACAGTTAGTGGATTTTACACGAAGGCACTTCCTGGTAAAGCTTTCCACAGAGTAGCACCTGGGATTGTTTAGAAGTAACCAGTAGAAGCCCTTTGTTGGAAGGTGCCTGGGTCTGCAAAGGTAATGTCCGTCACAGCAGGATGAAACCCAAGATGTACTGCAGGAGTTTATTTCGATTGGCTTGAGGTAGAAAGGTGCTGCTGAGCTCCAAAGTTGTCACCTTGTTCTCTTTTCTCTCTTTTAGGACCTGATGAGTCATCACAGCATAAAAGAAACAAGTTAATTCCAGCTATAAGGGTGAAAAGTTCTTATAAACAGCCATCACAATATAAATGAAATCTGTTTTTACCCCAAGCTCTTTGAATGTCCTCACTGTGTTCTTGACAAGGTAATGAGTTGCACTTTCTCCTGAAAAAGAGAATATGCAGACCAACGTACTAAAAAAATGGGAAGTACATATGAAAGATACATTTTAAAACAACATCTTCAGTGTTCAGTATGTTTAGAAATGATGCAGCACTACCGTATGCAGCCACTCCTCTCTCTGTGCGTGTGAGCAGGTATCTGAAGAGCCTCTGCGTGTATTCAGACTCAGACATGGGCTGACTCAGACTGTGCACAAAGATGGCCGCCCCGCTGTAGGCCTCCAGCACCGGGCTGAGCAGGCGCTGGAGGAAGATGAAGAACTCCTGGTGCTCCGGTAAGACGCTCACCTTATTGAGAGCAAACGTGAGACAGTCGGTCCGTTAAAGCCACGTGAAGCCAAACTGCTAAAGAGGTGGAAAGTTGTTAGTTTGAAGTTTGAATTTATTCACAATACCATAATAATAGTTATAATAATACAATCAAATTAAGTGGGTAGAGTGAATGGGTCCCCCAAGGAAGCTAGGAAAGCTTATAGGTGGGGGCCCATAGTTCATATAAGGGTAGTGGTACAGTCAATGGTGTAAGCAGTTACCATCTGTAAAGAAATGGTGATGGATAAATGCATACAAAGTACACAAAAAAACACTTAACATACATACTTAACATTACATACACATACAATCACACACATACATCCGAGCAGTCCATGAAGAAGCATTTTATATTATATATAGGTTAGTAAAAGATTATTTTTTAGTTGTCTTTTAAACTTGGAGATAGAAGGCAACACCATCATCAATCCTATTCCAAATCTGCAGCCCCTGCAAACAACACTCATACTGGCGCGCACATGTCGGCCACATTTCCCTAATATGAGTGGTTTGATTCTTGTTTGGTACGTGTGCTGAGGACTGGAGATTGGCACAAGACTACTAAATCTAGGGTTGAGCCTGTTGACAATTTGAAACATAAGACAAGCATTATGATAATCGTTTAACTCAGCCAGTCTTAGCAACTCAAAGCGGTGAAATAGAGGGTGGGTGGAGGAATTTATCTCTGACCAAGACAGGGCCCGTATGACTTTCTTTTGTAAAGATACTAGTTTTTTAAGATGGCTTGTGAAGGTGTTGCACCATATCACATTACGTTACGTTTTCTTTAAAGCATCATAAGCGATCACCAACGATCACTTCCATCTTAATCACCACCTGTTCAGCATATTGCCCTCTGGAAAGGAGGTACGGGGCTATTAGGAGCAAAACTGGCTCAGAAATAGCTTCTTCCTACGGATAGTCAGAACCTTCAATGCACGAGTACAACACTGCTTACATGTACAACATTTCAGTATTATTCCCCAGGTGCAATATTATAGCATCATTCATTCATTTATAGTAGTAATATTGCTGTGAAATATCACTCACTCTTGATGTATACTATTATAACATCCCTACCTCTTTCTTATTTATTTTATTTATATATTTAAACTGCAACATAACAGTTGATGTGCAAATAATGTTGTCAGGAAAGTTCTCAATGACAAATAAAGGTCTTGAATCTTGAATATAGAATCAGACCTTTAGGTAGCGGTCTCGCTGCTCCTCTCCGAAGTCACTGTCCTCGTCTTCTTCATCGCTCCTCCAGGAAAGAGGTTCTGAGAACTTTTTGGACCAAGGTTCCTCTGTGGGGCTGGGGCTCAGTTCTTCCTGGTCCTCCTGATGCACAAAAAACTATTTACATAATCTGGACTTTTAAAATAAATGATTCATTACCACAGTGAGTGTTATTTTGTGAACAAGTGGTAGGTTTAGTGTCTTTAAACTCACCTCTGCCACATAGAGGATTCCGTATTGGATCAGCCGAGATACTGCATCATGGAAAATCTGGTAAATTGTCTGGCATGGCTACGGGACAAACGAATAAAATAAAAAGACAAATGAATACAGTTTGTAATAACACTGGTCAAATTGTTACCACAAGACACCTTTGGGAGAGCATTGGAAACAAGCTGAAGTTCTCTTGGTGGCACATGGAGGGCCAACAACATAAAAGGGTAGTGGATAAAATGTTTTGGCAATGTCAAATAAAATAAAGTGTAAGAACATTATGCCTGATTAAGAGTGCTATTAACAAGTGAGAGAAACTGCAACATAACTTTGTATCGTTTCCTTTATCTTGTTTTTATGAAAAGGCAAATTTTTTTATCCTTTGGCTTGATTTGAATATTTTTGTGCTTTTATCTACTTTTTAACTTATCTTGCTTCTTATCTTGGGGCCGTCCTTTTTGTTCTTTGTTCTTTTAGCCAAAGCACTGTCGTCACTTTATCTTGTCCTGGGTTGTTGAGTGTATGGTTTTGGATTGTATGAGGAAGCACTCACTGTAAACCAAATTTACCCAAGGGTACAATAAATCTAATCTAATCTAAATTTGATAAAGAGTAAAGGAAATTAAATCATTATACAAAGTGCTAAAAAGAAGCCCCTCCATTCATTCTTTGTAAAGTGCAGAGTCAGGAAAGATGCTGACATTGTGCAGAACTTACTGGTGCTATAGCCACCTCGTTGGTGAGGAAGTAGGAGAGACCAGCGGCTTTACGGATCAGCCTCTCTTGACTGAGGAGGAGACTCCTGGGATCCTCAGGCTGCTGATCCGACTCTGACTCCATCATTAGCTCTCTCTGCAGTGACAGGATGCTACTCGCTGGAGAGAAATGTTCAAAGAACAATGGTAGAAGAAAAAAAAAATATATATATATATTTTCATTGAACCACATTCTACCTCAGATTGTCAATAATCGGTAATACAGACAAAAACGCTCCCCAGTGCAAAGACAATGTTTTAGATGCTATCAGACAACAGCAACCTGAAAATAATAATTTAATTGTTAATTGAACTGATTTTGTTGCTTGTCACTTTAAAGTGGCTTTGTCTGCACAGAAAACTAAAAGGAAAGTGAACTAATGTCACCGCTTTACCATAATGAACTCTGAACTAGTGTTTACTCTTGTACTTTATTCCAATTCATTTTCGCTATGTTTTATGTATTGGCATCAATAAAAGGATAAACTTATCTCACAACGTACCAATAATTGCATCAGAAATGAAGATATGGAAAAGGCCATTGCAGTAGAAGTTAAGCTCGAAAAGCGCTGGCACCGTCTGATTGGGAGCGATAGTAAACTCTCCGTTGCGATTGGCGCTGCTGGTCACGTTGACGCAGTTCCCCAGGAGGTGGAGGGCACGCATTACCACGTCCTCAGAGTTGCCTGAAAAGCCCAGGTCGAAGTCCCGGGACAAAATCTCCTCCTTCATGTTGAAAAAGTCCTCCACGAGTTTGGACAACACAACCCCCTGGAGCAAAAGAGGAGGGAAACCACAGTCTTGCAAATTCTGAATCAAAAACAAAGATTCTGTAAAAACAAATCCCACCCAAAGATAAGGCTTTTCATACAGGACTGTCTCAGAAAATTAGAATATTGTGATTTTCTGTAATGCAATTACAAAAACTAAAATGTCATACATTCTGGATTCATTACAAATCAACTGAAATATTGCAAGCCTTTTATTATTTTAATATTGCTGATCATGGTTTACAGTTTAAGAAAACTCAAATATCCTATCTAAAAAAAATGTAATATTCTGGAAATCTTAATCTTAAACTGTAAGCCATAATCAGCAATATTAAAATAATAAAAGGCAATATTTCAGTTGATTTGTAATGAATCCAGAATGTATGACATTATTTTTTTTTAAATTGCATTACAGAAAATAAAGAACTTTATCACAATATTCTAATTTTCTGAGACAGTCCTGTATATTTGAATCAGGATTAGACAAACCATTCGATCCTTTTCACTTTCATGCAATAATGTCTGTGTGCCTGCAGAGGGCAGAGTCCCACCACTAATATACAACAGTGGTCAATAGACTAATAGCTGAGAGACATCAGGTGTATTAGAAATGATGCAGTGCTGCACAGTGCTGACTGGACACGATGCATTATGACCTTGAAGTAATGCATCGTGGTCAGAGATTTTGACGAGCAGCACCAGAGAACGTCACCTCATCACATGACAGTAAAACCTTCGGGGAGTGAGGCGGTTGCAGTCAGGGTAGGGCATGTGCTGCAGTTGCTATCCACCGGCTGCACCTACTGGGATCTTGCATCATCTGCTTGAAGTTTTCTATGTCAACACTGGGATTTTCACTTTTGTTTATTGATCTTGAAATCAGGCCTTTGAGAGTTTTTTTTTTTTATGTTTTTGAATAACTTCCTTGTGATGCAATTTGATCATATTTTTACAAGACAGAATTAAAGAAAGTGTGTCTTAGCCAGTATTCCCCTGAGATCAGGCACTGTTGCCGACTTGGTCACGTTACATCCTTTTATGCTCCTCGTCTAACTCTGTTGGCAGCTGTAATCGTCTGTGACGTGAGTTGCAGGTGGCAGAATGTGCATACAAACCCATCTATTTAGCACTATAGTTTAGAATTATGTGACATGTAATGGAGAGAGAAAATGGAACAATTTGAGGAGGAGAAAAAGAGAGAAAGAAAGAGGCGAGGGGGGCACACCATGTGGTGGCAGAACAACAGGAAACGAGAGGAAATGGTGCCAAGAAGCAGATTTACCTGTCTGTGTCTGTACAGCAGCAAACACGCCACAATGTGGGTCGACATGATTGCTGATGACTTATTCGCAGCTATGTGGGGAGGAGAAATGATCAAATGAGCTACACAACAGATCAAATAATAACCACATTCTTAATTGATCAGGATGTTCTAAGAGTAAAACTGGCAGTACCTAGAAGTGTTTTTTTTTCCTTTTTTCACAGCTCACTCAAGCTCAGGCTGAGTATTGAAAGACCAGCTTTAAATCTATTTAATTCAGTTTAATCCATCCGGAGCCAGAAAAGAACAATTTACCATAAAAACAAGACTTCAAACTATAATAAAAAAAAAACAGGGTTCAACTTAGATCAATAATACCTTAGAGTGACAAAAGAATATGCGAGTGTCTGAGGATAAGGGTTACTAGAGGTCATCTGAAGCGTGGTGTGAGCCTAGAGGTGCAAAACATTAGTGATGAAAATTGGTACTGCATTCTTCACCTCGTCTGTTTCTATCCTCCCCATTCTTCCGATTGGCTAAAAACAACATGCCATCCAGCTTGGGGCTCTGCGATTGGCTGAGCTGGAGAAAAGGCTAGAGTAGGAGAATGCAACTGAATGCGCTGGGGAGAACCGGATTTTGTAGTGTTACTCCAGGGCAAAGCACCCCGAGTGATGAGAAGTGGATGGGTTAAAGCTTTGCTGTGTTGGATTTCAATTAAAGGAGCGAGGACGAAGGATAGCGTTTCCTGCGTGCTTCATGTGTAAACAGGTGCACATTGAACCGAGGGATAAAAGGAGATAAAAGGAAAAAAAACTCATTTGAAGCAGCAAATGTGTTTGAATATTTTCAGTAACTGAGATGAGATTCGTAGTAAGGCTGTGAGTATTCGCTCTAAAGGGTGCAACGGAAAATGCAGAGTGTGTGTGATTGTGGGTTTCTTACTGAAGAGCACATGCTTGGCCAGGTTGTTAATAAGCTGCCGTCTAAAGATCTCATCAGCCAGCTCTCTGTCCAGTTGCTCTTCTTGACCATCATACAGCTGTGCATCAGGCCTGGAAGGATGATAACAGAATATGTGTTTCACTGTGACCCATTATGTAGGATTTACATCATTTAAAATGGCTAAAATCACATTTGCAAGGGAGACTAAAAAAAATACAGGATACTGTGAATATAATTTCCCTAAAATATACATATATATACATTTTTAGAAATTCCTTGCTACTAATAATTGCCAATAATAGAATAGAACTACTAATAATAGAGAAAGCAGTCAATTATAACATATTAGCAAAAGTGTTGATTATCACATTATAGAAAGATTCTCCTTCATTTTTGTACAGAACCTATATCAAGGTGATTAATAACATCTTTATTTCATATTTTTAGCTGTGAATAGATGTAAACAACAGGCTTGAACCTTCTTACCTCGTCTAACTTTTCTAAGTCATCTCTTAATGCTGTAATCTATTTTGTCTATGTTAATAAATACCAAATGTCAATATGGCTGTCTTGACCCTGAAACTGTCTTTTGTTTTCCCTTTTATTTCTAGACTTATGGCGCTGTCTCAGTTTATCTGAACAAACTGTATGACACTCAAAGACATGAGGTATTATTGGGCTTGTTCAACAAGGACTCAATGCCATTTGTCTATAAAGAGATAAGATGCGTTTTAACAATCTCTCTTAACACTTTATGGAACCCCAGGCATGGTGGGAGATACTGCAGCTGTCCTTGAGAAAACTCTATACAACTGTCTCAGTTTTATTAAAAGGAACAGTTCTGAGCTAAAGTAATCTCAGCCGTTGCAAAGTCGATTGCTGTTTTTGGACGCCAGATGACAAGACGCTGCTGTGAAGCAGCAGGGGGGTCAAATCGAGTTAGGACATGAAAGTCGTCACATCTCAGACTTAAGGACATCTGGACTGTGCGAAAGCGCTGCGCAGGTTAAGAGATCACTAACGTTGAGACACTTACTGTGCAGAAATAATAGTGGGCATCAAGGCTTTCTCCAGGGACACTGGTGGTGGAATATGGCGGCTCCTTTGGGAATCCAAATACTCCTACATGTGATGCAAAACAAGTGTCAAACTTTTTAAGACGTACTGATTTATGAACCAGAAACCATTAAGGAGGCATTTTAGCATTTGCAAAGTAGTTTAAAACTTTCCAACAGTTTGAGATCAAAACAATTACTTGAAAATCTACACACAAGAAAAAAAGAATCCGTCATGATTTCTGTTTTTCTAATTGTATCACATCTAAAACCGACATGATCAATAACCTTTAGGGAGAAAGGCTGGTTGAAATCAACACGGACACAGCCGTAGTTCTTCCTCAGCATCCTGAACACTCCACATGCTATTCCCCACCAGCTCTCGTTCTTCTTGGGTTTGCCCTGAGGAATAAACAGGTTCAGACAACAAGACTTCAGGCTTGGAAATCATCATAAAAAACATAAATGAAAGCACAAAGCTATCCACCTTTAAAACAAAAGTCTGGTGCCAAAAATATGTGTATATCTGCTCCAAAAAATGTCAGTAGCTTTGACCTTTACATGATTACAGAAAGCATCTCCGTCTCAGCAAAGCAACACCTACTCAAAAAAGAAGAGACATAAAACAACGTACCAGCTGCTCACTATTGTAGTTGCCTTCAATAATGCGGTCGTAGGAGATGCCGACTGGTACCACCAGCACATCTCTGATGGCCCCCGTGCACACAGTGTCGACCACGATGGACAGCATGCCTGCCCGCGGAGGGAATGGCTTACCACTGCGGGACCGAGTACCCTCCAAGAAGACTTCCAGAAACTGCTGCTGACGCAACAATTCCTCTATATACTGGAACACGGAGACAGAGAGAGAAACGCACGCATGAAAGGGATGGGACTCAGGTGAACTTAACGGTTGATTTGAAAAGATTTGAAAACACTGACCCAATAATTGAGCATGCAGTCACATGCAAAAGTTTACACTTCCTTTATGTTATCTTTGTGTAAAGACCTAATAAAAATGATTTGATTTTTGTGGGTGTTAGTATAAAAGAAATACAGCTATCTATGTTCTGCAGTGAGCAAATTTGCTCAAAGATCAGACCTCGGAAAATTCCAAGAACTGCATGTTGGACCCTGAAGATGTTAAATGTCTGAGTGCATGAAAACAAAAGGCTGAACAAGTTTGGTTTCTTTGATGGGATTTTCAGGAGAAAGTCTCTTCTGTTGAAAAACTAAATAAAAGCATGACTGAGGTTCGCAGAGCTGCATTTGAATACACCACAAGACTTCTAGAACAACATCCTGTAGAAGATGGATATCATATTGTTTATCAAGAATTGTTATTTTCAGTGGAGGGGTGATGATTGGGTGTCGTTTTAATAGCCACAGGACCTGGGTACCTTTCAGTCACAGAGTTGAGCGTGTACTCCTCTGTATACCCAAATATTGTTGAGACGAATGCGAAGTCAGCTGTCCAACAACTAAAGCTTGGTCTAAATCAGCTCATGCAATGCAACAGGTCAATGATCTGAAACAAACTGGCATCCAAATGTAAAAGAATCAAGGTTTTGGAGTGGTTCAAAGTCTAGACCTCAGCCTGATTGAAATGATGTGAGAGTTGTGCATATAAAACAAATATACACAAAGCTTCACAAGCATGTGAGAGACTAATAAAGTCATGCAGGAGACATGACTTTACTTCCAGCTATTGATACAAACTACTGTATACAATCTATATTATTTATGAGTTCTCGAATCATGTGGGTACTTCGTTGGACCAATATATATATTTTTTTTTTCTCGTTTTTATTTATTTTTATAAGCAAAAAAACCCAGACTCAGTGGAAAAAAAGCTATATGTTGTTCATCTGAGGTCGTATTTGCCTAGTACTGAGACCCACTAGGACAAAATTATTTTCATTATGTTTTCACACACAGACACACACAAAACACAGGATTAAAATCTACAAAACTTTGCACATGACAGTAATGAAGCCTTGCAGCTGTTATGTTATACAATTTAAATACAGGTTAAAACTGAGCGATGGTAATCCACTTGTTTGACTGCTTACATGCATAGCAGGGAACTGCCATCCGCAGATAGACATGCTGTGTAAAGATATTCCCCAGAGTCAGATACACACAGCTGTCTCTTGCTAAGAAAACATTTAAGAGAAGAGAATGTTTTGTCCTCAAATAGACCACTTACTGTGCAACTGGGTTCAACTTGTTAAGACAGATAAAAAGGCAACTCATTGATACAACACAAAGTACACAGTCTGGTGTTGATTATGCATAACTCCGTCTTAAGATATAAACTATCAGTAACACTGCAACGCTGATAGACTCAAACAATTTGGTAAATCTCTCACTTTTTTGAAGCACGTTTAGAACATTTGTATTTTTCTTGGGGATTTTTTAAGTAGTTTTTGATGACAAAGCAATAACATTTACAGTAGTAATGCTTCATAGTAGTTATACTACAGCTTTTCTGCATAACAGAATCTGCATAATCCGTCTGAAAATAGTGTTAAGATTTAAGCTTTGGTTTAATTGGATTCTCTATTTTTTTGGGCAACCTCTTGATCCGTAAAAACGCACTTCTATTAGATGCAAAGGCTTGCACAACTGACCAAAATGAAAACGTTGTATTTGCTGTGTGATACGTGGCTGCATCTAACCAGATATAGAAAAGATGCATCAGTCTCTGATAATTCACAGACAGCAAAGCGCGCAGGGCTTTATTCCGTCACTACGAAGTGGCACGTTGTGACCATTTCTTTGAGATAGTAGAAACAAATGCTGTGATCAAGTGCGGCGGACCCAAGAGAACAGCAGGAGTCGACTAATCGGGGCACAGATAAGACTGAAATGACAATAACATTAAGTATATCCAACCATGTTGTAAAAGAAGAGTATAGTTGTGTTTAAATGTATAATTTGAAAGAAAAGCCGAGTTAAAGTGATAATCTGACTAGTGGAAGCAACACATGTGCAGCTCTCTGATAACTGTGCATATCTCAAAGTTACAGCAATGTAGTAAAGTTTGAGTGACTGCTTTGGCAGATAAAATCTCTGGAAGTGCTGGATTATATGCATGCAATAATTCTAGCCAGATATTAAAGAAACCAAATGAGACAACACTATGTAAGAAAAGCTTTTAACTCTGTCAATGTTCTACACTTAAAGAGCACATGGAGCAGAAAAGATTGATCACAACCAGCTCTTACTGTCTGTAGAAGAGAGCGGTACAAAACGTCTTTTTTCCCGTCCCCCGTTTCCTCCATCCTCCGCCTTATAAAGAATCCTCCAAGTTTACGGATCAGGGTGCTGGGACAGAGATAAAAGAAAAAAGAAAAGAAGAAGAAGATGGTTTTAATCTTTTATACGAAATATCATCAAGATCATTTTCATTAATATAATCTAGTGCTGACTTAAGCATTTTTAAAATCGTGATGTTTGCAACTAAGTGGGGCTGAAAATCCAAATATTTCGACATAGTATAATACAAATCAGGTCAAAACTTTGGGATCAGGTTCCATGCTAAATGGACCAATTGTTAAGAGATTGTAATAGACCTCTTTTGCTCTTCGTGGAGAATTTCTCCACATCAGCCAAAGCCAGCTCAACCACAACTGGTTAATACTTCTCAGACCACAAAAGCCCCCAGAAAGCTTCAACCAGCCAAGTTCTGCCTCTTTCCAACACATTCTGCTTATTCATATACAGACATCTGTTCACAGAGACCAGGTGTGACAGTGACGTAGCAGTGTCTCTGTACTGTAATGATTTCTCTTGAAATATTGTGATACTTTTCCTAAATAGGCTGTTATGTTGATTCAATTCAATTCAGTTCAATTCAATAAATTTTTTCTATTTATCCCTGAAGGAAATTAATAAAAATTATAATGATAGCAACATATTTAGTTTTTTGAAAACATCTTTATTCCTTAAAAGTCATCCTATAGATGGTTTAACTCCATCTATGTTCAAAATAACTATCTGTCAGGGTAATAATACATTTGGGGTTACAATCTACTACAAGTTGGCTTTTAACTTCCTCTTTTATGTTCTGGGATTAAAACAAAATTACTGAGATTAAAAATGAAACTTTTAGCTGAAACTTTACACCACAGTTAGTGGCTGTTTACCTTAGGATGGGTATGCTCAGATTGTTTCCAGCGGCGATATGTGGGGCTTTAATGTTATGACAGAACAGGATCAACGTGATGAGCAGGTAGTCGATGTGGGATTTGTGAACGGGGAGGAAGACCATGGGCACATTTTGCTGTGAAAACAATTAACACATGATTTTAAACATAAAAAAAAAACAAAAACATAATAAACACTGTCTTGTTGTCACCTTCAATGACAAATGGATTTGGCAGATTAGAAGATAAAAATGCTTACTACAGATCAAATGTAATTAATTACTGGCCATAAGGTAATGTGACCACTTCTATAAAAAAAAAAGTTATGCCACTTTGTTGGTCATTTCAAGGATGAAAGACTTCAACAAGGACTTTAGACATTATTACTGATGCCAGTAAATGTTAAAAAGTTTATAAGACTGTTTCCTTTTAATCTGTCCAGCGAGGCAAATAATTCACAAGAGCTAAACATTAAAGACAGTTACCAATCCCTTCAGGGCTCACACGACATCTGAAACTGTTTTTTAAAAAAACCCCAAGAGCTTCCACTCAGAGTTTACTGTTCTATGTTAGTAAATTAAATGTTAAAATGTTTGACTGTACAATTTCAAAAGACTGAATAGGTATGGGGCTTTTTTTTGTTGTGCATCAGGTATTTCGCGCTGACCTCTGTGGCCGCCTTCTTGACCATTTCCAGTTGTCCTTTATGGATCTGGATGCTCCAGAAGAAACCATTAAACAGCCTCAGGAGTACCCACCCTGTTAGCCTGAACAAAAAAGAGAAGTCAAAATGTAGAACAGAAATTAAGAGGGTATTTTTGTTTTACAGTGAAAAAATTTAAATAAAAGCAGCAGAAACATGAAGCTTGGGCTAAACTGACTGAATAGAAAGAGAAAAAGAAAAATCCCAATACCTAATAAATGCTGGGGAAACGTTGGCCACCATCTCTTGTAGGAAGGATCTGGCTTTCTGCTTTACTTTACTGACCGCTTTGGGCTCCTGGCCAGGGTGACTGGCTGCGGCTTCCAAATCTGTGGCCACTGTCACGATTGCCGCCTCAACCCTGCCAACAGCAAGCACAGAACACAAACATGAAACAGAACAATCACTGAAAATATCTGGTTGAAGTTCTGTTAATAATTGGACTTTTAAATCTCTTTATCTTAACCTTATTTTACTGCCTCTATTGTTCAGGGACTACGGTTCCTTACAATGTCTCTCAAAATGTCACACAGACTCCTACCTGCTGCTGTTGAGCACCTTGTCCACCACGTTTCTGGTGAACATGTCCTTGTGGACGTCCCTCTCCATGACAAACAGCACATAACTCAGCCTGCGCGCTAACCAGCCCCGCTGCCTGTGTGGGAATTAAAACAGACACAACATGATGCGATGACCACTAATAATTCAATTAAACACAGAAACCGGCAGTGCTGCATTAATGATAGTAGTAACTGTATAACTATGTGTGAAAAGATGTGATCAACATGCACCCTCACACATTAATACTTAGTAAATAAAGCGTGGTTTAAGTGTTAATATAAAAAAAGGACTGTGTTCGGTCATTTCACACAGGTGAGCTGACACATCCACACCACACAGCGTTCCCAAGAACTGCAAAGGATGCGTTGATGTCAGCTTTGTTTCGTCCTGCTGAGATTTTAATGACTCTTCAGCAAAAAATAACCAAAGTACACTCATACCGACTGAAGTTCACCTTGATCCAGGATTTCCGCCTACATGCTGAAATAATTAGGATTAAAAAGGATACGGTACTTCAATGTCTCTTCTGAAGTTTGGACGATAACAGCAAACAGCACTGCTATCCATTCCAAACTACGCTAGTGTAAAGTTTGGAAGCTACATTAATTCCTTGAAATTTAAAAAGAAAAAAAAGACAAGTCCTGATATTGATGAGATATTGATGTGTGTTTATCTTGTTTTGGGTTAAAGTTTTATGGTATCTTTCCAAATTTAGTTTGATGAGGTCCCTCACCAAACGCCTATGTGTGGTGTTCACTGACAAACACTTTAAATAATTCATCGTACTACCTATCCACTGTTTCACAGATCCGCCCCTTTGACTTTAAGCCATTTATTATACAACAGGTTGTTAACAAACCAGCACCTGCATGAAATGTATTGGTTGTGAAATTGAATGCAGTTTCCACAGCATTTTAACTCTAATGCTTTGTGAAATACCCTGAACGTTGAATAAAACTTCCACGGGATTTGGCTCAATGCTAAATACTTTGGAAGCGAGACAACGCGCAACCAGTCGATCTGGATTAGTTTCGTTACCTTGTGTGGGTCTCATTGATGTAGATGACATTACGCAGCCCTAGAGACGGAATGCTGGGCTTGAACAGTTGTTCCTGAAACAATACCAAAAATGTATATGAACAAAAGGAGGAAAAACTTGAGTCCTTTAGCCTTTCACATTCGAATTAACTCTTCATTTTAGTTTTAATGTTGCCGTGATAAACTCATGACGCTGGAGCTTTAACAGAGGTCTCACAAATTTTTACAAAAACATGTCATGCATGTTTTTTGTTTTTTTTCTTAACAGCCTAGAGAAATATTGAGGCCAATATTTTAAAGCATCATCTAGAGAAAGATTTTAAGAACTGTCAGGAACACTTAAACCTTTACAAATCCAGTAGGCAACCAAACAATGAGACAATGATTCAATCAGTCATAATCAGCTGTTATTGACTGAGGCTGCTAAATGCATGATGGCCATTCTCTTCTGTTTTAGACTTTAACAGTAAAAAGAACAACATCTCAGAATTTGACCAGAGTTCAGAAAATGAGCTCGGGTAAGAGATAAATAGCAGCAGCGCGACTTTACCCAGCTCTGCGGTGTGCAGGAGTGACAGCATCGACCCACGAAGGGTCTTTTTCTGTTGAGCAGGCCCTCCTTCCACGTGCTGGCGACACAACGCAGGACTGAAGGACTGGTGCTGCGGTCCTCGAAACACAGCAACGCACAAAACTCAGTTAGGATCAAAGGAAATTACACATTCTAAAGAAATGTGCGACTATTTGCCACTTTTGCGCCGATAAGAACGCAACGTAACCATTCATTTACGCTGGTTACTTACTGACTCTTCGATGGGATGTTTCCAGCGGTTACACCACTGCTCCCCATTGTTGACCTGCAGCAACAGGCCATCTGAAAGCTCCATATTCTTGGCTCCCCTTTCCCCTCCCTCAAGATCAAACACACAGGCTGCCGGCAACCTGCCGAGATAAAGAAAAATAAATAAATCATACACTTACATTTTCAATTATCTGAACACAGAGGTTCATGCGGGAAAATATGCAGTTTTTAATTTGATAAGCAAATGCGTCATCTGTTATTTCTCCTATCTGTGAAAGTCATTCAAATATCTGATCATCCACTGAAGAAAGGATTTATTTAATTACTTCTATTAATTCATTCAAACTCAGAAGCACTAATGGTGCCTGTACTAATTCTGGTCTGACAGAAATCTAAAATGTGCAAACTCTGAACTCACATAAACAAATTACTTTTATTATTTGTAGTAAGAATATAAAGACACTCCAATGCCATGCATGGATGTCTGGCTGGAGGGTTTTGAGAAAGAAAAGATACTTCATGATATAAGATATCTGAAATGTGAAAGTTAAAAAGATTAAGTGGGTTTTATACAGTATTACACAACAATTATGCCGTCGTAATGACATACTGAAGAATATACCACACCAAACTGGAATGGGATTTACTTTCTGAAGAAATGTTGTCAAACAGCTGACAGTATTTGTGCCGGTGCAGGGTTACTGTTGCTCTATAAGTCTGAGGGAGACTGCAGATAACCAGGCCACTATGACAAAAGCGTTGCAGTTTCTGTCCTCACATATTTAATTTTTCCTGTTGCGGTCATAGTAGATGATACACACAAAGTATAAGAAAACTGGATTGTCAAAAGGGGTCAGTGACCGAGAGTACTCCAGCTGATGGGGTGACTTTCTGGAAGCAAACCAGACACATTAAAGAATGAAGGAGGCGGTGAGATTAGGTAACAGGTGAACTCGGCCTTAATGAAGCAGTACAGTTTCTGATATCACCGCTCATTTTAACTCCATCTTAATGTATATAATTACCATAACAATTGTTATTACTTGGTTTTCTTTTCTTTTAGAACTGCATACAGTTTTGGAGGCACATGTCAGAGCTAAGAGACGAATAAGAAAGGTTGATAAATTATAAAGTGGCACTTTAAAAAAAAATCCATATTTATTAAGACCAGGACCAGTGAAATTTTGCCTTCCTCTCAGATTGAATTAAAGAGAAAAATCTCACACTGTACAGGAGAACTGACTGTACATAGAGGCTACAGTGTGTGCAGTGTTGGGTTAATCCGTCTCGCACCCTGCTGCAAGCTGTCTGCAGCAAGCAGGTCAAACAGGAGAAGTCTTTGTGACAGATGGGCAGTGCAGATAAACAGCACCGCGGACAAAGGCAGGGAGATCCAGGCTGTTGTCTGCGGGAGCTCACGCCGGGCTGGTGTGGGTGAGTCACGGCAGCAGTTCCTCCCTCACATCCAGTATACAGGACTGTCTCAGAAAATTAGAATATTGTGATAAAGTTCTTTATTTTCTGTAATGCAATTACAAAAAACTAAAATCTCATACATTCTGGATTCATTACAAATCAACTGAAATATTGCAAGCCTTTTATTATTTTAATATTGCTGATTATGGTTTACAGTTTAAGATTAAGATTCCCAGAATATTCACATTTTTTGAGATAGGATTTGAGTTTTCTTAAGCTGTAAACCATGATCAGCAATATTAAAATAATAAAAGGCTTGCAATATTTCAGTTGATTTGTAATGAATCCAGAATGTATGACATTTTTGTTTTTGTAATTGCATTACAGAAATTCACAATATTCTAATTTTCTGAGACAGTCCTGTATAGTGTTAGACATGCTGCACAATCAGCCTCAACCACGATGGGCTCGCAATAAAGCCCGTGCTGCCACGAGTCAACTAAACCTTTAAAAAGGGCCAACGTGAAACGACCAGATTAGATTGAAGGCACTGAGACCTAAAATTACCAGATTGAAGATCACTCTTGCAAGACACTCCTTTCAGCATGTCAATGTCAATGTAAAGTTACTCGCCTAATGTCAGATTGCCGTGCGGTAAACGAGCCTAATTAGAACCGGCTGTAGGTGACGGAGACCTCACGCCGATGTGATGTAGTGTGAGCGAGATTTAGAATAAAGTTCTTGTTTCCGCGGAGTTTGCTGCTGCTGGAGCGGCTAGCATCAGCTTTAGCCCCCTATTAGCCGAACCCGCAGCAGACAAATGTCACCTACCTTGTATATTGTGTTACGCTGACTCATATCTCAAAAACATGCTCGTGGACAAAACAAATCCGCCATGCCGCAAAGGTTTTAAGCACAAGGTCCCCTCCGCCGGGAGAAGAGGACAGAGGTGTGAGACTGGAGCTGCGTCAGGAGCAGAACTCGTGCTGGTCTGACAGCAGCCGGCCGGTGTTCTGACGATCCTCGCTCCCTGCCGAGAAATGCTGCTACTTTGTGGCTCTGCGCATGCGCACAGCCGGCCGGTGTTCTGCCCATCCTTGCTACCCGCCGAGAAATGCTGCTACTTTGTGGTTCTGCGCACGCGCACAGTCGATTTTCAAAGTTTGCATCATTTCTTTGGCACGATGTAAAATTGATAATATGGGATGTAACCAAAATTACAAAATTCAACAACTGGTCAACTTAATGATTCTTGTTGCTAAGTTTCACATTCATAAGGCAAAATTCTCCAAATCCTGTCCATCCTTAGTTCCCTTTAAAGTTGATTTCAAAATGTATTTTGAGACAATACAATTGGTTAATAACAAAAAATGTAATACAACTGTCAACCTCATAAAAGAAATGTTTACGGAAATCTGAATGTTCCTTTTATCATTTAATGTAATTGTTAATGTCACGAACTACTTGCACTTTATTGTAGCTTTTTTTGTGAAGAGAACAATTTTATATTTTTACAAAACTATAATGATTCCTATGTATGCTTGTTTATTATTATTATAATTTTTTTATTATTATTATTATTATTATTATTATTATTATTATTATTATTATTATTATTATTATTATTATTATTGAGTGATGCATGCCATTTATTTTAATGTTATTGTATTTTCTGGAATTGAAATAAAGTTTCATACAAAAAAAATGATAATATGGATGTTGAGTATTTGATCCTTCAAAATACACTACCCATGACATGAATTGCATTACACTTTGTGAACATTTTACGATAAAGAGGGAAAAAAACAACAATTCTATGGCTTTATTTGATATTCATTCAGTCATTGGCCTTTATTTAACCAGGCAGGTCATTAAGAACACATTCTTATTTACAATGACGGCCTGGCAAGAGACAAGGGCCACTCGGGGGAAAAGGAAGTGGTTTAGGGAGTAAAACACAGTAAAATTGTAGCTCTACAAAGGTAGAAAACCATTAGGTAGCATTTTTTTTGGCAAAGCAGCAGAAATTGGCAGAACACCGGCGCTGCAGCTCCACCCGCGGACACCAGGGGGCGTTGCGGCGCCCACGTCACCAAGCACTACATCTGTCATAATAATGATATTAATAATGTCATATTTATTTCTGTATTGTTAATATTTCATATTAATAATTTATTTCTGTATTTCTATGTTATCTTTTTAATCACGTCATCACTTTTTATTTGTTTATCTATTATTATTGACCCGGCCGTCATTTATTTTTACCCTTGACGTATATATTGTAGATTCTGTATTTTAGTGTACATTCGATTTCAGCTTTTATTTAGAAGGCCCGAAATACTAATAGGAAAATACGTGCTTTATTCCAAAGCGTCTCTATCCCTTACTGCTTATTGGAATCAATGTATTAAAAATATTAACTGGATGAAAGTGTGGATGCTCCCTCATACATTTTTAATTGTAAACAAGGTTAAGGAGGTATCCTTCAAAATTATCCATAAGTATTACCCGGCCAGTCATATGCAGAAATTTAAAAAAACATTAATACAAAGTAATTTTGTGACCTTTATCCAGAAACTGTTTTACATATGTTTTGGTATTGTTCTTACACAAAAACATTTTGGGCAGACCTCGTAGATTTATTATTGATCATCTCACAAGATTTTTCTTTGTTTTGGGAAAATGTTGTGTTTGGCTTCCTAATATGTCCTAGAGAAAAAGAAAAATGTTACTTTTTAATAAATCTATTTTAAATTTTGGCAAACATTGTTACATACAAGTAAATTCATTAACAAAAAACCTTGTTTTGTTGTGTTTCAGAAGGAAATGGATATTTATTTTAAATCACTTATTGATTCTTCTAATCAAAAGGCTATTAAGACTGTAAATATTTGCACCCTTTACAAAGTTTTTATATAATCCACTGTGACCCCTGGCTCTTCTGTTCTCGGTTCACTCTACGTTGTGATCTTTATACTGTATATTGTGATCGTTGTCAATAAAGATTTATTTAAAAAAAAAAGCTTTTATTTAGAAGAGTTGTCATTTTTTTGTTGGTGTTGCGAACTAAAAACTTGAGAAAAACGACGTTATTTCAACGTTAAGTCAACGATATATGAAAAAAGAAAAAAACATTCACTGAAAAAAGTCCAATTGCGTGCTTTAGTGATCAGATAAATGTACAACACATTTATCAGACCGTACCATTGTGCAAGAACGTGGGTTGTAACGATTTATGATTTATAAGAACCATTTGCCTAAAATACATTATATGTGATAGCCAATGATTTAATAAAACATTTACGAAGCTGTAACACGTTTATAGCCGGTCGTCGGCTGTATTTAGGATGTAGTGATTCCCCCATGACCGTAATGGTAGCGACCACGTGACCCAGTTCCTGCGTGTGTATCGAGCTAGCAGCCATGAGGTGAGGCAGAGAGGGATTTATCATATAATTGTGCATTTTTGGCTTCAGGTTCTTTAAGCGTGTTTGGCTTTTAATTTTAAGACTTCAGTGGAAACTTGGGTTTTGGCTTTGTCGTAGTAAAAAGGCGTATTTCTCACTAGATTACTCGTTGGGTTTGTGTTGGTAAGCTAACAAAGCTAAGTAGCCGAGACTTGTCAACATGTTACAAAACACCAGCGAACCGGCTGATGTCTCGGTTTTTATGCTTATTTTTCTATATCAGTGGAATAATTTGAGGGCAATTGGAAAACCTGTTATAATTAAAACCAGACACAAAAATCTAAAATGATACAGATTAAATTACCGTCACCTTCATCGAGATGAAAAGTAAATTATATGAGATAATTTAGGTGTACACCAGTGAACCAGTCTACCAACAAATCCAACAACATTGTGGTAGTTTACACAATTATTGCTTTTTTGTTAAACCATCCCTAAACATAATTCCCTCAATAACCATGTCTAACTCATACTCCTGCACCTTTCCCTTTTAAAAAAAATTGTATACAGGACTTTATCAGATAATTAGAATATTGTGATTTTCTGTAATGCAATTACAAAAATAAAAATTTCAAACATTCTGGATTAATTACAAATCAACTGAAATATTGCAAGCCTTTTATTATTTTAATATTGCTGATCATGGCTTACAGCTTAAGAAAACTCAAATATCCTATCTCAAAAAATAGAATATTCTGGGAATCTTAATCTTAAACTGTAAACCATAATCAGCAATATTAAAATAATAAAAGGCTTGCAATATTAAGAACTTTATCACAATATTCTAATTTTCTGAGACAGTCCTGTATATGTTAATAAGAGCTGTCATTTGTCTATTTACTGTACAGTGAGCGAAACAACCGGAGTCAAATTCCCTGTCTTGTTTGACCTGACTTGGCCAAAGAAACCTGATTCTGATACTTTAAAACATTTTGAAACTATGCTTGTGACTGGACTTCTCATCAAGTTGAAGATGAAACTATATCTTTCCAAACTCAAATAATGCAAATTAAATTGTATCTTAGTTCTGCCAGATTGATTTCATAGGCCACGTAAAAAGCTCAGTAGTGTTGTATGTATAATTAATATGTATCCTTGTCTTCGTTTATGTCTTTGCTCATCAGTCCAGCACTTTAAAACCAACATGTACATTTTTTCTTTTAATATTATTTGTTCTTTTGTATTGCACCCAATCACCACAACAAATTCCTTGTGTGTGTTAATCTACTTGGCAATAAACTTCTTGTTTATCCAGCATGCTCAGGCTCCAGAAACGCCTGGCATCCAGCGTTCTGCGCTGTGGCAAGAAGAAGGTGTGGTTGGATCCAAATGAAACCAATGAGATTGCCAATGCAAACTCCCGTGAGTTATTTATTTTGCTGTGTAAAGTACCCCAAATACCCCCTCAGTTTTTCATTTGTGTTCTTTAACCCCATTAATCCTCCGCTGTTGTTGAACTGTGACTGCGTTGTAGGCCAGCAGGTCCGAAAACTGGTGAAGGATGGATTGATCATTAAGAAACCTGTGACGGTTCATTCCCACGCTCGCTGCCGCAAGAACACATTGGCACGCCGCAAGGGACGTCACATGGGTTATGGTGAGTGACTGTTGAATTGTAATGTCCTTTATAACCAGGGGTGCACATGCCTGGTGTTATGCATGTTTTAGATGCTTCCTTGCTTCAACACACCCTGATAGGCCTGGCTATGTCACCAACAGACTTGTGCAGACCGTGATCACCAACTGATGATCATTAATTATAGCACTTTTGCACTAGGACTTACTCGGCCCGACTCGGCTCGTCACGCCTCTACTCGTTTGTTTTTCCACAGCCAGGGTAGAAGTGGGCAGGTTGGGGTGAAGCTGCTGTGACGTACTCGATTGCGCAACCGCTTTGTTCATGTCGGCGCTGATGAGAAATCAGCTGGAGCCGCGAGCGGCTGAGAGTAAAACAGCCCATCTACATCCATTTTTTAATTCTCTCGTCAGTCACCAGGTTTATGAACATCTGCACCTCAGAGTTGGATCACCAAACAGACGTTTTGCGCTTTATAATAAAATCGCAGCGAGCCGCGGGTCGCTCTCGCGCTGACTCCCGCTTTCTGATTCAAACGTCTGCCGGCCCCGACCAATCAGTGGCGCGGAGGGTGGTGACGTCAGAAATAGTCCCGGCTCAGCCCGCAAAGAACCTCGCCAGAATGGTTACAGAAATAGTATCGGCTTGGAGCAGCTCTACCCGTCTCAGCCCCTAGTGCAAACGTGCAAGACGGGGCTGCGCCGAGCCGGGCGGAGGCGGGACTAGTGCAAAAGCGCCATTAGAATCAGGTGTGTTAAAACAGGGACACATCTAAAACATGCAGTAGATGAGCCCTTGAGCACTGACTGTGCAGCCCTGTTTATAGTATTTGCTCTAAAGAGACTCTGCAAAGTTATGTGAGTAGTCTTAAGCCTGGATTAAGGTTCTGCGCACAACGCCATCGTGAATCCTTCGGACTTCTCCGTCCCTCCATTTCGCCGTGGTGCAATACCCCCCGAGAGCGCTAGGGGGGTGCGTTCTTTTCCTGAATGGTTTATCCGACTTTTCCGGTCACAGTGAATCAAAGAGATAAGGACAACTATTGTGCAAAAAACAAAAACAAAAAAAATCACACACACACAAAGAAAAGAGCGCTGAAAGTTCACGACTGCTCCACGAACCGGAACCGGAAATGCGTTGCTACCAAGCAAACCAATCACAGCCCTCTCGGTCTGCGTTGGGTCTGCGTCGCCTCGACCCGTAGTTACAATTTTTGGGAGGTGCACGTCAGGCATGGCGTGGCGTGCACATCGCTGTGCAACCTGCGGCGCCGCTCGGCGTCGACTTAACGCAGAACCATAATCCAGGCTTTACTGTAGTCCATATTTATACATGTTTTTACTTACACTTGTAACAGGTTGTGAATGACCAGTGATTTTAAAGTAAATAGTAAATGTGAACTTGCTGCTTTTATCATTGATTTAATATACGTCTTTCCCAGGTAAGAGAAAGGGTACAGCCAATGCTCGTATGCCAGAAAAGTTGTCATGGATGCGGCGCATGAGAATCTTGCGTCGTCTTCTTCGCCGCTACAGGGAGTCCAAGAAAATTGACAGGCACATGTAAGTGTGAATCTTGCTAGTCATTACTGGTGTTGCTGTAGTTTTGAAATTTTTGGGATGAAGATTTTTTTCAATCCAAAGTGGTGTGTCCATCGTTTTTTTTTTAGGTACCATAGTCTCTACCTGAGGGCCAAAGGTAATGTATTTAAAAACAAGCGCATCCTGATGGAGCACATTCATAAACTGAAGGCTGATAAGGCTCGCAAGAAGCTTTTAGCGTAAGTTGATCTTGATTTGTTTATTATTTCCCTTCTGAGTTCTCATATTTGATCATTTGTGACATGAATTTCCTTGATTGTCCTCAACTTTAACACTTTAGTGACCAGGCTGAGGCTCGTCGCACAAAGACAAAGGAGGCTCGTAAACGCAGAGAGGAGCGACTCCTGGCCAAGAAAGAAGAGATCATCAAGAACTTGTCAAAGGAAGAGGAGAGTGCAAAGAAATAAAATCCAAATGAAAAAAGGAAAATCTTTCAGGTTCAGCTTTTTGTTAATAAATCTGGCCAACATAAATTGTCATGTTGTTATCATTTATTGGTCTAAATGAGAGAGTGAAAGGTGGAGCATGGGAACTATGCTGTTACTCCTGAGGTGTAGTGATCTTATCTAAAGCTATTACATACGTAGAGCAACATTTCCCTTACTTGTTGAAAAATGTTATGGTTGAAAAAAGATCACAGGAGGAGCTGAAAAGGACTTGGGAAAAGATGAGCACCCTGAAATAAGTAACCACACTCGCACTAAGCTGTGACCTTCATATTATTAATGGTATATTAAAAGCCTTTCACAATTAGAGCATAAGGTACATAAAATATTATCTTCATTCATAAAGGCTGTCTCTTTTTATATAATAAGAGGCATATAAAGTAATAATCACCAGAATTGTTCATTGTAAAAGCTAAAGAAAAAACATCTTAAGTGAAGGACGTCACAAGCTGTCAACTTATGCTACCAAGACTGCTGTCCTCATTTATATGAATCGCAATATAACTACAGACATAAGTAAACATTGTTTTGAAACCTATAGCTGCAAGACATTGTGGTACAGAATTATTGCCTTGGTCTTTTAAACTAAAGGATGTTGTTTTCTATGTCAACAGAGAAAATAAGGAACCGGAAACTGTATCCTAAGCAAAAAGGACAATCAAATGCAGATTTATTTTTTTAATAATTAATTTTGGGTAAAATGGGAGGGGGGGCAGGTGGAGTAGTCTTTTTGGTTTTCCTTAAAAAGAATCCGTATACATTACATTAACTCATGGGAAAGAAAATTTAGATGAGTTCTTGCAACTAACCAAAAGGTGGCAGCAGAGCGTCAAACAACGCTGAGCCAAGTTAGACCTTCATGGGCTTCAGTTGGTCATTATCCAATGTACAGTGGGGCAAAAAAGTATTTAGTCAGACACAAGTTGTGCAAGTTCTCCCACTTAAAAAGATAAGGGAGTACCTGCGATTTTCATCGCAGGTATATCTCAACTATGAGGGACAAAATGGGGAAAAAAAAAAAATCCAGAAAATCACATTGTCTGATTTTTAAAGAATGTATTTGGAAATTATAGTGGAAAATAAGTATTTGGTCAATAAGAAAAGTTCATGTCAATACTTTGTTATATACCCTTTGTTGGCAAGACAGAGGTCAAACGTTTTCTGTTAGTCTTCACAAGGTTTTCCTCACTTGCTGGTATTTTGGTCCGTTCCTCCATGATCTCCTCTAGAGCAGTGATGTTTTGGGGCTGTCGCTGCAACACGGACTTTTAACTCCTTCCAAAGATTTTCTATGGGGTTGAGATCTGGAGACTGGCTAGGCCACTCCACGACCTTGAAATGTTTCTTACGAAGCCACTCCTTCGTTGCCCGGGCGGTGTGTTTGGATCATTGTCCTGCTGAAAGACCCAGTCACGTTTCATCTTCAATGTCCTGCTGATGGAAGGAGGTTTTCACTCAAAATCTCACGATACATGGCCCCATTCATTCTTTCCCCAGTCGTCCTGGTCCCTTTGCAGAAAAACATCCCCAAATCATGATGTTTCCACCCCCGTGCTTCACAGAAGGTTTGGTGTTCTTTGGATGCAACTCGGCTTTCTTTCTCCTCCAAACACCACAAGTTGTGTTTCCACCAAAAAGTTCTATTTTGGTTTCATCTGACCATATATCATTCTCCCAATCCTCTTCTGCATCATCCAAATGCTCTCTAGCAAACTTCAGACCTGGACATGTCCTGTCTTCAGCAGGAACGTCTGTCCCTGCAGGATCTGAGTCCCTGATCGTAGTGTGTTACTGATGGTTCCTTTGTTACTCTGGTCCCAGCTCTCTGCAGGTCATTCACTAGGTCCCTGTGTGGTTCTGGGATCTTTACTCACCGTTCTTGTGATCATTTTTACCCCACGGGGGGAGAGATCTTGGTGGAGCCCCAGATGGAGGGAGATTATCAGTGTCTTGTATGTCTTCATTTTCTAATAATTGCTCCCACAGTTGATTTCTTCACACCAAGCTGTTACCTATTGCAGATTCAGTCTTCCCAGTCTGGTGCAGGGCTACAATTTAGTTTCTCACGTCCTTTGACAGCTCTTTGGTCTCGGCCATAGTGGAGTTTAAGGGGGCGGAGTGGCCTAGTGGTTGGGGCTTCTGGCGCATGATCCGAAGGTCATGGGTTCGAACCCTGGCACTGGCGTCACTTTGTGCATCCTTGGGAAAGATGCTTTTACTCTTACTTTCCTCACTTCACCCAGGTGTATGAATGGGTAGGGGAAGTATCCAGCGATAGACTAGCGTCCTATACTGAGGGTGGTTACCACGTATTCGTTTGCGTTACAGAAACCAGAGATAAACACCGGTTTGAAAAGGACATACATAGTGGAGTTTGGAGTGTGACTGTTTGAGGTTGTGGACAGGTGTCTTTTATACTGATAACCAGTTAAAACAGGTGTCATTAATACAGGTAACGAGTGGAGGACAGATGAACCTCTTAAAGAAGAACTTACAGGTCTGTGAAAGCCAGAAATCTTGCTTGTTTGTAGGTGACCAAATACTTATTTTACCCAGCAATTTAGCAATTAATTCAGTAAAAATCCTACAATGAGATTTCCTGGATTATTTCCACCCATTCTGTGTCTCACATTTGAAGTTACCTATGATGAAAATTATAGGCCTCTCTCATCTTTTTAAGTGGGGAACTTGCACAATTGGTGGCTGACTAAATACTTTTTTGCCCCACTGTATAACTGGAGGAGATCTAGAGGAAGACCTCACCCAGGACACGCTGGAGAGATCGTTTTTTTCTCAGGTGGCCTGGAAACATCTTGGTATCTGTTCAGAGGAGCAAGTGGACGTCACTGTGGAGAAGGAGGTCTGGGCCTCATGGCTCAGACTGCTGCCCCCGCAACATGATTCCGGATAAGTGGAAATTGATGGATGGATAATGAGACTCCTCAGCCATTTTATTGAAAATGTCTTATAATGCAGAGTAAAATTCTTGATCCTTGTTTATGCCGCAAGAACATTTTTAGGCATTTCCTGCAACATACTGATTGTAAACACCAGTGGCCCTCAGTTGAAATTAATATTTCATGCAGCACTTTCACAACCAGTTATTAATGTTACAGCCATCTGTTTGGCAGGGAAGATGTTTGCACACCACATAGGTTGTTTACTCTTATTTTTATTTAGGCTTCCATGCTCATTTTTAATTCAACATCCGCCTTTTTTGCAGTGCAAGTAGAACCCGTGATAAGTTAGGGGCCCTTGGTGTGTGCACTCTCCTAACTGTGTCATATATATGCATTTCCTTACAGAAAGTCAGAACATTGCAGAGGTCTGAAGTGCTGAATCAACTCTCCATACTGCTGAATCAGCGACATGAAGGCTGTGCATATTGTGGTGTAATTTTCACATCAGGCCAGAAGATATGAAGAGGTCAAATTGGTAATAGGAACAGCTATACTCAGAGCAGGACACTATCTTGCTGAAGGCCGAAGTGTTTTTATCTTTATACCAAATGCACTAATTTGATGGAAGATGGAACGATCTTATCAATGTGTATGGGACAGAACACATACAGTAACCTTGCAAGGACAAGATATTTTATGTCTTAATGTAAATAGTTTGGAAACAGACAACCTGTATCAAAAGCTGCACAATGCCCCTGATATCTCCTGAGCCTCCTCAGTTGACCTCAGTTTCACAATTTTCCATAACACTGATGCTCAGTAATCCATTTTTCCAGAATCTTCTTCTTATACACAGTGGCCATGGTGGAACATGTTTACAGATGCATTGATAACTGACTGTTGTGCATGGATGTGAGGCATTTTTGGAATTATAAATACTCTTCAAAGCCAATTTCAAATGGCTAGTCATGATTTTGTGGTCAAGTTACTTGAAATGTTAATGTATCATTGAAAAATAACTGACGTGAGAACAGTCCATTGTCAATAATACATAGAAAAGGAATACAGATGAATATTATTCTGTTGTGATGATTGAAGGATTTATTTTCCCCAACAACTTGGCCCGCTCTCTGGCATGTGCTTCTGGTTTTCTTAGTATCATGCATAAACAATGGGACACCTAACCTTTTAGACACTGCATGCTGCAAAAAGCCTTCATGTATTTCAAAGGGATTGAGCAGCTGGAAAAGGCACAAACAGCACAACTCATTTATTTACCTTGGTATCCTGATTTAAATTTGATGCTGAGCAGCTTCACACGCTGTACTTTCTCTCAACATTTAATTAAACCTCATGCCGGCATTGCCAAATTAATCCTCAATAACAAAACTATCCATATAAGCGAACGCTAGGAATTTGTGCAGCATGGCCATTTTGTGGCTCTGTTAGCGCAGCTTTTTCGTTATCTTGAGGCGCATTATTTCCTGAAGCGTGAGCCTTAATGAGATAAGATAAGGAGAGAAATATGAGCTGAAACGAAGCAGCACTCTTTATTACATTTGCCTTTCAACCCAGGCGAGACAAATGGAGCATGCACAGGAGTTCAGGACTTCAATAGCTGAAATGAGGAAGTGAAAGGGATTCGAGGAAAAATATTTTTAAATACAAAAACACTTACAGTATCTAAGGAATGATCCCACTCCTGTCATGCTGATAAACCTCTTTTATCTAATGTGTGTAGGGCAGGGACTTTTGGCTATCTTCTCTTCACATGTATTGTCTTCAAAATTATACCTGAAATATTACTAGGTGACATGGGAAATGTTTGGATAGTGGAGTTTGTCAGGGATTGCAAATTTCAGATAAGTAGAACCACGCGTGTACATATGACAGAAGAAATTAACCTCATCCTCTTTAGTCAGTCTTTCTTATCCGTCAAAGATATTTTTAGTCTCTCCCCCCTCTCATGTTCAGCACATTCATGTTACCTAATTGCTCGGTTCAAAGATGGAGCGATATAATGCCATCAGAAAGCAAGCCGGGAGAATTAATTCCCTTATTCATGTTTGATGTTGGAAGGGAGGATTAACAGTACTCTCTGAAACAGATCACAGTTCAGTCAGACAGACAGCGACATCAGATCTCATACAGATCAATGCCTCAGCCCCATTTCTTAAAATAGTGGTTTGTACTTCTAAAATTAACTCTGCTTTGCATTTTTGAAGCCATATATATATATATATATATATATATATATATATATATATATATATATATATGCATCCAGACACGACTCAATAGCAAAACACAGTTAAAAAAAAGAAATAAAGGTAATCCCAGTGGATCCTGAGAAGGTATCATCTCCAAAACCTTGTTACTAAGGTAACAACAATACGTGAGTTAGGTAATATTTATACTACTAACACATAGTACTGAGCTACTGCTCTTGAAAAGGGCAGGTTGTACGCATTCATCTCTTGTGGCAGCTTTCTGGTCCCATTTTGATCAACCTTGGGTGACTGTCACAGCTTTCCTCTTGTATGAAGGTACAGCTGTGGGAATCTTGTGTGAAATGATCCACAAAACAACTGCTATGATCATGCACAAGCAAAATTACAAGAAATCTAATCAGAAGTGTATCGGTGGGAACTTAAACCACACGTGATTGAATCATTATTTACACTTTTGAGTTTTTATTTGAAATACTTTCTGTAATTATTCCATTTACACTCAGTACCACACTGCCATGTGACACACTATGAACCCTGCAGGTGCTGTACACGCTCTGATCTAGGAGTGGATTATTAATGTCTGGTTTGCAGATACACGTGTTGTTTTCTAACAAAACTGGATAATTCTAGATCAGTAAACCCAGTGTTAACATTTGGTTCTCGGGTGCATGTGTCTACAGTTACAATCCTGCAGTTTGTACTAATGTAATAAGATAAGAGGTTTGATTACAGTGTGGGACAGACTGACACTGGAGATGATACGATGCTTTGGGACCTTGCTTTTTGCTGTTATGACAAAACAGTCTGTTTTAGTAAGTTAGTCTGTCTTTACAAACATAACTTTCTGAATGCCCGACTTTTTCCTTAAATGCTGTTATTTCAGATTATTAAAATTAGGAGGATTATAAAATGCTTTTCTTGATAAAGCACTGAAACGGCATCTATTAAAAATTAAGAGTAAAAAAACAGGGAGACAGTTGTGTGTTTTCTCAGTTACCAAGATGTCTTCTTCTCTTCATTTCAAACCTGCCCTCAGTGTCATTTACCATTTGAATCCCGGTCCTGCGAGAAAGTTACAGTTAGAGTGGTACAAATAGTTGTCAGTCAGGATTTAGAAAGTACAGCTACGTCTCACAAGCGCAGAGTAAGCTTAAAAACATGGAGCAGATCCATGTTAATCCATGATGCTTCTGCAGTAAACAGAGAGCTTCACTTGGCCATAGATCAAAGGTCAATAAATCAAAGAGACACATTGATTGATAACTGAGAAAAAAGAAGACAAAACTGTTCTTTGCTGCTGCATATTTGGATAAAACACATTTTCACTTTCTGCTGGAAGTTCAAGGATTATAACCAACGTTTTCCATTGATATATACAGTACTGGAGTTGAGGGGGGATGAGGGGGGGTGGCATCCCCCCCTGAAATAAAAACGGTAAAAATCCTCCCCCCTGTAAAACTGCCATCCCTCCTTTCCATCCCTTATGTTATTTCATCAATGAATGTGGTTTTACTGCTATTTCAACATTTAGAGTCATCACCAGAAAAATAACACCAGAAAAATAACTTATTTGACAATTTTCACCTGTTTCAAGTACATTTTCATTTGAAATAAGTAGGAAAATATGTCAGTGGGACAAGATTTATCTTCTTATTACAAGCAATAAAAGTGAAAATCTACTTGAAACAGGTGAAAACTGTTGTTTTTTCCAGTGATGAGTCTTGTTTTAAGTGTAATGAGATTTTTTTTACTAAAATGAGACATTTTAACTAGAAATAAGACAAATATTCTTGTTAGGATTTTGAGTTTTTGCAGTGATCCATTTTACTTATCCTGTGAAGGACAGAGTCATATTGATAAGTTCAGAAAAGTGTTTTTTATTGTTGTGTTTTGATGTATTTGATGTAAGCCCAGTGGATATTTAAAGCTTACAGAAGGCTGCATTTAACTGCTGCTATGTCATTCCTGCAGTATTTCTGCAGGTGTTTTGGTCACTGCTATTATTTGTAATATATTATATTATTTATAATCAGCACAAATTATCTGTCCCCATATGATAAAATCCACCATCCCCCCTGATTTTTTTTTACAACTCCAGTACTGCATATATATATATATATATATATATATATATATATATATATATATATATATATATATATATATATATATATATATATATATATATATATATATATGTATATGTATATGTACTGTATATGAATATATATATATCAATGGAAAACATTCATTATAATCCTTGAACTTCCAGCAGAAAGTGAAAATGTGTTTTATCCAAATATGCAGCAGCAAAGAACAGTTTTGTCGTGTGTGTGTGTGTGTGTGTGTGTGTGTGTGTGTGTGTGTGTGTGTGTGTGTGTGTGTGTGTGTGTGTGTGTGTGTGTGTGTGTGTGTGTGTGTGTGTGTGTGTGTGTGTGTGTGTGTGTGTGTGTGTGTGTGAGAGTAACATTCAGTCCACAGAGCTACATCAGTGGAACTGAGATTCAGAGAGAAGATAGAAGACATCATCAAACATCATTATTTTAGAGCAGGGAAGACATCAAATACATCACACAGCCAGATAAGAGATTCATAAAAGTCTTTTCATACAGTAGGTCTTAAATATCAAAGCCACTCTTGAGAAATTGTTCTGCTATGAAAATCGTGTTTACAGATGAAAAAAAAAGAATCATGAAGGGCAACTGACTCAGAGAGGATCATTTTAGTCAAATTAGTGTGAAGAATTCACTGTTTTTGAATCATTGTTGGAACAGTTATTTTCAGTTACCGTTCAGTTTTTTGTATATTCTTTTAAATGCCGGGTGGCTGCATGGTTGAGTTCAAACAGGAGCGATATTGCTGCCACTTCAAAAGGACCTTTTGTGCAAAACATTTTCAAAAAGTAGCTGAAAGTTCGAAAAATCTGAGTGTCTGAGTCTGAGTCTGAGTGTTTTGACTTTTTAAATCTCGTCAGCCGTTTTCTTCCAATATCTCACACCACCTTCATCTCTCTGCTCCGTCGTCTCACTTGATATTTGTTCTAAACATCCTAAACTTAATTTTCCATGATTGTGAGTGTCTTATCTTGTCTTTTTACCAACTCTTTTTTCTATCTTAAGGATTCACCAGTAGGCCTATGCCAAATGGTTTGCACTAGTTTTTCTATCTTTCTTGTCTCAACAGAGTAATTGACTCGGTTGAAGGTATGAAAAAAAAGTGGCTATATAGATGATAGTGAGCAAATCATCTTTAGCAAAACAGATCAGTTCTAATTATCCTCTAATTCCTGTCACACTGAATAGTTTTCAACTTCCTTTTCATCCCAGTATAGAAGATTTTACAAGATCCTTTGTAGCAATAGCTCAAAGTGAAGACTCAACTTCACTGAGTCCTTAACTGCAAACAATAAGCTCGGTGAAGTTTCGGCATGTGTATCTTTACATATACAGAGGGGAAAAACTGATGCTGTGTAGCTAAAAAATGAATATCTTCATGTTCACAAATATAGGAGCTGTAAAGAAAGAGCAGCACGAAAGCCCGTCCCCTGGATCTCAAATCCTTTTCTTAGCACCTTAATGGATTTTGAAGTGCACTTTTAAGATTTTAGAGCAAGTTGGAAACCAGTTAGGAGCATTGAGGCCTGAGGTTGGGAGGTGAGGCATGAAGCACAGCAGTCTATGATCTCTGGTCGTGTACAAGTCGACACACTACTGCAAACATGAAGCAACAATACTGCTGAAGGCATGAATTGGAGATGCTTCAGCCTTTTACAGTGCTCAGGCAAAGTTAAAGAGTTAAAACCAGAAACTGACTTGTAGTACTTTATAAAAGGTTCTTGTGACTAAAAAATCATTAATATCTGAGAAAACATAGCGTAAAATTATAGAAAAGAACCTAAAATCATTTGCTTTGTGCCACAGTGTAAGGTCCTCGGAAAATGCTAAACTGTGATAATGTGTAAATGATTACGCAAATGTATAACGAGGAAGCATTATGTAACTAAGAAACCAGGATATTTAACTGACAAAAAGAGGGTTCTGTGTTCACCCAATGATTAGTGGGGGATGGGAATACCTCTTTGACTGCGTAGCTAATGTAGAGTTTCAGTCGAATGTGGAGATAGTCAGTACTCGAGTTGTAAAAAAAATCAGGGGGGATGGTGGATTTTATCATATGGGGACAGATAATTTGTGCTGATTACAAATAATATAATATATTACAAATAATAGCAGTGACCAAAACACCTGCAGAAATACTGCAGGAATGACATAGCAGCAGTTAAATGCAGCCTTCTGTAAGCTTTAAATATCCACTGGGCTTACATCAAATACATCAAAACACAACAATAAAAAACACTTTTCTGGACTTATCAATATGACTCTGTCCTTCACAGGATAAGTAAAATGGATCACTGCAAAAACGCAAAATCTTAACAAGAATATTTGTCTTATTTCTAGTTAAAATGTCTCATTTTAGTAGAAAAATCTCATAACACTTAAAACAAGACTCATCACTGGAAAAAACTACAATTTCACCTGTTTCAAGTAGATTTTCACTTGAAATAAGTAGAAACATGTGCCAGTGCAACAAGATTTTTTTGGCTTGTAATGAGAAGAAAAATCTTGTCCCACTGGCAGATTTTCCTACTTATTTCAAGTGAAAATTTACCTGAAACAGGTGAAAATTGTCACATTTTTCTGGTGTTATTTTTCTGGTGATGATAAATGTTGAAATAGCAGTAAAACCACATTCATTGATGAAATGACATAAGGGATGGAAAGGGGGGATGGCAGTTTTACAGGGGGGATGATTTTGACCATTTTTATTTCAGGGGGGATGCCATCCTCCCTCATCCCCCCTCAACTCCAGTACTGGATACAGTAAATCACTGCGGGGACTGAAGTCATTAACAGGCATAAACACTGAAGCAACTAAACCATTTAATACTTCCTGATCAAAATAAATTGATAAAATCTAAATGCAACTATTCAACACCCTCACTCGCAGCCAACAGCTGCATCCTCGAGTTGGTGTTCACTCCTTCTCCTGCGCGGCTGTCATAGATTTTGTATCTGGAAGGCAACCCAAGAGGCTAAAAGAAAAGAAAAAAAAAAACATTAAAACTATGCTACAGCCCAAAGGTTAGAGATGGAGCGGAGAGGAGGAAAAATACTAAGTTGTCATCACCCATGATCATGATGTTGGTGAAGAGATGTGGTGTTTAATCCACAGAGTACATCTTGTGGAGAGAAAACAGGCAGGGCAGGTGTGGAGGTGCGGTGGATCTGTAAGATTGGGAGACTGTGTTGTGTTTTATAAGGTGTCTGGAAACCTTATAAAAAGAAACAGCCATCTGCTATTCAGAGCTCTATTTTGCTAGATATTCACCTAAGTCTTATGCTGCTAACACTCATTTCAGATGTATAGATACAGTTTCATATAACCTTTACTACAAATGAGTTCTTATTAAAAGGGATTTTAAATATAGTGTAAGAGCAGTAACTCTGGTTTTCTTCTATTCACTGAACCCTATGATGTCACTCACTTTTATAAAAGTTAAGGACTTAACTCTGCTCAGAGAATGGTGGCTTACATCCAATTTCTTTTCATCAATAAAATTGGCTTGATCGCATTTTATCGTGCAACAATTCTGGCTGAGCTTCTCCAGAAACATGTATTCCTCTAAAATAATGCATGTATTGCATGACTCTTTAAATATAGTGTTCAATTACAGACTTCCCGGACAGCTCATGTTCTTAGTCCTCTTTCATTTCTAAGAACAACTGAGGGAATTTAATACTCAAACGTCTAAAGTCCTAAAACTCACAGCTCCATCTTTGATCTTTGGACCCAGAGACGCTGATTCCTGAAAGTGTGTTTTTGGAAGCAGCATCTTGAGAAACCGGAGTCAGGAGATGAGATGATGCCATGCATAAAACATGCCGTCTCTGTGTACTTTCTCCCCTATAAGTTCAGTTGGTGGCAATCCGGAAGCATGTAAACGTGAGTGTAAACAGGGGATTGTAATTGTTGTATCTAATCTAAAAAAAAGTATCTAATACCACGGTATAAATACATTTGAACCACTAGATGACTGCAGTCATGAGTAAGTAATATCTGAGTAAGACTGAAACAATATTAACACTCGAGAAGACTTAACAATATGGCTTGACTGAGTGAACTTTTAATAATCTTTTGCATACAAAAGGGGTCAAACGCCATCTGAGGGTTTGATGAAGGATTGACATAGAGACTCGCCAGTACAGCAGTTTTACCAGAACAGGTAGGTTTTCAGACACACAGGTAGGTTTCAGACAAAATAACATGCAGTTCTCAAAACAACATCTTTTCAGCTGTGTAAAACAGATGAACCCATCTGCACAGACACAATACTGGTCTGAACTGAGTGTACTCAAACTGATGTCAGAGTGACTGAAAATACATTTTCCATCAGAGTAATAATATCAGAGGGAGGAGAAGAGATGTAAAACCTAATTCATTTAATATTACATTTGTAATTTGACTACACATTTTCACTTTCACTTCAATGACTTGGATGGGTTTTTGTTTTAGGATGTGCAACATGAAATGAGGTATATATATATATATATATATATATATATATATATATAGACATCACATTTGTATCTTAAGATTCTGTCAAACAAAAAAGAAAATAAATAAAGAGCATAAAGAAATGGCTTTTTTAACTTCTGGATAGTGACCACTTCTCTGTTTAGCACAACCTCGTTTTATATCGCTTGTACGTGACAAACATCCCCATCGTGGTTATTGACATTCACACACGTGATCACTTGTCACCTGTGTAGAAGCACAGAATCATTAACTTGTTACATTACAATACAGCGCCAGGAAACCAGTGCGTAGTTTACCCCTCGCGCTGCCATGGCTGTTGGATTTGGACACAAACCTCACTGAAGAATACATCAGTAGGCTCTACAACCTACCTGTTTACATTGTATTATCATTTCTCACCTGGTCTCTACTTTGCTGAGTTTTATGCATACCTGAAGTGATTAGATTAGATTAGATTAGATTCAACTTTATTTTCATTGCACATGTCAAAAGTACAGGGCAACGAAATGCAGTTTACATCTAACCAGAAGTGCTTATGCAGTGAAATAAACACAATGTACAGCATATACACATATACACATACACATATAAATATGTATGTACACAGTGCAGATTAATAAATAACTATTGCTACAAGGTGCAGGTCAGATATGAATGAATGACAATACAGGACTGTCTCAGAAAATTAGAATATTGTGATAAAGTCCTTTATTTTCTGTAATGCAAAAATGTCATACATTCTGGATTCATTACAAATCAACTGAAATATTGCAAGCCTTTTATTATTTTAATATTGCTGATCATGGTTTACAGCTTAAGAAAACTAAAATATCCTATCTAGAATATTCTGGGAATCTTAATCTTAAACTGTAAGCCATAATCAGCAATATTAAAATAATAAAAGGCTTGCAATATTTCAGTTGATTTGTAATGAATCCAGAATGTATGACATTTTTGTTTTTTTAATTGCATTACAGAAAATAAAGAACTTTATCACAATATTCTAATTTTCTGAGACAGTCCTGTATATATCATGAACAGATGAGATGTGATTATATGATTTACACAGATTTGAATTACAGTATATACATGGGTGATTGAAGTGATGAAGGTAAAACAAAGCAAACAGATATTAACTACATGTACACACAATAAATAACTTCCACAGGAGGTGTCTGCATCCACACAGGCATAGTTTCAGACAACACACCTCACAGATTTGAATTTTAAAATCATCTCACACAGACTTGGAGGAAGTGACGGATTATTTTTAAAAATGTGTGCTTGATGCCGAAGTCCGCAGGGTTTGTCAGCAAGCGTCACTAATAGACTAGACGGGATGTACCAAAAAGTGAATGTAAGGAGCATTTATGGGTACAAGTCGGGAACCGGCCTACTTTACATATTTCAAGGGTGCTGAATCCAAAAAAAACGGTACCCGAGCAAAATTTTGAGTTTTTGACCTTCTAATTTGCATATCAAAATGGCCGCCAAACTGCCTGTCTTGCTCAGTCGTTGGACCATTTTCCCCAAGTTTTTTTGTAAGTAGGCATTCAAAGATGATGAATTAAGTGTCTAGATCTATAGTCTAGGGTCAGAGCAAGGATATAGTGGAGGCTCAGTGCCTTTTTATGTATATATATATGCAAAATACCAACTTTTAAGGTGAAATTAAGCGTTATTTGTGTCATTTTTAAGGCCGACATAAATATTCAGTCAATATCACTCTTAAATGTTACCAGTGTGTATATGATATGTGATGTATTCCATATTACATAATAATCAAGAAAAACACCATTGCAAGCTGTCTGAGAATTCATTTTTTTATGCAAACAAAGCATAATGCTCTTAATTCAAAAATCGAAAAATTTAAGTGAATAGGGAAAAAAAACATGAAACTTCCCTTGAACAGTTCTACAGATCAGATCTTGTTTCTGTATATTTTCTTTCATGTTTCTAGCTGAATTGCTTTGCTTTCATCTCTCTTCTTCTGTAAGTTCCATAGGTCACTTGTTTTGGTAAATTGTTTTTATACCTTTCTAGTTTGCTTGTGTGCCATTTGTCTTTGGAATTTCATTTTGATTAGTATTTCTTTCTGCAGTCCTTTTCCAAGTTCTTTGGTTACCCATTGCCTTGGTATGCTTGAGGACTACAACTCCACATTTAAACAAGGTCATTGGTCATCACTCTGAAATGTACACATTGCAGTGCATAACAGCCCCGATTTTCGGCATTTGGCTATAGGTGGTTGTAGGTGGCTATAGGTGGCTATAGGTGGCTGCAGGTGGCTGTAGGTGGCTGCAGGTGGCTATAGGTGGCTGCAGGTTGCTGCAGGTTGCTGGAGGTGGCTGTAGGTGGATGTAGGTGGCTGCAGGTGGCTATAAATGGCTGCAGGCGGCTATAAGTGGCTATAGGTGGTTGCAGGTGGCTATAGGTGGCTATGGGTGGCTGCAGGTGGCTATAGGTGGCTGCAGGTGACTATAGGTGGCTGCAGGTGACTATAGGTGGCTGCAGGTGGCTATAGGTGGCTGCAGGTGGCTGCAGGTGGCTATAGGTGGCTGCAGGTGGCTATATGTGGCTGCAGGTGACTGCAGGTGGTTATAGGTGGCTATAGGTGACTATAGGTGGCTATAGGTGGCTGTAGGTGGCTGTAGGTGGCTGTAGGTGGCTATAGGTGGCTATAGGTGGCTATAGGTGACTGCAGGTGGCTATAGGTGGCTGCAGGTGGCTATAAGTGGCTGCATGTGGCTATAGGTGGCTGCAGGTGACTGCAGGTGGCTATAGGTGACTGCAGGTGGCTATAGGTGGCTATAGATGACTGCAGGTGGCTATAGGTGGCTGCAGGTGACTATAGGTGGCTGCAGGTGACTATAGGTGGCTATAGATGACTGCAGGTGGCTGTAGGTGGCTATAGGTGGCTGCAGGTGACTATAGGTGGCTGCAGGTGACTATAGGTGGCTATAGGTGGCTGTAGGTGGCTATAGGTGGCTGTAGGTGGCTCCAGGTGGCTATAAGTGGCTGCAGGTGGCTATAGGTGGCTGCAGGTGGCTATAGGTGGCTGCAGGTGACTATAGGTGGCTGCAGGTGGTTATAGGTGGCTATAGGTGACTGCAGGTGGCTATAGGTGACTGCAGGTGGCTATAGGTGACTGCAGGTGGCTGCAGGTGGCTATAAGTGGCTGCAGGTGGCTATAGGTGGCTGCAGGTGGCTATAGGTGGCTGCAGGTGGCTATAGGTGACTGCAGGTGGCTGCAGGTGACTATAGGTGCCTGCAGGTGGCTCCAGGTGGCTATAAGTGGCTGCAGGTGGCTATAGGTGGCTGCAGGTGACTATAGGTGGCTGCAGGTGGCTATAGGTGGCTGCAGGTGGCTATAGGTGGCTGCAGGTGACTATAGGTGGCTGCAGGTGACTATAGGTGGCTATAGGTGGCTGCAGGTGGCTATAGGTGGCTGCAGGTGACTATAGGTGGCTATAGGTGGCTGCAGGTGGCTATA
The DNA here is from genome assembly GCF_033807715.1 of Cololabis saira. Lineage (NCBI taxonomy): Eukaryota > Metazoa > Chordata > Actinopteri > Beloniformes > Belonidae > Cololabis > Cololabis saira. The sequence continues at coordinate 33,195,399 of NC_084605.1, read as the reverse complement.
GGTGGCTGCAGGTGACTATAGGTGGCTGCAGGTGGCTATAGGTGGCTATAGGTGGCTGCAGGTGGCTGCAGGTGGCTATAGGTACCAAAGCGTGTGAAACTCTTACGATCCTCTTTGCTGTTAATTCACCTCAGGCAAAGGGTCCTCAGTGATGGGACTGACCATGCTATGTACTGATCTAAATATTCAACTTGGTACGTTTCATGGTGGTCTCTTTTTGATTATTTTTCCCTATTTACATGGGTTTTTAGAGAATTTAGAGAACAAATGCTTAATTTGAAAAAAAAAACAAAAAAACAAAAAAAAACATGAAATCTCAGACAACTTGCAATGGATTTTTTTCTTTGTTATCATATAGTATGGTGTACATCATATGTCATATCAACAGGGAAAATTTCAGAGTAACTTTTATTTAATATTTATGTCGTCCTTAAAAAATGACACAAATAATGCTTAATTTCACCTTAAAAGTTGGTATTTTGCATATGTATATACATAAAAAAGGCACTGAGCCTCCACTATATCCTTGTTTGACCCTTGACTATCGATCTAGAAACTTAATTTCCTCATCTTGATTGCCTACTTACAAAAAAAAATAGGAGGAAATGGTCCAATAACTGCGCAAGATGGGCAATTTGGCGGCCATTTTAATATGCAAATTAGAAGGTCAAAAACTCAAAATTTCACTCGGGTACCGGTTTTTTTGGACTCAGCACCCTTGAAATATGTAAGGTAGGCCGGTTCCCGGCTTGTACCCATAAATGCTCCTTACTTCTTATAAAAGGCCTTTTTTCTGAAATCCGTCTAGACTATAAGCTTTATTTTCCTCTGTCAGAGCTCTTCTTTCCTCCTGCCTGGATGTATAATCACATGCTATTTTGAGCATGGATTTTCCTTCGCCGTTTGCATTGTTGCTACATTTCTGCTGCCTGTTCAGGATCCGGAGTCGAGATCATCGCTCCTACTGAGAGTGTCAAGGAGCTGCTGATCAGTTTCAAAAGATGAAAAGGAGTGAATCTTTTTTTAGACCAAGAAATTATCTTACAATGGATCATACATTTAAAACATTCGTTCCCATAATTTTCTGAGGCTGGTATAACATAACCAGGACAAATGGTGCTTAAATGGTTTAGATTTATTACACTGAGCTGAACAAACTGATGTTGATGAATGTAGCATGAAAGAGAGGTATAAATGTTTTTTTGTGATTTTTTTGAGGCAGACATGGCTACTCAATCATACATGTTCTGCTTATTGTCATGCTGAATTTCAAAGAAAGGCTTCAAGTCCCTTCACTCTTTGTATGGAAATGAAAGACGGTTTAGTGGTTTGGTAGGGGACGAGGGCTGCTGGAGTTCTGCACCAGCGTCAGCTCCCAAGTCAGCAATGTTCACAAAATGTGCGGCTGGCTTGATGTACTGCCAATTCCACACATTACTCTCTGCCTCTCCCAGCAAGACAAAAAAAAAAAATCACATTTGAGTTCTAGTTTGAAACCAGAACTGGGTCATGATTTGAGATGAATTCCTCTCAGCACAGAAGGGACTCACACAGAGAGAGAGTGAGACACAACACATGCACAGACACGGAGCTCTTTGCCAGCTTCGTCTATGACTTGCCAGCAGCTCCTCCGTTGCAATTTAGTTTTATTGGGAGTTAATCATATTATTTATGGTCATTAAGAAAAATCAGTCTCGTCACTGTCAACTCTAATGATGGATCTCAGTTTGCTTGAAGGATGGAAAAGACATTTGCTGTTCGGATTAATTGCTTATGAAAATAGCTGTGAAATTACTCATTGAATGTGGGGTTGAAGTGCAGCCTTTCAGCTCCAAATCAATTCTTGCAAGGCAAACTGGCTAGATTAAGAAGTGCCTGTTAATTCTGTCTATTTTCATTGTTCCTTTTTCTTATGATTTTTTTGGGGGTTTTTGTCATATAACGACAAATTGAAACAACTATTTTACTGATAATATTGGTCTGCTTGTGAACCAGGCTAAAGTATTATGATGCTGACTTTGGGTTTTTGAGTGAAAAATGTCCATAATGACACTGAGCAGATTGTCATTTTAATTCTTTTCCACTCAGGATGAAGGTTGAGTCAGTTCCAAAAGATGTCTTTTAAGCCAACTGTAATTTTAGGTGTGATTAAGCAGATTTGATGCCAAAACCTAACCAATAGTGTGTGAAAGGGAAAAGATAATAGCTACTGACTGCAGTGACCATGTCAAAACTAAGCGGAAAAGTAACGGCTTCATGCACTTGGCTGGATATATAAAAATGTATTAGCTTTATTTTGCTGTCATGACAAGCACATCAATAAGCAGCATCCGACCAGCCATGGCTAGAGATGTTTTAAAATGGCTCGTCAAGAGCACCGGCCTCAAACTCCAGTGTTCAGAATGAGTGCATTGATTTATAACATCATCTTACCCACACCTCGAGACTTTGTCATAAACGACAACACTTTCTGCTGGTGTATTTTCAGCATGTGATAAATAATTCTTCCAAAGGGGCTGTTTCACAGATGCTACTGGATTTAACTAAACAGCAGTATTTCACAAGAATGGGCAATTCCTGCCAACCTTGGCTTTGCATTTGGTGTTAAATGACAGCCTATTAATGCACTGAGATGGGGAACGTCCGTCTATCCGTCCATTTTCCAACACCCCCTGCATCCTGTTCAGGGTTCAGGGGACACTAGAGTCAATGTTGTCGCCCAGGTGTCATCAGGAACCCTGAACAGGTCCGGATGGGCAACATTGGGAACATAAGTAGAATAATTTAATTACCGTATTTTCTGGACTATAAGCCGCTTCTTTTTTCATAGGTTTTGAACCGTGCGACTCATACAAAAGTGCGGCTATTCTGTAGATTTTTCTTCCACCGCTTGGGGCACTCTAACCGGAATTAGAATCAAAACTAAGACAAAATAAATGCAAAGAAGAATACGCTACTTCTTCTTTAGCAGATAGAAGTAGAAGCAGATTTCAAACAGATAAATAAATACCGGTTATTTTCTCTTGGTTCTGTCCCGTTTTAATCAGCAAAGTTGCTGCCGTGTTAAAAGAAAGGATCTATTTAGGTACAAACATGTACATCATTTACAGATCAAAATCGTTCTGTACATGTAGTAAATATCTAATCTGACAACATAAATATCTGCGGCTTGCATATCTTTTTTTAATTATTTTTTTTAAAATAGAGCGGGTGCGGCTTATATGCAGGTGCGGCTTATAGTCCAGAAAATACGGTAGGTCTTCTTACAATATCTTTGGAATTGAAGTATGTGATGCTATATCGTTTGTGCTCTTGAGGAAATGTTAATAAACATTTTAAGTAAATCGTGTTACCAGTTTATAAATATAACTGCTCAAAATGTATAGCTGTTAGGGTCTACAAAGCCCACAAGAAAATGCACTGTTCACATGGAAATGTACGATATATGTTTTCTTTTATATCATAATGTGGAACAAATTTGTACAGGCTATCATCTATAGGAGGGGAATACTCTGTACAGTACTGCTTTTACATAAATTACATATCTGATGGACTCAAAATACACACAGTTTAAGAATTAATGCAGGATTCTTTTGAAAAGATCTTCAAAGCCAAATATTACAATGGCTTTGAGAATGCTAAAGCTTTGAAATGACACTGGATAAAAGCGCCAGTCTACTGCGTTCCCTGATAAAACCATGATCTCTCTACATACAAACTCTTTGACGACAGGCCAAAGCATGCATACACGTAGCTGATGCATATATCGTTCCTGAAATAACCAAACACACAGCCTGGGTGTTTGTTTGACTTTATTAAGATGTGTGAGCATCACAGGGCAGGTAGCCATGCAGAGAACTAGACAGGTGGTGCGCAGTTAGGTGAGACTGGTTTTACTGATCCTGAGCCAGTCGTGGTTCGAGTTAGTGACGATTATGTTTCAGAGTAACATGGTACAGATTGATGTAGGATGGGAAATGTTCAAGTTCAAGTTTCAATCTTACCAAAAACACTGGCTAGCAGAGAAATGTGTGCAGCAACACTGGAAATGACTGAGTAAAAAAAGAAAATGACTCGATAACAACTGCTGTGCATAGTATCCGCAAAGATTTGTGCTGAAAGGGAAATATTGTCATTGAACAAGGAGATGTATACAGAAGTACATAGTGACAGTAATCTCCTGCAAGTTTTAAGTGCGAACGTAATGCCCTCAGTTGGCTTCTGGAAACCTCTTGGTAAGAGTGCTGTTCGGAGCTGGTAGATACAGTATCCTAATAAGACTATTTACAAATACCGTCATGTATCTATATACAGTTATTGCCACAAAACAGCAGTTTATTCACTGCCTTATTATTTATGATAGAGCAATAATCTAAATACAGTAAGGTGATTTAGGCCTTAAATCACCTTTTCACAACACATAAAATTAAATAATGTGTGCTGTCAGGATAAGAAACATTTTCAGCCAATGTTTGATAAATTACTTCTTGACAGCAACATTCACCTTTTTTCACAAAAAAAACAAATACATGAATAAGAATGAGAACCATAACCCCCTTAATTTGCTTTTTAATGAGGAATCGTGGAGTATTTATCTCCTTTCCTCTTTCCCACTGGGAGCACATCACAAAGGTTGTTCACAACCAAGCATGATAATAAAACTTGACATTATGTATAGATAGACAGGTCAGAATATAATGGCAGGCAGATTCTAAATGGTAATTTTTCAAGCTACATGGAGGAGAGTAAAATATGAAGTGTGTGCGTGCTGTTTGTGTGGCGAGGGATCAACTGAAGGACAAACTAAGAACTCCCCCGAGGTGTATGCAAAGCATTTGCCACATTAGAGCTGTGAAGAGCGCAAATGGGCCGTATTTTAATCACAGGAGAGAAGCCTGGGATATGGCGAATCCTAGTGTTTGTGTGTATGTATGACTTTACGACTCTCATTTGACCGATAACCACCAGTGGGAATCTGTATTTTGACAGTATGCATGACCTGAACCCTTTTCTAGATAGATCAGGAATAACATGCATTATGCACATTATGAGTCTGAATTAAAAAAAAAAAAAAAAAAAAAAAAAAAAAAAAAATCACAAAAAGGTACATCTTGTGATCATCAAAAACAAAACTTGCCAATTATGGTTTACCTAATTATTTAAATCTACTGAACTCAGTCTCTTCAAATAAAATGTGTACAAGCAAGAACAGCGATCAGCTTTTCTTTTATGCCTTGGTTTCTCTACACAAACAATCAATCAAACAACGTTTGCTCGTAACTGCCTTGGACGTGCCTTGACATCATAACAAAGTAGTCCTGTCTCCTTTTCTGCAAGAAGGTGACCAGAGAAGGTGGAGATGGCTAATGAGGTAGCCAGACTTCCTCCTCTTATTCTCTTTAATAAAATGCTACATTTCTCTTGAGTGTACGGAATACCACACAAAGTGAAGTAGTGCTACAAGAAAAGTAGCTCTAAAGAAGCTCCTGCGTAGTAAAGACTCCTGCAGTAAAAAGCAAAGCAGCAGGTTATCAACCCCTCAAGCTGCTAATTCACTGCTGTTTCGGGGAGGGGTGGAGGTGGGTGTTTGGTTGTCAGTGAGGTGCTGGCTAAACACTCCTGAGTATTCCTCCATCAATGTGAGCTCCTTTATCAAAGTGAGGGTCAGGGAGGACTGCGTGGCCGTCATATTTCCAGGAGACAATTCTCAGACACCAGGCCTCGCTTCTTCCCGCTGCTGAGCTTGAGGAAGCCATCAATCTCCTCGTTCTTCCCCACACAGATCTGCAGAGGGGGAGTGGTGGGTGAGGGAAGGAAGTAGGGGAGCAGGAGGCACAGGCATGAATATGAGAGCTTTCGGATTGACCGAGGTTTGCCGAGAGCCATAATATGCTGTCGTGTGTAATCTCTGCAGTTTCTGCATTAATTTGCATAAACTGTGTGTGTGTGTACGCATAAGACTAAAAAAAGATCTGTCCGAGTTTGAGCGCTCACCTGGGCCTCTTTCACAGTCATCTGGCCTTTGTCTCGGTTACCATGGAAACCGGCGGTGACCTTCCACACCCGCTCACCAGGGCGGACCCGCTGCACGAAGTTGGCCGGGAAAAATCCCACCTTGTCTTTGCTTTTCCCCTGGTAAACACACCCACAGAGGGGCACACAAACACAAACAGACGTAAACATTTGGTCTGCTTGTCTAAACAGATACTTTGAGTCTGACATACTGTCCTCAAGTTCGATAGAGAAGAAAAAAAAAAAAAATCGGTTATTTCTGATTTTTAAAAATTAAGGTTGGAATAAATTTCCTGTTTCTATAGAAAACAAATCCCTTTTGCTGCTCATTTGACAAAGTGAAACCACAGCACATTAAGATTCTCCCCCCTGTTTCAACATAATGTTACAGACAGCTTTATTTTCAGACTTCGACTTCTTTTTTTATTTTATTTTATTTATTTGCTCTGTCTTATGATTGTATGTTGTATTTCTGTATGTTTTATTCTGTAAAGCACTTTGGTTCACCTAGAGGTGACTGTAAAGGGCTATATAAATAAAGTACATTTACATTTACATTGTTTGTGTGACCCATTGCTTAAATATCCACCACATTAGTATTTGAGTATAAAGCTCCTTTTCAAAAGAACCTGCAAAATTAGCAAGAAAATGGAAACAAAAAGACATTTTTTTGAGGTTCTGTTCCCTAATTAGCGACATCATCACAAGACAAAAAAAAGCCTTTGTGTTGATTGGAGCACTAATCCCTTGCCATTCTTCTCAGAGACTCTGGCACACAAGCATGCAAAGCTCATGAGTGGTGGAGTCATGTGAATCCAATTTTGTTTTTGCAGTTTTGCTTATTTGCAAATGCTTGCTCCTCACATAAAGCCAAACCATGTTGACAATGACAGAGGAAGATTTCGGTGGTTTGTAGATATGAATTACACAGCTAAAGCTCCTGTAACACCACCCATTAGAAATGATTGAGTAACTATGCTTAAAAATCTGTCATTTTGCATAAATGTGCATCAGTTCTGAAATACAGACTGCACTGTGTTTAAAATCAAATCACAGTTGCAGCATTTGTACTTGAGTAATATGGTGTTCTCCAGCAAGGGGGCCATGAAATGTATATTTGAAGATATTTTATTGGATTATTCAGCACTTCTCAACTTAATTCCATGCTGAAGCTTTTTGTACCACACATTTTAAAACATGATTATTGAGCAGCCATTCTACTGAAGCAGATATCCCTGGTGTTTCGATTATGTAACGACAGGTCTGCTTCTGCAGGTACAGTTTAAATTTTAAACTGTCTCATTAAAAACTAACTGCAAATCGGTCTTCCTCCTGCTTATGCGTACTTGCTGTGCTGAAATTCACACCTGCTGTCTTTCAAGTACATCAACTACAAACACATTTGCTCAGGGGGGGTTAAGCAACCTGAGGGTCATTCACTATGCATGTGGAACTCTGGCATGTATGCAAAGGCAATCTTGATATTTTTAGAAATTATATTTTATTCACAAAAGCCATTGCTGAGTAGAGAGAAAGAAAATGTAATGCTCCTGAAATATTTAGTGGCTGGAATGTACTACAATGCTGCCCACCTTCCACCAGTCTTCATTGGAGTCATCTGTGACTTGAACTCTGTCACCAGGCCTGCAGGCACACATTATTTGAGTAAGTGCTTGATGAGGTACATTTTTATTCATTCAGCAGTAACCTTCCTGCAAACAAACCATCTCAAGTTCACAGAAAGCTACTTAAACAAAGGTGTGTTTTGTTGCTGAATTATATTCCCTCTCATGCTAAATATAACATATACAACTTGCAGTTCGTTATTTCAGCCTAGCATATACAGTAGCTACACAACCCATCCATCCATCCATCCATCCATCCATCCATCCATCCATCCATCCATCCATCCATCCATCCATCCACCCATCCAATCACTGACCAAACCTGAGACAGCTGGAGAAGTTTGTTCATGATTAGTGGGCCAAAATACTTGTTTACAGGTGCAAAAGTCTCATTGAGAGCTACAGAAAGCACTTTACTGCAGTGATTGTTGAAAAGGTTGTGCAACAAAATATTAAGTAAATGGTACCGGCTAATTTGCCCAGGCCAGTTTGATTTCAGTTTTTTTATGATTCTGATAAATCCCAATTCAAAAGCGATGTTTAATTTTAATTGGTCTATTTTCAGTAAGTTATCATTTGTGGTCACTTATGTCAGTTTCAAGTTATTTCAGTGAGCATTGTGGATGTTTCCTTTCTCTTTGATGGAAAGATGCTAACAACACATTTGTCCACATCTGAATATTTATTCTGTATAAAAGTTTAAATATGGAAAATGCAGGTTCCTCCCGAAGCCAATCAAGCAGTTTATCTCCACTTTCAGTCTTTACATAGAGCAGTTTGGAGTTTAATGAGAACATGTTTGCATGCCACGAGGGCAACTGATGTAGCTACAGTATGTACCTACATTAGAATAAAGGGCTATTTAAAGCCACTGACAAGACTCAAAAATTATTGTATGGACAGGGTCCCTACAGACAAAATGAGGCAGTTTTAATGTATTTATTGTATTGTATTTATTTGTATGTGTATAAAGATGAGTGTTCGTATAGGAATCTCTGTCCTATATCGTCACAAGTCTGAACAAATTGACTACAGTTATGTGCAAACTACTGTCTACAGATGCAAGAGGAGGGGTTAATAGTCTTTGCATGTGTGCACTTTGACGGAGCTGCTGCCTAATTCCACTGTACATGTACATTGATAATAAAGGCTTTCTATTCTATTCTATTCTAATGGCCTCAGCTTCATTCCAATTGTATCTGTATTTAATCCATCCATCCATTTTCTAAACCTGCTCATTCCAAGGTCACTGGGGTCTACTGGAGCCTGTCCTAACTCTCTCCAGGAAAATAGCCAGGGTACACGCTATTCCATTGGAGGGCCACATATAGACAACCAACATGCTCACAATGACACTTGGGAACAATTTAGAATCATCAATTCACCTAACATACATGATTCTGAACTGTAGGAGGAAGTCAGAGTACCAGAGAAATCCCACACAAGCACAGGGTGAATATGTGAACTCCACACAGAAAGACTCCTGCCTGTACCTGGTACAAGTGTTACAAGTTGTAGTTACACATCAGTATAGTCTAGTCCAGGAGTCGGCAAACCGCGGCTCTAGAGCCGCATGCGGCTCTTTAGCGCCACCCTAGTGGCTCCCTGGAGCTTTTTCAAAAATCTTTGACCTTTTTTTCCCTTTTTTTCCTCTTTTTTTCTTTCTTTTTCCTTTCTTTTTTAATCTCGACATTTCGACTTTTTTCTTGACATTTTGACTTTTTCTCGAAATTGTACTTCAACATTAATCTCGACATTTCAACTTTTTTCCCGAAATTTTTACTTTTTTCTCAACATTTCGACTTTTTTCTCGACATTTAGACTTTTTTCTCGAAGTGCATAATGAAAAAAAAAATCTTCCCCCAGTTATAACTAATATAGACACATGAAGCATGTGTTGTCTTCATTCTAAGGCTTATACAAGACTTTTCATTTTTTGCGGCTCCAGACATATTTGTTTTGTGTTTTTGGTCCAATATGGCTCTTTCAACATTTTGGGTTGCCGACCCCTGCTCTAGTCCATTATAAGGAGACACAATATGGCACCACTTCACACAGTATTACTATTAATTGGCTGTAAACTGAATATGGTGTAATATGAGCATTTGAAACATTTTTCTTGCTCGTGTTCTTTATTTCTTTTAAATCTTAGATTAAAAATGGCCTTAAATAAATATAGAACTTGGTTGCTGGAAGTTGCTTCGTGGGAAACAGCAAACACAGCTGCATTCACTGAAACTGATTTGTCCATCCACATGATACAACACAGTTTAGCAAGTATCTTGTACATTATCAGAGCGGTTTTACTGTACTTTTAATCTCCTGTTAAGAACGCTGACAATCCGCATTGCCCACTGGTCTCACCAGAGCAAGGTCGAAAGACTGAATATGACAGCTACTTGTGTCATGTATATTTAATTTTTTTCCCCCCTCAGGCTGCCCTGCCAAGTGAAGTACTAAAAATGCTGACATATAGTCAAATAAAGTAAGATCATGAGTCCACCAATATATGAAGCTTTTTGGTTATAATTAACTTGTTTCTGTGTGTCTTGCTTTTAAATTTGTAACCAAACAGTAATTCACATGGCTTAGTAAACACACACCTTAGTCCATATAGTTAATTTAATTTGATCTAATTAGAAAATACTGTATGAAGAGTATGCTGATATACAGTGGCCCAGAGAAGTGAGATTAGGCTGCTTCAGGTTTTTTTGGCCCCTGCAAAATTCAGAGATAAATGTTTATTCCCATTTTTTAAAACAATGCTTTTTTTGCCAATCTCAACTTAGTGTAGGCTAATGAAATTCAAAATGCAGTGGCTGAATTTTCACCCAGATCCGTGTATTAATGGGTTACCGTACATGTGATTCTTGCTTGTGCTGCTAGAGGAGATGATGCACCAAATGAACAGAATATTTTTTCCACACACTCTTCTCCAAAACACTTTGCATATCAGTACGCTAAACGATTTAGCTTAATCGGCCAGAATGCTGCCATTACCGCATGGTCGATGTTACTGTCACTACTTCTGTTTAATTTAAAATACAGAACTGTAAATGTCACAATACACCCAGGTAATGAGAAGAACTTGTCCTGTCATTCACATATGTAAATCTTTTCTTGCAGGTGTCAAAACACAGCAGTTTCTTGCAGCTGTTTGACTTTCTTGGCCACCCAACATGCTCTTGTCTTCTAGTTTGAACCAGATACTCCCCTATGATCGTCCTGCTGGTGGAGCAGATGGTGTGCGAGTGTGCTTTCTCACCCGACAACTCGGATTCTTACAAATGCAAAAATGTAGAGAACACAAAGATATCTGACTTACTGTAGTTCCAAATCGTTCTTCTCCTGAGGCAGAAACTTGTAGAGGGCCACATAGGTGTGAATGGCGTGAACCTGCACTCGCTTTGGAGTCTGTCAGAAACAAACAAAAAAAAATTTGGAGAAAAATCTAAAAAGTTATGGGAGACTTTATCCATACCAGGAAAAACAATCTGATATAATAGGGGAACGCTGAATACACACCTTTAGGCTGACCCTGTCTTCTGAATCAGCCTTCTCACTTTCAGGAGGGGTAAGCACTGGAAAGAGGACAAATACATGCACAGAGAGGGTGAGAGGGCAAATATGCAAAGGAGGAAAGACAATATGAAAGAGGGAGAGAGACAGGGAAAGAAATATTGCAAAAAATAAAAAGGAGAGAAAGGGAGTGAGCAAGAAAGAGATTGCAAAAAAGAGATAGCGAGAAAAAAGGACTACATGGTATAAGTTTGTAACGAAGAAACAAATCTGAAGGGAAGGACATTTACTGTAAAACAGAAACATGAAAACCTGAGATGATCCCTTCTCCTGGGACTAAAGTCAGAGTGGGAAAATACAGGGCGCGCGCACACACGCACGCACGCACGCACTATACTGCAAGTATCATTAATGTAGGCCTTGCACTCATTGACATAAGCTTTCTATACTCCTTTACCTGAAACATGTCAGTTTGTATAAAAAAGAAAACTCATCATCTGTGTTTGAACCACTTTAACCCATCATGGCCTGATGAAACATGTGCTTTCACCTTTCAAGCCTGCAGAAATGCTAATGCTACATCAACAATTGCTACAACACATACTGAAATTACAAACTTTACTATCTAAGCTATAACGATAATTATTGGAGGGAAAGAGTGTTGTATAATAAAAAGGGTTAACATCTATTTTTTCCACATTTCTTTAGAGGCTGAGGTAAAAAAAGTTTTTCGTCATCAGTTTCTGGAAAACCATCTGGTTTTAAAAGGTTTAAATGAAATTTTGGTTTGTATGAAAGAGAACTAGTAAAGAGTAAAAAATTACTCTTAATTAGTAATATATATATAAAACAACTGAGTTCTTAACACCAAATACTTTATTTTTTTAATAGCTCAGAAATGTATACACAAGGTTGAAAATCATTTTTCAACTTTTATATTGGAGAACATTTATTTTCTTCCTGAATGGTAAATCAGAAGAATTCCAGGCAGAGGTCATGCATCGTGAATGTGCACAAGTCCTGTTTCTAGTGGACAGTTTGATGAATTATGACAAATACTGCCTCTTTTTTGGCAAATACCTGTGCTTATTACCTGCCGTTATGCAAAATTATCATTTTACGTTCATAAAGCAGTTCTCTGTGAAGTGTCACAATATTCACTTGCTGGCCGCGAAAACAAACTGGAGCCACTGAGCCATGGCCGGCCACATTTCCCTCACAAACAAAAACACATTTCTTTGGAGAAACTATGCAAAAAGTTATAGCAGATCCTTCAGAGTGGAAAACAAACCTAAAGTGAATAATTGTCTGAATTTTACTCACTTCCTGGAATATTTTCTTCTTCAGCTATGGGCTGGTTTTCTAGTTTATCTTGCAGTTTTTCTTCCTATGATGAAGAAAGCAAAAGCCACAAAATACTGATTGTCAGCTTTAAATTGTGCGAGTGAGTGAATCTGGCTGAACATTTTACTATAGGTATTTTACCTCATGACAGGGCGATTCGGAGATGCTGCCAATGCTGGATCGACTCATCTGAGCCAGTGACGTCCCGTAGCGCAGAGCCTCGTACACAGGGTCAATAGTAACAGCATCTGCCTCTACACACAGCCAGACAAATTGAAACAGAACAACATGATGTGCAATCTCATTGCTGACACCTACAGACAGAGGTCCTGTCAGGCGTTATGAAATGAAGACTGCGCGGTGGATACGGTGATTAGTCCAGAAAATCCAGTTGTTTTCTGCTGTGAAAAACAAGCCAGCAGTCCCATCACTCACCCTGGGCAGCAGGAGCCTCTCTGACTACGTCCAGTGGATCAATAGTAAGCAGCGGAGAGCTGAAGTTTCTCTTGAAAGCTCCTGTCTGACATGTCAGTAAAAATACAGGGAGAGAAAAGGAGAACAATGAAGAGTTATAGAGAAATTACAAAGTGGCAGCTGCAATACCATAAAGGGTCATCCAAAACCTGTGTGGTTGTACCTTTGAAAAGCAGACCTGCAGTAAAGTGACATGAAACCTGAGCTGTTGAAATTGTTCCTCGGTGGAAGCTATGGAGAAAACTCAATGCCCTTCAGCTTCATAGACAACATTCAAACAGACAATACGTACACAATAAATATCTAATCTGTTTCCAGGGGACAAAACCAAGGAAATTAACCCAACTGGGTTTATAGAGCATGTGCAGAGAAATTCATGAATAACTTTTCTTGATGTGCTAACAGTTTGTATTTTGGGTAAATTATATAATCTTATTATATAATCCAACCAAACACAATTACATTTATCTGACTGATTGAAATACCACACCATGCTGTGAAAGATAAAACACAGACATTACTAGGGATAGGTAGTGTGAAATGACACTAAATTGCAACTAGCTCTGACTGGTCAGTGCAAAAGTACCATCAAACTCAGAGAAGCAATTCACTAATGATGACTAAGCTGCTGGTGTCAGTAGATTGCATTCAACTTACAAGTGTGCTTAGGAGTCCCAATTCTGTAAATTGCTTTAGCAAAGCAGCAACTGATGCAACATCAACACTAAAGCCTGCTCCTGGCTCTGGTGCAGTTGAGATTTCCTGATGTAAACATGCAAATATCTACACGTCTTTATGTTAAGGCAATACTTACTGACATCACGGAAACAAGTCTGCAGTTATTAACTCATTATATATTTTGTAGTGTCTTTTCAATACATCTATTATAATTCAGGTTTTTAAAGTGTCTTAGAGGTCTCACTGGGCTTTTTTCAGAAATATTTTCAGTCCTTTACTCCAACAAGGTCAAGTTAAGCCATGCTCCTGTCAGTGATTGGTAATAATTTGCTATGTCTAATTCAATGGCTCACATTTGAATGTAGCTGCCTTAATAGCCACAAATGACTGCTAATTTGTTTTGCAAATGGTTTGAATTTTCAACTGGAAGCCGTGCTTGCAATGGGTGGTTGCAGTTTAAACTGAACCTGGTCAATGCAACACTGAAATTCCCTGCATGTCTGAAGTCCTAGAACACCCCTTTTCTGTGGAAACGCCCTAAGCTGTGGGAGCACATGACAGACTGAAGGTTATGACATTCAGTTACAGCAGCGCACATAATGCTAATAGTTCAAGATAAGTGCAAAGTATAGGTACACAGTTAATACACATGTGAGGTCAGAGCACTGTCAGTACAGTACAAATAAGTGAAGAGAGTGAACTTAGAGGGAAGAGTGAGTGTGTCTGACATTATGTAAATAAGTTTGAAAGCATATGGTGTACTTCATGTTAAAAATAATTTATGCATAGCTGTTGTATTAGAGGACATTTTATCTGAAACAGCCTGTCCTAACTGCATGTCAACTACACGTTTGGTCCTGGCAACAAAAGGTAAATTATTGGTGTTGACATTTTTTCCTCTGAGCCCTTTGTAGGAGGAAGAAAAATAGTCATGATGAATGAGATGACCCTGCTTCGGTATGCTTTTCCCTTTTGACAGAAAAACTCAACCTGACAGTAATGAGTCAGCCCATAATCACCTGATATGTAAACTGTGTACTGTACTGTGGGTAACTGAGTGAACTGTGCTGGCACCACAGAACCAAAATAAATCCCTCTGAGCAGGTCTGATGTATTGATATATAAAGGTTAGATCAGCTTATATGATCTATTACTGAATTATTGCACTGACTTGTGGCAACACAACATACATGTTCCCAAAATCTCCAGTATACCTGACGGAGTGAGGCTGAAGTGTTTTTATATGAGGCTTCAGGAACATTTGTCCATGTGGTCTGAGCCACTACAAAAGGCCTGTGTCTGTCAAATTCAAGATCAACCGGTGCAGATCTGGCACTCCGTGGCTTTGATATCAGGCTGTGCTTCTTTTTTTAGAAACAGGGATATGTTTAGCTCCAGAACATGACGTGAGATAATATTACAAAGACCCATTTTCACGAAAAGGCACAGATGAATGTCCCCTATTCTGCAAATAAAAGGTTTATAAAAAGACAGCATCTCAACTTTATTTATATATTTTCACATCTCCTGTATTTTAATAATAATATGTAATGAATAGCAATCTATTTATTATTATCTTATTTTTGTTTAATCGCATCGAACAGCTAAACTACATCAATATCCTTTTTTCTTTTAAAAACATATCTTCATGAAATTATTTTAGTTTGAGCAAACATTCCACATGCATGTATCATGTTTGAGATAACTGATGAAACGTTCAACCACTGCTGGAGATCATTTTGAATGATCATAAATAATGTTTAAGCTTAGTGCTAATGTTTACATTTTAGAACGTATATTACTACTTAAACAACTAGGGCTTGTTAATGTGGCCAAGTTCACTTTTGATACTGTAGCATATTTTTTGGTAAAAACTTTCTTGGATTGATCCACTTGTCAAAATCAACCTGGATTTCAAAAG
The DNA here is from genome assembly GCF_033807715.1 of Cololabis saira. Classification (NCBI taxonomy): domain Eukaryota; kingdom Metazoa; phylum Chordata; class Actinopteri; order Beloniformes; family Belonidae; genus Cololabis; species Cololabis saira. Next base: position 33,179,826 of record NC_084605.1, on the reverse strand, counting down.
CTGTAGACCTCAAGTGTCAGCGCTACCTCTCCTTTTTCACTCCTGCTTTGGAAAAGCTGTTGATAAAAGTGCAAAAATAGCAAGTGGACTTTGTTGACAATATTTCATCTCTAAAATCTTTCTATATGTGGTTCACATCTTCCATACAGCTGCATACTTTCTCTCATCAAATTGGTTTTTATAGATATGAACTCCTGCAGGAGAATGCTTTTTTGAATCATATGCTTTTTTGAGACCTCCTGCATAGTCAACGGTTATAAATAATGACTCAGGTGTTTCTGATCTTTTTTATTCTATTCTCCTGGCTATATTGTTTTATTCACTTTGTTGTATGGTTCTTCAAATAAAAAAGTCTGACCTCAACTGGAACTGTCCTATGTATAAAGAAAACATATTCAGAACTGGGGGTAGATGAATTGCTTCCTCCACATTACTGATACCTACTACTACTATACTATCATAAGGGACTTACATCTGATATCTACCTTTTATTTACACTAAGTAGCTGCCCAACATTATGTACCACAACACAAGAATAACAATGTGTGCATGCGTATGTGCAAAGTTTTCATGCACTGATAAATCTTTTGTGCAGTACAAAGCTCTAATAAAACTGTAATACAATTTTAAGTTTAATTATAGTATTGATTAACAAAAGGGTTGACGTGACTCCAGAGTAGTTTAAAGCTGCTTGATTCTGCAGATATTTTAAAGTAATTGGTCACATATCACTGCGCTCAGCAAATGAACTGAAAACAAGCCAAGGCTGGAGTAGTCAGTCATCAAAAAAGTATTTTTCATTTTCAATTAAGCATCTTCACTCTCAGCTGTGAAGGCTGTGACAAATGTGGAACTAATTTTAACAACCATCCACCACTATTGTACAATATACTATTTTGTTTTATTGCCTCTTTATTTAAACGTAAATCATCCATTTTATTTCTACTATGTAATGTTTTAATATCTCTGTAAAACACTTGTTGAATTTTGCTATACAAATAAACTTGCCTTAACTCTAAAAGTCTGGAATATAGACAATTGAACTTTCATTTCTTTTCATGAAGATGTTTCACCTTCCAACTAGAGGGCATTGTCAGTTTATCTGTGTCTTTTGGATGGAAGGTGAAATGTATTCCACAACAGAGAAAAGTCTAGTTGCCTTGATTCAAGCCTTTTAGACTTACCATGACCTGGATGACTGAGAATCTATAGAAAATACACTGTCCAAAAACATAATCTATCTGTATCCAAATCTATATAAAGTCCATCTGTATGATTATTTATTTTTCCACATTTCATTTTAGATTTCTATTTTCAATATCAAAAACAACTGCTGAGCAATTGCTTTAATTGCTGCCTACAACCTCCACTAAATTCCTGCAATTTCATGGAAATGCCTAATCCGTGCTATGATAAGTGTGCAGTGATAAAAAAGGACATTGCTGTAGGCTTGGCAGGAGCCTGCCGTGTCACATCCTTGAAGGATTGTGTCCCCCTCAAATGCACTGAATTTCACACTGAATTAGCCAGACCAGCTGGTATAGAGAGATATTGATTTTCCAAGGGAGTTGAGAGGGGAGGAAGGAAATGTAGTACCCAGAAAAGGGAGAGAAAGACAGGAAGAGATTATGTGAGTAAAGAAACACATGCAGGAGGAGGAGAAAAGAAACCTAATGATGTGAACTCCATCAGTATCATCCTTAGCCTTCACCCCTTGTTATGGTATTTATAGTGAGGAGATAATGCTAGGCCTCTGCTACCCTTTAATGTTTATTAGTCTTTGTATACAGTAGAGTGCACATTCATCCTCATTCCTTGTTCCAATTAGCCCCGCCGTTTTGCCTTTTCTGGTTTGAAAAATGTTTAATCCTCTTTCAAAAAGCCAGAGCTTCTGAGACTGAGCATATCATAACTAAGGGCTATGTCATATGACTGAGTGGGACAACAGCAGCATACAGATGCCATTTCATTCTGCTGACAGTGCATTCTGGGTCAGGTTTTTCTCTGCAGGGAACATGCTTATTCCCAGTGCATTAAAGAAATTACACTAAGCATAAAAAATGTAATTAATTATATGACAAAACATTTGCCTGTGGTAAGCCAAACTGCTCTGGGTTGGCACCAGCAAGCAAAGTACACGGAAATTAATAATATTAAATCAGTGTAAAACCAACCTGCCCATTTAGGCATTTAATCCTAATCTGCTGTCTGCACTAGGGTGGCACCATTTCCTTTCACAAAATAAAACAATAAATGTGTTTCATTTTAAATAAACTAAAGAGTGTGAGCTATAATTTTAAACTGCTGTGCAATGAAGAAGCTGAATAATAACTTTACTAACTATACTATAACTTTCATATCAAATACATGTCGCTGGTAAAGCAGGAAATTCTCTTGCTTTTGGAAGACTTTGAGACACTATAAGACCGAAGGCTAGAATAACTAATCAGGGCTGGGCGATATATCGAGATTTTAATATATATCGATATATTTTCAAACGCGATATGGTACGAGACAATATCGTTTATATCGAAAAAATATATATGTATTTTTTTTTTTTGATTTTGATATAGCTTATTTTGTGACAAATTGACTTGAATGTTTTATTTGAGATTTGCACAAATGTTTTGTTATTTGCACAACTGTCAACCTCAATGGAAAAGTCTGCCTGTTACCGTCTACATTGTATTAATTGCACAGTGTATTTTAATTTAATTGTTATGCAGGAAAGGGATATTTGTTTTATTTTATTCAAGAAGCATTTTTATTCTATATATGCAGGCAGTTTATTCTTATTTAATTTGTTTTATACATTTTGATATTGTGCAGACCTCTGTTAATAAATGTACCTGTGTGACATTTGGCACGAGGCTTTGTATTAAAACTGACTGTTTTTTTAAAGGGTTTGCCTCAGAAAAAAATGAAGCTAACAGAGATGCTATGCTATAATGCTTTGGGGGAAACCCCAATTATGGCACAGAAAAAATATCGATATATATCGAGTATCGCCATTCAGCTAGAAAATCGAGATATGACTTTTGGTCCATATCGCCCAGCCCTATAACTAATAATGGAAAATAACATGCTATGAAAAAAAGAATTACCTACAACACAGACAGCTAATTTTCTCGAGATATGACAATCATAAAAGGGTGCAAGTTTATTTATCTGCTGCTTTATTGCAACCAACTTTAGAGTTCTACAGTTCAGCACCAAGGACAGCTCATAAAAGTCACTCATAATAAAGGCATTAAAGACAAGCTGCTGTAGTAAGAAATATCAAGGAAAACTTTTTAAACATCCACCACTGCTCTCTCTGAATGGCCCTAAATATCTCTTAAAAGCTGAATGTTAAATCTTTGTTCAACGCTTCTACTGAAATTTTGCCATATGGCTCATTTTACTGTATGTTGCAGGAATAACTGAACTTTAAAGGAGCATGAGGCAGGATTGAGGCAGGATTTATGAAAAAAATTTGTATACGTTTTAAGTTTTCTATTAATAATGCCAGAGGAAGCGTTCCAAACCAAAACGAATGAGCCCTCTAGTTTATCTCTCTGTTGCCTTGAACAGGCTGTGTGCTGCAAAATGTGCTGCAATTCGGGGGCCGAATTTCCCGCGCCGTCCTTTAAAGGAGCATGAGGCTCCTTTTAAGAAATTAGACTCTCTAGCGCCACCCTTCGCCACGACGGCCGTCGGGGGTACTGCAGCCAACAGCAAAGCCGGCACGGGAGAACGGGGAGAACGCGCATGCAGCGTCATTTGACGTCACATCCGCAGCCCAGCGCGGGAAATTCGGCCCCCGAATTGCAGCACATTTTGCAGCACACAGCCTGTTCAAGGCAACGGAGAGATACACTAGAGGGCTCATTCTTTTTGGTTTGGAACGCTTCATCTGACATTATTACTAGAAAACTTAAAACGTATACAGATTTTTTTCATAAATCCTGCCTCAAGCTCCTTTAAAAAAGTCTGATGTGAGGTTTTCTTACCTTTCCATTACAGACCAGCTGGGAGAGCTCAGAGGAGCACCAAAGATGGGCTGCCATCTTACAAGCCTTACAACGCAGACCCTGTTTGGAGTTCCCTGATATGAGACAAAAGAAACTTTAACAGTTTAGTTTGTTACAAAGATGACTGATCTCTGTTATCAGCAACATGTTAAAGCCACCGAATGATATTAATAATGGCAACAGGAGCAGAAGTGGTTGGAAATAAGAGTGTTGGCTTGTTTACAGCATTATATGTGCACTAAAGCTCTATCTATTCCATGATTTGAGAGATACAGCATTTGACCTTTATCTTTTAAATCATTTCACCCACCTTGGATCATATGTTTGCAACGCTGGCAGGTGGTAGGCCTACGGAAGACATGCTCCTGGAAACAGTGGGTCTTGCCTAGTTGAGACTTTAGCTGAGTCTTGGAGGTCACACAAAATGACGGACTGATAGACGGGGAATGTGATGACAATGAAGGGTTAGGACTAATAGACGGAGATAGAGAAGGAGAACGCTCATAGCCCAGTGGGGTCTCTGAGAAGGGAGGAGGAGATGGCAAAGGTGGAAGAGTGGTGATTAGGGCTGAGGGTGACCGTGATTCACCATTGCTGCGCTGGAAAAAGTTGTCCACACTCTTGCTGCGTATGACGGATTTGAGAGACAATGAGCGCTTCAGTCGCTGCAGCTGAAAGAGAGAGTGAACAGCTTTAGGGAAAATATCTTCTACTGATTTACAACTGCAACAATTTCTTGGAGAGGTGCCATTCAAATAATACAGTAATGCAAACCGAACAATGAAGCATGAAAAAAAAATTAAAGGTCATGAGGACTAATCTAAAAGAATTACATCACAGAACACCAATTATGTGAATGTCAAGGCTGCAAGATTTAAATCACTTCTCTCCAAAAAGAGCATTCACTCTCATCTAAAGATCACAGACAGCAGGCCAATATACCAAAGTCTTATAGTGTAGGTACACACATATATATATATATATCTCAAAAAAGGGCAGACAAGCTAGAACAAGATTATCAATAAGAAATATGTATCAAGTTTCAAATGCTCACAGACATATGCAATTTACAATTAAGTTTGCATACAGTAACTAAAATCTAACGTGGGACACAAACAGTAATAATAATCATGATTTTTTTTTTGATTAAATTTTAAGGGGCATACTGATTATGCTACAGTATATGCAAAAACAGATCTAATACAACTACAACAACAAGACGACAGCTATATTGTTATGTATATTATTTACAATTTATGAGTCTGATAGGAAACAAAGATGTCCAGTAAGGAAAAGGCTTTTTACTGCTGATCCCCAGGGCATGTCCACCAGTGTCCTGCTGCTGCTGATTGTATAAAAATGGCTACCTGAAACTATCATTTCCCAGCTGCACCCATTTTTGGTTTCAACATCCCATCTGGGTCTCTGATAGTAAATTTCCAGGTACCTCTCATGTTAAACACTTAACATAAAAGTTACCATTGCAAATATTAGAGCTCTTCTGAGCAAATAATTCAGTGATCTTAAATGCACACACATAGTCTATCCTCTTGAACTGAGGGTTGCAACCTCAGATAATTCACTATGCGTTTGCCGTGGCACAAAGTCACTTTCAAAAAGTGATTTTGACTCATTTTAAATGCCATGCAGATTTGTAGGTGTTTATAATTGTTAGACTGAAAAATTTGATTGAAAAACAAAAAAACAAAAGAAAAGCACGCTTATTGTACATTTAAGTAGCCATTATATACTGTACTGTATATGTGGCTATGGAACACAAGAAGGGGCTTTTCTTATGGTATACAAACAGGCGGCCAGCTTGCTGTGTTTGAAAGAGTCAGAGGTTTGTTAAAAAAACAGTCTGTTAGATGAGCCCTCTGACTGTCCTTGGCCTGCCAGGTTTACTCACGATCTTCTGTCTTCAGCTTTTTGTTCTCTTCTCTTATGTTCACAAATTTGCAACCCCTTGTGAATCCACACAAGTCAATAATCCTTCAAATTCATGTTTGATTATAGTTATCGAGCGATCTTCATTTTTGCGCTCGATGCAGCCAGTTATACACACCAAACACATGTTTATCTTTGACTCCATTTGTAGCATGATGCCACCCACTGCTCATCGCCACGTTAAAAAGGAATCTGACAATTACTGCCACTTAGGAGAATTAGGACTTGATTGATATGTAGAACTATTAACTGTGGTGAATCAGATCAATTGAATGATCTGGGGAATCGAAGTAGAGATACAATAAGTCCCTGAGAATGGAGAAGCTCCTCAATTTGCACAAAACCTGGCTGTCTCCGTTTGTGACGGGAATGAGGATGCTATTATGAACCTAAAAGTTCTGGGGAATTTTATTTAAATTCTAAATCTTTGCTATCTGTTTCATGTCTGTTTTACATTTCTGCCTGTATGTAGCATCAGAGGTGCATTTTTCCCCCAGAAAAGAATAAATGACGTTGAACAGGTTCCTTTTCTTTAACTACAAATTCACAGTTGACTATTAGGTCGAGTGAAGAAAAGTCCTCAGTTATTGACCCATAAATGTTTTCACGGGGAGCTGAGTACAGGCTTTTCTTAATGGCCTTTTCTTGGCTTGACTGGTGGCCCATTAAGTAATTGATGCTCCTCTCTATTAGATTTTTAACTTGTTCAGTTTTGTTCATCTTCCCTGTAGTGAGGTGTCTAAACTACGAATCCAAGGGAAAAGGAACAATTGCTTCAGGAGCCAACTAGACAATACATATCTAGCGATTAATGCCATAAAATATCTTCCTGATGTTTTAAAAATATTACATAATCAGGAACCAAGATTTAAAGTAATTATAGTTATAAAAGAACATATACTGAAAGTGGCTTTACAGTACTGCAAAAGTCCTCTAAGACAGTAACAAATATAAATTCCACATTAGGACATCCAATAACTGATTATAATAATTATTTATCTATATATTTATTTATACATAAGTATAAAAAGAACTTTTCCTCATACCTTATGGGTATAGTATTTGAATTTTCATGCACCCGGACCGTATATACTTTAGGTGAAAATAGCACTGCGTTTGGTTCATGACAGGTCTATTTCAGCTCCTGTCCCTTCAACAGACTGTACAATGTGGATGTATCTATATCTGTAAGTGCATGAGGTCATCTCTCTGCAGAGGTACCCAACGCAACTAAGATAATAAGGCAAAAAACTGTGTATGTGCTACAAACCCATGGACATTACATTTGGATGACTGCTGGTTGAAGATCTCAGTTGCAACCCACATTTATGCAACCGTAAACACAATCAATTGTGATATAATTATGCAGATTACTTTCAGGGATTAATAAAGGATTGATCTAAACTGAATTGAATTTCAAATTTTAAAATGATTTTCCTTTTCAGAGTCGATACCAAATTATATTAAAACAATGTTCACACTGTTCATGTGTGCATCTGCGGTAATTTCAATGGTGAGCTCACTGAGAACTGCAATTTACATTTACTGCACCACAGCTACTACAAAACAACCACTTTAGAGGGGTTTAGTACAGGGAGCCGCCAGCAACATGGCTATTTTGGAAAATGCATACAACTAACGCATGTAATGGGATGCAAAGCATTTATTATTAAAGCAACTGTAATGATACTGATCAAAGCAGAGTTTGATCTGCACCGTTTCTCTCTGGTCCTCTGGTGTGTAGACTGACTTATATTTGATTTGTTCCAAATATCCGCTCAAATTATAGTCATTTCTTTTAGGATTGGTGACAATTTGAGATGCCTTCAGGGACAACAACTTCACTTATGATCTTGAGTCTGCAGATCAGCCACTAAAACAATAAAAAAATGTGTGTTTGTGCATGTGCATTACACTGCACTGCACCACCCTGAATTATCTCTAGGACTTAATGGTTACAGTTTTATGTACTCAACGCTGTGGATAATAATATGGAGGTAGAGCTGCTGATTTACTGTTTGAAAGTGTCTCTCTTTTTTTTTTTAATCTTGTAAGAATTTTCAGTGGAAACAGAGCAGAAGTCTGAGGTTTAATTTCAATGAATGTCAATCTCTACATTTCTCTGTGGAACTCTTATGTTCCTTGGTAAGGTTTTGAAATGTCTATTTATGGATGGCGGAGATGGGAACCCATCACATTGTGAACTACTGGCAGTAATTAGCTTATCACGTAGTGAGTAGTGCGTGTACTAGAGCAGGCTGTGGATTGACGTCTGCATTGACGAAAACAGTAAACACACACCATTTTGGGAGAATGAAAAAATGTATAGGAAGAAAAGAGGTTAAAATTTCAAACCAGTACCAGCTTTAGCATTATTTATAAATACTTGGTGAAATTTACTATAAATAGGTTGATGTGGGAAATGCTGGGATTAATTAATAATTAAGAAAAGCGATGTAGTTGTTGAGAAACAGTTCCTATGAAAGCCAAATATTATTCTTGTTGCCACTGAAATGAGACTAATGTTGTCTAATCTCTTTATGTACAATTTAAAAAGGTAATGCTGTGAGTCACCTCTTGGGAAATTGCATCAAATAGGAAAGAGATATATTTAAATACTACTTATAGCATAATGATAATGAGTACTTTGATAACCCTCTGCAAGACATCTAACTTAATTTTTCCTTAAGTTGTATTTTTTTTTTAAAAAAGCACAATATTTTGCCAAACTGCAGTAGAATGTAGAATGCAAGCAACTGCTCAACAGTATGGGAAAAAAATGCCCGTCAGCATGGTCATTACCCCACAAACTACATCCCATAACGCAATTCATCAACAATTCATACAGCATTTGCTGGTCACAGCATGTGACCTGCTTCCAGTTGTGGCAAAGCAGTCCCACTTTATGGCGGCATACCATTTACTAACAATGACTCCTATACTGTATGCAAAATAAGTTGAATGCAACTTTGAAAACAACCTTGGCCTTCTGACGTCAATATATGCAAATGTGCAGCTATGCAGCAAACTGTAAGACCTCTTCTTAAAAAATAAATAAATAAATATGTTGGACACAATGGAAAACAATACTGGACAATACCGATAACAAATCCAGAAAAGAAGTAATAACAACAAAGTCAAAGTAATTATAAGAAGGAGTCACAAGTGTTTTAATTAGCTGCCAGATTAGCTAAATTGTAATTCCTGTCACCAGCGCAAATTGTATATCCACAAGAGTAAATGTTTAAAGGGTAACGTACGGAATAACCCAAGTGTAGAGAAAACATTACAAAGATAGCTCGGTCCTCACACTGGTTTAACTGGGCCTGTTGCAATAACCAGTTTTTGTTTGGAGAAAGAAAAAAAAAAGAAGGCCACTGCACCATTTTTAAAAACCAATTAATTTCTCAGAGTTCCAGTGTGTCACCTTGTAGTGCACCTATTTGCAAAATTGCAATAAAATACTCAGAACCTTAGAATATGATTGAAAATTAACATTTTCTCATTTTATAGATTTATAATCAAGGATTATAAATCTATGACAGTTTATTACTCAGAAACAGCTCCACAGAAAGTTTTTCCTGCTGCCTCCTTGTTTCTCCAACATACTCAAAAGGTAGTCACTACACTAGCTTCACATCAGCCACATGCTGCATGCATCCCATCTGCATTGCTGAACTGCTGCAACACAACTGCATGTATGTGTATTCACACCGCTGATCTTTCTATTGTGGTGCTGCTCCAAATCATCTACTGCCTCAACAATCTTTTTATGCAGCTATTTTTCTTGTAACAACCTCTGATTGATGGCAAATTACATTATGAACGAAAATTTATGCCTTCAACTATTACAGGGTTGGAAGCGTGTCTGCAGTCAGGACTCTCATAAGCAGTTTATTTTCTCACTGCTAGTTGTAAACCTAATGTGCCCCTTCTATCGTCTCAGGAAACAGCTTGTCTTCAAAATGTTATTGAACAATGTGGGGCCAAATTAAGCACATAATTCTTCTTGTAGTAATCTGACCCTTCAATTAAAGGCGGCCCCTAGGCATGGCTCCAGCTAAAACTTGTTAAATAGAAATGAACCACATCGACCTATTGTGCAAATGGGAAATTGTTAGGCTCACTGACCAAGAAGAAGAAATCGAAAATTTCCTGAACCAGTGCAAAGCTATTTTTTCATAGTTTTTCTATACATTATTACACATTTGGTTAAATTGACCTGCATCATACATGAACATTTATTCCACAAAAAAGAAAACCATGTGTGGAAAAATTGTTAGTCATTTTTAGTAGGTGATGTCCATTCAGGGTGATGTAAAACTGTCCCAAATGATCGATGTTAATCCACTTCAATATCTCCAATTTGCCTCTGAGTCCATGTCTCACTCCACTCTTATCTAAGTCTGAAACAAGAACTTAAAAGCACTAAACTCCATAACCTGAACTTTAGATGCCTTAAACTTTTAATGCTGTTCTTCATCACACAACTATAAAAGGAAATACATTTCCCAGACTACACTGTGATTTACAGTATCTTGCATTATTGCACTAAGCTGCAGTTATACAATGATGAGGCAAAAAGATGCAAAAATGCATGTAAACAATTTGTTAGAGAAGTTAGACAATGCTTATCAAAAAATGTTTATTTGTTTTCCTAGGGTGGGGTTGGTGGTGAACTGAGCTAAAATAGTTTCCTTTAAATGCCTTTTCCTTCTATTTCAAGGATAGTAAAGATGGCATTCACACTAAAACTAAAAGGGCTTAAATGCGTAAGGAGCTTTTGGAGTTGGCTGGTGACTGTAACAGTGGTTTTGTCATGTGCATATAATGGCGAAGAAATTATACTTACACTAGCCTGAGTTTTCTTACGTTCCAAACAGGATGAGGAAAACATAATATTTTGATTTTGTACTTTAGAAATGCCCAGCATGATTTCTTTGCAGAGGCCTTGATCTTAATTCGAACACTGCTATGAAAATCAGCATACAGAGAGACAATAACACATGTAAAACATATATGTAAATGAGCAGTAGAAAGCAACTGTGTTATTTGATGGTTCATACATATATCTTACATGTGGAGAGAAAGTTAACTTTTCTCATCAATGCAGTGAAAGTAAGTATCTATTTTCAGCCCATATTTTATTCCCCAGTGACTTCAGTGTAACCCTGACACTGCACGCTGAACTCTGCAGGATCAGCAGTATTTCTGAAGACAATCAAGGACAGTAGCCCAAAGACTTCATCAGCCAATGCTGGGTAAACAGGAGATGCATAAGCACAATGGTGACGCTGTAAAAAACAAAAAGACTGATGTGTTTCATGAATGATGCTGATGATATTCTTTTGAGTATTTCTCCTCGTTGCTATAAATATCTGTGTCTCGTTGTCTCCCTAAAGCTTTCATCTATTTCTGCACAGATCTGTGCCGTTAGTTTCAAAGATCACCAGGACAAGTCAATCATTCTGACAGGTGGAGAAACAAACATCCCGGTCCGTCACAAATTAGTGATGTGTTCTTGAGAAAGCCGCGATATAGAATAAAACAAATACAAGGAGGCTGACCACACTTTGTTCAAAAATATATACTGTTATATTATAATCATATGAATGCTACATATGCAAACTGGAATGCAATGTAAAAGCTCTGTAGTTGTATATGTTTACTAAACTGCTAAAATTATGCTGCATTCTCACAGAGTGATGCAGTAAAATGTCATCACTGTTAAATATGCAAATAGCTTAAATCTGCACTATTTTGTGGGTAATGACTGGTTTAATGACATGCAAAAAGCTGGAACCATGAAACAATTTAAGAATGAAGCCTGCAGTTTAATTTAGCCAACTGATTCCTGATTTTCTTTTTTTTTAATCTTTATGCTGCCAGTCCTGACAGTGCATCGGCTGACTTATCCCTAAGTAACCTTTATCCTTTCAAGCACTTAAGCAACCAGCAGCACCCAGCAACCCTAGCCAATGGAGGGAGGTGACCATGCAAGAAAAACAAAGGGTTTAAACGAGAGCATACAGAGAAGTGTAAGTGTTAGGTGGAAAAGATCATCGCACAGAGTAAACAGGAAAGAGAAAAAGGATACATCATTTAAGTGGAGGGCATTAAAAGGAGAAAAAGCTGATAAGCGCACAAGTGAAAACTGAACCTGAAGGGCAGTCTGATGGAAAATGTTGCTGTAATTTCAGTCCCATAAATATGTCTTTGTTTTGGCTGAATATTGGTGAGCTGTGTGAGGACCCCGGGGACTGGAGCATAACATCACCTTGCATTATCAGCATTTACATCCACTTCACAGACTTTATTAAACTTTACGTAGCGTACAGCTCTCATTTCATCCACTGCTAAACATTGTGGAACTCCGATGAGCGGTTTGACATTTTAAGAAACGTGCCCGCTCTCTTTTCCTGTAGAACAGTATATAAGCTGAACAATAACTGTCATGATAATGGTGTAATATATAGCTATGGCCAGCAGCTGGCCCAAACAACAAATCCACCTACAAGTTTCCCTAAAGCTCATTATGACAGCTATTGGGCTGTTTGCTTAAAAATTACAAAAACTAATGGACAAGAACATAAATTGTCAATCTGTAGGTTACTTGCCAAATTTTATTCTTGCCCACAACCACTTCTTGGAGTGTCTGCTGTCTGCCACTTTATTATAATTTACCTTGTTGAAATGAGAAAAACAATGTTTTAATAATGAGTAGCCTCTCAAAATGGAGACTATAATGTAAATGTTATATAGATATAAAGTCCACTTCAGCCCTGACTTTTCTGTGTTGCCTTTATAGTCTAGACGGATTTCAGAAAAAAGGCCTTTTATAAGAAGTAAGGAGCATTTATGGGTACAAGCCGGGAACCGGCCTACCTTACATATTTCAAGGGTGCTGAGTCCAAAAAAACCGGTACCCGAGTGAAATTTTGAGTTTTTGACCTTCTAATTTGCATATTAAAATGGCCGCCAAATTGCCCATCTTGCGCAGTTATTGGACCATTTCCTCCTATTTTTTTTTGTAAGTAGGCAATCAAGATGAGGAAATTAAGTTTCTAGATCGATAGTCAAGGGTCAAACAAGGATATAGTGGAGGCTCAGTGCCTTTTTTATGTATATACATATGCAAAATACCAACTTTTAAGGTGAAATTAAGCATTATTTGTGTCATTTTTTAAGGACGACATAAATATTAAATAAAAGTTACTCTGAAATTTTCCCTGTTGATATGACATATGATGTACACCATACTATATGATAACAAAGAAAAAAATCCATTGCAAGTTGTCTGAGATTTCATGTTTTTTTTTGTTTTTTTGTTTTTTTTTTCAAATTAAGCATTTGTTCTCTAAATTCTCTAAAAACCCATGTAAATAGGGAAAAATAATCAAAAAGAGACCACCATGAAACGTACCAAGTTGAATATTTAGATCAGTACATAGCATGGTCAGTCCCATCACTGAGGACCCTTTGCCTGAGGTGAATTAACAGCAAAGAGGATCGTAAGAGTTTCACACGCTTTGGTACCTATAGCCACCTGCAGCCACCTGCAGCCACCTATAGCCACCTATAGCCACCTGCAGCCACCTATAGTCACCTGCAGCCACCTATAGCCACCTGCAGCCACCTATAGCCACCTATAGTCACCTGCAGCCACCTATAGCCACCTGCAGCCACCTATAGCCACCTATAGTCACCTGCAGCCACCTATAGTCACCTGCAGCCACCTATAGCCACCTGCAGCCACCTATAGCCACCTGCAGCCACCTATAGTCACCTGCAGCCACCTATAGCCACCTGCAGCCACTTATAGCCACCTGGAGCCACCTGCAGGCACCTATAGTCACCTGCAGCCACCTGCAGTCACCTATAGCCACCTGCAGCCACCTATAGCCACCTGCAGCCACCTATAGCCACCTGCAGCCACTTATAGCCACCTGCAGCCACCTGCAGTCACCTATAGCCACCTGCAGTCACCTATAGCCACCTGCAGTCACCTATAGCCACCTATAACCACCTGCAGCCACCTATAGTCACCTGCAGCCACCTATAGCCACCTGCAGCCACCTATAGCCACCTGCAGCCACTTATAGCCACCTGGAGCCACCTACAGCCACCTATAGCCACCTACAGCCACCTATAGCCACCTATAGTCACCTGCAGCCACCTATAGTCACCTGCAGCCACCTATAGCCACCTACAGCCACCTGCAGTCATCTATAGCCACCTATAGTCACCTGCAGCCACCTATAGTCACCTGCAGCCACCTATAGCCACCTGCAGTCATCTATAGCCACCTATAGCCACCTGCAGTCACCTATAGCCACCTGCAGTCACCTGCAGCCACCTATAGCCACATGCAGCCACTTATAGCCACCTGCAGCCACCTATAGCCACCTGCAGTCACCTATAGCCACCTATAGCCACCTATAGCCACCTACAGCCACCTACAGCCACCTACAGCCACCTATAGCCACCTATAGTCACCTATAGCCACCTATAACCACCTGCAGTCACCTGCAGCCACATATAGCCACCTGCAGCCACCTATAGCCACCTGCAGCCACCTGCAGCCACCTATAGCCACCTGCAGCCACCTATAGTCACCTGCAGCCACCTATAGTCACCTGCAGCCACCTATAGCCACCTGCAGCCACCCATAGCCACCTATAGCCACCTGCAACCACCTATAGCCACTTATAGCCGCCTGCAGCCATTTATAGCCACCTGCAGCCACCTACATCCACCTACAGCCACCTCCAGCAACCTGCAGCAACCTGCAGCCACCTATAGCCACCTGCAGCCACCTACAGCCACCTGCAGCCACCTATAGCCACCTATAGCCACCTACAACCACCTATAGCCAAATGCCGAAAATCGGGGCTGTTATGCACTGCAATGTGTACATTTCAGAGTGATGACCAATGACCTTGTTTAAATGTGGAGTTGTAGTCCTCAAGCATACCAAGGCAATGGGTAACCAAAGAACTTGGAAAAGGACTGCAGAAAGAAATACTAATCAAAATGAAATTCCAAAGACAAATGGCACACAAGCAAACTAGAAAGGTATAAAAACAATTTACCAAAACAAGTGACCTATGGAACTTACAGAAGAAGAGAGATGAAAGCAAAGCAATTCAGCTAGAAACATGAAAGAAAATATACAGAAACAAGATCTGATCTGTAGAACTGTTCAAGGGAAGTTTCATGTTTTTTTTCCCTATTCACTTAAATTTTTCGATTTTTGAATTAAGAGCATTATGCTTTGTTTGCATAAAAAAATGAATTCTCAGACAACTTGCAATGGTGTTTTTCTTGATTATTATGTAATATGGAATACATCACATATCATATACACACTGGTAACATTTAAGAGTGATATTGACTGAATATTTATGTCGGCCTTAAAAATGACACAAATAACGCTTAATTTCACCTTAAAAGTTGGTATTTTGCATATATATATACATAAAAAGGCACTGAGCCTCCACTATATCCTTGCTCTGACCCTAGACTATAGATCTAGACACTTAATTCATCATCTTTGAATGCCTACTTACAAAAAAACTTGGGGAAAATGGTCCAACGACTGAGCAAGACAGGCAGTTTGGCGGCCATTTTGATATGCAAATTAGAAGGTCAAAAACTCAAAATTTTGCTCGGGTACCGTTTTTTTTGGATTCAGCACCCTTGAAATATGTAAAGTAGGCCGGTTCCCGACTTGTACCCATAAATGCTCCTTACATTCACTTTTTGGTACATCCCGTCTAGTCTATTATGCAAGGTATAATATAAACAGACAAAAATATGACTTATCTAAGTCAGACACTGATTAAATCTCTAAAGCTGGTGTGACTTGGAAGTGAAGTTAAAAAAAAAAGAATGAAAAGAAAATAAGCTTGGATAACATTGAAACCATTGAAGTGACTGTGTGCGGCTTGATCTTCAATATTTGCATTTATGAAGCTACTAACTAAAGGATTTATGGAATCTATTTTTATAGTAAAAACTCCAGGACTCAGATGTGGCAATGTGCAGTAATGATTATGCACCTTAAACATTCAACTCTACGCCATTTCAGAAATAGGACAGATCAAACATTTACATCAACTGAAACTCAAGATCATGTGTAACTGTATTACACTGGCTCTTACAGATGTTCTCATGCTATTCTTAATCAAGAAAGCAATAATAAGAATATGCTCATCAATTCACGATGCTTGAATGACGTCTATTATAATAATATTTTTGGAGCCATCACCTTTTCCGTAGGTGGAAGAGGTGGAATTAACTATTCATTCTCTGTTACTGCCTCTATGAGAAGCACTCTACAAAGCTGGTGGGCCCACTTAGCACTGTAATAAACACTCTGAGAGCTAAGGGACAGTTTGTTAAGAGAGGGACGGGGAGAGGTTTGAGAGCTGGAGGAGAGCTGCTGAATAGATGATAAAGACTGCAGAGATTTGCAGCGAAGGGCAGTGGGGAAGACAGACGGACAGAAGATGGAAGACAGAAGGTAGAGTCTGCATTGAAATAATTTTAGAGCAAAGTCAGAAGATTGAGAGTGACAGAAAGAATCAAGTGAAAGCTCCAGAGACACTGCTCCCCTAATTCCCCATCCTCTCCTCTTAAGGATGTGAAGCGGGCAGGGTTGCCAGCAGAAGCTTGGCAAACAGCAGAGCAACATGGCTGACGCAGCTTGGAGGTTTGTCTCCTCCCAGTTCTATTTTGTTTGGATGACCATTTGGATGAATTATGACCCAGCCCCTAGCTAGACCCAGCAAACATCTGCTAGCTGATTGGCTCATAAATTCACCCAGCACTTCACTGCCCACCATCCATTGTGGTGTCTGTAGACAAATAGAAACAACTAAAAGGTTGTTCTGGCAGGCTTATTCCAGGTCTCTGTGGTGATGACCAACAAAAGACCACCATAATGTGATTCATGTGATATTGACCACGATTAAAGCTGTTGTTGATGAAGCTCAATTGAAAACTAACTATGATATATGAGATTTAAGTCAAGTCGGTGAGTGGGAAAATATATCAAAGTTCATCTTTACTTCATGTAAGAAACACGAACCAGTTATACTCCAGCACCCCCTTTGAAAACAGAGAAATGCATTAGCAATTACCGTATTTTCCGCACTATAAGGCGCACCTAAAAGCCTTTAATTTTCTCAAAAACCGGCAGTGCACCTTATATATGATCATTACGGTAATTTCTGTTACTGTAGTCAGGGGGATTGTGGGTAATGTAGTTGGTGTCGCCAAAGTAACGGCGCTCTAAACGTCAGAAATCGTCACAGACGTTAAAGACGACAGCAGCGACGCTGACTCGCATAATGGCGACTTTGACGAGACAGAGCAAAGCTGGTTTTTATTTTGTTAATAAAGTTTGACATACGGTACTTTTCTTCTTGTTTTTTTTTTTTGCATTTGCTGTAGGATTTTGTAGCATTTCCTGTAGCGCAGCTCCATCAGGTAGATACGTAACTCAACCCCAGCCACTATAGTACGGTATTTTACCAGATATTTAGTGTGCCTTATATATGGAAACAATTTAAAATACGTCATTCATTGAAGGTGCGCCTTATAATGCGGAAAATACGGTAACTAAGACTGTAAACTTGTGGATCACGAGCAAGCAGCAGCCAAACAACTTGAGCGCCCTGAACATCTTCAGGAATACTTTGTTAAAATAATTAATTTCAGTGTTTGGAAACATGCACTACTATAAATTGCATTACAGGATAAAAGTGCATCTGCTTTGTGGTTGCATCTTGAAGAAGGTAAATATTTGGTTTGTTGATCTATATCATGATAGATTCTTACAGAAATGTTCAGACCTAGTCTTCCCTTATTGGGTCTCATTTTTCTGAAAAGGTCTAAAATGCCAATACTAGTTTTGATCAATGTGGATTTTCATTGAAAGCTTGAAGGGCAACTGGCCAAGATGACATCATAAAAGATAGTGCCTTCTACCAAAACCAATCACTTATCTGACAATTATAAGAAACATTACATGAATCATCATCAAAAGGACACTTAACATTCGGAAAACAAGGCAACAAAGTGGGGGTGAAAAGTAAGACAAATATTAGCTGCTCATAGAGTTTAGACATTTGTATTCTTCCAGGTGTCACATGCAACTCTGGGTGAACCGTCTGTTGTTCTTCTCCAGTTCTTCTCAGTTCCATCATTACACTATATTTAATTGGAAAAGTTTATTGTAATCAGAGAGGGATTTAAACAAATTCAAAGGCCAAGTGGAACTGCAAGGGGATCTGTGGATGTTTATGGGTTTATGGGTTTAGATTTCTTTAGCAGATTATTTCTATTAAGTAGGCTGGATGACAAAACAGACTTTCTCCCCAGGCATGCATCAGTGATAGATAGTTTACACGCTGTTATGTCTTCAGATACAACTTAGCTTACATAAATTATGTGTTGAAATAATCAAAAATATTTAAAAAACAGAGAAACTCCTCTGTTTTGAGACGCCGGACACACTGATGAAATCAATACTGTCTAATTGTGAGGTCAAGCCAGGTATAAGAGTTAAATCGGATTACAGTTGTTATGCAAGACGCGCAGCCACTCACGCTTAGTCACCGTGTTCAATTGAGGAAATAATAGGATTTGAATGTAAAAACCTTACAAGACACACCACAGAACAGTAGAAGGAAAACAATAGTCTTAATAAAGAGCTCACACTCCATAGCTCCCCTGTCTCCCAGTGAAGGATGTAATAATACACGCCAGGAAGTGTCAGGTGTACAGGTGTGCTGCTACCTTTGATTCCGGCTGGCTGGTCGCCGTGCTCTGTCGGTGAAGGTCTCGGTTCTGAGGAACATTCTCCTTTTCGGTGATTTCCGTCATCTCGAGTCAGAAAATGCTCATTCAGCAGCAAAACTGGACTCCGTCGTGGAAAAAAAAATGTTGCAGGGAGCTATTCCTACAGAAGTTCAAACATCGCTGCCGCCCGGCGTTAAGAGAAGGGCCAATTTAGACCGTCAATTCATCTTTTACCGACAGCATCTTTCCCGGGAAGAAGTGATGGAAATTACTGGTGGAAATAAGACGAGTGAAAAGGAAATATCCGATAAGGACTTGTGCAGTGTTGCTGGATACGCCGCCAGCCTCCCGCAGCTCTCATCAACCTGTCAGTGCTCCTCTCCTCACGCACACACGCGGGCTCTTACAGCAACTTTGATTTCTCCGTGACGCCGCGCTCCGCGCTCTCTGATTGGTCCAGGCCGACGAAGACACGCCCCCAGGGACGGCACGGCTCGCTGGGATTGGCTGATGGATTATGACGTTGAAATATAGTGGTAAAGCGTCGAGGTGAGAGTACAAGAGCTTTAAATCTGCCAATAGAAATTTATATGATGCTCTACAACGCGTTTCTGTAGAAGAGGCGAACTAAACTTGATTTACAGCTCTCCTTATGTTCTCATCTAATTTGATTTGTTGAACCTATTGACTTACCTGCACTCTCCCTGGCCTTACTTGACTGTTTACAGCCTATGTTTTAATCTTATTTCTGTCTCCCCCTATATAAATTCAACTTTTTATGAAATCCTTTTACTCTTGTACCTTTCTTCCCCTTGACAAGAAATATCACTGACACTTCATGCTGCCAAGTTTGGATGTATAGTGTGTAATTTAACATATAATAAAATATAATAACAAAAACAAATCTTTACATGCTTCTTTCCTTGGTAATGAAGGGATGACCTTTCAACTCAAAAAACAGAGCTCCCACATTGAAACATGGAAGCGAGAGCATCATGCTGTGGGATAGATAGATAGATAGATAGATAGATAGATAGATAGATAGATAGATAGATAGATAGATAGATAGATAGATAGATAGATAGATAGATAGATAGATAGATAGATAGATAGATAGATAGATAGATAGATAGATAGATGGCTTCATGAAAAAGGTATTATGATGAAATGTAAGGTATTATCCAAAACATATTGAATGACAGCAAAATTAAAGGCTCTGGAATGATCATTTTTAGAGTCCAGATTCAAACCTTTTACGAGCCTTTGGAGGGAGATCAAGGCTAAAGTCTATCCAAGTGGAGCTGGAACAATTTGCTGTTGAAGAATGGTATAATGTCCCTCAAGAGACGCTTGCCAACCTAAGGAACTGCAATAAAAGACTATTGTAAGTTGTAAGCCAGGAAGGCTACACCATTTATTATTAATGGTCAGAGGGACAATAATCTTAGTCTTTCCATATTTTCTAATCTTTTGTTTCAAATGAACATGATCAATTATCCTAGTTTGCTGTAAGGGGGATTTGTCTTTGTTCTTTTAGTACCAAACAAACTGTAAACATTTTTGAATAAAATAATTTCAATGGAAAAATCAATGGCTTTTGTTTGATTTCATACAGAGGGCTAATCATTTTGACCTTATCAGTGTGTATAACACAGGTCTATGTTAAGTTTAGTCAAATATTGTACAAATAATAAACACAAATAGTTAATAGAAAGAGGGGAATTAATTACATATTAAACAACCCAAATGATTGAAATGATCTCCATATTTTATTAAATGCGTCAAGAAAAAAAGTGTTCCCACATTATTGTCCCAGAAAAACTATTCCAGTAATATCATACATCAGCAGACCACCACAGTAACACATAATAATATTGATTTTATTGATTAATGTTAATTTTGTAATAAGAATGTTGTTGTAATAATACAACAATTTGTTGCATAAATTATACTTTGTTATTTTCCATTTAGTAGATTTGAAAAACTATGTTGGCAATAAAGCTGAACCTTGTCTCCCATAATGGTAATATACACTCAATGAAAATCAAACTTAAAATTTAACAACCACTGACGCATAATATATCTGATCCGTGCTAATTATTCACTTTTTGGTTAATGTTAATAGCTATCAAGTCCTGCCCTTCCAGATGTGGTTTAATCCCAAAGCTCCTTCCAGCTGCATGTTAGCAAAAAAGGCAAAACATGTAATAGATAACTCCATCTGCTTCTTACAACTCACTTGTTTGTGATGGATCTAATACAAAAAAGACCTTAGCGCATAGTTCAAACATAAAAAGAGAATGTAGGTGACCAGACTGTCCACAGAGAGCAGCAGCAGCCGAGCATGGGTGGCTGATTCAGCACCAAGACAGCTCCCTTCCCTGCCTGTCTCTCACTAATTAATGAGGCCTCCATGTTCATCTGCCTGGTTTCATACTCACCCAGGTCTGCTTCTTCCAATAACAGAAATAACATCATATCTCTTATCAAGCAAACTTCAGTGTGTTTGTTGCAGGAACAGCCTGTGAACAGTAAGTAGTGTATTCCATCACTTTGAGCTAAAAATAGACATGGTTTTGAACAAAGCAGTGGCAGTAACTATTTCTGCATCTTGTGCAGGAAGACATGCAGAGATGTGCATTAATTTGTTTTTCAGTTCCTAAAAAGATACCAGTAGGTCAGTAAAACATGAGTAGATTATTCTTAAAGAAGCCTTTCTTTAAGAAAAGTATTTAATAAATAAAAAGCCTTTGTCTGACTGTAAATGTGGCACAGAGCTCTTAAAGTTAACAGAATGATGCAGTATGACCTTTACTGTAATGGTGCAGATACAGCACACTGTAGACAGCAAAGTGTTTTCTAATGCTCAATGGCGCTAATGAAAGAGTGTCGTTTTTAAGTGGATCTTAGCTTGATGTAAATGTGCTCAGTTAACTACAAATTGCAAAAGGCGTTTAGTTTTTAGCAGTGTTTCTACCGGAGCTGGACGCCAACATGATCCTGTGTGTTATCCTTTCAAGTTACAGATCTATAGTCTATGAACATTAACAAGAGAGAGAAAACAGTGTCAGGCTCTGCCAGGTCAGTACAATCTGGGGTCTTTTGTACAGTCTAGTTATTCATCGTGATCATTGAAATGAAGGTTGAATCATGATAATCTCTTGCTCAGATTAAATTACAGAGCTCTTGCTAGTATCCATTTTGCAGCATCATATTTTATTAAGCATTGGGGAAGGGGACTTATTTTTTCTTTGCCTTAATTGCGATAATTGCGATATGCTTGCCTCCATGCACTTCGCCTTAGAAACATTAAAACATTAAAGCACATGCTCAACCATAAAGTACTTTTGACACATCTGAATGTCTTTGAAAGGTAGAAATTAGTTTCACTTGTATGCAAGTATGGCCTTAACATAATATTAAGATTCTTATTATCAACATCTGTGAAGGTTTTTCATACACAGAAGAAAAGTTAACATTTAGGACAGCATTTATCTGCCCTAGATACATATAAATTAAAAAGTGGAACTCAAAATGGTTTATAGTTTAATTTATACTCGTCCCTCCTGTCTTTTCCCCTGCAGCTCCAGGTGGCGGACTACATTTACACAGCTGTCATCTAAAATATACATTGCACCATTTATTGAACCTCATCTTCTGCATAGCAATGTGCGTTTCTGTGAGATATTATACTATAATTATACTGTATGTTTAAAGTGAAAATGCAATAGGTGAGAAGGGGGAATTAATCCTGTTCCTAGAAGGCACACAACCAGATATGCTTCTTCGTAAACTCCCTACCCTTATAAATGAGCATAACCCTGCTCTCTTTTTGCTTCCTCTTCCATGAATCCTGTCTTTTTTCCTCCCATTTCCTGCCATCATTTATGGCTACTCTGCTGTGCATCAATTTCCAGTAAAGATAGACCTGTCCTAAAGCAGCCAGTGTGGTGAAACAGCTGATGTCAGTTGTTTCCCAGTGCAGTCTGGTCAGAGTTTTGTTTTTATGGTTAGACCCAACTAGGGTTTTGGATGCAGTCTGACAGGTTCTCTTGTGGTGCTGTTCGTGCAGTTTAGTACAAACCAAAAAACATCTCAAACACAGGAAAGTTTGATAAAAGTCACTGTTGAATATCTTCTAGTTTATTTCGGTCCATTTGGATACAACGAACATAATACAACGTAAAAATAGTCCAATATTTTAAATGGCACCGAAAAGGTACAGGCTGAAGCCAAGGCTTATTATGCCTACCCTTTTATGAACCTCGACTCAGGAGGTTTTATACAAAACAAAGCTAGTAATTTGGATTCAAACATTGAAAAAGAATGGATATATTGGAAAAGTAACAGAGGTATCTAGACAAGAAGCAAACACAAAAAAACAAAGACAAAAACAAAACAAAAAACATACTATAAATCACAAGGAGTGATAAATTAAGTGGTTTTTAGCTAGAGACTGTACAGCGCGGAGAGCAGAGGTTATGAGTAGGGTGTGTAAAAAGAATTTAACATACCAAGTGGCTTACAGGTCTATTAACTAACCCTTGAATGAGTTCATTACAAAATGAAGTAAATTATGAAACTTCAACTGAAATAATTCTTTCTGCTAAGATGTTTATATGAAAAAAATCCTCCCAGAATCATGGCAAGGACTTCTTAGAACAAAATTGGAAGTGTGCTTTGTTGCTCTCAGACTGCAAACCAATCAACATACTACAGTACTTTATTCATCTTCCATACATACTATAATTACAATATTATGCTGTGAAATGACCTTGCTGATTTCAATTTTATCTCTTTGCCATCTAATCCTCAACTTCAAAAGAATGTGCAGGAATATTCATTAAGTATGTACACATCTGAGTCAGGCTCAAGGATTTTACTTGCTTGGGGGCCAGTGAACTTTATTAAACACTGAATTCCTCTGGGAAACCTTACGTTGTAATGAATGCATTAGTCAAACAGTGACCTTGCAAAGTCAAACTTGTTGATGGTCTCAGGACACTCTAAAAATAGCAAAAATGCTGACACCAATATAATAAAATGAACGATCTAATGACAGGAAATTCCCCAAATTTCTATATACTCAAATTGAAATAAACCCAACAAGTACAGTAGCTCAAGAGTCTAATGGCAAACAAGGATAAATATTTGGATATGTTTTTGTTTTTTTTCTTTTCCAGTGTATGTTAGGGACATTTTCAAGTTCATGAATGTAAGTTGAACATTATCCTCATTTAACCCTCAATATGCATACACTATTTGCATTTTTCTTCAGTTACCAAGCCTTTCTAAAGATAAGAATGTGACAGAATTGAAGTAAATATATTACTTCTTAATACAATATGCTACAAAATCTTGGAAGGAAAATTAATGAGAGCAAAATGCTGATATTTTAATCTTCTGGACAAGTAACTCCAATACTAGTAAGAAAGTGGGTGTGTTGCAGTGCTAGTGCAATCTAAAAGATAAAAAATATGACAACACATTTATCCGGTTGTGACTCTAATACATACGTTTTTGGATCCTGATGATTTGCCTCAAATGTTGTTGCTAGAATCTGCAAAGGTAGGAGCTGAAGTTAGCTGGGAAACTAACACAGTTATACAAGCTCATGTTTCATTTGCATTAGCATTAATGCATCTGGACCTACTCGAGTAAAACAGATGTCTTCCCAGGACATGTCCAGGATTTGCCAATTGCAGCAGTTTATCTAGTATGAAGTGGTGGCTGCTGGTGATGTGTCATGGTCTTTTTAGTATTGAAAGAACTTCACTGTTGAACATTTTACAAACAACATCAAATATTAATAGATATGCTGTAGTTTCTGTATCATGATTTTTAATTATTAATAATTCATAGTAACTATATTCTAGCTATAACAACCCTAGTCCCATCTGCGCCCGTGTCCTGTAAAACAATGTCCTCATTTATACGGTTTTGTTTTTTTTTTACCGTGTCTGCACACATATTAATGGTTGATACCATGCTGGTAAAAACCTAAGACATATATATGTGCATTGTTACTATATTTAATATATATACATATATATACGCATACACATCCTCATTTATACTGTTGAAGTCAGCCTTGTATCTGCACAACATGTCATATGATACACTTCTCTTTTGATTGTTGATCAAAATTGGCCAGGTTACTGAGGACAAAACGGTCACCGCAAATTAACTTATTGTGTGAAGCACACACTGCAAATCTTTAGTCTATTAACTAACCCTTGGAGGAATCTGAGCCATCACTATTTGAGCTATGCAACTAGAAAGCTGACAGATTTCTTGGAGTTCCTGTTTTTTTTTTGAAGTAGGAGGAAGTCAATCGATAGAAAATTTGTAGAAATTAAGTCAAAAGACAATTTCTAAAGGATTGGGGTCAGAGGGGATGGGACGCTGGTCACTGTTACTCTAGTTTCCAAGAGCAAAATGCTTTTGAAGAGAAGAAATAATGTGAATAGCCGGGGGGCTGTGAAAATGACAAGCATATTTCTGTTGTCTCATGAGGGAAACAGAAAAAGCCTTAAACCACTCAGTCTTCCTTGAAGTTAGTTTATGAGCCTACCAAGATGAAAGGGGTGTTACTTTAAAGACTCTTTTTCTATTTAAAGGAGAAAGCTTAATTTAAACTCTTTGAAATGATGAACATCCACAGATCCCCACTGATTTTGCGTCAAACATTAACATAGCTGTTCCTGATCGTAGATAAACATCTCCAGTGATGTAACAAGCAAACGTTTGCTCATGTGTGAAACCGCCTTGTTTTTTATTTAACACCTTTTTCACCACAGGGAATACATGGCCCACTTATTTTCATGGGAATTGGTTGTATATGTGTGAAGGGTCGATGGACTATCTGCTTGTTTTTCTCTTCCTTTTTCACCAACATCATTCTAAGCATTCATGACCAAAGACAGAAAAAGTGAAAAATGTTGGTGTTTAATGACACTGTGAAAACTGAGTTCCTATTAAAAGCTGTGAGCAGCTTTTCAACAGTTAAGCTGTGACTAATGGGATATTTATAATTGCAAGGTATCATGATCAAAACTACATAAATGAAAGGAGCAAATTGGCTCGTGTTTTGAGGTACTCACTGCACATAAAGAGATCAGGCAACATCATTTATGAATTCATCCAAGTTTTCAAAACTTAAATGAAAATCCTGATGGAATTTGTTAAATCAGTATTTATTTAATAACTGGAACAGTGAAAATTAATGCTGAAAACCTGTTATTTTCACAGAGACTGAAAAATGTCAGACTTTGGTCTTAAAATACATCATACAATATGTATAGACCTGTACTGACATAAAACCACATGAAGTGTAACGTGTTTGTGCAGTAAAAACTCACAAAAGGAACATTCATCATTCACATACTGGACATTGACACAAATCAAAAATTGAGATTAATTTGTGTTGACAATGGGAAGACCAACTAAACTGATCGAAATAGAGACAGTTTACAATAAAACAAAGACCAGACTCTACCCATATTGTGACCAAATCAAATTATTAAGTTATTAGCAAGAAGAACTGAAAGTTTCTGATGATAACTTGGTCAAAGTACAATGACTGACATACTTTAAACTTTTTATCCAGCTCCACATGGTAAAATGAATATTGCCATGAAAAGAAAGAATAAATTGACAGAGGTATGTAATATATATATATATATATATATATATATATATATATATATATATATATATATATATATATATATATATATATATATATATATATATATATATATATATATATATATATATATATACATATATATGTATATATATATATGTATATATATATTACATAAAAGCTTTAAATGAGAAAAACCAAACCAAGCCAAAAATCAAACAAACAAAACCTTCACAAGAAAAAGTCCATTATACCGTTATAGTATCATATCTACTCTCGGGTAAACATGACACTGTTGGCAACATTTAAGAAATGGCATTGGTTGGATGTCAGGGGCCTCCAGGGTGGGAGAGATTATGTTTATTTGCATAAGGTTACACGTCCTAACATTTCAGATCTTACATCGGCAGTCTGCAGTTGGCTTAGCACTTGGACACATAAAATATTGATGTTGTAAAAGTGCAACAGCCCACAAAAACAACATTGGCAGAAGTATGAATTCAAAAGAAAAAAAGAAAAAAGAAATTGAAGTGTTTTACACAAAAATGAAATGCCATTAATATAAGATCAACTTAGATATCTAGCTGTATTTCATGTCTATGACAGTACTGCGATGGAGCAGGGTGAATTTCTTTATACCACATGAGGTAAATGTATATATTATAGTTAACTTTGATCAACATAAGTAGGGTTTGTTCCCTGTCAGCTTCCCAGGTCTGTTTGTTCCACCCAGTTCCATCTTGGCACTCCATGAGTAATAAGATACTTTAAAACCACTCTTTAGAAAACCTATGTCACAATTACATTGTTCAGTGATAATTGCATTCTATGATTTTACAAAAGTATGAAAAATGTAAATCCATAAAGGAGTAACATAAGGAAGTGAAGAAGTAGGCCCAATACTCAGTAAAATCTCTACAATTTAACATTACAGGCAAGCAGTACATTATTTAAGAGTGTGTAGGGTTTACAAAGTGATATTCTTCCAAAGATATTTAGAAAATGATGGATTATCAGGAGCAGTGGCTGTGACACAGAGGAAATTGACACTTGGTAAAACAAAGGGCTAGTAGAGTGGATGAACAGTTGCCGACAGTGACATTGGGGATTTTGTTCAACATCCACGAGGTGTTGGCACTGACTCTTGCTGACTCAAACTCCAAACTTGGAGGGATTATTGGGTCAACAGAGTTTGCATTTAACAGACTCTGCTATTAATTTGTGTCACATACAACTCAAAGAAATACATTTCATGTGCAAATACAACTGCTGACAGGAAGAACAATTGGTGGACACAGGCAAAAAGAGCCACTCTAGCAAGGCTCTCAGTATCTACTTTTGCAGATGGTTCTATTTGATGCTTTTGATTCATTGTGCAGTAAAGGAGATTGTTTCGACAGCTGATAGAATACTGTATTTTGTGACTAGATCTGATATGGTACTGTAACTTTGTCCCAGCTCTGGCTTTCACCTATAGAGGCAGAAAATGGCATTTTCTGCTTAAATTACTAAAACTTAAAATTATAGGTTTTCTGCTGGAAGTGCCTTTTTGTGTGAGGAAAAAAGAAAAGGAAAAAAACACTTATCTTTCAGTATGTAGCAGATTGAGGAAACTATTCACAGAAGAGCATACAAATAATCAAAGTTTGAATGAAATGGCAAGAGCTGATGTTCAAGTTCAAAATTGGATGTTGATTATATTTATCTTTAGTTAGACACATGCAAAGCATGATAATCATATAATTATTAAGAACTTGTTGTGTGTTGGAGAACTCTCCATGGTGCTGAAAACTAACTAAAAGACAATATTTTGAATGTTACCACAACTTTAGATGCATTAGCTGCAACTAGATAACTAAGATGCACCATAGCTTCTATTTATATACTTATTAATACACATTTGTCATATATATAATATATTTTTGGGATAATTCATGCAGTAATTGTGGTTCCTTGGATGCTTGCAGCTGCCACACCACATCCGTAAACTAAGGCATACATTCACCTCCTTCTGTTTTGCTGATGTTTCACAAGCGTACAGTTTTTATAGCCAGTCATTTTAGTTTTCCTCAGCAAAACTAAAGCATCAGAGAGAAAATAAAACTCAGCACTGCATTAAAAAAAAACCCCTGCAAAGCCACATTACCGTTAACTGTATACTGTAAAGATCATGATTGCAAGCTGCTGATAACTTTACAAAATCAGAAACAAATAATTTAAACAGACAAGGAAGAAAACGGACAAAATATTAACTGGATCAGTTATATCATTTCAATCTATTACTGAATTTTTCCCTCTTTTTTCAGTATTAGCCTTATATGATAAAATGGTCCATTGCAGCCATACTGTAAGCTGCTGCTGAACATCACAGAGTATACGCTTTTTTCTGTAGCTCTCATGGTATAATATTTAAGAATGCTTGCACTCTAAGACTGAAAATAAATCTTTACTCTCTTCTCCTTCATCGCCCCTTTTACTTCCTGTTCCTTTCATATCATTCTCTTCTTGCTTTGGAAATCACATTCTGCAGCTATAAACCTTTCCTCTCTACAGGAAAAGCTGGGAGCTCATTTCCATGCTATGCCACACATGAGCTGCCATGAACTGCAGCCCTTCCTTATGTGCTGGAGGGTGATAGTCATTTGCAGAACTTGCAGTCTGAATTTCACAGCCTGCAGCTGTGCGCCTCAATACAAATCTAACCAAATGAAAAGGTGATAACATTGTGACAGAGAACATCTTGCAGAACAAAGGAGCATGGCTCCAGCTTAAATAATTTGTCTTTACGTATCTTGAGACCCATGAAGAAAAAGTGAAGAACTTGTAGCTGCCAATGGGGGTTTCAGGGAGAAAAGCAGAAACACAGCCGGAGTAGGCAAATGTGAGAACTAGACCTGGCAATCTCAAGACGTGGCACACAATAATAGTGGAGTTTCCACTAGAAGTGAATCTGAATGATTCATTAAATCACAGATTGTGTGTTTTTTTTATTATTTCAACCTGTCACATCGTTTGGTGGAAGGGTCATCCACAGAAAAATGGGCTGTGCTGTAGAAAAGAACAGGTCAGGGGTATCAGAAGGTTGACAGGAAACATAGAGTCAAGGTGGTGCAGAGGAGAGAAACACAGGAGCTCAGAGTATCAGGTGATCTTTTATTCATCGGTCATTTGAAAGGTAAAATGCTCTGCTAGAATTGAATTCAGTTGTTGTAAAATAGTACTGCAGTATCAGAATGAAAGAAAAATAGAAAATAAATACTCAAACATGGAAACGTAATATACCTCTGCTCTTCCTAACACATCAACATTTAATTTATCATCTATATACCATTAATTTTGTTTTGCTATATTTACTCACAAATTTGTTGTCACTAAGTTTAAATGTGTTCAGAGGGCCAGAATAGAAGCCCAATGTGATCATCAATTTTATTAAGATACAAATAAGACATAGTGTGAAAAATATGTACGGAATTTAAAGGCACTGAATACAAAGGTAGGAATTAGTGTGATCTCCTTCTATTTGGGGCGTGAGGCGTGTGCTATGAGTTTTGCACAGTTTACAGTATTACATTATTAATGACAACAGTAAGAAAATATATAAAGTTAAAAAGCTTTTTTTTTTGCATACTGTGGTGCAGCTTAGTATCTGTAAAATGTGTGATTCTAAGGTTGACAATGACAGTGATGACATTCTAGCAACCTTCAGAAATCAATAAATGTTATGGCGTCTAGGGATGGGAAAACAACCCGGTGAAGAAAAAGTGAGGTGATGAGGCTACAGGTCAAGCGATCAGCTGACTGGAAACATTTTGTATTTCATATGTTATGTCTTTGGAGACACAGTGGATAAAATGCCTTCATTTCAGGAAAATGTTACATTGATTTTGACATATTTTTTCTGATTTACTTTAACATTTCAGTATTGAAAATAAGCCATATAATGCAAGAAGAGCCTAGTTGACTTGGTTAATGCTGGCAGACGTGCATTAAGTCATAAATTGACATCATTGTTTAACGTGGTAACAAAAATAAGAAACATTTTTGCGCATTTTGTATCTTAAGCACAATCATACAAAAATAACTATTCAAACCGAGAAAATAGCTTTATATGCAGTATATCAAATCCTTAGCTTTAGGTCTCAAGTTGTGAGACTATTTTCATTTTCTAGATCAGGGGTCACCACTCCTGGTCCTCGAGGGCCGGTGTCCTGCATGTTTTAGAGTTTTCTCTGCTTTAACACACCTGATTCTAATTAATCATCGTCATCAGCTTGTCATTGAGGTCTGCACAATTCTCTTAACGACACAGTCACTTTTATCACGGTGCAATGAAGCAGCAAAACATGTAAAACATGCAGGACACCGGCCCTCGAGGACCAGGATTGGTGACCCCTGTTCTACATTATGCCATCTAAATCATTTTGATGATTTTTTTAACAAGGTACAGTCCTAATCTCTCAGGGGTTGTTTTTCCTGGATAATGCTTGAGTGAGTATTTGCACCAGGGCTTTAGAGGTTCAGTCATTGTAACTGAACTCTCATTGTATCTCCGTCTCTAAGATTTGCATGCCATAAACTGAGTGGTTGAGATGATTTCAGTTCCATTTCATTATAACCATCCTAATTCATTTTTCTCTGAGCTCTTGGTTGTTTATTACATATCTTTAGTCATGGCTAGCTGTATCATGAGTTCACAAATAACCTTCTATAATAACTGCGAACACAGACAAGAAAAACCATTTAACCTTCATGATGTACCTCTGGAGACATTTAATTCTTGACAAATCACCATGAAAATCTGTTGTGACATAGCAGTCTGATACTCTACTGCCATCTAGTGTAGCTACGATAACCCATTTCAACAAAGTGAGAAAACCTATTGAATTTTTATGTTAATAGATTTAAAATGATTCTTCTTCGGTGAGCAAACCATTATTTTGCTCTTCTTACTTAAACAAGGAATGAAGTCTGTATGCTGACACTTTTCCAGAAGTGAAAAGTTTATTTCAAGCTTCTAAACAATTTTAAAAAAGCAAAACAGTATGTCTTTGTCCATCTTTCTCCTTCTCATGTTTAACCTACACTAACTTACACATGAACACATCACTATGTAGCAAAATCTAAACATTTTCTCTTGTATCTGAAAAATAAGACAAAAGGATACTGCACTTTTAATCGCTTTACAGCACATTTCCATCGGATATTTATGAAGGTTTTTTTTGAGAACATACAATATCGTAATGATCTGGTATGTCTTTAACGACATATGCATTTTTAAAGATGTATTTGTAAAGAACACGACAGTAAAAACCTTCTGATGTCACAGAAAAGACAAAAATAACATCCACTTCACAGAAAATGTACTGTTCAAACCCACTTCTGTAGTACAGCTATTGTAAGCTGGTACTGTGAGGTGGCCTTGGACATGTTGCATCCAATAAAAGTTGAATTTCAATCATATGACGTTACATGATAGTCATACGATTAAAAAAAGGACAATAAAATAAACATTTTTCAGGCCAAAGATCACTCAGAGCTAAGACTTCCTTTTCAGGTTTGAGTTTGCAGCTTGAGTTCAATAAATAGAAGTTAACTTTGCATGTTAAAAGGCATGTGTTAAAATGCAACAAAATCCTAAAATATCTGATCCAGCTTAGATCAAAGGTTCCCGATGAGGGCCGAGTCCATGAGGTCGTCATCCTCTTTTCTCATGTACATTGGGCTGGACCGGGACGGCCGATCGGAGCCGAGCATGGACAGAGATGAATCTGAAGCGGAGATGGGGGACCGTGACCAACTGTCTGTTTTGATTGGATGTGAGGACGGCCCCATGGATACAGAGGACTTCTTTTTCTCCTTCTCCCTGTCTCTTTCTCGGTCTCTGTCTCTTTCGCGTTCTCTTTCTTTTTGCTTCTTTTTCTCCTTCTTGTGTTTTTTGTGCTTCTCTCCTGAGCTGAGGGACATGGAGCTCATGTAATCCTGAGGCGGGAGGGGGCGCATGGTTTGGTCGTCATCTGAGCTGGGGCTGTTCTGGTGGGACTTCTCTGCCACCGAGCTGCTGCCCGACTCGCTCTCGCTGTCGTTATTGAGCGGGGTGTATCCGGGTGAGCGGCTGTGGCTGGGCGACGAGCGGTCATGCTTGGGAGTAGAGCCGCTGAAGAGGGGCGAAGCTTTCAGGCTAGAAATTTGTGGACGCATAGAGTCATTAGAGCCTTCGCTCGCTTTTTGAAGTGTTAATTTAGCCTTGATGCTCGGTGAACCACCATCTGGTTTACTAATGATAATTTTGGCAAGAGTGTTCCCACCTCCTCCACCTGCTTTTGGGTCCATCATCTTCTTATCCCCACTATTCCCACCAGAAACCGATACTTTGGCTTTTGCCTCTTTATCAGACTTTTCACGCTTATATTCTCCGCTTTGAGAGGATGACGAATGCTTGGAAGAGCCCATGTTGGTAGATCCACTAGGAACGCTTCCAGGCCCACCGGGAGCAGAAGTTGAACCAGTTCCCCCAGCCGGCGGCCCGACCTCACACCCGTCCTCCACTCCTCCTCCACCCACACTCTTCAGCTTGTCGATGACGGCTGTTAGAGAGGGTTTTTTGTTTCGACTGGGGGACTTCCCTTTGGCATTGGGGTTATTTGAATTGTTCTGACCAGCTCCTCCACCACCACCGCCACTACCTCCTCCACCTCCTCCACCTGAGCCTCCTCCTCCCCCTCCACCTCCACTCCCGTACTGAGACTGGGAGCCTCCAGAAAAGCCCATAGAACCAGAGGAAGACGAGGAGCTGGAGGATGAAGAGGAAGACGTGGAACCAGAGGAAGAGCCCCCACCGATTGGCTTCTGTGAACTCGTACCTCCACCGGAGGAAGACTTTGACCCACCAGAGCTGCCGCCTCCTGAGCCCATTGGAGACTTGGCCTTAGAAGAAGGAGGGGTTCCTGGAACCTGGGACTGCTGCATTTTCATCGGGGAGGACAATTTATCCCCAGAGCTGCTGGAGCGGGAATGGGAGGGGGAGATGTTGGGCTTTATGTTGGGATTCATGAGTGACCCAGGAGGCTTTCCTCCTTGAGGTTTAATTTTATTACCACCTCCAATTCCCCCTCCAGTTCCACCGGGCCCAGACAAGCCGTGTTTAGTGATGGGGGAGGACCCCGGCTTGCCAATGCCCATTCCTTGAGAGGAACCTTTTAACTGAGATGAGCCACCACTTCCTCCAGCGCCCCCTGGCTTGGAGTTATTTCCTTGATTCATCGATCCTTCTTTAGACTTGATCTTCCCAGAAGAAGAGGAGTGTGAATGGTGGCTTTTGCTCCCGCCGGTTCCTCCTGCACTCCCCGTGCTGCTCGTTGCAGAGCTGCTGGAGGTGTAGCCACTGTGGGACGATGTTTTCCCACCAGTTATGGTTCCCTTTTGGATCTGAATAGTTATTTTGGGAATTGGAGGTGTGGCACCTCCGGGGGGAGTTTGCGACCTTCCTGAACTGCCAGGAGACTTCGAGCCTCCTCCACTTATGCTTCCCCCGGAGCCTGAACCTCCACTAGGGGGCGTGTAAGGCCGCCCTCCTGAGCTGTGAGAGGGGGACTTTCCATCGGGATCCAGCTTTTTGCGTTTTGGAGGCTTCTCTTTGGACTTTCCCTCACTAGATGGGGTCCTGCTTCTTTTAACCTGTTTCCCCTCTGTTGAGCTACTCCCTATTCCCATCCCAACCCCGGTACTGCTTCCTCCACTGCCCCCATTGTCATCCTTTGGCCGTACGATACCCTGCTGTTGTTTAACTTTGGGTTCTGAACTTTTGAAATCAGTACAGCCGACACCAAGCCCCATCATGAGGGGACTCTGCGACCCTGCACCATTTGTGTCTCCCAAGTCTGGAGCATGCCCCAGAGGGGGTTTACCCCCACCGCTGCTGCCTCCAAACACTATGCCCATATCAAATGGATCCTTCAGTGAGGGTTCTGGGGTGCTCTGTCCATGTGGAGTGGGATTCTGAGGAGTTCCCGCTGGAGTATTCTGCTGGCTGCTTCCCCCAAAGCCTTTGACCAGGTCCATGTCTCCATCAGCACTCGGAGAGCTGTCATCAAAGTAGTTTTGGGAGAAACCATGGCCTGAGGTCAGAAGGTCAGGGTTGAAGTCTGATGCGTCAGGAAAGAAGTTGGTGGAAGAAGTGTCACTGTTGGGGGTGGCAGCAGTCGCAGCCACTCCTACCTCAGCAATAAGGTCAGCTGCATCTGTAAAGGGGTTTTCATTGCTATTGGCATTAAAGATGTCAGCTGAGTCAAACACTGCACTTCCCTGACCAGAGCTGGAGGAGTCACGGTTGGGAGTACCCAGAGGGCCTCCATCTTCTCCACCGCTGCCCGTGGGGTGCTGCCCGTGGCTGCCACTGCTGCCTTTGCCAGTTTGCTCGGGTAAATCTTGCAGGATTTCTGTGATATCGGGTCCAATGCTATCAGAGCTGGATAGGCGGACCATGCGAGGTGGTGCAGCACCTGCCGGCTGCTGAGACTGGACATGAGCTTGTGAGTAAGGCATGCTGGAGACAGGGGGTGGTGTTCCACACTGGCTGGGAGCTGGAGTGATGCTATGGGGTGTATCAAGGCCGTCACCGGTTAGATTAACATCAAAGATAGAGTTCTGAGAAGCGTCCACGTCCATG
This sequence comes from Cololabis saira, assembly GCF_033807715.1. NCBI lineage: Eukaryota > Metazoa > Chordata > Actinopteri > Beloniformes > Belonidae > Cololabis > Cololabis saira. The sequence continues at coordinate 33,144,746 of NC_084605.1, read as the reverse complement.
GAGAGCAGCTCCCGGTGGAAGTCGTCCTCATGAGTAACTGAATGGTGCTGGTGATGCTGCGGCATAGAGGAGTGTTGAGGTTTCATGCCCATCCCGCCAGGTCCACCACTTGTTCCTGGTCCACCTCCACCTTTTTCATTTACCCGGAGTCGATTCTTCTTCTTCCCCTTTGCGTTACCTCCGGGGCAGGCTCCGCCCATGCCATCTGGCCGTGGGGAACCAGATGAAGAATTCTGTCTCTCTAATGGACTCGAACCATACAGTGCTGCAAAATCTTGCGTGGGGTTGTCTTTCAATAAGTTCATTAACATTGGATGATTTTTTGTATTGCTGGCAGGAGACGATGTTGGGGGTGGAGTTTGGTGGGGTGGCGGTGCATTCTGGGAGCTGGGACTGGATCCCACACTTCCAGTTATCTGTAAGAGACTTGTCAGTATTGGATTCTGAGTGACTTTGTTGTAGTCATCTGAGTGACCTTGACCCTGCTGCTGTTGCTGGCCCGAGCTCCCTCCCGGGGTGAGACACTCTCCTCCCGGGCCCTGCCTCTCCGTACGGGGCATTCCAAACAGAGTAGAGATCGGTCCTGCACCCGTGGGTGTGTTGCTCCCTGTTAGGCCAGGGAGCCCCATGCCATCTCCTGCTGCCATGTTATAGGCGGGACTACTGGATGGTGCCAAGTTATTTTTCACCATTGTTTCCACTGTCTGCGCAATTAACGAGAGAGCTGGAGTGTCTGCCTGGATGGTCTCAGCTTTCCTCCGGATGGCTCGCATGGTAACAGGTATGGACATGCATCTACAACAGAAATGAGAGAATTACCTTAAACACTTAACGTGCATGTTATTGAATTAAAGATGAAATAATCATCTCACCTCTGGACCACTTTGGTTATGAATTCATCGGTACAGATCAGAGCATCTGACTGTCCTTTAAAAAGCCTGCAGGTCACTTCTCTGGTTTCAGACACCTCCATCACCACTACAGGAAAGACGTGTGATAGCAAAGGGTACTTTGGCTTTAGAAAAAGACCAATACTGGAGACAATGTGGTTCTTTAAATGCACATCATGCACATATTTTTTGGAATTGCGAAAAAGTGAAATTTTTCTGGAAAGATGTACATTCAGTTTTGACAAAAGTACTTGGGTATGAGATTCCATTGACGTGTACTGTCTTATACTTGTGTCACATTGCAACGGTAGTGCAGGCAGAGGATCGCTGGTTGGTTAAGACTCTCCTTACAGCTACTAGGAAAACCATCACTAGAAGCTGGTATAAACCTGAATCACCTACTCTAAAACAGTGGCTGGATATTACGAAAGAAATATGGACGATGGAAAGACTGACCCATATCCTGGATTTGAGGGAAGGTATTTGAGAAGAGATGGCAAAAGTGGACATTTTATCTAGAGAAAGCATAAGGATGCGGACCTCCTTTTTTTGGATAGGTTATTAATGTGCTAACCCACAAGTTTATGTTAATGTTTTTCAACTTTTTATTTTTATTTGTTTATCCATTCAAGTTGAAAATGCAAATATGTAGGCCTGGACCAAAAGGAAACGCAAGGAGGAAGACGAAACAGATGGATTCAAACTATTTTTTCCCTCAACCATCACAGGGAGAATTTCAAGCTTACAAAACATAAATAAAAACTGAGGAAAGTAAACTTTTTTTAAATTTGCAGTTGAAGGGGGTACAGACTTTGATGCAAGCTTACTGTGTTAATGTGAGTATAACACTAAATGCTAGTGCATAAGACGTCGGGACACTTGTATAAAATTAAATGACAGATAATTTAGTTTTTGTTACCTTAGGGTTTGCCCATTTATATACCAAGATGCTACGTAACCCTTCACTAAAGTAGCCAAGATGGGAAAAGCCAAATAGGGGCTTCTGATTGGAATGTCATGTCTGTCTGTAGTTGGGAGTTAGATGGGTTGTATTTTAATGTTAACAAATTATGCTTATATATGTTATCACATCCTACATACTACAACTTTAATTATTGTAGGATAAGGCATTCTCTAAAAAGACAAAACAAAAAAATATAAGCTCACACAGTACTCACCACAGACTAATGACTCATTGACTGGATGCTGAAAGGAGACGCTGAAACTTGAGTCTGTGAGAGGGCAAACTTCAAACTGCAACAGGCCTGCACTGTCTGCCAGAACACAAGCAAATATGCTGAATCATTTGAAGTCATATATATAAAAATAAAGAAAACAGATCACAAGTTATGACTGTTTATACATGCAATCAGATGTGAAATAGATACCTTCTTTGATAGAAGTTCTTTTGACACAACTGCCTATCAAGGTATTATAGACTGCCTGGTGGCGAATGATGTCTAGCAAGAGCGGCACTTGTGCTGGGTGGCGGAAAGGGATCTTGGACACCATTGATCCTTGAAGAGAATGGCCATCTTGGACTGGAGCATCGCCATTCAGGAAATAACAGTGCTGCTGGTCAGGCAAGACCTGTAAAAGAAAAAAAAAAGACATTAATCACTGCATAGAAAATAACCGCAGTTAATCAGCAACCTCAGTTGTCTTTGTTCTGGCTGTATTTTTTCTAAATGTATGCAAAGAAAATACATCAGAGACATCATAAAATAGACTTGAGAAAGTTTACTTAAAGTAGTTTTGAAATAAATTCTTTTGCTTTTTTTTATATTTATTTTTTGCAATTGTCTATTTCTGTCTTACTTTTATTTATTTTATTTTTAATTTTAATTTTTTATATATTTTTTATTTATTTTTTATTGTGGTTGTTCTAGTTTTATATAGGTTGTTCGGGTATGCTGCAATACGTAAGTGACCACTTTATTTTTCTGTTGTTTTTTCCTAAAAGAAAAATGTGTGCTTAACTCTGTAAATGTTTTGATATAATTGTATACATCTGCAAAACCCAATAAAAAAAGTTGGAAAAAAAAGAAGAAATAAATTATTTTATAGCAGGTAATCTTTCTGTTCAAAATGTGAACAAAGTGACAAAGACTAAAAACAAGTTACATAAGCTGGATGTGAAGAGCTATCTAAATAAAAAGTAAGTACAAATATCCCTAAGATTATCAAACAAAATAACTGATATGTGATAAAATATTGAGTATTTCAGCTCACAGAATAAAAGTGCATGTTGTTCAAGGGTGTGGGTAGAGAGCTGCCCTCCTCCTGAAGCTGGAGCTGGCTCTGAACAATCAGCTGGTAGAGTGATGAGACGTTGGGTGGAGTCTCAAACACTGGGATTGCTGGGGAGAGAAAAACATTTAAACCCAAATTCTTGAAACAAAGCAAGCATAACCACTTAAGTACATATTTATGATAAGTCAGTATTAATGTGATAAACTCACAAGTAGCATTTCCCATCCTCATTATAAAGGAAAGTGAGAAAGGTATGGGGCGGTTCAACTTGAGGAAAAAGCAAGCTGGCAGGTCCACACAGTTGGAGTTGGTTACAGTGGAAAAAGAAGGTGTGCTATAATGCAGAAAAATCAATATATCAGCCTGTCTTTGAATCTTTACGTTCATTTCCAGATAAACTTGACAAAATGAAGTAAATTCTCGTACCCTTTGTTGTCAACTGGATGCGAACCAGTGATGAGTGGAGCGATTGGGAGCTTGTACACAGCAGAAGTTCCCTCAATAGTCACAGAGACACTGACACCCAGAGAACATGGGACTGCAAATAACAAGTGTCCATATATAGACATGTCACAAATCACAGAGGATAAATGCCATCATCAGCAAATCATATGGCTAATGACGTGTGTATGTGTGTTTAAACTGACACTTCTGGTTGATGTCATTAATGCACTTGCCATTGTTGTCCGTTAAGTTGAGCTGTGTACCAGTTTCTTCATCAAATATGTCATACGGGGACACGTAGCACTGAAGAGAAACCAGATGGCCACCACTCTTGGCAGTCAAGAAACCCACGCTCCCGTGGAGAATAGTTTTCAGTGTATTGGCATTGCTTGCTAACCTAGAGAGAATACAAACAAAAATGACTGCATTTCACAAACAGATCATCATGCACAGCCGTCTCTATCTCATCGATTTGGAATCGTTTCTGTTATACAGTAATATTCAAATTGGCGATTGTGTCACATTTAACATAGTTTACATAGTTATCTGTTATAATGACAGTAGCAAGGGTCCACATGAAAGCTGTTTTACTGTTTATTATTATACATGCTTAGTAGCAGATCTTAGTTGATACATGCTTTTTATTATTTCATTGTCCTGTGTTTTTTTATGTTGTTGTAACACCACAGAGTTGCTATCTAATTTCGTTGTTCACACTGCTTATAATGACAATAAAGGAATTGAATTGCATTTTTTAATGCTTACCAAAAAGAGTGACTACCCACATTAATTTTTTTGTTTTTTTTAATTCAAGCATTTTACTCAAGTTGTCGTTTCTCTCTCAGGCCAGCACGGAGGTGCTAATGCATGCTTTTATCTCATGTCGTTTAGATTATTGTAACGCCCTGCTCTCTGGTCTTCCTAAAAAGAACATGTACAACCTACAATTATTACAGAATTCAGCCGCACGCGTGCTGACGAGGACCAGAGGGCGGGAGCACATTACACCTGTTTTAAAATCGCTGCATTGGCTCCCCGTGCGCTTCAGGGTTGGGGCACGGGGGGGCGCACGGGGGGGCTTGGGGGCGCATTAATAAGTTTTTCTTGTTTTTTTTTTTTGTTAAGCACTTTGTGTTTCATTATTTGTATGAAAAGTGCTATATAAATAAAGTTTGATTTGATTTTGATTTGATTAATTACATATTTATGAATACATGCAATCAGAATAATTATTTCATTTTTTTGACCTGTTTAAAATAACTATCATTTTTATTTTTGTATATGTCTTTTAAGTGTTAAACTAAGCACCAGATGGTAAGGTATATTTTGTACTTATAGAGAGGATACAAATTCATCTGCCAGAAGCATTTTATGGACAACGGAACAATACTGAACAAATGTATTCGGTTCGGATTATTCAGTCCACTGGTTCTTAACTGCTGGCTTCAAGACCTACCACCAGTCCTTAATCTTTCCAAGTTTATTTAATAAAATATAGTTCAGACTCAAAAATGCGTAGCTTTAGCTGAGCAGCCACTCATTGAATACTTAACCGCACTGAACTATTCAGTCATGTATAGTATAATCAGCCAACTCGTTCAGTTTTTCACATGGAATAAAAAAGTACATCAACTGGGACGTACTGGTAGTTCCTAAAAGATTAAAAAATATGTACTTTTACCTTTACCAGAGGCAAATGCCTGCAATTCACTGAAAAAGGGGTCTGTGACCCACTTTTGGGTCCTAACTCACCAGTTGAGAATCGCTGAGAGGATCGGATTTAGTCCTTCTCTCGTCCATGTTTTGAACTTATATGTGTTGTCTATCTAGCCAACAGTCATTAAATCGGTATCCTTGCATCAACTTGGTTCTGTCGTCTCCAAATATAATTTATGTGATGTAATTACAAGTGAAAACACAGGAAGATCATACAGAAGCACATACAAGGTTCAGGTGGAACAATCTTCGTTTCAGGCTTTAGGAATTATTCTACTTTTATATTCAATGAGGAAACTATTCAATAAGATAGCTGTTTGCTATAAAAGAGAGAAGTTAAAAAATGCAAGCAGTTTCAAAAACTGTATATAAAATGCAAGCACTTTTCAAAACTTGGAAACAACATTAAAATTCAACAATTTTCAATGATTTCAAGAACTCATGTAAACCACGTCACATGAAGCGTAACTGTTGGGATCACATTCAAACAGTGGCGGCTTGTCAATAGGGGGCGCTAGGGCGCCGCCCCCATTAAAATTACAGTATGGGCCTTCCCATCCCATACTGGGTTTATTCAGAGTTATTTTTTGTGCAGACCCAAATACATAGGTTTCAATGGCGAGGGGCGCCGGCCAAATGAGTGTGTATTGCATGTTCATATACTTTTCTTCTATGTGACTTCATGCTGGTCTCTAATTGGTTACTCAAAGCTTCTCCTCCGGGCACAGCTCTCTGCGCCCGTGGCCAATCAGCGTGTTTTCTGTCATTCTTCATCCAATCTGATTGATTCATGAGCTGTCAATCAAAGTCACACCCCTGACAGTGTAGACGCGCGACTGTATCTGTCACCCGCTACAAACGGAGTCACAACCATAGACATGTATCCGTATCCACCCCATGGAGCTGCTGCGATACATCAACGACGCCGCCATATTGGATGTGGCAAGACTGCGCTGTAAACTAATACAAGTAAATGGACTCATTTTCATAAAGCGCCTTTCTATAAAGAAATGTACGTTTTACGTCTCATTTATTTATTCACACACGCACTAATATACTTTAACTATACTATAATATATAATTCATGTTATATCAGCTATAGAGAACAAGGTAGTGCCGAAAAACAATATATATCCCCCCCCTCACAAAAATAAGAAAAATAGAGAAACATATTTTCTCATCAACAAAACAAATTTTAAATTTTTCAAATAACAAAATAACATATTTGAACCATTTTTCAGACAATATCTGTCAATATCTCTATATAATAACTGAAAAAATCTGAAAAATGGTTCAAATATGTTATTTTGTTACTTAAAAAAATTTAAATATGTTTATGTAAAATATGCTACATGTATATGTAGTATATGTATATGTATATGCAGTATATGTAATAAAAAATAACAAAAACATTTATGTTCAAATAGAGTTTATAGTTGTGTTGTAATCCCCACTCGCCAGTGCGCCCCCCCAAATTCTTTTGTCACCAGCCGCCACTGCATTCAAATGTTCAATGAATGTACTGTGTAACATCTCAGAGCTTCTGAAACTGTCTAAAACAACTTATGGACCAAAAAAAAAAAAGTTAACCACAATTTAATTGATCCATCTTCAAGATGGCTCACAGCTCATTCTCAGGCCTGTTTTGTGGACGAACCTCTGTGGTCCTGGCAAAGATCATTAACTAGCCTATTTATTTCATAAAGTTTTGTTTACCAGAAACCGTGGTCTAATAACTATCTACAGTAATGTAGTGCTACTTCCTCATGTTGTTTTAGCTTGGACGCTCGCCCTTGGAAGTGGGCGTTACTAAAGATAACTGGTTAAGTGTATGCTGTAGCCTGAACCCACTGAGGATAATCATGATGTTGCTGTTAACAGGGAACAGACTTAACAGCTTTTTACCAGAAGGTAGGCACACAATCCAAAAAAAGAAGAAAGATCTGAAGGACTTTGTGAAATACAACATATCCACAGCATATTTCAGCATTTTCTGAATATTGGTCACCCAAAATACCAAGAACATATAAGTGATGGGGGAAGAAAAAATAAAGTATTGAAATCTCTGTAAACTTACCTATACATGTGCATCATCTTGGTGAGATCAAGCTCCAGAGACTGCAGAGCTATATATGTCTTTTTCAGTTTACTAAAACACAGAAATTAATAGAAGTAGTATGATTAAATGTGCTTTCCACAAAACCTATACACAAAAATGTATGGCTTTTGACAAAATATTCACTTTTAATCGTGCTACATCCTATTTTATGACGTTTTGAAAATATGTTTGATTTAGACTGCATCCAGATCTGAAGGCTAGTGGGGGTTCATAAAACATGTCCTTGATAACTGAGATGATACAACATTTGTTGGATTTGTTGAAAAACTAAAGTCTTATAGCCAACAAGACAGCTTACTTGTCTCCTGGAAGCTTGTAAATATCAACCAGTCCCTTGAGATGTTTTGAAAATTCTTCAAAATTCTTTTCCCTGATGAAGAAAAACATTGAAACAGTATTTATTAAAGGTAGCATAATTTTCACAAAAAAGAAAGAAATGAAAGAACCCTCATCAGTGTTTGTTTATGGAGAAAATATGAATTGAAAGGTATTCATTTTATTCTTTCTACTAACCTTAGATGCTGAATGAGCTCAGGACAACTCTGTAACCAAAACACAAGACAAGATTATCATATTCTTTCATGCTTATGAAGCTTGGCATAATAAAATTAATGAATAAAATCAAAAAGGTAAGCATAATTTGTAATGCAACCATTTGTAGACATTCTCAAATTGTAAAAACATAAAACTAAAAATATAAAAAATAACAAAAACTCATAACAATAGCTTACTCTTCTTAACTAAGTTTAAAGAAAATATACTGACCGTCGGGTTTTCTCTCTGATGAGCCACTTTGACATCGACAAGCTGCCCACTTGGGTCTAGCTGCACCTCCACATAAAACTTTTCTGATGAGATGTAGCACTCTGTCCCAGATGGACTGACATGGGAGCCCAACCTGCACAAACAAAACCAACAAATAAATAATTCTGGTTAACATCACTCATTTTTTAAACAATACATTAGTGCACACACATTTCAAGAAATAGGACTCTCGGCCCAACCTGTAGTTTGGGGAAGCAAGAACCGTTGCAGCTGTGATAGACTGTCAAAGATTGGTCTGGAAGATGACAGGCGCACGCTCGCTATATGTTAGCGTTGGATACCAGAGTTCCCTTCTGCGCATTTTGTGTTACTGTCAAAGTTTTGAGTTTATGTCACAGTTTTGGGTTTTTTCACAGTTTTGGTAGTTAAGTTCTTGTTTTTATTTTGAAATCCCATATCCTTTTGTTTAAGTTATGTCTTGAATTCCCTTGTTTCCATCTGCCCTGATCGTGTGCACCTATGTCTCGTCCAGCCTTCTGCGTATATCTTGTCTCGTCTTTCTCTTGCTCCCTGCTGGTCCGTACTGTTTCTTCCCGCCATGTGTCATGTCCTGCTTTCTCAAGTTTAGTCTCTCATTTTCTTTTGGTGATTCAAGCTAATTAATGTTTTAGATTTTTTTTTAAGTAAATAAATCTAGTTTTCCTGGAACTCCTGTCTCCTCGTGTCTCCTGCATCTGGGTCCTACTCAGTCACCACTGTGACAATTACCTATAAATTACCTATAATTACCTTATAATTATTCTGTGTTAGAATTACTTGGATCAACATCAGTTGTGCTTGTTGGACCAAAGTTTGCCCTCTTTAGACTTTCAGGACATGTTTTTGACATATAATAATAAAACAACCACTATTTGTTTAAAGCAAAAGATAATTGTTTGGATATATTTTTAAGGTTAACAAAATAAAAGAATAAAATGATTTGAGCATTTACTTTGATTAATCGCATATACACACACAAACACCCGAGTAAAACTTGAAAAAAAATGTAACTTACATGTTTTGTCGAGCAATAGATTCTAGACGATCTGTCATAGACGGGAGAGAGGAGACTGAAAAAAGGAGAGAAAAATATATATGACTGTTTCAAATGATGGCAGGGAATCTTCACACATTAAGACAACAATTAAAAATGTTGATTTATTTCAATTCAGTACAATTTCAGAATCTACTTGGGTAGATACCAAGGATACAGTGTGGTACTAAAAAAGGAGAAGTAAGTTTTGGATCAGTTTTTATTTTTTTAATATTATTACCTGTAGCACTTAAAGATTTGTTTCGAAATGTGAAGTGTTTTACAAATAAAATGTATTATTATATTCCATGTTATTAAGTGTATCTAAGTTTATAGTGGTTGCATGTTTAACAGATAATGATATAGCTACTATAAAATAAAATGGCTTAATGCAGCTCCCCCACTTTTAAGAATATTAAACCTTGATGTTGATTTATAATAAGAAATGTTCTTAAAAAAATACATGTAGCATCTCATCTAAGGAAAGGAAAAGTAAAATCTTAAAAATATCTATAAAATAAGGCCTTATACACTGATATGTTTGCAGAAAAAAGTTTTCACTTATAATTACTATGCTCTGTCCCTTACCATGCACAATTACACTGCCTCAACAGTTTATAAATGTTCATTGGTCGGAAATAAAACTGGTTTAGCTTTTTCATCTCTGGGGGCTGGAGGATGATGTAGGCACAAGCATGTGTGCATGTGACAATTAATCACATCAATGCGCACAATCACTACTCTTTTACAAAGATGGAACTATGCATCTTCTGCATAATTCTTTCTGCTGCACCATATTAATCAAACTACCGTGAAGATGAAAGCTAACTTCAGCAGCAGGTAACGTGTCCGTGTGCCCCCCCCCAAAAAAAAAAATAGATCATCAAAAACAACACATCAAGTGATGTGTGGTGCAGAAAAGTAATTTTTTGTATCAAAAAGATTTCCTGAGTTGTGTTTGCAGTACCTTTCAATGCTCTCTGCAGGGTCTCCAAGCAGTTGAGCAGGAGCTGGTGACCTGCTGCATTCATCCCACCGCGTTTCTCCTGAGAGTTGTGACATGATGCAAAGAAGAGATATGAGAATCCAGACAAAAAAAACTGCTTCATAAACAAATTCTGATGAAACTTTCTTTAGTCTCTGTTGGCCTTGTCAGCATAATTGGTCTGATATTTAAATGTCACCATTGCACTTTATAAAAGAAATCTGAACTCCACCGTGATGTGGGAAAAATTAGTCTTAGTTATTGCATGGCTATGTGACACTTGTGCAAATGCGAAACTGGTATATTATATTGCAGCTTCTCGATTATTGCAGGCTAGGAGCTGAGCATCAGACGATGGTTGCAAACATTCAATGGAAGCAAGAATCAAATTAATTTATAAATTCACAAATACGTGAATGTAGTGTTGAGGGACTTCATCAAAATGATGAGTTGGCATCAACTCCTGATTATGTGACTTGCATCATAGATTATTATTTAAGTGCATAGTTCCAAATTTTCCCTAAGGTAAAAAGCAGTTGCTAGTCAGCCCAACCACACATGCAAAAAACATCCAGCACTGAGGAAAAGCAATTATTTAAAGTAAAGTAAGAAGCCTTTGTCTCACCATGGCCTGACGCACAACCTTGTAGGTTTCCTGCCACGGTCGAGAAGCATTGTGTTTGGCATGAAGTTTCTCCAGCAGAACAGCCATGCGACCCTGCTTTTCTGCTTCTGAATAAAAGGTACAATATATTTTAGATAAAAGTTAACTTGACATTAAGTGGTTTCAAATTTCTACCAAACCTCTATATATTTTATTGAAAATGTCAGAACTGTGATAAGTTCTCCCTCAGCTGTCTCATTGTCGGTTCCTAGTCCAGCTTGGCCCTTGATTTTAGAAAAATTGTCACCTGTTTCTCTATCAGAGTTGGTCAGATTAGTTGGCTCAATGAAGGCATCTTCTTGTTCTATTGATGTGTTATATACATCCCCTTTCAAATACTGTATGTCTTCCAGTCTATTGGTTCCTGTTTGCTCACAATAATTAATTCTCATCTGCTCTCTGGTCAAGTCATTGATTATTTCAAGAATGCTGTCATTTTTCACTGGTTTGGGGTATCTGCTTTGAAAATGTTTTCTCTTATCTATCTGGAAAATTATTTTCTGTGGCTGCTGCTAAATTTCAGTCTTCTTCATCATCACGCCTGTTGTGAGTTCTTTATTGCTCACTTTGCAGCATAATTTAGGTTCTTTTGAAGACATTTCTTATCATTGTTATGCTGACGACACTCAGCTTTACATTTCTTTAAACCTCAGGATGTTTTTAAGAAAAAGATCTTGTTTAGGTGTTTGGATTCTGTCAGGAGTTGGATGAATAATTGTCTAACGGAATGATACAAAAACTGAAGTCCTTGTTTGTGCCCCTGACAGGTTTCTCCTTAAGATAGTAGAGACTCCTGGCCCACTTGCCTCATTTATTAATCCCTCAGTGAGGAACCTTGGGATCATTTTTTTAACTGTTTGTTTCGTGGATTCTCACATTAAAATTCATTAAAAAGTCCAATTGTGACACGATCTGAAATGTAAATGATCATTCATGCGTTCATTTCATCATGTCTCGATTACTGTAACTCAATTGTCACATGTTTAAGTAAAAAAAAAAAAAATCTCACGAGTTTTCACGTCCTCCTTTACTAATCCAGCCGCCCTGGCTCCCTACAGAGTGTGTTTTAAAATTTTGGTATTAACACATAGAGCTTCAAATAATAGCGTACCAGCTTATATTACAGACCTTCTGCAGCCTTACGTCATCAGCAGGTACCTGAAATCACGTGACCACGGTCTGCTTGTTATGAAGCAAAAATGGCTGAAAACTAAAGGTGGCCTTTGCAGCAGTGGCGGCTCCCTCTGGAGCTCCTTTCATCTCTGATAACTTCTTTAAAAAACAGCTAAAAATGCATCTGTTTAAACTTGCTTTGGCTTAGTTTTTATATTTTTGTCCTGTGTTTTATTGTAAAGCAGGTTGTGATTTGTTTTTCTTGAAAGGTGCTAGAGTACATAAATAAAATGTTCCTTGCTTACCTATTTAGACCAAAACAACACATTTCTGAGTAACAACTATTCTTAATCAAGAACCCTTTTTCACTTGAAAATGTTACTGAAACCAAGAAAAATTCTACAATCAAAACCAAAATAAATATCTGTAGGTAGTACTTATTTGTATTCAAGACTACGTTTCTCCTTGAATGGTGCATTCTCTTGAAGATATGACAGATAACCAACTACTTATTAGATACAAGCAGTTAAAAGTATTTTGACCTTAACATATTTTCACAATTTATTTATTTTTATTTACCAGCTGGACTTTGAGGTGTTGTATCTTGCATTACAAATTATAAAATATTTAATCTTTTGTGCATTAGGTTATAATATAATAACATAATACTGCAACAAATAATTTATAAAGTAATACTGAATTGAAATGAATCACGAAGTACCAGTAATCAACCTCCATAAATCTGCTACTGCAAAAAATACAATAAAATTTGAATAACAGGATCCTTTTCTGGGAAAGATGTATTTAAAACATTTTCTTTTATGGCTTCAATAATACTTTTACCTAATGAAGCTGAACTATGCGTATTTATTGTTAATGATTAGTTTATAAAGTACTTCTTGATGCTTATTTTGATACATGACACTTAATCGTACACAAAATTCAATAGTACATACATAAAATGTAAAGGTAGCTAAGATAAAGCAACTAGTTACAGTCTATGATAGTGTCAGTCTGATGGTTTTCATTGATGGTTCTGTGGTTATAGGATCATTTTACATGTATTTATAAGCAGTACTCGAGTTGTAAAAAAAATCAGGGGGGATGGTGGATTTTATCATATGGGGACAGATAATTTGTGCTGATTACAAATAATATAATATATTACAAATAATAGCACTGACCAAAACACCTGCAGAAACACAGCAGGAATGACATAGCAGCAGTTAAATGCAGCCTTCTGTAAGCTTTAAATATCCACTGGGCTTACATCAAATACATCAAAACACAACAATTAAAAACAGTTTTCTGAACTTATCAATATGACTCTGTCCTTCACAGGATAAGTAACATGGATCACTGCAAAAACTCAAAATCTTAAGAATATTTGTCTTATTTCTAGTTAAAATGTCTCATTTTAGTAAAAAATCTCATTACACTTAAAACAAGACTCATCACTGGAAAAAACAATTTTCACCTGTTTCAAGTAGATTTTCACTTGAAATAAGTAGAAAAATCTGCCGGTGGAACAAGATATTTTTGCTTGTAATGAGAAGATAAATCTTGTCCCACTGGCAGATTTTCCTACTTATTTCAAGTGAAAATTTACTTGAAACAGGTGAAAATTGTCAAAGTTGAAATAGCAGTAAAACCACATTCATTGATGAAATGACATAAGGGATGGAAAGGGGGGATGGCAGTTTTACAGGGGGATGATTTGGACTGTTTTTATTTCAGGGGGGGATGCCATCCCCCCTCATCCCCCCTCAACTCCAGTACTGTTTATAAGTGTTTATTACTACTTGCTATTCAGCTGCAACCTGTCTTGACCAGGTAATTCTTGAAAAAACATAATTTTAAATGTCAAGAGTTTTTCTTTTGTCCATAGCAATATAAAGGTTAGTCAAAAAGGAAGAAATAGTCGTATTAACTCCGACTGTCAGAGGAATCTGTGACCACAACAATGTGTCACCATGAGCTACTACACTGTTATAACTGGATAGACGGCACGGGCTGTTTAACCCCAGATAATGAAGAAAAGCAGACTTGTTTTTTCGCCATTATTGTCTTTTGGAGACTAATGTGTATTGTTTGTGTTTATTAAAACTTTATGTTAGCAAGTTGCTTAAATTAGCCTTGTAGCTCTCAAAGCTACCACCTTTCTACAGAAGAACAGCGAGCCGACTAAAAGTCATGTGGTATTTTACCAGTTGTTCTTGAGAGCCGTGTTTCCATTAAGATTGCAGACATAATTTTACATGTATGATTACATTTAACATGTGTAGCTGTTAGCCACGTTTAGCCTCAGTCGCCACATCCAGAGTGTCATACCTCGTTAATAACAGTTTTAAAACGTGTAAAACAGCCAACAACAACCGACCGCACCTGTGACATCTTCTGCCTTTGTCCGATCTACTAGGGTGAGATTTCCAGCCTGCTGAACCGAGAGAGAGAGTTCCGTGGCAGGACTGCTCTGCAGAGAAGCCCCGGGCCCGGCCGCCATTGTCCCGCCGCTGCTCTCAATCCCCGCCCCGGCTTCCGTAGTCCGCTGCTCCACTGGAAACTACAGTAGTAAAGAGTAGAGTAAATACTGAGACATTCAAGTCTCCCGGATTCCGTAGTCCGCTCCCTGCAGGGAACTACAGTAGTAAATAGTAGGAGTACTGAGACATTCAAGCACTTTTGACCTGTACGCAGGTTTCCTTCTCGTCACACACCACTGGTATTAAGTTTAGTGTGATACTCTGAGCTCTGGAGACACTGGAATAGTTGTTTAAAATTTCTTTGCACATGTTATCAAGTGCTAAAGGATGAAATGTCTTTGTTTTGTTGTTTTGTTTTCTTAAACTTCTCTTGAAGTGTTGTTTTTTACATGAACAAAAATAAAATAAATAAAATATAAAAAAATAATATAATATAATAATAATAATAAATCTATCTATCTATCTATCTATCTATCTATCTATCTATCTATCTATCTATCTATCTATCTATCTATCTATCTATCTATCTATCTATCTATCTATCTATCTATCTATCTATCTATCTATCTATCTATCTATCTATCTATCTATCTATATGACAATATTTTAGCCCTTTCATTTTTATATGCATTATACTCTGTCTATATAGCGCATTACATTTATATAATGTCCCTCTGAGATTAATAAAGTATTATCGAATTGAATAAAATTGAATTAAACTCAACTGAGCTGAATTGAACTTGCTCGTAAGAACATATAATATCAGATTCATAATTTAGACAGACAGTACTTTAGACAGACAGAAAAATGTAAATCAGATTCAGATTATTATGATTGTTATTACTATTGTTGTTGTCAACAGTGTGGGATAAACATAATAAATTACTTGGCCCATTTATCCTTGAAGTTAACCCAATGATACCGGGTATATTATATTTAATAAATGAATTCCTGTGAGCTGTACACCACGCCCATGATAGAAAAAAAAAATAAAAAATACGTTTTCAATAATGAAAAAATAAATATCACACGCAAAAAAAATTGAAATTCCCAATGCATTCATAATTATTCAAAAGTTATTATTTAGAAACTGTTGAAGACAAGATTCGGCTGTTTTTTAATGTCCATATGTAACTAATACATGTATATAAATAAATAAATAAATAAATAAATAAATAAATAAATAAATAAATAAATAAATAAATAAATAATAAGATAAAAACTGGCTTGATAAATACTCCAGATGGCGCACTACTGCAAGCTAATGATTCATTCATCAAAATCCAAACGAAGGCTCAAATCATCTCTAAAATAGAGCAATGCTTTACCATTACTATTGTCTTTTTTTTTTTTTACAATTAGGTCTTTTATATCCACATTTATAAAGATGTCACATAACCAATGGGCTGTCTAATTAAACTGTAGATTAAAAAATATAAACGCAAAAGCAGTCATGCCCTGCACTCAAGCACATACACATGCATACACCTGAGCCTATTGTACAGCTGAGCCTGTGGCAATGAGTGCCCTCTGGGGAGGATTTTCCCACCAACCATTATGACCTGCCCATGAGAGAGAGTGTGTTCATGAGTACGTGTGCATTTGTGCTTATACAGAAATATATCTATGAACATGAAGTACAAAACCACCACACACACACATACACGACATAGACAGCAGTGGAGATGGAGAGGGACCAGATTGGCATCGTCTCAGACAGTAGACAGACCCACAGATAGACATGATAAAAGAGGGGAGGTGCCGCTATGTAATTGATGTGCCCACCAGGAGCTTAAGCTGGCTGCCTGGCATGGAAGAGGGTTTGGGCACTGCTGCCAAGACAGCAGTGGGAGAAAGGAAAGGAGGCATGAGCCTTAGGGAGCCCAGTAGCGGGCTGAAACCATGCCCATCAATCAGAGGCTAGTTCACCTTGCCATGCCAAGTGGGACCCCACTCTGTGCCGAGGGAGGGCATGGCACAGGGAGTGAGCCTGGCACAGTAGCTAAATCTTCCCTAATCTTCAGGGTGGGTATATCAGTGCCATGTTCGAATGGCAGCAGAGATGGCAGAACCAGACATGAGGCGAAAAAAAGGAAGAAAGAAAAAAAAGAAAAAGTTCAGCCCCTGTGCTCAGAACTGCTTCAGTCAGTGTTGTTAACATGAGAAAGAAATGTTCACACTTATTTTAACTATTGACGGAAGGCCAATGTTTCTAAAAAGAAGAAGGACATGAACAAAAATAGTTTCAGTATTGTCACTGGGAAGGGAAGTTTGTTGACAGTGGTTATGATATGAAGGCAGTAAGTGGAATATTTAGTCAAGTGTCTTTACCTCACAGCAGGAAGGTTCAAGGTTTGAATCTTGACTGGAACTGTTCTGTCTGGAGTTTGAAGGATATCCCACATGCATGCGTAGATTTTCAGTGCAACAATATGCATGTTAAGTTGATTGGTGAGCCTAAATTGCATGGTTGTTTTGAATTGTTCTCGTGATGGACTATGAATTGATCTATCGTAGATAAACGAGTCAATATTTTCCTAAAAATAATCATTACTGTGTTTAACTGTTATATGTATTACATATGGATAATTATCAGTTCATTATGGTCTTTAAATCATTCATATATCTTTGCATTCTGTTTTTATTAGCAATTGATACATCTGAAGAATTGGGCCAAAACAGCACACACTTAAGACATTAAGATTCTCTTCTGATGGAGGTCTGTGATTTCTTCCAAAAGTCTTTTGTGGCATGACAACGACAAATATGCAACCAGAATCCTAAAGGACTATTTTCAGAGACAAGAAGAACCAGGAGGGTTACAACAGATGGTTCAGCCCCCATGGAGCACTGATATCAAAATCATTGTGTCAGTATGGCACGATGAGACAGAAACAAAACAAGACAGCCTAAATCCAAAGAATATTCTTTTAAAAAAATGTATGAAAATGTGGTTATAAGAAGTAATCATGTTTTAAATGTAAACAGTGGTCATACTAAATGCCGATTTCTTATAGCTTTCTTCCCTTTTGCCGTTTCTGCGAAAATATAGACTGATTCATGTCAAAACTTACATTATTTTTCTAACAGCATTGCCACTTCCCTCTCAGAGTTCATATCCTTTCACAGTCTTATTAATATGTAATATATATTATATGTAACAATATGCACATGAATATATTGGCATGTGCAAAAATACAATATATGATGGATAATGAACATGTACTGCAAAAACTTAATGTTCAGGCATGCACAAGAAAACACCCCAGTAATTCGTCCTACATTCCCCACTTTCATGGTGTTGTGAAGGTTTTGACTAACATCTCTTGAAACACATGTATTTGATTTCTTCTTCATGTTTCCGTTTTCAACATGGGGGATGAGTGAACAGCTTGGCAACCTCACCTAGTGCTTTGAAGTTTACTACCCTCCTTTTTGTGTTTTTTTTTTTGGGAGGGGGGTCTCTCTTGGTAAACTCACATCGTACCTGTTCTGATTAAAGGTACACTTTTAGGTACTTACATTTCTCCCCAAAAAAAAATCTATGTGGTTAGCTGTTTGTTTGAAAAACACATTTTAAGATGCTCTTGTATAACAGCGCCAGACAAAAGGATTCAACTCAGCCTCTTGCTTTTTACCTTTTAATACAAGCTTGAGATCAGTGAGCCTGAAGACTGGAAACAGTCCAGAAAACAGTGAAGCATTATTAGGACACAGTTTCTGCTTTTTGGCACCAAGTGCCTTGAAGTGTACGGGCAGCTGGGAAGACAAGGGGGAGGTTGGTGAAGTGAGGGAAGAGCAGGAGACAAGGAGAGGGATAGAGAGAGGAGGGGTTAGCCCTATAGGACCATTTGTGATGAGGCTCATTTGCACAACGGCACTTAATTGGCTACAACAATTAATTAATGTGTTGGAAAGTTGGCACAAAAAGTTCATTTAAGAGGGTTTTAATAAGCAATTAGGGGAAAAGTAACTAGTGAGGTAGAAGCAACCACAAAAAGATGCTCAAAAACTCTGAGAGTATAAACTCCTGCCAGGATTTTTTTTTTAAATAAAGAAATATGCCCTATCTGCAAACTATAGTGTGTGTACTCTTACGTGCAGTTATCGCACATCCCATTGTGAGGACTGATGATACTGAAATGCATTACATTCACCCCATACATTTACTACCCAACTGAAAACACATTGTCTCCTTTCCCCTTCATTCTCCCTCCCACTGTCTGCCTCTCTCTCTCTTTCTCGCTATGCGTATGAAATATCGCATGACTAATGAGTGGAGCAGGTTGAAATCCTGGGGAAGATGTCCTTGGAAGACGAATGCATTTTCAGCAGAATAATTAACTTAATTAACAAATTCACATGCATATTCATCAGCCTATTAATGTCTCCTCTGCGCGGCTTGATGAGCAGTGGGGTAATAACCATCTCATTTGCATAGCCTGTTCACACAACTCTCTGTTTAAAGACAGAATAGGGGAAGGAAGGAAAAATAGGGAAATTGGAAAAAGAGACAACAAATAGAAAACAAGGGAGAGGCTCAGCAGGGTAACATGCTGGGGTGAGGAAGTGATGTGCGTTGGTTGGAAATAGACTAACAGTCTATCTGACGGATGGGAGACATGAGGGGCTGATGGCAAATATGAGCTCCAGCAGATTGTTTCACTCTCCCTCTTTCTTTTTCTCATCCCTCCAGTCAACCTTGTAAACCCGCCCCCCCCACCCGCGGTTCCATCATCACCATTCTTTGCATCCATGCCATATAGTCCTAAAAGCTGAATAATCACCCTTTTGATTGTTAAAGACGTTCTTCGGCTTATATTCAAAGTCAGTAGTAAAAACAGGATTTAGCGTTTGTCTTGGAAAATGTTTTTTTTTGTATCCTTCAGTGTAGAGCACACGTTGATATCAGTCTGCCCTCTCCATGTTTTTCTCCCTCTCTGTCAGTCTCTTCCTATGATCTCTCCGGGGGAATCTTCTTGGCATTGCTCCACTCCTTTCTTCTATAGTGCCAGGCTACTGCTGCTGTCTCTTTCTTGTTACCACTGTCTGCACACAACCTGGTGCCTTTAGCAACGCCACCTCTCTAACATACACTCCACATGGACGTCCGAATGGCGTGTGTGTTTGCAGCAAACAAACACATACACACTCATAAACGCACACACCTCATGATTACCCAAGGTTTATAGCTGTTCCTGTTTGTATCTATCATCTCGTAAATCATTGGTCTACAACCCAAGGGCCTATTCAACCACTGCAAAAGTAAAAAAAAAAAAGAGAAAATATTGAATTTGGTAATCATGTTCCGTAGGAACTTCTGATTGATTCTGGTCCAGTTTCGGCAAGCTCAGCCTCAGTATAAAACTTTTGTTTTAAATATGACAGCCAAGGCATTAAATTGCCCTCTATGCTCATTAAAAGATTAAAATAATACCTGTTTTTCGTGTATATCAAATATCTTCCATCTACTGAACTGTTGCACATCTGTTTTAAAAATGAGAAGTAGTCAAACGATACACATATGTTACATACAATATTGGTGCAAAAACAGTAACGGGCTGTAGAATCAGATCTGGGTTTGCTCCTCCTCGACTTAATGAAACTCTCATCATCACTTCAATTAAAAAATTATACCAATTTTTATAAATATTTGAAAGAGTTTGATATCCATTTGTCTTTTGTCACAGGCTGCTTCATGTACATGATATTTTAGTCAGAATATGCTGTTGGCATTGATTCCATTTCACTTCTCATTTTTGTTTTTGCATTGTCTTAAATTTAGCAGTGTCTTGTATGGTTCAGAGACAGATAAAGGTAATAACAATAAAGGTTTCATAGTTCATATGTTTTTATTACAAACAAATCTAAACAAACTGATTTCCCATTTAAGACCTGTACGAAATCAAGCTGTGATTATGTCTGAATCAAGTGCCCATGTAAAAAAACAATGACATTCTACCCCCAGAACTAACTACATGTTATTACATGCACAAATTAACCCCTCAGTAGATGTGGAGATGTTGTTTCTACTGGAAAGGTATAAATGTTTGCTTTCTTGTTGAAGTTATGATCTTATTCTACTGTCTTCCACACACTGGTATCCAAAGAAGTATTAATATGAATCGATTAGGGATTGATCTGAACACTAAAATTTTTTATAAATAAGTCACATAAAATTTCATTTGTGAGTAGATATATAAATGTGTTTGATGATAGTGATAGAGGAGTTATTTTGTAGCGACTGAAAAGAAGATTTTTTTTTTTTTTTAAGACCAGGTTCCATAAAAGGCCCAGAGGGTAACGAATTAATTCATATCAAGTACGACAACGAAACTCTTTGTTTTTTTACAGGATGTTTACAGTTTTAAATCAACACACTGGTGTGCCTCAGGACAAAAGATATAGGATACATACTGTTTAACAGACGTTGTGAAAGTCTGACATTTTCAGGGCTACCAAAATGTTAGGAAGTTGTCAGCCCCCTTATATCCAATATTGTCCAAAGATTTTTTACTTTACAACTTCAGTGTATGAAACAACCATTGATTGATGGAGGATAGGTGTAAAAAAATATGTTGGAATTAAACAATGTTTCCTGAACTTTCCCTGAATGCTAGCCCACACAAAACAAGTCAAAGTAAAATGTTGAAATCAGACCATTTCTGGGCCTTAACCATGACACAATAATAGTTTGGGGACTAGATTGTTGACAAATATTCCTAAGTCATGTTTTTTGAAGACTGTGCTAGAGATTTAGACTTTGCAGACGACCTAGCACTATTGTCTCATAATCACCAGCAAATGCAAGAAAAGACAAATACACTCTCAGAGACATCCGCACAAGCAGGACTTAACATCCATGAGGGAAAAACTAAAAACATGAGGATAAACACAACCAGCACACAACCAATCTCTCTAGGTGACACCATGTTAGAGGATGTAGAGTCCTTTACCTACCTGGGGAGTATCATCAGCAGTCAGGGTGGTACAGATGCTGATGTGAAAGCTAGGATAGGTAAGGCAAGAACATCATTTCTACTCCTCAACAACATCTGGCGCTCTAGAGAGATACGGGAAGCAACAAAAATCAGAATATTTAACTCCAATGTTAAATCCGTCTTGCTCTATGGGGCAGAGACATGGAGAACTACTAAGCTTACAATAAACAAACTGCAAACCTTCACAAACAAATGCCTCAGAAGAATCCTGAAAATCTACTGGCCGGACAAGATCAGTAACAACGACCTCTGGATGAAGACACAACAACTCCCAGCAGCAGACGAAATTGGACGAAGAAGATGGAGATGGATCGGGCACACGCTACGCAAACCAGAGTCTAACACCACCAGACAGGCTCTGACCTGGAACCCTCAGGGGAAGAGAAGTCGAGGCCGGCCTAAAAACACCTGGCGGCGGGATCTCCAGGCAGACACCGAGAGACTGGGATGCACCTGGTCGCAGATAGAAAAGAACGCCAGTGACCGTGTACTCTGGAGGTCCCTTGTCGACGGCCTATACCCCAGCAGGGGTGTAAGGCGTAAGTAAGTAAGTAAGTGTGCTAGAGAAGAATATATTTTAACTTTATGTCAATGTCAATGTCAATTTTATTTATATAGCACATTTAAAAACGACCGAGGTCGACCAAAGTGCTGTAGTATACAATAAAATGAAACAATACCAAAAGAAAATACAGTACAAAGTGTAGAAACAATAAAATCACTAACATGCTAGAATGATCAATAAAATAGTAATAAAAAATAAACGGCAAAGAACAGACACACAAAGTGCACAATCACTTATCACAAATGTAGGCAACTATTTATCGTACACTAAAAGCCAAAGAAAATAAATAAGTTTTCAAAGAAGACTTAAAAACCTCTAGGGTCTGAGCAGATCTAATATTCAGTGGCAAACTATTCCACAGCTTAGGGCCAGCCACCGCAAAAGCTCGGTCACCTTTAGTTTTGAGCCTGGATTTAGGGACGTCCAAAAGCAACTGACTTGACGACGTCAGTGCTCTGGCTGGTGTGTGAGTGTGGAGAAGTTCTGTAAGGTATTGGCGATTTTTTGCGGGGTATTTAGCTGTCATCACACTTCTATACGTTTTTTTCTTTTCATTTACTTGTTGAGAAAAAATTGGCTTGGCAATATTCATTCTTCATTTTCTAAATCCACGTCATCCTATGCAGGGTCATGGGGGCTTTTCCCGGTTATTCTGAATAGTGCATTGTGACTTGAATCCTGGCTGATGTAGATGGTCCATGATTCAGTGGCACTGTCTTATTTTTGATGGAAGATATTTTTGAATTGGTGTGAGACATCCTTGATATTTCCTGGAACTCTTACTTTGCAATGTGCCCTTCAGTCTTTCACTTTCTTGACTCAGTGGCTGATTAGCTGCTCAGGCTGCTGTCTAGAAGCCGTGAGAGGGAGAACTTACCGATTGAGACACAGAGCATTAGCCGGTGTCAGGAAAAAATTAAAGGCCAGATCGCTTTCTTAATCAGAGCACAAGCACTGCGTTAAGAAGGAATTAGGTCGACAGCTGCTGTTTAGCCACTTACCTTACCCTGTTTCTCTGCTCCATACGTGCACACATGTTCTTCCCTCACACTCATTGCCATTCACGTTTTGACTCCACCTCTCCTTCATCCTTTTGCTTTTAATACATTGTTTTTGTCTCACCTGTGTCTTTCCTATTTTCCTCTGTGACATTTTGTTTCCCCGTATAGTTTTCATAAAGGTCTTTTCTCATGAGTAATGTTTTTGCCTCACACAAAGATACACACAATAAATAGAACCAGAAGAGAAGAGAAATCGGAGGGAGAGGAATAAAACATGGATTTTGGTTCTGTTCCAGGAGACACTAGTGTCCCTGTGGCTGATGGATGAGCTGTCAGCTTTAAACTCTTCCTCATACACCTGAAATGAATGGTCTAACAGCAGTGGCCCTTTCTTTATCTATCCATCTTTCTCTGTTTAGAAACATTCCCATGTCCACACATCCCTCACACCCAGCCAAGCAAAGCTATATCCAGAGATTATTTTTTCCAGAGTAATGTTAGTTATTATTGTCTCAAGTTACCAGTAGACATTATTTTGATGTATTTGCAAATTCTTTTGAAAACTAAAACCTAATATGAGATGGAGGGTAGTATTTGAATCACAATTCTAAATGTAATCACAAAAGTGTGCATACAGTATTAAAATGAATGTATGGACAGTGTCATTGTAAAGCTTTTGAAACAAAGCCACCTGTTCCATAACACATGTTGACACCACTGTCTGGACAATATCTGCTAAAAGGCTAACATCGGCTCAATGCCAGGACAGTATGTCAGTCTAAATGTTATGCCTAATACGTGTACAGGCAGAACCATGCAATCAATATAGAGAAGGATGGTCATTGAGGTCACTAGTCAGTCTTTTTTTTTTCTAATTTGGCAAATCCACCGAATAAATTCAGTTTGTCACCATAATCAAATGAATTAACCGGAATAACCCCCAACCCGACAGCCAGACTCTTTTTTTTTAAATCGTCAAACTATGTGGAAAGTGTGAATAATATAATCATGAGGTTACATGTAATAATGTATATTATAAGATTATATATGGAATATCACACATTTTTTATTCTTGATCTTATTAACGTTAATATCTTTCATTTTGTAAATACAAAAATACTATTGAGGATCGGCTAATGTGTCATGTCATTACCATCACTTTTCTACATGAGGTAAGGTTGGTTACCTAATTATATGTTTGTTACAGTAGGTACAAAGAGAGGAAATTAGATAAATTATTTGACAACAACCATGTTGTGTGCATGTTGTTGAAGTTGTCAAATAGCATGCAGTTAGTTCGGGTGAACGGGAATAACACAAACTGCCCTTGTAAGGTTGGTGAGGAACACACAGTCCATATTAAGTAACCTCTTTTCGACACAGACACACTTTGGGGTGAAATGACTGTGCCCTCTCCAAGGGGAAAGGTTTAAAAACATTTAATTAGGCTTTTGGCAAGGCTTCAGTTTTAGCCTGAAGGTGTTGGAGGAGGTTTTACAGACCTCATCCCTATTAAAGCCTCACAGATGAAACATTCATGAGAGCAATCTGCAAAGCCTATGTGTTCAATATTTCTGTACAACCTCATCTGTGTGTAGCATCACAACAGTCATGAAACTTAATTATGTTGAGTGACTCGTGTCTGTTGTACTTACATTTTTTGAACTGCCACTTTTCTAGACTGATGCAACTGGAAAAAATGGTGATTTTTGAACCATACATAACTTCCTTACTACCAGTAAACCTTAAAGCCCTCCTGTTTGACCATGGTAAAGGCGGGCAGAGAGATCTTGCATGGGTAGGATGATGCAGGAAGTCGTAGGAGGTTTGTGGGAAAGGGTGGGATGGTGTTGGGGGGATGGGGAAGGAATGGTGGTGGTGGTGGGGGGCAACAGATGGCACACCATGCTGCGAGGGACGTCGGCCGCCACGGGTGGAGGTGGGGGATGGAGTGGGGGCAGATAAATGGGAGTGGGATGAGGCACTTTTCCCAAAAGTGCCAGCAGAGATGACGAGGAGGGGGACAAGACGTATATGTGGGAATACAGTATGAACAATTGTACGTCCGTTCCTGATTGTCAGTATATTGTGTGTGATGGAAGGATCACATTCTGACTTGACCTTCCAATGGACTGAGGTGTGGAGCCTCTGCCCCAAAGCTTTCATGCCCACTCAGTATGCGTGTGTGCACTGGAGAGGAGCGTGATTGCCCTACACGTGCCAATACACAGCTAGTTCACTGGCATCAAGATTGTGAGGATGATTCTGCAATTACTCGTAGCCCAGTTGTTGTGATGAACTACAAATTGAACACACCGTAAATAAGCCTCAAGCGAAGCAGGTATGTTGAGGGGAAATCAATAGCTTTCTTTTCATTTTTTTTACTTCTTTGACCAAGCCTGTGCTTCATGCACTGAATGCTGCCCAAGCCGGGAGCATTGAAAATTACCCTCACTATTCTGCATCCCTACCCATCATCATTCCCTTCCATCACCACTTCCCCTCTTCCACAACACCTTTGCATGCACAGACGGTAGACATGCTCCCACACATGCGCGTGAAATGCACACACCAACCCCCAATTACGATGGTTCCCTCTAAACACACCAGCTTCAATGGCATATATGGTACTGCCTATTGAACAGATGTTGTGGAATTTAAGATGCAAAAACACCCCCCCCACTCCCCAATCAGATACGCACACACACACCAACGCACTCACACACACGCGCGCACACACACCAACCCCCCTTCCCCTCCTGGCCCTGCCATGAACGTGCCATGTGGCGTTCATTCCCCCTGGCACTCTGACTCTGGCTGTGCCAGCTCTGCCGCGTCTGGCCGCCGCCAACTGGAAGGACCAAGAAAACAGCAGACTCAAAGTGCACTGCTTCTTTCTATTTCCGGGAGTGTGTGTCTGTGCGAGTGTGTACCTACAGATAGACAAGATGTGCTGTCAATCACTGGAGCAGCACTGAAATGAAGAAATCTGCATTCTGTACAGTATGTTTTATGAACAACGAATTAAAGGTCTTGCACATTTTCCTGGATGCCATAATTGGGTGTTTATACTGAATTTGTGCATCTGTGTGCCTTTTGCCTTTCTCTGTGCTCAGGTGTACAGTGGATGTAGTGTGCAAAGCATGTCGCGCTGTCAGTCGGTGCATGCTGGTAGCGAATCCACTTGGGAATGGTGGTGGAATTTCTGTAACCATGGTGATGTCCAAGCTCGTCTGAAATAAAATTTCAACTTGAGAGGGATTAATTTAGAGGAAAGTGTTGATTTATTCATCCTGGCGGATACTGATGCACTTGTCCATTCGCTTTGATGTTTAATTACGAGTCCTACTCATTTTATGACTGGTTTTGATTTTTCAATCAAATGAAGGTGTGACATGAAGGTAAGATCCAGTTAACTCATCCCATACAAAAATGAATAAATGAATATATAAAAACATTTAATATCACATTTGCAGAAGGTATGAATGTTTTTAGAGCTAAGTAATAGACCTGGGAAATCAGGAAGCATTTACAAACACACCTATTGTTTTTGGAAGATGGAGATATATTTTTTTAAAAGATGCCTATACATTGTCTTCTATTTAACTTAAGCACATTCCTAAAAGTTAGAAATATCGGTCCTAACTGGATGTAATGTTCATTCATGTTGTTTACACAGCTAAATATTTAGTACATATTTATTTTTGTAGGATCAGAGATGCTGATACACCATTCTCAACAAAAGTGGATACTAATGCTTGTAAACACATTGATGCTTCCCTGTGTGCATATGCATGGACATGCATATACTTGAGTCTCCATTTTATTCAGCACACAATTCCACTTCTCTTGCTGCGATGTGAAGGGATGCCTCTTCTTTATCACCCTTGCGATAATCTCTTTTAATCTCAGAAAGCAGGAGTGGAGGGCTATGAGAACTCATGGTGCCACCGGGACACACACTCCATTTTGTTTATTTCCTCTTAGCAGCGAAGGAGCATTTGGGTATGGATTGATGAATAAGAAGAAAAGGAAGAAAAAAGTGATGTTAGATGTAAAAGAAAGGTGTAAAGTTAAAGCACCAGTGTTAAATTAACAATAGAAACTCTATATTTGCCCAATCTTTTTAGTGTTATTTTAAGACCGTTTATTGCAAAAGTAAAACTTTTAGAGTAGAATTCATTAAGTTTTTGTTTATATTGTGAGTATAACACGCTTTCTAACACCTGCAGTGTTAAATTTACCATGGAAAATGAAAAATGAATTAATTTTATTACCTTTACACTAAACGGTGTTAAAATAACATTAAAATGAGTGGGCAGATACAGTGTCTAGTGTTAATTTAACACTGGTGATTTTGCTGTATGGAAAGTGGAGTAAGTGGGCACTGAGAAAGATAGGTTGCAGAGGTTTGAATTCGACTATTTGAACATTACAGATGAAGCGACATCACCGTTAAAGGAGCATGAGGCTCCTTTTAAGAAATGAGACTCTCTAGCGCCACCCTTCACCACGACGGCCGTCGGGGGTACTGCAGCCAACAGTGAAGCCGGCACGGGAGAACGGGGAGAACGGGGAGAACGGGGAGAACGCACATGCAGCGTCATGTGACGTCACATCCGCAGCCCAGCGTGGGAAATTTGGGCCCGAATTGCAGCACATTTTGCAGCACACAGCCTGTTCAAGGCAACGGAGAGATACACTAGAGGGCTCATTCTTTTGGGTTTGGAACGCTTCATCTGACATTATTACTAGAAAACCTAAAACGTATACGAATTTTTTTCATAAATCCTGCCTCAATCCTGCCTCAAGCTCCTTTAAATATCCACTGGAGACTGTTTGAAGCCCAGAATTAGAGTGTATGGTTGGTGCTGTCTTCTCTGTTTAATACTATCATAATTTGAAAAATAGTTGGATGCTATATAAAATACAAACCAAAAAGAGAATACAATCGCATATTTTATTTATTATGGAACATAGGAAACATGTCAAAAGCTGGATGTGAGACATTCTACTGTTTAATGAAAAATAAGTGTCAATAACCCATAAAAAGAAGAAAGAAAAGGAGACTGTGATGGAGGTATCCCATCCCTCCATGTCACATGGTCAAATGTCACGTTATGTGTATTAATGTTTGTGATTTTGTCACTTGGGAGGATTCCTTGGCATGCAGTTCTTGGCAGCTATGGAAGTCAGTCCTACACAAAGCATGGTACATAAATCAGCAGGGGGGACAGTACCTACCACAAACAGGCAGGCTGGCTGTCAGTTGTTTGGTGGTACTCTGAGCACTGCACTGCTAACATGTTTGCAAGGTGGAGTGGATTAAAACACTTCCCTGTGTTCTGTGACAAAAGATTGTCCTTTGGCTGGTGAGACTTAAGACTGGATTATGGTTCTGCGTTAAGTCAACGCCGAGCGCGCTCTGCAGGTTGCTCCGCAATGAGCACCCCGCGGCACACGCCACGCCGTGCTTGACGCGCACCTCCCAAAAATTGTAACTACGCGTCAAGAGGTCGCAGACCCAACGCAGACCGAGAGGGCTGTGATTGGTTTGCTTGGTAGCAACGCATTTCCGGTTCCGGTTCGTGAAGCAGTTGTGAACTTTCAGCGCTCTTTTGTTCGTGTGTGTGTGATTTATTTTGTTTTGGTTGTCCTTATCTCTTTGATTCACTGTGACCGGAAAAGTTGGATAAACCATTCAGGAAAAGAACGCACCCCCCTAGCGCTCTGGGGGGGTATTGCACTGCGGCGAAATGGAGCGACGGAGAAGTCCGAAGGGTTCACGACGGCGTTACACTTACTGTGTATAATAAATGCCCATACAAGGGCTAACTTGATTTCTGCCTCAGCCTCCTCACTTCCTCTTATTTAAGGCCGCCATTCACAGAGACATTGGGAACAAGAAGCTGGAAAAAAAACTGGCACCAAGAAACACTAGAGGAAAATCTCTCAGCTAATTAAATGGCTTGGCGACAGGTCAGTCATATGATTTTATGTGTATATATATATATATATATATATATATATATATATATATATATATATATATATATATATATATATATATATATATTGTATAAAGCATTTTAGAGAGGCAGAGTCTCAGATTTTCGATTCTGCGTAACGATTCGGTTCTTATTCGATTCTTGGGGGGAAAAAAGAGCAACAATGAGGCAAAAGGCGCTAATATGATAGGCTGTGCTTCTTAGTTAATTAGCAACCTTCAGTATTATTAGCCAAGGACATGCTAACGTTGCTGCTGCTGGGTTGAGAATTACTGACGTTAATCTGGAGCGAATCGAAAACGCGACATTCATTGATTGTTATTGCATGCTGTGTGCGCAAATGTTTTTGCATGTTGGTATTTCTGTTATGGTTTCAAACCCGCCACCTCCACAGTCCGCGCATTATCCATTGCGCCATCGCCGTTCTGTCACTTAAAATCAGAATCAGAATCAGAATCCTCTTTATTGGCCAGGTTCGAACATTGTCCAACAAGGAATTTGACTCTGGTTATTTCGCTCTTTAGGCAGTAAATAAACAAATGTGGTACTTGTTGACATATATACAAATAAACAACTAAGGTGCAGCAGTTTGAGGTAGAGAAAAATGACAGCTCTGAATAAAATAACATGTATACAATTAAACAAAACTAATTATACCAAAAATACAAAAAAGTGAGTAGTGCAGCAGAGTGAGGCAGACATGATTATTATAAAGTGGAAGGTGCTTGTTGCAGCATGCAATTGCCATTGTTAGCAGTTGCTATTGCTATTGTTATTGCACGTGATTGGTTAGTTTCTCTGAGACTCTATTAGTTGTGGGAGTTCATCAGAGCAACAGCTTGGGGGAAGAAACTGTCCTTGTGTCTGGAGGTTTTAGCGTACAGTGCTCTGTAGCGCCGTCCAGAGGGGAGGAGTTGGAACAGTCTGTGTCCTGGGTGTGAGGGGTCTGCAGAGATGTTACCTGCCCGTTCCCTGGTCCTGGACCGGTACAGGTCCTGGTCCTGGGTGTGAGGGGTCTGCAGAGATGTTACCTGCCCGTTTCCTGGTCCTGGACCGGTACAGGTCCTGGATAGATGGGAGGTTAATCCAAATTGCCCTCTCTGCAGACCTGATTGTCCGTTGCAGTCTGTGCCTGTCCAGTTTGGTGGCTGATCCAAACCAGACAGGGATGGACGTGCAGAGGACGGACTGAATGATTGCAGAGTAGAAGGTGATCAGCAGCTGCTGTGGTAGGTTAAACTTCCTGAGCTGATGCAGGAAGTACAACCTCTGCTGAGCCTTCTTCATGACAGAGTTGATGTGGGTGGACCACTTCAGGTCCCGGGAGATGGTGGATCCCAGGAACCTGGGATCAGAGTTTCCTTCCTGGAGGTGAGCTGGCTGAGTGTGGGCCCGGCACACCTGCATCCATTTACCAATCAACACCGGAGTCCTCAAGTAAATTGCTCTCCTTACACTCCTCGCCAGATCATCCCATATAATCACCTGGTAAGTATCAGTTGAGGCGTAGATGTGCCGTTCAGGTATTTTTGAGTAGTTTTCAGCATTTTTGTCTGTTTTTCTGAATGCTTGTTTTTTGCCTCACTCCAGAGCTGCAGTGCCTACCTCTCACCACCGCCACTGGGCTGGATTGTTTGTTTGGCCACGGACCTACACAAGCCTGGATTATAATTACTTTTTTCTGGTTTCTTCTGGACAATTAAAAACGCCTAGCAGGGCATTAATCCGTTCCTGTCTCCTGAGTGTTGCATCTGAGTTCAGAACACAACCCAACCTTAACAGATGATCAGGCCAACATGAACTCAGCAAACTCAGGGGACCAGGCCCATGCTGCTATCCAACGTCAAGACATGGTGCTTGCTGATCACACCCGGCTAATTCGTGAGGCTTCTGTGATGATGCAGGGCATTGCTGGGGATCAGCAGACCGAGTCTCAACAACTGCAGAGATTGGCTCAGGAACAACAGGCACTACTAACCCAGATGCACACCATTTCCACTCAGCTGGCAGCGCTGGGTACTGCGGCTCCACAACTTCCAGCCACTACCGCTTCGGGTCCACTTCCCCCTCCTGGGTCTATCACCCAGCCGGACAGGGAACCTCACCTGGCTAGCCCAAGGCCTTATGATGGGGCTTTTACAGACTATCGGAGATTCATGTTGCAGTGCAACTTTGTGGTTGATCTGCAGCCCAGCATGTTCTCCACTGATGCAGCCAGGGTAGCTTACATCACGACCCACACCACGGGTGAGGCTCTTTGTCGGATCCAGTCCTTTTTGAGTTCTAACCCAGGGGCAAGACGCGATTATGCTAACTTGGAAGAGGGGTTCCGGAGAGTGTTTGATCACCCCGTTGCTGGTTCGGAGGCGGGCTCACAGCTACTCCACATCAAGCAGGGCTCCCGCACAGTTGCTGCTTATGCGGTCAAATTCCGCATACTCGCGGCCAGCACGCGATGGGAAGATTCCACTCTGAGCTGCATCTTTAGATAGGGCCTTGCAGAGTCACTGAAGGATGAGCTGGTTAGAGAGAGGCCCGCAGACCTCAATAAGCTCATCAGCCTTGCCATTGACATCGAGGAACGTCTCCGTGAGCGCAGGAGGTCCAAGGCCCATTCACATCAATCCACTCCCCGGTCGAACCCCCCTTCCTCTGGCTCTGTTGAGAGGTTCGTTTTAGACTCAGTTGCAGGTGCAGAACCAATGGAGGTGGGTCGAATGCGTCTGTCTGCTGCAGAGAGGGAACACCGGAGGACCCGGACACCAGACAGACGACTGTCCCAAGATGCCAAAAGATTAGTCTCACCGGAGACCCGGGGATTCCAGGTGAGCCGAATCACTCGTTCCCCTTCACATACAGGTCCTGCGAAATTTAAGGTCCATCTTTCCTGGCAGGGAGGGGCACTCTCAGTCAGCACTCTCATTGACTCTGGCACCGACGGGAGTTTCATTGACCGCCAATTGGCCAGTCAGGCTAACATTACACTCGTCACACTGGCTGAACCCATTCCCGCTTTTGCCCTTGATGGACATAAGATTGGCCTTATTACTCATCAGACCCAACCCCTCAAGATGACTCTGTCTGGTAACCATGTTGAGGAGATTCGTTTCCATGTGCTACCATCCCCTGGCACTCCTCTCATCTTAGGCCGACCCTGGAGTTGCATGTCCCCCATGTTGATTACGGCACAGGGCGCATAGTCAGTTGGAGCACTGCGTGCTATGCCCGATGCCTCCGTGCCGCTACATACTCAATATCACAGCTTAGTTCTGACACTCCCTCTCCTCCAGATCTGTCTACAGTTCCTTCTGTTTACCATGACCTGGGAGAGGCATTTAGTAAGGACCGAGCCCATTCTTTGCCCCCCCCCACCGCCCGTACGACTGCGCTGTCGAACTCGTCCCAGGCGCAGCCTATCCAGCCAGTCGGCTGTATAATTTGTCTCTCCCGGAGAAGGCAGCCATGGACAAATACAAATACATGTCTGGCTGAGGGTCTCATCCGTCCTTCTCGGTCCCCAATGGCAGCGTTTTTTTTCTTTGTAAAGAAGAAGGGGGGAGACCTTAGACCGTGTATTGACTACAGGGAAATTAATAAGATTACGGTCAAGAACAAGTACCCTCTTCCCCTCATCAGTTCCAACTTTGAGCCTCTGCGGGGCGCTACCATCTTCTCAAAGTTGGATATCAGGAATGCCTACCATCTCGTTCGGAATCATCGAGGGGGATGAGTTCAAGACCGCGTTCAAGACTCCACGCGGGCATTATGAGTATCTTGTCATGCCCTTCGGCCTTACCAATGCTCCTTCAGTTTTTCAGGCATTGATGAATGACGTGTTGCGGGATATGCTGGACATATTCGTGGTTCTTTATCTTGATTACATCCTGGTGTTCTCCAGGAGTGAGGAAGAACACATCCAGCATGTCCGTCAGGTCGTCCAGCGCCTCCTGGAGAACCGCCTCTTCATCAAGGCAGAGAAGAGCGCCTTCCACGTTTCCTCCGTGGAGTTCCTGGGGTTCATTATTGGGAAGGGACAGACTCGGCCTGACCCCCAGAAGATCCGAACTGTCGTGGAGTGGCCTCAACGGACCCAGGAAGCAGTTGCAGAGTTTTTTGGGCTTTGCAAACTTATATCGCTGCTTTATTCGTGATTACAGAAAGGTAGTAGCCCCCCTCTTTGCCCTTACTTCATCTCTGCATCAGTTGGCCTGGACACCTGCCGCCAGCACCGCTTTCGACGCCCTGAAGAGGAGATTCACCTCTGCACCGATCCTGCTCCACCCTGACCCTTCAAGGCCCTTTGTAGTGGAGGTGGATGCCTCCGACACTGGCATTGGGGCAGTTCTCTCACAACGGTCTGTGTCCGACAAGAAGCTGAACCCCTGTGCCTGTTTCTCTTGTCAGTTCACTCCAGCTGAGGAGAATTACAACATTGGCAACAGGGAGCTCCTGGCTGTTGTGGAGGCCTTCGGGGAGTGGCGGCACTGGTTGGAGGGTGCAGAGTATCCCACCACTGTCCTGTCCGATCACAAGAACCTTACCTACATCAGGTCGGCCAGGCGATTGAACTCCCGTCAGGAATGTTGGGCATTGTTCCTCGGACGGTTCAATTCAATTCAATTCAATTCAATTTTATTTATATAGCGTGTAATACAACAGATGTTTTTCCAGAGATCCAGAACATGAACATAAACATAAACATAAACATAAACCCCCGAGCAATTATTATATAAACAATGGCAGGTAAAAACTCCCATAGTGGGAGAAAAGCCTTAAGGCAAACAGTGGCAAGGAAAAACTCCCCTTTAGGAGGGAAGAAACCTTGAGCAGGACCAGGCTCATAAGGGGGGACCCTCCTGCCGAAGGCCAGACTGGGGGAGTCAGGGACATCGACAGCACACAGCAGGCAGGTGGAATCAGCAGCGGGATGACCAGAGGTGGGGGGGGGGGGGGCGTCAGCAGCACACAACGGTCATGTGGAAGCAGTAGCGGGATGACCAGAGGGGGGGGGGGGGGGGGGTGCAGGCAGGCGGAAGCAGCAACAGCAGACATCCACGTAGGCAGGTGGAAGAAGCAATGGGATGACCAGGGGGGGGGAGGGCCGGGAACACAGGCCAGAACGCAGCTCCTGAGGCTCCGGCCTGCAAACATACACAAAAGAGAAAAAAGGGGGGCCGGCACAAGAAACTACAGGAACGATGGACAAAAATGATAGCTATGAGATATTTATAATAAATAAAAATGGTAATGGAGAAGAGAGGCAGGGAAAAGGAGAGGAGAAGAAGGGTGAGAGGCACCGCCCAGCGGATCATGTCGGTGCCCCCCTGCAGCATAAGCCTATAGCAGCATATCTACCGCGAAGCTATATTTGAGACTAACTATTATAGTTTTGTTCTATAGCTGCGACTATGAATACTGACTCTAACACACTAAAGTTTACACTACCTAGAGATTTACCAACACCAGCTAGAGGTTTACTAAACACTAACTATAAGCTTTACTAAACAGAAAGGTTTTAAGTTTAGTTTTAAAGGTGGAGGTGGTGTCAGCCTCCTTAACCCAGATTGGAAGTTGGTTCCAAAGTAATGGTGCCTGATAGCAGAACGCCCGCCCTCCAAATCTACATATAGATACTCTAGGAACTACGAGTAAACCTGCACCCTGGGAGCGGAGAGCTCGGCCAGGAACATAAGGCACTATCAAATCTTGTAAATACTGCGGAGCTAAGCCGTTTTGGGCTTTATATGCAAGTAATAAAATTTTAAATTGAATTCTGAATTTTACAGGTAGCCAATGGAGCGACGCTAACACTGGAGAGACGTGGTCTCTCCTGCTGATTCCTGTCAGCACTCGTGCTGCTGCATTCTGGATCAGCTGGAGCCTATTCAGCAAATTACTTGGACATCCTGCTAACAACACATTACAGTAATCCAGTCTAGAAGATACAAACGCATGAACTAGTTTTTCTGCATCCCTCTGCGAGAGGATTTTCCTAATTTTTGCAATATTACGGAGATGGAAAAACGCTATTTTACAAACCTGATTAACATATGGTTTAAACGACAAATCCTGATCGAAAACAACACCAAGGTTTCTCACAGTTGCACTGGAAGCCATCGCAACACCATCTAGTCCCTTCCTAAGATGCTCTGGACCAAGAATGATAACCTCTGTTTTATCTGAATTTAGAAGCAAGACATTTCTGGACATCCAGTCCTTGATGTCCCTAAGACATGCCTTAAGTTTAACTAACGGTTCTGTTTCATCCGGCTTCATAGACAAGTAGAGCTGCGTATCATCAGCATAACAATGAAAGTGTATGCCGTGATTCTGGATTATACTTCCCAATGGCTGCATGTATAAACTAAACAAGATTGGCCCTAGCACTGAACCCTGCGGAACACCATAACAGACCCTCGACTGTTCTGAAGAAACCTCATGTACATGAACAAACTGGAACCTGTCAGATAGATATGATTTAAACCAACGTAGAGCTGTCCCTTTAATCCCAACAACATGCTCTAACCTGTGCAGTAAAATGCCATGATCAACAGTGTCAAAAGCAGCACTGAGGTCCAGTAAAACCAATATGGACACTAATCCCTTATCTGAGGCCATAAGAAGGTCATTCGTAACTCGAACCAGTGCTGTCTCTGTGCTATGATGCATTCTGAACCCTGACTGAAAGACTTCAAACAGATCATTTCTATACAAATAGTCACATAACTGGCTTGAAACTGCCTTTTCCAAAATTTTAGATACAAATGGAAGGTTAGAAATTGGCCTATAATTAGCTAAGGTGTCTGGGTCAAGGGAAGGTTTTTTAAGTAAAGGTTTAATTACTGCCACTTTGAAAACCTGTGGTACATATCCTAAGCTTAGGGATAGGTTGATTTGGTCCAGTATTGTCACACCAATAAGAGAAAAAACATTTTTGAATAGTCGAGTCGGGATGGGGTCTAACATACATGTGGTTGACTTAGCTCTATTAACGAGTGAAGTCAGCTCAGGGAGGTCTATAGGATCAAAACAGTCTAGAGACAAGTCAGAGCCTAGGGAAGTCGCTAAAGCTGAAGAAACGCCCACAACCGGCTGGTTGATTTCTTCTCTAATTCTCGTGATTTTACTGTTAAAGAAGCTCATAAAGTCCTCACTACTGAGAGCTGCAGGAATACACGGCTCCACAGAGCTGTGACTCTTTGTCAGCCTGGCTACAGTGCTGAACAGAAAACGTGGGTTACTTTTGTTATCCTCTATCAACGTTGAATAATAAGCTGTTCTTGCTTTGCGAATGGCTTTTTTATATACTATTAGAATATCTTTCCATTCACGATAAGAGTCTACAGACTTACAAGAGTGCCACTTCCTTTCTATTTTACGCACGCTTTGTTTCAACATGCGAATATCTGAATTGTACCAGGGAGTTAAGCTCCTGTGGCTAGAAACCCTCCTTTTCAAAGGAGCAACTTCATCTAAAGCTGAGTGCAACAGATCAGCAGTGTTACTAACAAGAAAATCAACATCAACATCAGAGGTAGAACCCAGGTCACTGGCCTCTATTGCTTCAGTAGAGGCTTCACTATTTTCCACTGTCGCAAGACGAGCAATGGTCTCCTTAAATTTAGCAATAGCTTCATCAGACAAACATCTGCTAATATAATGCCTCCTGCCCTGCACTTCAACATCAACAACATTCAATTCAAACGTTATTAAATAGTGGTCGGATAAAAGGGAGTTAACAGGTGACACCAACAGATCATCAGCTTCAACACCGTAGGTGAGAACGAGATCGAGAGTATGACCAAACTTCACCTCAACTTCACCCTGACGTACCGCCCAGGTTCCAAAAACTCCAAGACGGATGCACTGTCTCGGATTCACTCAGTGGAGTGTGGCCCTGTAATTCCAGACACCATCCTCCCCACTTCCCAGGTGATTGGATTGATCACCACAGATCTCGAGGAAGCTGTCAGGAGGGCTCAGCAGACTCAACCAGATCCAGGAACCGGACCCCGCAACCGACTGTTTGTTCCTGATGCAGTACGTTCCCGGGTTCTGGAATGGTGCCATGCCAGCCGGGTGGCTTGTCATCCAGGGGTCAACCGCACCATCTTTTTCGTGCGTCGGAGATTCTGGTGGCCTACAATGGTGGTGGATGTCTGGAGGTTCGTTAATGCCTGCACAGTATGCGCTAGGGGCAAGGTGTCCCACCAGTCCCCTGCTGGCCTTCTGCGTCCACTTCCGGTTCCTGGTCGCCCTTGGTCCCATATCTCATTGGATTTTGTCACCGGTCTTCCCTTCTCCATGGGTAACACTGTTATCCTCACGGTGGTGGAGCATTTTTCCAAAGCTGTGCACCTTGTGGCCCTTCCTAAGCTGCCTTCTTCCAAGGAGACAGCTGATTTGCTTGTGGAACATGTTTATCGCCTTCATGGACTCCCATCCGACATTGTCAGTGACCGTGGTCCCCAGTTCACCTCCTGGAGGGCTTTCTGTAAGGGCATCGGCGCCACCATCAGTCTTTCCTCCGGTTATCACCCCCAGACAAACGGGCAGGCAGAGCGGGCTAATCAGAACATGGAGTCTGCTCTTGAGTTGGTTTGGCGTTGGAATTGAGAGTGTCGTTAACCCTGTTGCTGTGCGGCTCCAGCTCCCTTCCTCCATGAAGTGGGTTCACCCGGTTTTCCATGTTTCCAAGATCTGTTTCCTCTTGTCCCTTTGCCCCACCGCCCCCTCCTCCACCTCCGCCACAGATGGTCGATGGGCATCTTCAGTGGACAGTGCGGCGACTGCTGCAGGCGCGCCGTTATGGACGTGGTTTCCAGTATCTTGTTGACTGGGAGGGGTATGGCCCAGAGGAGCGCTGTTGGGTCTCCCGCACCCTCATTAGGGATCCTGAGCTTCTGCTGCAGTTCTACAGGGATCATCCTGATGCGCCTTGCAGGTGGCCGGGGGTCTCCCGTAGAGGGGTGGGTCCTGTTACGGTTTCAAACCCGCCACCTCCACAGTCTGCGCATTATCCATTGCACCTTGCACCATCGCCGTTCTGTCACTTAGACACTCAGGATCACCTCAGAGTTTTCTTCCTGGAGGTGAGCTGGCTGAGTGTGGGCACTACACACCTGCATCAATTTACCAATCAACACCAGAGTCTTCAAGTAACCTGGTCTCCTTAAACTCCTCGCCAGATCATCCCATAGAATCACCTGGCAAGTATCAGTAGAGGCGTAGATGTGCCGTTCAGGTATTTTTGAGTCGTTTTCAGCATTTTTGTCTGTTTTTCTGACTGCTTTTTTTTTTGCCTCACTCCAGAGCTGCAGTGCCTACCTCTCACCACCGCCACTGGGCTGGATTGTTTGTTTGGCCACAGACCTACACAAGCCCGGATTATAATTACTTTTTTCTGGTTTCTTCTGGACAATTAAAAACGCCTGGCACGGCATTAATCCGTTCCTGTCTCCTGAGTGTTGCATTTGAGTTCAGAACACAACCCAACCTTAACAATTTCCTCCCTTTGACAAAATATTCACTTGGAAAGTATTGCAAGTTGCCCTCTTGTCCTGAAATGTAACCAGACTTTCAAGCGTGTGGCTTGGGCGCCATGTTTACTTTTGACTGCTGGCTTGGTGATGACATCATTCTCTATATATCAGAGCTAAGTAGTGTATTTTTCTCTGCCATTGCCAAACAACTTATTTTTCCATTAACTCTTGTTTGGTGGTTTGGTGGATTGGATGATTGAAGTTTGAAGAAACAACAATTTACCCATTTACAGTAACAGACAGGAGCCTCAGTAGCGGGTGGAAGAACCATACACAACCACAACAGCCTGGCACCTCCTCATGCAGTGTGTGACCAGTCTGGTCACACACTCTTCAACAAGCATTTGTCACAAGTCAGCCCACGTGGTTGTGTTGTGAGGTTGTGTTGTGAGACTGCTGGCAGGCCATTCCGTCCTTTCCACTCCCAAACTCCGGAGTTCTCCAGAGTTCATTTCCAGCCTGTGGAGATATGGGATTGCCACTGGTTGCAGAATCTCATCTCCATATCTCTCTGCATTGAGATTGCCTCCAATGATGACAAGCCTTGTTTTTCCTCTGAGGGAGATGCCCCCCCACACCATTATACTGTCTCCACCAAAAGATGCTGCACTCTATCGGTACATCACAAGCAGCATAGCGCTCTCTTTGACCCTACTGTACGTTCCAACTGCTGTAGTCAGAATATGGAGTCATTGCTGAACATAACATTCCTCCATAGGGTTCCAGTGCATGTGTTGCCAACAGCAGTGCAAACGGACCTGACGGTGACGGGGAGTCATGGCAGGCCTCCTGGGAGCTTCTATGAGAAGTTTTGGTACATTTTTCATGGGCACCACCCACATATTCAGCTCTACTGTTCATCTCACAAATGCATGTTCCTTACAAATGTGGCACTATTCAAAGGAGAAATAAATATGCTTTCCAACAGTATAAGATGTATTGCCAAGAAGCATTGTTACAATAAAAGAACATCTACCAAACACAAATTACCTTACATTTTGAGCTAAGTTTATATATAAAATATATACAAACATTTTCTTATTCTTAACCTAAATATTTTCTATTTTTTATTATGAATAATTGCAATTTGAAAATAATTCCATTATGTTTTCCTGTACATTTTGCAGTGTCTACTAACGTTTTGAAATTGGGGTTGCATACAAAGATACAGATGAGGGGGCTGGATAATTCTAGTCGGAGCTGGATGTGGAATGCGACAGAAGCACCAAATGAGATATTTTCAGATCCCGGCCAGACCAAACAAAGTGACAGTGACATGCTCTTGCAGAGTGTTTGAGTTTATAATGACTTCAGACACCAACATTTGAGTAGGCACCAACGTTTTCATTACAAACAATTTTTAAGTCCTTCCCTGGTCTCCGTAGCGCAGACAATTTTGCCCGTGATCTAATCCTTTCCTTTGCCCATGTTTGTTGTCTTTTCTTTTGTTGTTTG
Organism: Cololabis saira; assembly: GCF_033807715.1. NCBI lineage: Eukaryota > Metazoa > Chordata > Actinopteri > Beloniformes > Belonidae > Cololabis > Cololabis saira. The sequence goes on along the minus strand of NC_084605.1, from coordinate 33,104,670 downwards.
TGTTCTTAAAGGTATTGTGACATCATTTTTAACATGCTTTTAACACTATTAAAAGTCTTGGCCAACATCCCTCAAATGTGTCTAAAAGAGTGTAACAAGAAAAACTTCACTCTAGTTCTCTTTTCCTGGCTTTTTATTACAGTGTTTTTTTGCGCCGTGAAAAATGCTTCCTTTCCCCCCTTTCCTGTCAATCATTGCTCCGCTCCTCCTCCAAACCTCCTCCTCCTCCAGCCATACGCTCACAGCGGCGTCGGAGCGACAGGCGAAGCATGCACGGAAAAGCAGGAGGGCGAACCACAGCAAACAATCATAAAAATAAAGGCATGTAAATAAAGTGTCCCCTTATCTTAAGTCCAGTCAGTGGCCGCGGGTCTTCTTAGCAGTTTTCCTCCGCTGATGAGAACAGAAGAGGCTGTAAACAGCTCCGTGTTAAGCCTGATTTATGGTTCCGCGTTAAATCGACGCAGAGCCTACGCCGTAGGGTTCAGCGTACGGTGCGCGTCGCCGCGTAACCCTTCGCCGTAGGTTCTGCGTCGGTGTAACGCGGAACCATAAATCAGCCTTTATGGTGCACTGGAGAGGAGCGGAGGCAGGGAGCTGGGTGGAGGGGGCGGTGATTTAGCGGATTGTTATGTAACGATCCGCCAGCAAACCAGATGCGCCGTTTTTGCACAGTTATGCGGAAAATCCCAGAAAGCACACAATACACTGAATGTTAAAAGTTCGTTGTTTTTTGGGTGTAATTGATGTCAAGACACCCAACAAAACACAAAAAATCAAGAAAAATGTGTTTTTCATGTCACAATCCCTTTAACAAATCATAGCACAAACAATTTGAGCCATTGTTTCATCCCTTGGTCAATTTTCAAATAAATAAGTCGTTATTTGAGTGTGGTTACCCATCATTTCCTGCATGTATTGTGTTGACAAAATCTGACTCGAATACAAGTTGGGTGTCTGAGACACCATCTGATTGTATATTGTGCAACCCTCTGTCAGGTTTACAAGTTTGATACACTATACATGCTCCCAAAAATCCATTCACTCTTCTATCAGAAAAGCCTATCTGAAGTAGAAAAGGAGTAATAAAAATGAGAGTCAAACTTAAGATTGCTTTTCCCTGGTGAAGACATCTCTTAAAGGAGCATTCCAACATTCCACAACTCCAGGTCTATTATTAGATAGCAAGGGTTGTAAACATGTGTTAGACACCAAAATAAACTGATTTACAGCAGTCTTCAGTGAGAAAAGAAGGTGTTTTCTGGATAATGGTGGTGGCTTAGTTGGTAGAGCGTTCGCGCATAAAGTGTCCTTGGGCAAGACACTGAATCCCCAGTTGCTCTCGGTTGTCAGGCCAGTGCCGTTGTATGGCAGCTCCGCCGACAACTGGTGTATGAATGTGTGAGTGTGTAGGGGAATGTCTACATTGCACGTTAGACGTCAGAATCAGAGCAGATTTGTTGTTGTTTTGGATCATAATGTGACGTTCGAAAACGCAAAACTCCGGTTGTCTCTGTCTACACGCATCTACATAAACTGAGTTTTCAAAAATCTTCACTTTGCCCAGAGTTTTTTTAAACATTCGTTTATTTGCGTTTTCATGTGGATGACAGGTCCAAACGTAGGAAAATATCTTCGGTTTAGCAGATACCCGGCTACGTGTGTACGGGGTCTGCGCAGTCAGATGGGGCAGAGCTGTGGAGACGTCTCCCTGGTGCTGCGTCATATGACGCGATGTTCGAAAAAAAAAAGCGTTTGTAGGAGCTTTGCTAAAATCAGCCACTTTTTCCTCTGAATAAGTGCCCTTATGTCTTGTAAAACATATTAAATCCTACATTAACTTCTCACATAGTCATTTTCACATAAGGTCAGGTATAATTTTTGAAAAAACCCTAACCTGCAATATGCTCAATATGCATAAACCAAATATATCATAATAATATTACAAATATATAATTATATAAAAAAATATTCTAGCACTAGCATGGCAGCACCTGTGTCCAACTGGACTCACAGCAGTCTGACCAGCACTGATCCATGCTGGACCCTCTTGCTTGTTGTTCTCTCAGATGTAAGTCGCTTTGGATAAAAGCGTCCGCTAAATGACAGTAGTAGTAGTAGTAGTAGTAGTAAATATAAAAAAAGTTTAATACTGTCATCTTGAAATACCGCGGTATACTGTACTAACACCGTCACCGTACCATACTGTAAAGTCCCATACCGTTACATTCCTTTTGCAAAAAGACATATTTACATTAATATCATCATGCTCGTTTTCCAAGAGTGATGTCACATACTGTATTTCTACATTTCTGTGACTAGAAACACAGGGGAATGACACTCAATCTTTCTGTTGATATGCTGCCCCCCTTTGGTCTGATGTGGTATTGTTACATAGTGTGCCTTTAAGTAATTGTCACTTCACTAATGTATTTAAAGATAGCACCATATAATAAGCGACAATCTGACTCCTTAATTCAATATAGATTTATAATTGAGTTCATCTCTTTGAAACTTACTTTTAGGAAAAGTTCATCAGTGAAATGTACAGTAAAGAATCGCCACTCATAAAAAGTGACTTAAAACACCAGATCAATTATGAACAAATGAATCTGCTGATTTTGATTCCATATCTGACTAACAGTGAATAACAGTTGTGAAAATACATTCAGTGGCATTGTGAAATTATCGTACACTTTGAACTACCGGTACTAATCGTACATTATACAGAGGTCAAAATGATCATCCAACTACAATAATCATTGTTACTTTCTTTGTGGAAATCATAGGCTTGAAATACAGACGAATGTTTTTTAGAAAAAAGACGACAGCCAATTAAAAAAGAGTAGATTGAACACGTTTTATATACATGTTTAAGACAATGTGTAAAATCAGAATTTCATAATTCTACATGAAATGGTTCTATGATCCATTTATATGACATCACTTCTCTTTAAATATAAGACATATTTACATAAAGCAGAAGAAAAGGACCACATTTGCTCAGTAATACAAATTTGATCAATTATACAAATTGGGAAAACAAGAATTTTATACACACATAAAGCTGAGCATTTTTTAAGAGTCACGGTTCAAAGTCTATGCAAGAATGCTCAGTAAAGGCCAGCTACCAGACAGACTGCATGTGTGTGTGTGTGTTCATATTTGTGCAGGTGAGTTTGTGCATGTTATAAGCATCTGCATGTGCGTGTGACACGGTGGTTGTTTCTGTATGTGTGAAAGAGTGTTTAAATTCAGTGACAGATGTTCATTAGTCTGTTACAACCCCATCGGTGATTCCTCAAAGAAGCACACACCAGCTCAAAGACACTCCACAGGAAGCACACACTTCATGTGTCTGTTCATTTTGTTTTTTTTCCCTCTCCATTCACATTTTATATTTCACATTGTAGATTTTATTAAAATAACCAAACATTTCATATGTATGTAGGCTATGTATGTATCATACCTGTCAAGTCTCCCGTTTTGGCCGGGAAACCTCCGTATTTTACCCCTCTTTCCCGCCGTCCTCCCGTATTAGTATTTTCCCGTAAATTTCCTGTTTTATAATATAATCATTTTTAAACAGCAAACTGAATTGTCACTAATAACTAATGGTCCCATTAGTGGCGACAACGGGAGCAAACTCGGAACAACAAATCAGAGATGGATGGATGTAACCAGAGTGAAGGCATTTCTGCCCCAAAAAAGCAAAGACTTTGTGTAAATATCTCTAAAAATTGGATACTGAATTTACTTTCCTAAAGATGAGCAGGATGGGGCACAGAAACATGCGGCAGTGAATACCAGAGAGCCACATGAGTGAAAATGACAAATTAAAAGAAAATGTAAATGTTTCACTTGAAGACAATCAATGTGTATATAAACTGAAAATATTTAAAATAAATAAATGTGCTTTAATTCACTTTTATGTTTTTATTTAGGCTGTATTATAGTAATTACATACATAGGAATGTCCACAGCATTTCAGTGTCAACAAAGGTAGACTTATCAGATTCTGTGCACATAATTGTAGTCTGTAAGTGGTGACAGGTAGTTATTGTACATTTCTTGTAAATCTGTCATGTAAGATACTGGACCTCACTTGGTGGAACATTTCCCGTATTTTTAAATCCAAAACTTGACAGGTATGTATGTATGTATGTGTGTGTGTGTGTGTGTGTGTGTGTGTGTGTGTGTGTGTGTGTGTGTGTGTGTGTGTGTGTGTGTGTGTGTGTGTGTGTGTGTGTGTGTGTGTGTGTGTGTGTGTGTGTGTGTGTGTGTGTGTGTGGATGGATGGATGGATGGATGGATGGATGGATGGATGGATGGATGGATGGATGGATGGATGGATGGATGGATGGATGGATGGACAGGCAGATGGATGGATGGATGGATGGATGGACGGACGGACGGACGGACGGACGGACAAACGGAACCGAACGACAGAGTGATGATCTGACTGTGCATGTTTTGTAGAAAGGCTTTATTGTTTGGAAAGACTGTGCATATGAAACACAGTTCATAGATTCAAATACTTATCTCTGATTTTCATGATTAAAATTTCCGACATATTAAACAGACTTAATTTTAGAAGAATGAAAAAGTTCAATCCCTCGACTAACCTCTCAGGGTCCAATCGAGCCAATCTAGGTGTGTTTGTGTGTGTGTGTGTGTGGGGGGGGGGGGGGGGGGGGGAGATGAGGGAGTGAGGGGTCATTTTTTATGTACGTCATCTGATAAAATGATATAAAACCACACATGTATTCATGATTAGCAGCAATGCTTTTTTTTTGAGTGACAGCTGCATTGCAATCCGTGGTGATAATGACATGCTGTCATCATGCTACTTATCTCTTAGCATTCTTTTTGCCAAATTTGACATCAGAGCTATGAATTAGGAGCTAAGAAGGCATATTTTCTTAGTTTTTTAAGAAAGTATGGTTTGTTAAGCTTGTCGGTTGTTGTAGGAACAAAAAAGGCAGCTGAGGCCGCTTGCTGACGCGTCACTCAAAAAAAGGGAAAATAAAAGTCAGTTGAATTGGTTCTTAAACTGATCCAGGTTTATTGTAACAAAAATATCACTTGGCAGCAATCGATTATTATAGTGCAAAAATAAAATAACAAACAATGAATATTTGCGTGGCTGAAACAAAGCAAAAACGGTGACGGTCAACAAAAAATATAACGAACCGTCATGACCTCAAAGGGGTTTAAGGGGGAGGACGGCACAACTGAAGAGGGTTTGTCCTTCTGCTAAGGGCGATTGCCAACAACGGCCGGTCCCGAGGCCGGGGGGCAGTCCCAGTTCCAGGCCAAGATCCTCCGGCTGCCTTCCCCCAGCGAGCCACCTTCACCCTCATATTTTTCCAAATCAACCTGGGAGGGTCCAGGTTGCAATTTCTGCTTGAGCTAGCGCATAGTTCTGGTTGCAGCTCATGTATAAACAACGTGAAGAGAGTACTTCACTTCTATGATAAAGACATCTTACCTTTAACGTTGGCTTTCCCTGCATTCGTCTGGTTTAGAAATAGAGGCAGTGAATCATTTGCACGTGATAATCACGTCTACAGTGTCATGAATTGTGCTGAATGAATCGTGAATTTACAATTGTCTAATTGAATTTAACACAATCCATAAATTACAGTTAGATCTTTTTCCACTGCATGGAAAGGAAGAGGAAATGTAATTTATAATGATAAAAAAGTAGCCTACTGGACAGCACACCCCCAGTGGGGATGTGGGTGTATTAAATAGATGAACCAATAATGAGCCCGCACCTGTTTGCCTCCAGATGCCCACAGTGGTGGAAATTTCCAATTTTAGTATTAAAGCTTATGGTTGAATTGATTTACATTTCATATTTACAGTTCAGCTACTTGGTTTTGTGTTTTATTTACTTTCAGATTACATTAGCAAAATTTCTGACACCACGAGTGCAATGGGTTGCTGGATTAATGACAGTCTGCATGTCAGCACAAATGAGTAATTACATGGCGCTCTCTGCTCCTGAGGAAACATTGGCTTCAGAAGCAGAATCTGATTTGCTGAGCAAACTAAAGTCAGGGGAGACTTACCTTTTGCCATATTGTCTTGGCACAAAGTTTGGCACATAAACTGCCTCCCAATGTCATATACTGTAATCCAGTAAACGGTAAAATATTGTTAAAATTAACTACAGTAGCTACATTAAAATAACAGCAAACTGCAACATTTCTGTAGCCAGGATTTTAATGGCATTTTACCGTGCAATTATTTAACTTAAATGATATTTCATAACATATTTTTTCTTTAAAAAGATGAAAATATTAAACAGATTAAAAACTTAAAGCGTGTTATGCCATTCAATGTATACATCGAGAGATAATTTTGGAGGTTAGATTTCAAATTCTGTTGGAATTATTGTTTGGCTTTTGCATTTACGAAGAGCTTTCACAAACATCCAGATTATGACAAAGCTATTCATAACTATATTATCATAACTATATATTATTTCACGATGTGGGCAAAGCACAATCACAGCATAAAAAGTATAAGTTAAATCAGCTTAACTGGATAATATTTTATGGATTCGGTCATATTTCCCCCTATTGTAGACATTATACCACATTGCTAACAGTGTGTTTTGAGCCTGGAAATCCCATTATACATTACAGTAACAGCTTCCTACTCCCCTAGAGTTGTGTTTGTTGACGCAACTCGAATTTTATTAAGTCCTTGATCATTTCTAATTTATTTATCATTTCATTTAATATCAGCTCATTCAAAATTCTAAACTCTCTGACCTCTTTTTTAAGCAGCATCACTATGATGAATGGCTTTGCTACACTGTAAGAGTAACAACAACGTAAAAACGCCAAGATAACAGACAATGAAAGTGATGCAACTGCAGGACTGAGCACTTGGGTGAGAAGTCTGCAACTGTACTTGTACAAATTGTAATATCGAGTGTTTTCACTTGTATAACATGCTCCGAGAACATGGATGTAAATTTGTCCCCAAGGTCACATTGTTAAAAGAATATAATCGTGGCTTGGAGTTAGTGTCAGTCACATCTTCTGAGGTGATCTCTTTGTGTGTGTGTGTGTGTGTGTGTGTGTGTGTGTGTGTGTGTGTGTGTGTGTGTGTGTGTGTGTGTGTGTGTGTGTGTGTGTGTGTGTGTGTGTGTGTGTGTGTGTGTGTGTGTGTGATGGAGGAGCTCAGCTGAGGTGTGATGTTCTTTGAGAATGTTAATGTGCTAGAAGTGACCATGTGCCACAAGTGAGAAAAACTGAATAGAAGAAAAGAAAGTAAGGGAAAAGGGAAATGTTGGGACGGGGAAAGTACGGCGCGAGAAAAAAAAAGTGAGTGATGAGTGTGTGATTTAAAAAAAAAATGGAGGAACTGTGGGGGTGCGTATAGAACAAGTTTGTGTGTGGGAAGATGCAGAGGCATTAAAGATGGGTAAAAAGGCCTGGAGAGGAGGAGAACAAAAAGAAGTGAACATGCCAGGGAAGGAGAGAAGACAGAGGGAAAGGAGAGGAGAAAGAAGCAGAGGAGCGAGGGCAATGAGCTGGATTGAATACCATCTGACAGGTCCAGCTGGGAGTTTGCCCACCCTGCAGCACCGCAAAACCCCTCAATATGGAAGCCAATTACTGCTGCCCGTGTGACCGTGGCATGGCAGCATCAGAGATCTCCTCATCGCCTTTCCCTTCCCTTTTTCCTCTGCCTCCTGCCCCTCCTCATTTCCTCACATTCCCCCCAAAAATAAATAAAAAACACTCCCACCATCTGTGCAGAGTGACAACAACCTCTATACCCTACCATGCAAAACACAGACTACACGGCACACACACACATTTGGGGAAAATACAAAGAACACGACAAATCTTCACTTTTGGGTTATGTACGGTTTTACTCTCAATTCATTAAGTTTCAAAGTCTTTTGTTTTCTAATCACATTATCACTCTGAGGCTTCCACACTTTATATTTTTTTTAAACCCTCTAAAACACAAACATAATTTCCAGTGAGCAAGGAGGCTCATTCATGCAATCAAGCTTGGATGCACTGCAAAAATAAAACACTATTATTCCGGAGGTGCAGTGGAATTTCACCCTGTGCCAGCCTCATCCCTTTTTCATAGAGCGGGGCGTGGCACTCGGGCTGGCAGGCTTATCATGATGGGAGGGAGCTCGTGGTTGAGTATGATGTAGTGGCACCCAAAGTCCATTGCAGTGGAGGTGACTCCCAAATTCAGCTCGGTATGCAGCCAGACAAATTCATCTAAGTGATCGCTTCAACTGGTGGAGGCAGTGACAAATAAAAGGTGTTGCATTGATATCATAGAGCTTTCTCTCATCCAATCTCTCTCTCTCTCTCTCTCTCTCTCTCTCTCTCTCTCTCTCTCACACACACACACACACACACACACACACACACACACACACACACACACACACACACACACACACACACACACACACACACACACACACACACACACACACACACACTCATTGGATAGCCACTCAGGATCTCTCAAATGAGTTCCTACGGCTGCCATGAAAGATCTTGACCTGACTTTTTTTTTCTATTTGTCTCTCATTTCTAAGCTTTCATTTAAATAATCATATGGGTTGCTTATTTTTCCTTTCCGCCTATGCCTCTGCCCTTATTACTCCAATAAGCCCCATTAAAATATTCTTTTCGAGATTAATCCCAAAACATTTAATCTGATAAATGTTTATCTAATCTAATAAATGGGAGCAAAACTGTCCAGATGGAGATTTAAACACATGAGGCCTGGGCCTATATGGAGTTAGGGTTTATATATTTCTGTAGCTATTTGGCAAATCATCTGATCCCTGTTAAAGCATTTACACTTGACTATGAACTGGATTATCTCATTTGGATAATTACATGGTTTTATAATAAACAGTCATTTGAGCATTTACCCCTCAACGGGATCCAAACTAACTGACCTCATGCACTTACATACTATCAAATAAACCTACCTGTCGTAGATATTTAGGTGATGAGTGTTATTTGAAAGTCATGTAGAGCTGTCATTAAATTCAATGAAATGCTATTGAAGACTTCTCTTAATAAGGCAACAATGAGGAGGTTAAGACTAAATTAATATTAGGAAATAAAACAACAACATAATAATAATAGCTAATAATAATGATAAATAATAATAATAATAATAATGTGTGTAGTTTATGTTGTTGAATTAATTTGTTCTGCAGAATTCCATTGCTCTACAGGTGAGATTAAAGTGTTGGAAGTCCCACACAGTTAGCAAGTCTTTTGAAAAAATTTGTGAAAAAAATTGAACTAATAAAAAAAAAGGAAAAAGAATGCTTCTTTAATCGTGTCCGACTTCCTGTTATGCTTTATTCGTATCTTGCTGCAGTCTCTTGCAAAAGTTCGTGACCGAGGAAGCGCGGAAAATGCGCGTGGACACTTAACATCCTTTAACTTAGGAAAATAATGAACAGATGCTGAGTGAATTAGGAAAGAAATACTGGGTCCCTCCCACAAGGGCCACTTTGGCAGGGGCCGCCTGGCCGCCACGTGGCGCAGCTGGCACCGGCTCCTCGGTGCCGGGCTCGGGTAGTCTCCTGCTTTACTGGTGCGCAGATATTTAGCGACTTGGCACACTGCTGGGCCCCATCAAACCTTCTGCCAACCTCATACCCTCTTCAGAAAGGAAAAAAAAAGACTAAAGAAATACACACGGACACCCACAAACTGAGTGAGTGAGAGGAAAATAGCATCCACTGTCCTGCCGGTCCAGGCCCGGCCCGCACCTGATCCAAAACCATATTGCTGATCAATTTCTTCAATTATTCCATGCTGATCTATATTCTAGCTCATAGAAAATGCTTAAAGAAGGTCGTTTGAACGAATACACTCCGTATAAGACTTTCTAGCTCTACAAGTGTCCTAAAAATAACGCACAGATTTGTCCAAATACAGTTGCTGCTTTTGTAAAAAAATACAAAAGTCAGATCGTTCATCATGATGAACGATCTGACTTTTGTATTTTTTTTAAACACCCTCACTAAGAGTTGGAGAATGCTATCAGACTTAATACTTTCAGATTTCAGTGTTTTCGAAACTTGTGTGTGTGTATTTTATTTTGAGGCTGCAGACAAGAAGACAAAACGCATGGAGGTGCCGACTTTGTTCAAATAAATAGATACAGATATATAAAGAAAAATGACAAAACCAGCATATTGATAACTCGAATCAGGTCGATTTTAAATATTCATAGTGGATTAATGACTGTATTAAAATACCCCACCGACCTGAACGCAGAAAGAGAAATATTCTTATCTGTGTGACTCGTTCTATCATATATAGAACGAGTCACACAGATAAGAATCTCCAATAATATATAATTGGTCCAATTAGATAAATATTGATTGTCTTATTTAGATCAAGTTAATAATATAACTATTAGGCTACTTCAAAGTAGCCTTCAGATTTTATTAAAACTGCTTTCTGTTTGTTTCGTTGTTATGTTTTTTTCAAACGTTGAAACGTATGTGAACCTTTTCAATTTTGAATTTAACCTGTCTATTACTGATAGTGCCATTTCATAAATTGTGTTGTTTAGATCTCGTCTCTTATGCGTGCGTCTTTGCTTGCAGGTGCATGCAAGCGGTGTGTGTCATCAGTCACTAACCCTTTCTCCGTTTCTAAACCAACAGGCCAGAGATTCACCAGGTTCTGCACCTGCTCAATACTCGTCATTCATTTGCTAAATCCGGTGCAAAGTACAGACTAGAATGAGATCTCTCTTTTTTTTCTAATGCAGTGTGATATCATTATCAATCAATCTGTAATCCCGTTTTTGATTTTCTCGTATTTTTGGTTTTGTTTTGTTCATTCTTTCTCTTGGGTCAGTGTTGGATGGGACGGTTTGCCCGGTACTGATTTCCCCTGCCCGCTACAACATATGGGAACCGGGGCAGTGGTCCAAAAAAAATGCTGCCTGCTCCAGCTATTGAGAGATCACCAAGGATGTGATACAGCCCAGATAAAGCTGCATATTTCCTAACATGCTCTCAAATTATGAGAATAATATGAAAGCTGAATTATTAAACATTTTGAAATCACATTGCCTAACGCGCAGAACTAAAATAGACTGTGTTAATCACCCCTTTGAATAAAGAATTTGCGTATGACATTTAGGCTCTTTATTTATATTTTTTGCTAATAATCTGTTGCTGTATTTTTCAAATGCATATGTCATGATTTGTTAATGAATTAGCTAGGGGTTTTTTTGTTTCTATTTTTGTTTGTTAGTTCAAGCAGCACGTATTAAGTGCAGGTCTTGCATGAAAATGAAACCGCGTTGGTGGACAGCGCGCACGTCAACCTGCACTCACCTAGAAAAATAAACAAATTAATAAATAATAGCTGATCTACCTATTTGTGATTTTTGTGCATGAGAGGCCCGATCCAGCACGCACGAATGTATATGATGCCATTGAATAAAAATGATGGTTTAACTGCGTGTAAACAAAGAAAGTGAGAGCTGAAGATTTAGAGTATGACTCGATGACTTTTTTGGATTCTGAAAACTGTAATTGTTTGCAAGCTGTGCAGTTTTTCTCCTTTCTAATTATTCATTTATTTAAAGGCATGTCCATGTATCCTTAGTGCGTCCTTGTATCTCTGAGTTTTCGGTATCGGCGTCTGCATTATAATGTTACACTGACTCATTTATTCCACCTCCTCGGGTGCCTTTGGCTCAATTTGACTGGAAAGTTTATGTAACTTCAAAGTTTGCAGCTGTTTCAGTCTCCAAGAAGTGGAGAATTGAAATCAAAATGTTAACAGTGTTTATTAAACTTCCACCAATTTATACTATTAACCCGTTTCTTTGCGTTTGTTTATTTTATAGTTCCTTTCCATGTTGTTGAATTGAAATTCGGTTAATTATATAATAAGACCATTGCACTCTCATTTCAAATTATTTGGCTGACATGTTAAAAAAAAAAATTCTCAGCAGATATTTGAGATGCTACAGGTCAATTCTAGATTTTAATTACATATATGTGTTACTAACAAGCTTAAGTTAATAGACCAGTTGTAAAGCGTATTAAAAGTTTATTCTAGGAAGTGAGATAATATGTTGACAATATGAGACTTGAGATCAAACAAGACATTCATCCAATTAGCTATTTTGATGTTCAATTAAATAAAAAAAAAGTCAAATTTTTGTAATGCTAAAACCAAGGAAAAATAAAAACTACCACCGATTTGCTGCTAAATATTTCTTATCAATCATGTATTTTTATTTTATTTTTTAAACTAAAGTTCTGAAACCGTTTTTTAGTAACTTAAGACAATGACAGTCCCTGAGTGAATGCTCCATGGTGTTCACAACAAACTCTGTTCCATCAAGTGAGACAATTATAAAACACTTTATTTCTCTTGTTTTGTCATCACATGTCTCTTGTTGGTTGATACATCGTTAATGTCAATTGCACTCATTCTGCATACAGGATAATAGAGGACACAGGGTGTACAATATAAGGATGACATCGGTAGAATACAGAAGATAATCAGAGGATGCTCTCCGCCACTTCCATATTTCATTTGGAGCTCCAGTATTTTCTAAATAAAATTAGACGTCATCATCGCCATTGGTAAAGTCCCATGAGTCAGATCACTGAGCTCAGTTGTGGAAAAAAGCATTGAGATCCTCATATTGGGGGGGCCTGTCGTGGTGCAAGTGCACGTCGTGGAAATTTGGTGGAATGTTTTCTGAGTGCGCGCCGCCCGCGCTGCGCGCTCCCGAGGGGCCAAAGGGTAAGCTCTGTCCGGATCGAGCCGTGCTCAGTCCGGAGTAATGCATAGAGTAATGATAGTTCCTGTCCGTGTCGGGGGGCTCCTGCTGCCTCCCGGACAGCCCGCCGTTCAGGCACACGGGCGGGCTGTGCTGGGCCTCGTAGTCCGGGCTGTTGTAGTCGGGGGACGCCCCCCCTCCCGGGGGAGGGAACGGGGCCTCGAACCCGGAGCCGTAGGAGGCGTGGCTGCGCAGGCCCAGGGCCCCGGCCCCGGCCCCGGGCCCCCCGGGCTGGTAGTGCGGGCTGGACAGCCGGGAGCACCGGTACGAGTACGGGTGCACCGAGAACGGGGAGCTGGGCATGTGGAAGCGGGCTCCGTCCGTGCACTGCTCCGTCAGGAAGTTCCTGGTGTTGAGCTGCAGGCAGCCCGCCACCAGGTTGGTGGTGGGCTGGGACAGGCCCTTGCACAACATCTGCACGTAGGTCACCACATCTGGACGCTTCCCGTTGCGTAAGATCTCCCCCAGGGCCAGTATGTAATTCTTAGCCAGCCTTAACGTCTCTATTTTGGAGAGTTTTTGGGTTTTGGAGTAGCACGGCACCACTTTGCGCAGGTTGTCCAGCGCGGAGTTGAGGTCGTGCATGCGGGTGCGCTCCCGCGCGTTGGCCTTCATGCGCCGCACCTTGGAGCGCTCGGCCCGGGCCGGGGTCATCTTCCTCTTCTTGGGGCCGCGCTTCTTGGGCTTGTCTCCCGGCTCGTTCTCGTCCCCGCAGTCCTCCTCGGCCTCGTCCTCATCGTCGTCGTCGTCGTCTCCGGCCATGTCGGACTCCGCGCGGCTGCTGCCCTCCTCATCCGCCTCGTCCAGCTCGTCCTCCAGGCCTCCGGCGTCCAGCTCGTCGCCGGCCTTGCCCTCCTCGCCCTCGCTGGCCTCCGCCCAGTCCGCCGCCAGCCGCTGCACGTCCGGCAGCACCTCGCTGAACAGCCGGCTCAACATAATGGCATGCAAACCTGCAAGACACACGAAAAAGCCCTTGAGGTGATTGTGGTTTGGTGCTGTTTACTCACCCACAGGTGCGCTGCAAAAGCTGCAAAGCTGCAAAAGCTGCAAAGCTGCTGTGACGAACTCTTTCAGATATGATCCTGAAAATAACTAATAACGCCCTAGAATCGATTTATAGGTTACACTAATTACACTTTACAAAAATCTGACTTTATATGAACAAGAAAATAAATATTACTGTCAAATACGCTCTTAAACTGACATAAAGAAAAAGATTTAGATTTATGTTTAATTTGTGAATCCAGATTATTATCACCTTTACCCAAATTGGTTATAGATTAGGGGGCCTTAAGATATGCGCAAATCTTTAAACATATGATAAATTGGATAGTGCACATTTTCTTCTGTCTATCATGTGTGAATGACAAAGAGTAATTAATTTTATTGCGTAAAACAACGTTGTCAGAAACTCTTCAGTCTGTCTCCTTTGCAGCTCGGCTCGGAGCGAGACATCAAGCAGGTTCCGCTGATTCCCCAGAGACACTGGGGTTCCTCCTGCAGCCGATACATCCTGCAGGAGTTTCAGCTCAACTAGGCCGCACGTTATACCGGGACATTTTTTTGGTTTCTATATCGTCATTTTTTTACCCCCTAATATAAAACTTGCTTTTAGAATTGTTATCCAAAGAACCATCATCGTGTTTTGGTCTCCGAATTAGCCTTTATTATTTATCAAGTATAGTGCCGGAATATGAGATTGGAGTCTCGTGGTCCATCCACATTGTTTTGGATATGTCTAGACCGCAGAGGCCACAGAAAAGTCTTCATATATTGTTTTCTGTTATGTCTTTTGAGAAAAATGATCGAACATATATATTGGACACCAAGCTGTTTTATAATTACCCAATTATTTTAGAATGTCAATTAAAGCCCTTTTAGGGGTCACAAGTTTGCACTATATCTGATCATCATGACTTGTTTAAAAGCATATAGTGTCCTCTCCCTTTCCAAGATTCATGCTTAAAAAAGAAAGAAAAAACACCGATAATTTGGACAGAAGGTGAATTTAAATGAATTTTAAAACAATCACAAAGGCTGAGGCGTCCTGATCTAGTCAGATGTTTCTAGTCTGAGCTCAGCTGTGCGCCTGCAAGGACGTTTTTTTTCTTCTTCTTTAATCTTGTAAGTATAATGTAATTAATACCAACCAATACCTTGTCAATTAGCCTGTGTATCTCTATGGAGAATTCTACCCCCACAGCGCACTGACGCGCGTCGTGCTGGAACACACACACACTCACACGGTTATTCACACGCACGCACACAGCTCGCATGCATACAATCACAAATAATATATAAGCTACTTTCTGAGCTCTTTCCCTTTACAAACTGTCAATAACTAACGATGCAGACATGTCGGCTTATTTAAACGGAATCTATTAAATCTAAATAAACGGGCGGAAATTGCTTTTTAAAAAACATTGATAAATTTGATCGTATCGCAAAAGAACAAACGGCAAATAGACGTGCTTTTATAAAAAAATGCGGGTTACGCACATAAATATCCCCAGCTATTCTTTTTTTTTTTTTTTTTTAATGCGGTCGGATCCCCATTGCACTGAGCCTATACTCTTTATCTGCAAGAGATACAATCACAAAGACGACAACATATGTGGAGTTTAATCTGCTAAAGTGGAGATAACCTACCTCCGCGGTGGAGCTGAGTAACGGGGCAGAGCTGGTTTGTTTACACCATCTCTCTCCGGGTGGGCATCACATCCACACGCCCTGCACGGATCCTGGTGCAGGCGAGGCTGCGCGTCTGCTCTCACACCCTCTCTCTTCTCTTCTCTCCTCTTCTCTTCTCTTCTCTCCTCTCCTCTCGTCTCCAGCCACCCTGCTCTCTGTCTGTGTGATGCTGCTGCTGCCCCAGCCCGAGCGTGTGTAGGGAGCCGTGCATGCATGTGGCACCTCAGAGGCAGGACTGGGTGGGTTACATACTAGCTCTGATGCCAGGCCCATATGGCTGGCACGTCATTGGCAAGAGCCATCACATGAGAGCCGGTGATTGACATGCGGCCGCATTCACAGAGACTGGCTTCCCCTGGGGGAGAAGGACTCGCCATCTGTCACTGAGCTGAAAGAGAAAATGGAATAAGGACTGGATGGCACAAAAAAAAAAGAAAAAAAAAAGCTGCCTCTGTTAGCCTCCATCTTTGGGAAAAAAACGGGGTTAATCTCATATAGAGGGTTTAGGAAAACAACCCCTAGTGAGAAATAATTATAGTAAGCCTAATAACAATAATAGCGATACCATTAATCTAAGCAAAACAAGATTTTTCTAGTTTGATGCCAGATAATAGGGTTTACTGTCAATCAATGAAATGAATGGAAAAAAAAATAACCCAGCCCTGTGGGGAAACTATTGAATCATTTTAGAGATGCAATTAAACAATACCATGAATAGCCCATAAGGAGCAACTAAACAGCATGGATCCATAGAAATCGCCTTAGCAGTCAGAGAACCTTAGCATGTCCACGGAAAGGCCTGAGATACATAAGGGTCTGGCCACAGAGATCAGAGTCAGGGTGCAATTGCCTAAATGAGTCAATTGAACTGAGCTAAGCAGAGTGTCTTGGTTTGTGTTGCCAGGCTTGGCACAGGTGCCATGTGGGCGGACTGGTGCCAAAGGTGGCAGAGGCACAGATTGCAGAGAGGGGGCAGAAGAAGGGGCAAGTCAAGAAATACGAGGGAAGAGAATAAGAGAGAAAGCCAGAGGGAGCAGGCTTATCATCTCCATCATGTTCCTGATCTACAGTTTATTGACTAAAATGTCCCCATTTTCGCAGGAACCACCAAAATGTTTGGCTATCTGACCTTCCCCATCTTCTCTAATGAAGAAACACATGTCATGAAAAGGAAATGCTTGGTAAATGTCAATTAAAAACACAGTTGCTCGACTTGATAAGACTGTTTATCTTAAGTTCAAATTACATTCTTTTTCAGGTTGAGTATTTCTTCACTTAATGACCTAAAACTGACATTTATCTGGTATCATTCCACCAATATATTTATCCAGAGCAGACACAGATAACCAAAATGAGACCCAAAAGGGACATAATGATGCGCAAAACAACCATCAAAATGACAGAATGATATATAAAATCATCGATCAAAGACAGATAGAAGGCAAAACGTGAGGCAAAATAACCAACATTTGAAGGAAGATTATAAAGATAATAAAAGAAACAAGCAAAAATAGATAACTAAATGAAACAGAGAGGGAAAAATTGGCCACAAAGAGACCTAAAAGGGCACATATGGTGCATAAACAACAATAAAATAATGCCACAGAGTGGTTAAAAAAACAGATGCAAAATGACCAAAATAGGACAGAAAACATCTATAAAAATACACAAGACAGTGACCGAATAGAGACACAGGAAAATGAAAAGTACGTGCAAACTAACCTTTATATACAGAGAATGCCAACAAATACGACATCGTGCAACAGATGCTGAAATGAGTCGTGCAAACTGATCACAAATGAACACAACATGTGAAATACAAAACAGCCATACATCGTTTCTGCATAATCTGAGTCTTGCTCCTCTGTGTGATAAGTGGGAAGCTATTTATGTAACTGTTCCCAAGGTTACTCACACAAACAATAAAGATATGTATTTCAAACATTTGATCTCTCATTTCATTTTATATTAAATATGACACGTCAATTATTATACACATCAACCCGATGAAGATGTCATCATCATTGTGCTGTCTATAATGATTTTGAAAATAAGCTCAGTCTTTCATTTTATTTATTGATCATAGTGTTTTGTGTTTAATGACATCATTCACAGCATTCAACAACTGAGTTTCCCAGCCATGTCAAAACAAAGAGATATCAGATGTAGTGGACTAGATTTCCATGTCCTTACTGCAGGGTCTTATGATGAAAATGACCTTAAAGATTATTTGCGTAGCAGAATTTATTCAGGACCTGTGGTTTCCTGTAAATTGACCTTTTCCAGTTATATGTTAGTGACATCTGCTGGTCATTACAAACTACTACATATTGGATTCAGGAACACGTACTGTATTCAAAAGGATGCAGTTTCTCCAATTGATAAACTCGAAATTACTGAGTGAATTTTCAGTATTATAGTGAGTCTCATATTTTAACTAACCCCTGCCTCTCACCTGAAATGAGCTGGGATAGGCTCCAGCAGACCCCCGTGACCCCGCAAGGGATAAAGCGGGTATAGATAATGGATGGATGGATATTTTAACTTTTAGCCAGATATAATTAGTTTCCATATTGTATGCACTGGAGCCTTTTCCATTTGTTTTGATTAATTTTTGTTCAGGTGAATGCTTGAAACAATACGTAACCCGATTAAACGTTATTAATGTGTTTTAAACTTGTAAGTGTATAATGCAGCTGTTCAAATTAACATTTACACAGGGAGCAGTCATGACTTTCTGTTGAAGGTACTTTGGCGTCCTCTGCTGGCGGTTTAACAAAAGTACAATTTGGCAGGAAAAATAAAGTTTACATACTAATTACAGTTTTTCTCAGTCGCCTTGGTACATTTCTCAGATCATCCTCGACATTTGCCAAACAGTAAGTGCATTTCTCAAAACAGTTCGTACAAATAGCAAAACACCATGGATTACCTGCAAAAGCCAGTCTCTTGCTCAAAATCCTTAGTTCATCTCTCAAAATTAAATATCTGTGTCAATGAACGTGTCAGTGCATCAGAATCACAAGTGCTTGTGTCATTGTGTACGGATAAGACAGTCAAATTGCTTAGTCTTTATCTCCCTTAGTCTTATGGCATTGTTCTGTACAACCATGGTGCAAATAGCCTCCTCCTGTTCAGGTGTGAAAGGGGCCCTCTGCCACCCCTGTGAAGTTGTCTTGCAGTCCTATGTGGAAAAAATATAGTAATGCAAAACACAAAATTGAGTAAGATAAAATGTCACTGTATATAGTATACTTACTGTATATTGTAAAATGAAAGTAGAATACTGTCATATTGTATGAAGCATTACAGAAAGTATACAGTATTACAGTACAGTGCCTATTGTTAGATTACATACCTGTTCTGTCGACGAAAAGTCTGAACGATTGAGGACACAGTTGTTCTCCCAACATTTGGCTGCACCCTTCGACCAGCCTCGGCCATTGTAAGCCCATGATTGAGAACATGGTCTACAAGTGTAGCTCTTAT
Source organism: Cololabis saira (assembly GCF_033807715.1). NCBI lineage: Eukaryota > Metazoa > Chordata > Actinopteri > Beloniformes > Belonidae > Cololabis > Cololabis saira. The sequence goes on along the minus strand of NC_084605.1, from coordinate 33,085,641 downwards.
CTCATCAGGAACGCGCATATGTCCTCGGCCTCTTCTGCCTCTTCCTCTGTTTTGCCTCCCAACTCCTCCGCCACGCAGCCTCACTCCTCTTCCTCTTCTTCTTCTCTCTGGCTGTTGACCCTGTCCAATTCCTTGTCCTTCCATTGTCAGACATTGTAACATTGTGTTGTGCTCCAGCTATATGTATACTTGCCAGCTGATAGTTCATGGGATGCACCTTTGAGCTATTTCAGAAAACTGGTTGATCATTGGTTGATCTAATGCTTGACATATTTCCCTTCATTACAGAAAGTCAAGATTCACCTGGGATCAATTTACCAATTCAGGCCAGATTTAGAAACAAAGTCTAATGGAAATGTATAGAAATATGCTGACATATTATGACAACTTGTTCAACCATTTTGCATGTAAAGACTTATGCAATGAATTAATGCCTAAATGTTGTGGGGGGTGAGACTATTCAACAGAGACCCATTATAATACATTTTGATCAACATGACATAAACAACTGATAATGTAGGAAACAGCAGAACATTGCACATTATCATTTGCATGGATGACAAATGCATTTGCAACTTGTTCAAAGAAATGAGAAACTGCTTTTTTGATGTGCACAAGTGACACAATGATGTGAAGATTGAACAAGTAGTTTTGAGAATTTCAATTCTGATCTGAGAAATGTACCAAAGCGACTGAGAAAAACTGTAACTGAGTTTTTCCTTGCCACTGTTTGGCTTAAGGCTTTTCTCCCACTATGGGAGTTTTTACCTGCCATTGTTTATATAATAATTGCTCGGGGGTTTATGTTTATGTTTATGTTTATGTTTATGTTTACGTTCATGTTCTGGATCTCTGGAAAGCGTCTAAAGACAACATCTGTTGTATTAGACGCTATATAAATAAAATTGAATTTAATTGAATTGAATTGTGTTGTGGCTGCAGCAGCTCCACACAACAGACGTGGGGAAAAGATCGCTAATGGTTTAACTTTTCACCGCTTTCCTGCTCGGAGGCAGAACCACGGAGGCCGAGTATCTGATATAACAGAGTAAAAGAGTGAAAGAGTCACTCACACAGACCTGGGTCGGATCATTCACACAGGTTTTATTCCCCACTTCTCCAGCTAAATGCAGTTGCTGGCCAGCTCTCTGCGCTGCGATTAACCCCAATCTTCAGATAAAACTAGTTTGTTGAGGAAAAAATATTAACTCTTATTTGTAGCTGCAGAGGGAAAAAATAATCTCACGAGGAAAACAAAAATATTGCTCACACCTCGGAGTCTCTTCAGCATAATATAGCAGTCAAAAAAAAGAAAAGAAAACTATTATTATTATTATTATTATACAAATTTATTGAAACACAATGCGAGTCAAACATTTACCAAAGCAGCTGCCAAACACTCCTAAAAAAGGTAGCCTAAGACGTCGGTTGTGCAGAACTGCGGCAGTAAGTCCTTGTCGGAGCTCCACTCTTTAGTAGGGATTTCATATGGATCCAGACCGTTAATAATCATTATTTTCTCCATATACCGCTCCCTGGCTTCCTTGTTTAAGGTATCCAGGTAAATTCCGGTTCCTTTACAGCAGTTTAACATCTTTTTTTTTGCGTTCTGTCTGTTCACTTGGTGCAACAGAAAAGTAGTTTTGAAAGTCCGTCCCGTCTTCTATCAAAACAAATGCACGCGACGGGAACAGGAGTTTTCCGGCAGTACACGCTAGTGCTCATGGGAAATGTAGTGTTCTTTCTGGTAAAGCACTACCGCCTTTGTCCAAAGGAGCCGCCAAACTCAACAAAAGCTGAAAGTTACATTGTGCTGCTTTAAGTCTTAACCTGTCTTTATGCATTTTCATGAGATGTTAGACTAAGTGCATACATGCCCAGTAAATTGTTCTTGTTATTCTATTTGCCTATTCTGTGTTTACATCTATCTTATTTCTTTTTTTTGTTAATGTTTCACATCTAGAAATCTATCTGCAGATATGGACAATCTCTTAGTTGCAGTATGCCATATTTTAGGCATCTTGCATGATGCCTATATTCTTTATAACATATTTCAAAGTAATGCAGTCTACATATTAAATAAATAAACTTGTTTATGTGGCTAATTTATGCAACGTATACCCCACAGCATACTACCTTCCTTCCTTCGAACAACCTAAAACCACTGTGTCACAGCCATCTGCAGGTATGCACAAATACTTCATCGGTTTTTAACGTTTAATGTAGCCAAGTTGTTATCACATTTTTCTGGGGTATGCTGCAGTGCTTCAAAACACATGTTTATTTTTCAAGGGCAGTTTTGAGCCTTTCCACAGAGGAGTATTTTTACATTTCCAAGGTTGAAGTTTCATCTCTGTCATCTGAAGACCTTCCAGAAAAGGCCTGAATGTTCTGTCCACGTTCACTTCAGGACAAGGTGGACTTGTGCACTCATGGAAACTGCTTCTTCCTCCTAGCAATCATTTTCGTGTAAATATACTTATTTGTGTGAACAAATGGTCAGAGAACCGTTATTATATTGCACTGAAATCCGACCAGCCGCTAGAATTTGATAGCTGACCAAAACACTGTTATCACCTTATAGTTACTCCGCCTCCACAGAACCAAAATAATATTTCTATTTTTCTCTTTTATCCCACATATGCACGTGCATCGGTCATCTCACACCCTGTCTCTCCTCAGACACACACTTAAGCACTTGCAAAAACCAACAGATGTAAACACACCACAGCTGCTGCAGTGCCAACACTCAGCATTGTGAACAAAAATTGTTGCCATGGCAACGGATATCTTAACGGATATCTCCATATTTGCTGTATGTTAAACCTCATAAGGCATCAGAGAAAGACGAGGTTTGTTTCCTCACTCCTCCTTTTGAAAGACAGAAAAAATCTGGTTATAAAAGTAGACCTTGACCTTAACTTTACATGTAAAATAAACTACAATAAAAGAGTAATCAGTGGAAAAAAAAACATTGTTCATGAAAAAAGTAACAACTAATAGACATCTGAAATGTGAAAAATACACAACTATAAATAACTAAACCTGGCAAAGTGTAGTGGAGTGTATGGTGGAAAAGAAATATTAGGTAGCATAAAGTGGAAGTCCTCAAGTAATGTTCAAGTATCTATAATATATATATATATATATATATTATAATAAAAACAGTGGCATTGTCCATCCATCCATCCATCTTCTTCCGCTTATCCGTTCCCGGGTCGCGGGGGCAGCAGCCTCAACAGGGATTCCCAGACTTCCTTCACCCCAGACACTTCCTCCAGCTCTTCCTCCAGCTCTTCCAGGGTGAGTCCGAGGCGTTCCCAGGCCAGCAACTCCCTAGGGAGGAGGGACATGCCTGGAACACCTCCCTAGGGAAGCGTCCAGGAGGATCCGGTACAGATGCCCAAGCCACCTCAGCTGACTCCTCTCAATGTGAAGGAGCAGCGGCTCGACTCCGAGCTCCTCCCGGGTGACCAAACTCCTCACCCTATCTCTAAGGGAGCGTCCAGCCACCCTGCGGAGGAAACTCATCTCGGCCGCTTGTATCCGCAATCTCGTCCTTTCGGTCACTACCCAAAGTTCATGACCATAGGTGAGGGTAGGTGCGTAGATTGACCGGTAAATCGAGAGCTTCGCCTTTCGACTCAGCTCCTTCTTCACCACGACGGTCCATCGACCGCATAACTGTGGACGATGCACCGATCCATCTGTCAATCTCATGCTCCATCTTTCCCTCACTCGTGAACAAGATCCCGAGATACTTGAACTCCTCCACCTGAGGCAGGACTTCTCCACCCACCCAGAGAAGGCACGCCACCCTTTCCCGTTGGAGAACCATGGCCTCGGTTTTGGAGGTGCTGATTCTCATCCCTGCCGCGTCGCACTTGGCCTCAAACCGCCCCAGCACATGCTGAAGGTCCCGGTCCGATGAAGCCAACAGGACAACGTCATCCGCAAAGACAGAGACGAAATCCTGTGGTTCCCAAACCGGATCCCCTCCGGCCCCTGGCTGTGCCTAGAAATCCTGTCCATAAAAATTATGAACAGGACCGGTGACAAAGGGCAGCCCTGCCGGAGTCCAACATGCACCGGGAACAAGTCTGACTTACTACCGGCAATGCGAACCAGACTCCTGCTCCGATCATACAGAGACCGGACAGCCCTTAATAGAGGGCCCCGGACTCCATACTCACTCAGCACCCGCCACAGAATGGCACGAGGGACACGGTCAAATGCCTTCTCCAGATCCACAAAACACATGTAGACTGGTTGGGCAAATTCCCATGAACCCTCGAGCACCCTGCGGAGGGTGTAGAGCTGGTCCAGTGTTTCGCGACCTGGACGAAAACCGCATTGTTCCTCCTGAATCCGAGGTTCAACTATCGGCCGTATTCTCCTCTCCAGTACCCTGGCGTAGACTTTCCCGGGGAGGCTGAGAAGTCTGATCCCCCTATAGTTGGAGCACACTCTCCGGTCCCCCTTTTTAAACAGAGGGACCACCACCCCGGTTTGCCACCCCAGCGGTTCTGTCCCCTTCCTCCATGCGATGTCGCAGAGGCGTGTCAACCAAGACAGTCCTACGATCCAGAGACTTGAGGTACTCAGGGCGGATCTCATCCACCCCCGGTGCCACTGAGGAGCTTATGAACCACCTCAGTGACCTCGGCTTGGGTGATGGGTGAGCACGTCCCCGAGTCCTCACTCTCTGCTTCCTCAATGGAAGGCATGTCAGTCGGGTTGAGGAGATCCTCGAAGTATTCCTTCCACCGTCCGACGATGCCCCCAGTCGAGGTCAACAGCTCCCCCCCCACACGGTAAACGGTGCCGGCAGAGTACTGCTTCCCCCTTCTGAGGCGCCGAACGGTCCTCCAGAATTTCCTCGAGGCCGACCGAAAGTCTTCCTCCATGGCCTCACCAAACTCCTCCCAGACCCGAGTTTTTGCCTCCAGGACTGCCCGAGCCGCGGCTCGCTTGGCCTGCCGGTACCCCTCTACTGCGTCAGGAGTCCCACCGGCCAACATAGCCCGGTAGGACTCCTTCTTCAGTCTGACGGCATCCTGTACTTCCGGTGTCCACCACCGGGTTCTAGGATTGCCGCCACGACAGGCACCGGAGACCATGCGTCCACAACTTTGAGCCGCCGCGTCGACAATGGAGCCAGACGTTCCCAACAGACCCTCACAATCCGTTTGGGTCTGCCCGGTCTGTCCAACCTCCTCCTCCGCCAGCGCACCCAACTCACCACCAGTTGGTGATCAGTTGACAGCTCAGCCCCTCTCTTCACCCGAGTGTCCAAGACATGCGGCCGAAGGTCAGATGAAACGACAACAAAGTCGATCATTGACCTCCGGCCTAGGGTGTCCTGGTGCCACGTGCACTGATGGACACCCTTATGTTTGAACATAGTGTTCGTTATGGACAAACTGTGACTAGCACAGAAGTCCAACAACAAAACACCGCTCGGGTTCAGATCGGGGAGGCCGTTCCTCCCAATCACGCCTCTCCAGGTATCACTGTCATTACCCACGTGAGCGTTGAAGTCCCCCAGTAGAACAATGGAGTCCCCAGTTGGAGCACTATCAAGTACTCCTCCCAGGGACTCCAAGAAGGACGGGTACTCTGCACTGCTGTTCGGCCCGTAGGCACAAACAACAGTGAAAGACCTTTTCCCGACCCGAAGGCGCAGGGAAGCGACCCTCTCGTTCACCGGGGTGAACTCCAACACATGGCAACTGAGCTGAGGGGCTATAAACAAGCCCACACCAGCCCGCCGCCTGTCACCCTGGGCAACTCCACAGTAGTGGAGGATCCAGCCCCTTTCAAGGAGCTGGGTTCGAGAGCCCAAGCTATGTGTGGAGGTGAGCCCGACTATCTCTAGCCGGTATCTCTCAACCTCACGCACAAGCTCCGGCTCCTTCCCCCCCAGCGAGGTGACATTCCATGTCCCCACTGTGAGGGTTTTGGTCATCGAGGCACCCCGCCACGACTGCTACCCAGCCGACATTGCACCGGCCTCTCACGGACCTTCCTGATGGTGGTGGGCCTACGGGAAGGTGGGCCCACGTCGCCGTTTCGGGCTGAGCCCGGCCGGGTCCCACGGGCAAAGACCCGGCCACCAGGCGCTCGCCTACGAGCCCCAACCCCAGGCCTGGATCCAGGGCGGGGCCCCGGTGACGCCAATCCGGGCGACGTAACTGTCCTTGATCTTCTGTTTACCATGATTAGCCTATGAACCGCTCTTAGTCTGGCCCGTCACCCAGGACATGTTTGCCATGGGAGACCCTACCAGGTGTGTGATGCCCCCGACAACATAGCTCCTAGGATCACTCGGGCACACAAACCCCTCCACCACAGTAAGGTGGCGGTTCAAGGAGGGGCAGTGGCATTGTGTTATTGCTAAAGTCAGAAACACAAAATTTCCTCAGGATAAGTCAAAGAACGCTTCTCTGAGCAGGTGTTGCACTTTGATTGGGAGAAAATGAGACTTATTACTGATGTCAACAAAGCTTAGAAATTATTATATGATCCAGAAAATTTGAACTGACTTTATTGTATCACCTTTGGCACATCATTTTAACTTGTCACTGCAAACAAATGAAATCCTTTCCATTTGGAAATTGGCTTTTGCTCTCACTTAAGTCAAGGGATGAGATTCTGTAGAGTTGAATAATTGAAGGGTCATATCAACGTTGCCTATCCAAGCTAAAGTCTATGGCTCACTGGTAAGTGAACAATTAAAAGATTACTCGCTGGCTAACTTATCAGGATATCAAACTGGCTTTAGAAAAGGACACAGTACAACTACAGCAGAATCCAAAGTATACGATTTTAAGATAGCAGCTATGTCAGTGTAACTAAGGGTGTTCCTCAAGTATTGGTCCTGGGACCACATCTGTTCATTTTATACATCAGCAACATTGATCGATAAGTATCTAATGATAAATATGTCATTCTTATGCTGATAACACCGTAATGTACTGTGCTGCCTGTAGTCAGGCCTTATATCATCTTTAAAAATCTTTAAATGATGTAAACCAGTCCTGAATACCAACAAAACAAAACTCATAATATTTTCAAATGCAAAATCAAAGTCCCTGAATATTTAATCTGTCACTGCTTTCTAGGGTAGTGAGATTGAGCCAGTCACACATAGAGATATTTAGGGATTTTGATTGATGATGCTCCCTCTTTTATGCCACATGCTCAACACATGACTAAAAACTTTAGTCGATATTATTATTATTTCTTTAGATTCAAGTTTTGCTCTTGTTTTTTTCAAACCACAAAGACTTGTCTGTCTCTGGTACTTTTAGGTCTGTGCTCGTGATGTGATTTATATACATGGACTGGATGCAGTCTACCATGTAGCTCTGAAGTTCATCCCAAATGTAAAAGCTTATACCAGTACTCGCTATTGTACTTTGCAAGCCTGGGTCAGATGTTTTTTTTTTTTTTTGTCGTCCAGTAGACTTAGACACATGCATATTCTTTATGTATACATTCCCGCATTTAGATGTAGCTACAGTATGTTTTTGGTCATTGTTGGAAGACATAGTGGTAACCTAAAGCCAGACTGGCTGCACATGTCTTTAAATTTCCTCTCAGAAGATCACAACAATATTCTTTATGAGGTTCCCTTTGCTTGAAACCCCAAAACAGCCCCACAACATTATGCTCCCACCAGCATTTTCTAGTTTGAAGGCCTCTCCCTTCCTTGACCAAACAAAAGAGTCCTTATACCAAAAATACTCAAGCTTGGTCTCATCAGAACAAAAAAAAACTTCTTCAAAAACATATTCGCACATTTCAGATGTTCAACGGCAAAAGGTGGCACTGATGAGCTGCTTTGTGAGGATTAGAGGTTTGGTGGATGAAGATCTCAAAGATGAACAACATTCCTCAGAGAAATATTAAAACCAGAAGAAGACAGTTTAGCTACAATCCTCTTTTAAAGCCACCTGGGGATTCTTATTGATGTCTCACTATTGCTTTTCTTATCAAAAGTTGTGGTTATCTTGCACCTTTGACCAAATCCAGGTTTGCTTCAAATACTTTACAATGATGCAATGTACAGTGTTCAATGATGCAATGTGCCCTTGAGAGTAATAATTCTGACAACCTCAGTTTTCACTACATCTTGTAAAGAAACCAAAAAATAACTCAAATATGTACTCTACATGGGATAATAATTTTGACCTTAACTGTAAGTGTAGAATTGGAGCAGATGTAACATTCACTGCCATGGTGCTTTTGATCCTCACATCCAGAAGTTTACATCCACATGTGTTCTTTCTTTTTAGTTTTAGAGAAACAAATCATAAAAGTGTTGTATAGGCCTTAGATTTGGTGCCATAAATGCTCTTGTATCTCAAATAACACTGCCTTCCATTTGCATATTGCTTTTTGAAAGCCCTTACAGCCTAATCCCCATTCCTCCGTGAAGGGCTTTCAAAGGGCAATTTAGAGATGGAGACGTTCTTTAAATTTGCAGGTTTCGCTGCATCTCGTTAGTTTTACAGTCGTCCTCTTTTTAGCCTGTCACCGGGGATATTTCAGCATGGGCCACTTTCAAACGAAGTTTCCTACGACCAGTGAAAGCATCACAAAGCTTGTGCACGCTCTCTCCACCTTCACTCCTCTTCTCTATAATAACGTAGCAGCTGCAGCGAGAGCGAGAGAGACTCACGGACAGTTGTGAGGGAGGGAGAGTAGAGTATAGGTCTGGGGAGGAAGCAGACAAAGCTGTGTCAAACGCAACTCTGCAGACAGAAGGATACCCTTTGGCCAATCACTATTGATATTAATTAATTAAAAAAAAGAATATATATATATATATATATATATATTTATATATTGCACAATTTCCCGGTTTGCTTTGAAATCCTCCAGACTACACAGACCGATCATTTGGAAGTGGATTCTTGTCTCTGGAGGGGACAGTCTGGATGCCATGGACCCACGGCTGCCTTCAGACGCGGAGATGATGGAGAGAGAAGCGGACAAGGATGCGAGGAGGAAGATCCAGTTCTCTGTGCCTTCCTCCGTGCCCGTGCAGCTGGATCCGCGCCAGGTGGAGATGGTGAGTGAGCGTGATGCGCAGCAGCTTGCGTGGATAACAATAGTTTGTGTGTGGAGGGGTGAGGTCACACCCGGGTCAAACTTCCTGTTTGTGTCTAAATCCTACAATCTGCACACGCGTCTTTCTTTCTTTGCAGAATATACGCATCTATTTAGTGGAGATTAACGTGGGCAGAGGTATTAAGCAAAGTCTGGAACTTTTATCGTGACTTACACAGAGTTGCTTTCCTTTGCAGCTGAAGCACGAGTCCTGCCACTGAAGTTAATAGAGAGTTACATAAGGATCCAGCGAGACTTCACAGAACTCTCGATTTTGACGTTTTGCATGACTCAGTGGGCAGCAGCAGTCAGAGTGAGGGCAGCACTGGGATTAAGCTGAGCTCTGCAGCCTCAGTTTCTGGAGCCTTTAAAAGTGATGAGGCATCTTTGCCCATCAAAGACAAGACAGGAGGAAGAGGAGGAGGAGGAGGAGGAGGGCAAAGTGAGACACAAAAACAAGCACTTAAAAAAAACTGCAAAAGAGGTGCCTGCAGGAGCAAAAAATAACAACAGCAACAAAGAAAGCCTCAACTACAAAAGCAAAACAAAAGGAAACATTACTACTCATGAAAAAAGGAGGCATGTGTTTTTTAAAAATAAAACCTGCAACTCAGGCTGAGTCATTGCAAAAGAAGTGATATTGAAACGTGCTGACAGTGAGGGAGGAACTGTATTTGTGTAAGAGTGCAGTGTAGCAAGAACATGTACAAAGATGTGCATTTGCTTGGGATCTAAAAGGTTATGGAGGCAACAATGAGATCATATTTGGCCACAGAATTGATGCATTAATACTCCAAATTTACCGGTCTTTCACTGTTGACGCTTCTATCTTAATCCCATCCTCCCCAGAGGGAAATTTGCTATGTCGGAAATCTTTACTTCTCCCAAGTGGATGATTTGGAAGATTTAACAGGGCATCTGTTTGGTAAGTTTTTTTTTGTACTGGAATGCATGGATAAAAGCAACAAATCAATAATTTCCAGCTATATACTCCAATATTTTCACACACTCGCTGCTCACAGCCTGTTGTTGTCATGGTTTTACACTACTATTGTTATCCTTTCTTGAATACATTTGTTCATTTGCTTAGTGGTCCCATTCTTTTTCCTGCAACAGCACATGGAAAAAAAACCCATTTCTGAATGATCTCTTATCTTAATTGCATCTTTATGGTAATTTATTTCTATTTTTTCCCAATTACACAGGAAAGGTTCAACTTATAGTGCTGTAAATTACCTTCCCAGTCTTCATTAATCACTCTTTCCCACATACATTTCCAGAAAGGCTGAGAGTGTCATGAGTTGACTTAGCTTTCCTTTTAAGGAAATTAGTCTGGCACTTTCTCAGCTCAGATGCCAATAGTTTGTTTATTTATTTATTTAGTGTCACCTGTTGCTGAAAAACAAACTATAAAGGGACACAGATGGTAGTTTAAAGAGTTTTATTTAAATCTTTAGCATCATCTAGAAATCTAGTTGCAGATATGGACAGTCTCTTAGTTGCAGAATGAGTTTCATTTGCAATTTCTTAGGTATATTTTATGACAAACCTCTTTCCAATATACCATAGTTCTTAGCAATGCAGTCTACAAATAAGAAAAAAAATGGCTTACGTGGCCAATTTACTTAACACACTTCACAGCATACTTTCCTTGAATTCAAACACTTAAAACATCTGAGTGAAAACTATCAATTACTGTGTTAGACTGTGGAAGGGACACAGCTGGTTTGTCGAGTCTGTTGACTCTTTTAAAAGGACACATATTGTCAGGATTTGACATTTCCCTGTTTTGTTTTGAAAGCCCATGTCCCTGAGTTTCAGTTCTGTCTTGACCCTCCTGTTTCCATCTGCCCTGATTGTCTGCACCTGTGTCTCGTTATCCCCTGTGTATATCTAGGCTGCGTCCAAAATTGCATACTTCCACCCTAATGAGTATGCAAAATGAGTGTGTGAGATTTTTTAGTGCGTCCAAAACATTAGAACGTACTCAATAGTAGCTCTATCCATACTCATTCCGGAGAATTTTATTAGTGTGGAGTGATGGACACTAGCCGAGCAGAAACTTCCCACAATGCAATGCAGCAGCGTTTGGTTGCTAAGTGATACGTATATGTCAGTCATAAGTATAATATTAAGTATAATAATATTATTATATAATATTAATATTATAATATTCGTTTTTAATAATATTATATAATGTCATCTTGTTTTGCCAGAATAAACGGGAAAGAGCCGAGCGGAGCGCTGCTACCGCTGCTGTGACAGGTTACCATGGTAACAAACCCCCCTCCTCCCTACGGCAGGAAGTGCCGTGTGCGCTCTTAATAGTACGTCCGAATTAATGCACACTACTGATATTTACTCAAAAGTGTGCCGAATTTAAGTATACTTTTTAGTATATACTTTTTAGTATGGCATTTCGGACGCACCGCTAGTCTTGTCTTTCCCCTGGTCCTCGCTGGTTTGCACTGTTTGTTCCCTCATGTTCTCCTCGTCAGGTTTTCTTGTTCATGTTCCGTTTTTGATCCTGCTCAGCAGCGTTTTTGTTTTTTTGGAACTCCTGCTCTCCTGCATCTGGGTCCTCACCAAAACCAATCCTGACAGAACGGACCAGCCAGAATGGACCCAGCGGGAGAGTAAATTACTCTCCTTGAGTTCTTCTGCCGAGAGTCAGAGAGGAATATCCGCCGCGTTGAGGAGGAGGAGTCCCCCTTCTGGAGAACACGCCTGGCTCTGGGTGGGCCCAGGTGTGTTCAATCCCAGAGGAGACGACGTCGGCGCCAGACCCAGTCTGTTCCTGTTCCGGCGGTGGTCCCAGACTCATCAGTTCTTGATCCTGTGATGGTCCCGGACCCCTCTCAGCCGGTGCCGAGGACCCGGTGTCCCCCCGAGCCAGTGCCGAGGACCCGATGTCCCCCGAAGCCGGCCCCTCGGGTTCTGTCTGACCCGTCTGCTACGTCCCGAGACCAGCCCCACAAACGGTCTCGCCGGTCCCGAGGACGGCCCCTGAACTTTGACTATGTGTTAGCCTAAGTTTTTTGGAACTCCTGCCTCCTGCTCTCCTGCATCTGGGTCCTCAGCAAAACCAATCCTGACACATCTTAAATAAGGATTTTCATTATGAGTGATGAACCAATTCTCATTGTATTGTTTTCGGAATTTTTATTTAAATTTTCAAGCATTTTATGTAATGTGTTTTATTCATTATGTTTTATCTGAATTTTCTCCTCTATTTCATCTTCTCATTGCTTTGTGAAATAAGACACAGCTGAATTGACACAGGAGAGTTTACAAACCAGTGTGGGCTTCACGTCCATATACGTTCCGCTCATGTAATCAACCCCGGTCATGCCAAGACTTTGAGGCTTAGGTAATGGATTATTTAGTCTTGCATTCTGTTCAAAAATGTGCTACTTAAAGCCATAATTAAGTAAGAGTTCACACTTATATGTTTTAAAAAAGTGGTCAGTGGTTAGCGCTTGTGGAGAACATTTCTAAAATAGGCATGAAAAAAGACAGGTAAACTAGCAGGGATTTGAGCTTAGGAGGCCAACATTTAAGAAAAAAGAGAAAGCCAAGCAATAAAAAATAAGCCAAGGAGACTGATTAAAACGAATGAAAGAAAGATTAGCTGTGGATGAGGCCTGGATCGAGGGCAGGGACAGCTAATGCCACCAACAAAAATTCCCCAAAGTGCATCCAGCTCATGGATTCAAGGACTCATGGATTTAAATTCCTGTTGCTTTCATTCATCATCCTTGCAGTGACTTTTGAAATGTGGTTGGTGTAACTATTTTTGACTGTGTGGTTCTCAAATAATAAAAGAAAAACAGAAGAAACGCAGACAGGATAATGCATAAACGCATGAAAAGATCAGAATCAGAATCAGAAAAGGGTTTATTGCCAAGTTTTCACACAAGGAATTTGTTATGGTGATTGGTGCAACACAATACAATTATAAAAACAAATATATATGAGATAAAATAAAATGTATAAACAATAAAATAAAATTGTTGGTGTGGTGTCAAGCCCAGCTATCCTCACTCACTATCTGTAGAATGATGTGTAAATCACAGAATATAACTTTAATATCTCCAACCTCTTATCAAGATTTTTTTAGTTTTGCTGTTTAAAACTAAGGGTTTTTGATCTAAAGTATTAGCTCTCTCTCCCCCTCATTTCAATCATAAGCCATTAAATACTGTAATGAAAATATTGTTTTTAATCTCCTCAGTATATCCATCTGGTGTTGCTGTCTGTCTCTCTCTTAAAGCCATTACATATAGCATGTTCATCTTTGAACTGCAATGCATCAATGACTGTCACAAACAGTCAGAGTCCAGGTTTCATACATGACAAACATAAGGAGCTAATCCTTTGCCCATGTCAGTTGGGGATAACTTGTCAGAGCTGGTGCTCAGGAACAAAGTTGATGTTAGAACTTACTAATAAATGACCACATAAGCTAATTATCATGAGTTGAATTTCATCTAAAGATACCAGGTCCAGGTGAGATTAGACGAGTTGGCATGCTCCCTTATGCTAACAATTTATTCACATGGACTGAGCTGCAGTACAAACAGATAATACATAAAAGTAAAGCAAAAAGGAGGAATTGTGACCTAACTGCCTGCAGAAACACAAATCCACATGTTATTACTCATTCAATTTTCCTTAAGAGTTAGAATGTTATCTTTGTGAAAGAAAAATTATTCAAACTAAATTCATGAGCTATAGTGGAGGCTGCCTGTGAGATAACGGAGTGAGGTGAAATGAGGGGCTGAAAGTACTCCAGCAATGATAAATGTTAAGTGCTTTTGTGAAATTATTGTGAAAAACTGTACTTGTCAGTTAGTCTCACAGTAAATATCTCTCCCACACTTTTTATTGCCTGTTTTCCCTGTGGTTTAAAGGCAATATTAGTAGAGCTGATGGCTTATACTGCGGGCATGCAGCTTGATGTTTGTTTTTCCTTCCTATGCTTGAAAGAATACCAACTTCAGCAGTTTAGTTTTAGTGCTGAGAGTCCATTATTGTAGGGGAGCTAGTGGGGGACTGAGACCATGCGTACAGGCAGACTGAGAGTTGGGGGAGGGCAAATCTGTTCGACTAATTTACATATTTATTGATCCCACACATTGAATGGGGCAAAAGAATAGCATAACAACTAAAACAAAATTGTCAAATGCATCAGATTAATGTAAAAAAATAAAATAAAAAATAATAATAATAATTTTAGAGCTTTAATCAAATATGATTTCCTTGATTCTTTCTCCCCACTATGTCTCTCATAGTTGAAGTTACCTATGATGAAAATTACAAGCCTCTCATCTTTTTAAGTGGGAGAACTTGCACAATTGGTGGCTGACTAAACACTTTTTTGCCCCACTGTATATCCAGTAGACAAGATTATAGACTCAATTGACATTGTGGAAAGTCACATCCTTTCGTGATAGGCCTAAGAAGGAGATGGATAACTATGAACACTAACAGTCAGGGTATGTGAAATCACTAATAAAGCTTACATGCATGTCTTTGAACTGTGAGACTATATAAATAAACTATATAAACTCTACACAGGCACAGTGAGAACATATAGCCTCCACGTAGAAAAGCTGCTGATGACCAAGATGTTAAAACGTGAAACCTTTATTACTGTGAGGCAACAGCACTAACTAACAAAGGAGCAAAGGAAATGAATCCACCTCAAGCTAGAGCAAATACATAACAATTAACCGAATCTGTCAGTGCAGCCAAACTGAGCTGCCAGCTGATCTAACATTTGCACAAGGTCCAGATGAAAATAGCATGTCCTCTGTAGATACCTAACCTTTTGGCAACACACTTAACAAAATACTTTGACTGAAAAGCCCGTAGACAGGTGCTCAAATTGTAGATGAGACCTTTAGTTCCACAGGCTTTTTGGTGCAAGATGTGTGAATCCATCTGTTTCTGCACTAATGTGATTCTGTTGCATTAAATGGTTTATGTATAATAATTCCAAGTCTAATTATACCTTGCAATTTATATATATATATATATATATATATATATATATATATATATATATATATATATATATATATATATATATATATATATATATATATATATATATATATATATATATATATATATATATATATATATATATATATATATATATATATATATATATATATATATTGGTTCTCCAACAAAGGCATCATATTTGTATGTGGCTGAGTCATTAATATGGATGAATCCTGCACACAAAGGGAGGCACATGCTGGAAGAGTTGCCTGAGTGTGAAACTGCCCACACATAGTGGTGCCCACACTCAGAGCTGTGATTGGCTTTCCAGCCACTCGTATAATATTTTAAACTTATATTATAATTGTACTGGATCAAGATGTTACAAAACCAAAAGTGCAGACATACTGTAAATACAACATGATGCAATGTATAAAAACAAATAAATACATTAATGAATGAATTAATTAATCAATTATAAAATACAGTGTCTAAAATGTATAAAGCACCTCATGTGTACTTTTTATACTTCATGTATTTTCGATGTTTGCAGGCTTCCCTCTGAAATCTTGTTATGAAGAAAATAAAATTGTTTATTATTGTATATTTTATATTAAGAAACATAACAAAATATCAGTTATTACTGTCTGACATCATTTTGAAACTTATATTTGGTATAAATCCTGGTGATTCTTCAGTACCATGGACAGCACCACTGATTTATAGAATAAGCATCACTTACATGAAATATATAAATAAACTTCTTGATATTTTGGAGCCATGAATAT
The DNA here is from genome assembly GCF_033807715.1 of Cololabis saira. Lineage (NCBI taxonomy): Eukaryota > Metazoa > Chordata > Actinopteri > Beloniformes > Belonidae > Cololabis > Cololabis saira. The sequence continues at coordinate 33,069,724 of NC_084605.1, read as the reverse complement.
TAACAGTTTTGCTGTTGTGTAACAACTATCATTGTAACCTTTGTGTAAATAGCAGATCATAACAAATACTGGCAATAGTTTAGCCTACCTACCAAGTTATAAGCCATGTTGCCAGTTTTGCATCATATTTCCTTCCTTTTTTTGTTAAGACTTATCTCCATATTGGGAATGCAATGTCAGTGTTAACTGTGATTTTGCCTCTTTTTAAATTGTTTTCCTTTCAACTCCGGACATTTGTGTTATGACCTATTCAGAATATGAATAAGAAGAAATATAACATTTTACATAGATTAGCAGACACATGCACACAAGGGGTGAGTTAACAATTATTTATAATTAAAAAGTAGACCTTTATATTGCAACAGTGAATCGTACTTCAGTCTGTTAATTTGTTAGAAGATAGAAAAATAAAATACATTTATAACCGCCTGGAATTTATGGGTCACATTTTAATGCCATGGTCCCTCATGGAGCTGAAAACATACCTGAGGTAGTTTAGATAAGACTTTAAAAGATGGTGAGTATGTCATGTATGTCTGTAGCACACTAATCCAATCTAAGATCTTACAGCATTCCCTACACATACCTCTGAAATGTGATGAATGCATTTGTCAACTGGAATGTCAATATTACACCCATGCAGAGACTGGAGACGGGTGATGTGTGTGTAATTGTTGTTGACAAGCACTTAATGGCATAAACTTCTTTGTAAGGAGAGCTATGTGTTCCCATCCAAACTGTCAAGTTAGTTGTGAAGTAGCTTCAAATGAAAGTGGGGTAGTTCTTCTGTTTAGCTGTCAGAAAGTGACACATGGCTTCACACTGTTTTTGGAACAAACCATTGGGATGTGATTCATAATGCCGCGTCTTCACAGATTTGTCTGCATTCATTATCAGACCTTGTTGTATTGAGGTTTTGACGAGGTTGTTTTTCGCTACATGCATCCTCACTGGTAAACTCAGCAACCCCTGTCCTTCACAGAACATTTACCATATCTATTCCTGTTGCTGAGGTTGAAGACGGTTGAGACTGACAGGCGGATGCTACTTTTTATATGCATGAGTTTCTGTAGATTTATTGATTCTCATGGTTGTTGCTAGTTTGCTTACATGTTTCACACATTCTGCTCCTGTGATACAGTACTTTTGAGGTCCTTTTGGTTACATTTTTAGCTCTCTGGACTGGACCTGACATAATTTCCCATATTTAAGTGCAAAGAACTGTAAGACCTGTTTATTTTCCTACTCTGATGGTGTGCTCTGAGAAAATGCTTGGCCTCAGCCAGACTTAATCCGTGTCTTGTCATCAGCATGTCCTTAAATGTGCAGGGTTTAATTCTTTTTGAGACAATGACCTCTGCTTCTGAAGAAATCTCAGCAAGCCCTTATTCATCCATCTACGCAGTTTAGTTTAGCTGACATCAAAGTCTGAGTCAAAAAATCTGCTCAGTGTAGAGTGTGAATTGTCTGCACAATATTAAAGCAGCAACATCTGTCAACTTAATCACATCAGTTATACATCTTGTTAATATGAAGGGTATATCATTTTCTACCCAATGGTACCAGCATTAAATCAGTTACATGCCGTTAGAGGCTATTGCAGTTCAATAATTATATTACTGGACACTCCCAGCCAGTACAGACTTTAGTTCTCCTGCCTTGACAGCTTTTCAGTACACAGTGTCCACAGTGAAGTAATATAGTTTCACCTCTGTTACGCTGTACCGCCTCTACGTCAAACTAAATGAAATCTGGGTGGCTGATATCTTTTCTGATCTGTTAAAAAACAGTGAAAGGATATCAGCCATCCAGAAAAGGTGCCAATCCTGGTCCAGCTGCCAAAAATTACTAAGGCAAGGAGGGGTGCATTTATCAGCTCTGCATCCTGTATCTATAATCAGAGGCAGGAGAGGAAATAAGGTAAAGCTTCCCTGCAGGATTGATTCTACTTTGCTTGTTCTCAAGCTCCTTCTGAGCACAATGCACCCTCTAGTGACTAATTTGTGGATTGTACTAGAAAACAGTAGCAAGAGATGACAGTTTAGCCGCTGTTTTAAAAGATTATTTAAAAAAAAGGGAAAAAAAGAGCAGGAGGGACTAATTATGAACGTTTTTGTTGTCTTTTTGATCATATTTATATGGCATTAGATATTGTTTATAACCTTGTTAGAACTACAGCCACCTTAGCTGATATCAAAGAATGGATGTTTCTGAAATTGGAAATATAACAGAGATTCTTGTCTGTCAGCCAGGAGAACTGTGCCAGCAGGAAATTTGAACTTTGTACCTTGTTAGTGGACTGAATAGCCCATGCATCACTAATGAGACGTCATTTGCCGTACACCATTTCACAATTTGAGATAAAGACGTGTGCAAAACTAGGGTAGTTTTCTCTGCTTAAATATAAAATATGTTGAACGGCCAAAAACGTCATAGAATCATTATTTACATTTGGCATAGCTGTTATATTTGACGTTTGATTTGACCGTTGGGGGCAGTGGTTTTTTTTCAAAAATCAATGAAAGTGCGCTAAAAATGTCCACTATTAATGGGATGTATATGTGTTTCATTATGCCAAACTTTATTGAAGTTGGTTTGGAATGTGAAAGCTTTTTTTTAATACATTTTTTTTTTATGTATTCATACAATCAACGATGACAAATAAACTTTTTACATTTTGTGGGGTCCCCTTCTGGTACGTAAAGTAAGGCTCTTTTAGATGTCCCAGGCTTTGTTCTCGAATTTCAGTTGGATATCTTAATCATGAGTTATAGTGTTGTTTTTTTTTAAATTTATTGTCAATTTTGGTACAGTTTTTCAGCGTGTAAACATGCATCTGAATCATGTGAGATTAATGAAGATTATTCAAGTCTGTGGATTCTTATAGGTTATTTTGCCAGTGGTTGCTCCAGCACTTCCAGGTAATATGAAGCATACGACAAAAGAGCAAAGACGTTGTCAAAAATTTTAATTATGAAAAAAATTTGCCTCCATGCAAAACCATTCCCAAGATTATATCTGAAGATGTCATGAAGTGCCATGTTATTGGGTCTGCACAAACACTTTCACAAAATAATAAAAAAAAAAAAGTATACAAAGGCAGAATAAGACAAGATGAACTGTTACAAGACGAGGAGCAAACAGCCTAATTTCTTGGGTCTTTAATAATCCGACAGTCAACATGTCTGACAAAATGTTGTCCTTTGTCAGGAAGAAAAGGAATGTAATTATTAGCTTGTTGTCAGAAAAATATAAATCTTATCATAGTATAAATAACCTGCAGACATGACACTGACAATGGCTTGATTGAATAATAGAATGATCATAACGTAACCCTATAATGCCAGATGTATAATATATGACACATTAATTTGTTATATTACATTTTTCTTTAATTTCTTTTCTTTTCTGTTAACTAAGATTCGACGTCGAAGGCCGACACCTGCTACGCTTTTCAGGCTGACGGACCCACCGTCCCCAGAGGACGACAATGGTCAGCATCAGGTCAGTCAGCTGATGTGCATCATTCAAAGATTAAAAATCGGAAGCAAATACGTTTTACTGGTTGTAGAGGAAGGATAGAAAGTTAGGTGGTAGATCAACAGATCAAAATGTATTAATATAATTACGTAAGCATGATATCTCATTAGAAATTACAATAATCAATTTTGTGTCACAACTGATAACCTGTATCCTGTAATTATATCAAGTTTTATAAAACCTGTGGGGCTGGGGAAGTGAAAAGAAAGGACTGGGAGAATAAGTTCTTGAAGGGAAAAAAACCCCCCAAAAAACAAATTAGACCCAATCATTTTTATACATTTAGATCTATTTATGGTAAATCTTCGGAACAAAACTTTTTGAAATATTTTTCTTACTTCCTTTCAATATACACTGTTGCCCATAAAGTAAGACTGACATTTTTTACCTCTTCTGATGAAATTATTGTAAATAAAAAGAGGAAATAAAAGGATGAACGTTTCTAAAAAGAAAGTTATTTGATCTTTATGGGCATAAATGTAGATGACAGTTAAAATACAGTATATTGTGTTTCCCTTGTATCTTTTTTATGTCAGACTTTTGTTCTCATCTTCGCTTGATGTGGATTCTGTTCTTCTATTATAATAATTAGAACATTGTGGAATTTTCTTTAGACCACAATAACACAACATAGTATCCAGTATCTTCTGATCGGCTGATGTAAGACTAAGACATGGTGTAAATACATGATTTTTAATACAGTTGTTTTGTTTTTATTTTTTCGGCAGTGGGTTCTGGGAGAAAATAGACCCTTGAAAGCCAAACTGGTTCATATGTCAACTTACCAGCCGCCATCCCTTAAAGGTAAATGCATTCTTCTGAAAGTATTTTGGGGTATGTATTTTGCAAAAGTACAAGTATTTGGGAGCTCTGCTCATGCTGTGGCAACTGCAGATTGGTGTATGGCTATACCGCCCATGGAAATATCCCAAAAATCTGTGAGATTTTGTGTGTTTGTGCAGTGTGTGAGTGCAAAAATGTGTGCCATGTGAGATTAGGAACAGGGACAGCTGTGATTCCGTTCTGGATCATCCTGGATTATAGGATGCAGCTGCAACATGGTCTCTTTCTCTCTCCCACACACATTCACACACAGGCTTACATCATTACAACCAGACGTTGATCCTCATAAGGCAACCCTAACCCTAACTATGTATTTTGTAACTTGAGAGCCTAACCATATATTTTACCATTTGTTTTTAACTCCAAACCATAAGCATTTGTGAGTGAGAATGAAATAGAACCATTGTGTGGGTTAACTCGTGAACTCCAGCATTTCAATTGGCTGTAAAAAGGTACGTTTATGGCAGAACTGTGTGCCAAAATTAGACCTCACAACACGTCTCAGGTACGGAGCGGTCACGTGCTGTGTGAATGTGAATGTGAATGTGCAGATCATTACCGTGCACGTCATTGGGCGCCAACACCATAGAAATACAACTGTGTCTTTGCAGTAGTAAAGAGGTCCAAAGTACCTTTATTAGCCACAGAAGAAGAAGTGACATTTTTCGGGTGACAGTTATCAAAAACTACTATTGAAATGAAACGATAGTTGAACCTCGGATTCAGGAGGAACAATGCGGTTTTCGTCCCGGTCGTGGAACACTGGACCAACTCTACTCCCTCCGCAGGGTGCTTGAGGGTTCATGGGAATTTGCCCAACCAGTCTACATGTGTTTTGTGGATCTGGAGAAGGCATTTGACCGTGTCCCTCGTGCCGTTCTGTGGGGGATTGGTGAGTATGGAGTCCGGGGCCCTCTATTAAGGGCTGTCCGGTCTCTGTATGATCGAAGCAGGAGTCTGGTTCGCATTGCCGGCAGTAAGTCAGACTTGTTCCCGGTGCATGTTGGACTTCGGCAGGGCTGCCCTTTGTCACCGGTCCTGTTCATAATTTTTATGGACAGGATTTCTAGGCGCAGCCAGGGGCCGGAGGGGATCCGGTTTGGGAACCACAGGATTTCATCTCTGCTTTTTGCAGATGACGTTGTCCTGTTGGCTTCATCGGACAGGGACCTCCAGCATGTGCTGGGGCGGTTTGAGGCCGAGTGCAACGCGGCAGGGATGAGAATCAGCACCTCCAAAACCGAGGCCATGGTTCTCCATTGGGAAAGGGTGGCATGCCTTCTCCGGGTGGGTGGAGAAGTCCTGCCTCAGGTGGAGGAGTTCAAGTATCTCTGGGTCTTGTTCACGAGTGAGGGAACGATGGAACGGGAGATTGACAGACGGATCGGTGCAGCGTCCGCAGTTATGCGGTCGGTGTACCGGACTGTTGTGGTGAAGAAGGAGCTGAGTCGAAAGGCGAAGCTCTCGATTTACCGGTCAATCTACGCACCTACCCTCACCTATGGTCATGAACTTTGGGTAGTGACCAAAAGGACAAGATCGCGGATACAAGCGGCCGAGATGAGTTTCCTCCGCAGGGTGGCTGGATGCTCCCTTAGAGATAGGGTGAGGAGCTCGGAGTCGAGCCACTGCTCCTTCACATTGAGAGGAGCCAGCTGAGGTTTCTTGGGCATCTGTATCGGATCTTCCTGGACGCCTCCCTAGGGAGCATCCTTTCATTTTTTCTTTCCTTTTTTAATAATTTTTTCTTGACCAATAACTGAGCACATATGTAAGCTTGATTGGCCTAGGTGGTTTGGTCCACTGTTGCCTCACAACTAGGAGGTTCCTGACTCGAATCCCTGCTGGGGCCTTTCTGTTTGGAGTCGCATGCTCTCCCTGTTGCGTAAGTGGTTTTGCTCCAGACACTCTGCGTCTCTCATCGTACAAACACATGTATATTAGACTGACTGCTGATTCTTTAATGAGTGCTGGTTGTTTGTGTATTTGTGCTCCTGCGATGGACTGGTGAGCTGTCCAGGATGTACACTTACTTCTCGTCTGGACGGCTGGGATGCACACCCACGTGTTGGACTAAAATTAACAATCTTGGCATTCAGAATTTTTTAGTCACAGATAAAAGTGTAAATAATTGTCTATTAGTGCTTCAATACTGTCTTTATTGTCTTTATCATATTGCATTTCCAGCTGTTCAGAAGATGGCCAAGGCACACTTCTCCTCCCTAGACATGAAGTCAGTAGACAGAGATGAGCCCTCATCTGGTGAGGAAGAGGAACAACATGATGAGGAGACGCTGCCAAAGGCTTCAGCTACAAGTGTGTAGGACATTCAGTGAGAGCATCTTTAATTTCAATTCAATTCAATTCAATTTTATTTATATAGCGTCTATTACAACAGAAGTTGTCTCTAGGCTCTTTCCAGAGACCCAGAACATGACCCCCGAGCAATTATTACATAAACAATGGCAGGTAAAAACTCCCCTAGTGGGAGAAAAGCCTTAAGCCAAACAGTGGCAAGAAAAACTCCCCTTTAGGAGGGAAGAAACCTGGACCAGTACCTGGATCATAAGGGGGGACCCTCCTGCCGGAGGCCAGCTGGACAGAGCCGGAAAACAGAAAACAGACAGAGAGAATGAAGAACAGAGAAAGGAGAGGGGGCAGGCCAGGATGTCAGCAGCCATCTACCAGACGATGATCAGAGGGTTGGACTGCAGGTCAGCATGCAGCTCCTGAAGCTTCGGCCTGCAAACATGCACAAAAGAGAAAAAAGGGGGCCAGCACAAGAAACTACAGGAATGATGGACAAAAATGATGGCTATGAGATACTGTAAGAGGAGAAGAGAAGGGTGAGAGGCACCGCCCAGTGGATCATGTCGGTGCCCCCCTGCAGCAAAGGCCTATAGCAGCATATCTACCACCAAGCTATGTTTGAGACTAACTATTATAGTCTTGTTCTATAGCTGCAACTATGACTACTGACTCCAACACACTAGAGTTTACACTAACTAGAGGTTTACTAAACACTAACTTTAGGCTTTACTAAACAGAAAGGTTTTAAGTTTGGTTTTAAAGGTGGAGGTGGTGTCAGCCTCCTTAACCCAGATTGGAAGTTGGTTCCATAGTAATGGTGCCTGATAGCAGAACGCCCGCCCTCCAAATCTACATTTAGATACTCTAGGAACTACGAGTAAACCTGCACCCTGGGAGCGGAGAGCTCTGCCAGGAACATAAGGCACTATCATGTCTTGCAAATATTGCGGAGCTAAGCCGTTTTGGGATTTATACGCAAGTAATAACATTTTTAATTGGATTCTGAATTTTACGGGTAGCCAATGGAGCGACGCTAACACTGGAGAGACGTGGTCTCTCCAGTGTTGCTGCTGCAGCATTCTGCTGCTGCTGCTGCATTCTGGATCAGCTGGAGTATATTCAGAGAATTACTTGGACATCCTGCTAATAACACATTACAGTAATCTAGTCTAGAAGATACAAAGGCATGAACTAGTTTTTCTGCATCACTCTGCGAGAGGATTTTCCTAATCTTTGCGATATTACGGAGATGGAAAAATGCTATTTTACAAACCTGATTAATATACGGTTTAAACAACAAATCCTGGTCGAAAACAACACCAAGGTTTTTCATATTTGCACTGGAAGCCATCGCAACACCATCTAATCCCTTCCTAAGATGCTCTGGACCAAGAATGATAACCTCTGTTTTATCTGAATTTAGAAGCAAAACATTTTCGGACATCCAGTCCTTGATGTCCCTAAGACATGCCTGAAGTTTAACATGCTTTGGATTTTTTTCTCTCTCTTATACTGGCAGGTTCACATGCACAAATGTCTCTCACACTCACACTGAATATTCTTTTCACAACAGATGCAAGAGAAGAAAGCAAACCACTCAGGGATCCACGTGATAATCTGGATGGTACAAGAGTGAGGGCTGCTGAGCCCAGTCATCACCAAGATAACAAGGATAAGACCACAGAAAATGAGAAAACACAGGGAGAATGACAAAAGAAGAAGGCTCTAACAGAGACGTAGAGTTAATGAGGAATATACATGCAAGGCACGCGCATGGGCTGTGGGTGTGCTTGCACATATGTATGCAAGAGCATATGTTTTTTTTTAGATGTATAAGTGTATGTATGGGTGCCACAAAAAAAAGATAGAACTGGAAAAAAGAGACGTTCATCAAAGAACAATAGAAATGAGGAAATTGGAGGATAAAGTTTAAACAAAGACATGTTAAATACTGCATGTCTTAGTGAATGGGGGAACCAGAGGTCACTTCTGGATCAGCCAATGCCACTGAACAATAAAATGTAAGAACTTCTGAGAACCACACAATTTGAAATTAAATCTTTGTGTTTCTGTTGTTTTAGTTTTTTCGGTCACAGTGGATTCAGCACTTATCCAACACATATATTCATACGTGAAGAATCTAATTTTCAATTGATTTAAGTCACATTGTGCATTTAATAAGTCACTCCTAGAAAACACTTTGGAATAAGCATTTCATAATATGCATATTGTAAAACATATATTTATAATGTCTGTAGTATTTTATCTGTCCTGTAGTATCACAGTGAGACCACTGTTACGCCCTATGTCTGATATACAGTATATAGAAGGAGATTATCATTTTACATTCAGTTTCTTGGTCAGAGATTGTGAACGAGAGGGTGTCGTGAATGTAATGGCCTTAGTTATACATTATTCACACTATATTATCATTGTTATCCATTTAGTTCTGTGCGAAGTTACTTAAACATTTTCAGGTGTTTTGTACGTTTGTAGTTGATAAAACAAGAAGAAGATGAATTTCATTCTGATTTAGGTTCAGTCACTGCCAAAGCAAATCAAGGTTATAGTTTAACTGACTGAATCCAGCTAATCATGATAATGTAACCTTGTTATTCTGGTCTAATACTATGAACCGTTTGTTGTTTTTCTTTAGCCAGGATGGTGTGCTTGGGACTGTAGACATTACAAGGAAAATCAAAAAATACCTTAAATGTACAAAACCAACGTGATGATGATGACGGTGCATTCATGAGCCCACACATGAATGATGTGCTCATTCTAAATAAAAACAAACTGACCAGCTGCCGGTGCTGCTGGGATCCTACATGTGAAGAGTTAATTTGTAAAACTTGGTTATGTGTAATGTTTCTGTTGGACTACAACAGCAGCAAGGTTAATTACACTTGTTCTTTTATTGTTGACTTGCCAATTTGTGGACAGCCTTGGGTTTAAGCTTGAAAATGATGAGTTTTTAATACAACATAACATTAAATCACAATCACAAAGTGAAAGAGTTTAATGAATTTAATAACTTGAGACAAATTTAGCTGTCAGGTAATGATGATGCCAAAACTATTTTGGTTTTTATTTTTAAGTGATTTTACATGATTTTCCAGGAGGATTTTAGTTTTTTTTTCAGTTGAAAGCGGTGTTCTATCTAATCACAAGTAGGGCTGGGTATCGATTCAAATGTCAAGAATCGATTCGATTCCGATGTTTTTTGAGCCTTTGCCTGAATTATATGACTGTAGTTATGCAACATATGAATACTATAGGCCTGTCGCTGAAATCGCTGCAGCTACTCTTCGACGCCATGTTCATTGTTTGATAGTTTCACACCACGCCCATGTGTGAATTAAATGCCGTGACTACTGGGATAAAAGTTCACCGGGCGAAAATCTAATGAAGAAAAAAAAAAGATCTTTAGACATACGAATCGATTTTTAGGAATTAATATGGGAATCGATTTAGAATCGGAAAATCGATTTTTTCAACACAGGCCTAATCACAAGAGATGTTAACATTTTATTTATTAATTTTAATCACACTCATTCAGCCTTCTATCGGGACTTCTCTCCATTTTAGATGATACATATCAACAAGAAGTATTAAGAATTTACTGAGTTTAACACTTTTTTATTCATAGCAGCACAAATTACAGAGGAGATAGATCTTTTCTAATACAGAATTAACAATTCAACGTAAAGCAGCATGTAACTTTTTTCAGAATATATCAATTATGCAAAGCTTACAATGTTTACATTTAGCATATTATGCTCACTGTGATACACTCAGTCTCGATACTGTAGTACCTATATTTGAACTGTAGGAGGCAGCATTTAATCACATTTCTGACCTAAATGTACTGAGACTTAAAGTGAGCCATATATTTCATTCGTTTATATACAGGACTGTCTCAGAAAATTAGAATATTGTGATAAAGTCCTTTATTTTCTGTAATGCAAAAATGTCATACATTGTGGATTCATTACAAATCAACTGAAATATTGCAAGCCTTTTATTATTTTAATATTGCTGATCATGGTTTACAGCTTAAGAAAACTCAAATATCCTATCTCAAAAAATTAGAATATTCTGGGAATCTTAGTCTTAACCTGTAAACCATAATCAGCTATATTAAAATAATAAAAGGCTTGCAATATTTCAGTTGATTTGTAATGAATCCAGAATGTATGACATTTTTGTTTTTTTAATTGCATTACAGAATATTCTAATTTTCTTAGACAGTCCTGTATATAGTATATAGTATATATATATATATATATATATATATATATATATATATATATATATATATATATATATATATATATATATATATATATATATACATATATACATATATATATAGCAACTTCTTTCAAACCATACATTTCTGTCGCTGTAAATTGAATGATGCTTTTACACTCTCTTTATCTTTGATATTTTCATCTGCCCAGTTACATCATTCATAATTTCTGCCACTGAACCTTATTCCTTCCTCGCCTTCGCAAAAAACACTCCTGTCACATCATCAACCCCGACATTCATATCTTGGGACAGTGTGTAAACCTCCAGCCGGATGAGGGTGTAACCGCTTTCCTTCAAGCTGGCACAAACCTGAGCCTCATCCAGTGGGACTACAGGGATTCTGACCCCGGGGCCTCCAAAATAATAGCTCTCTCCCAGGGCTCCGATGAGCAGGAGGTGACCACCGGGTCGCAGGAGCTTCCAGATGTGGCCCAGAGCCCTGGTGAAGGCAGGTAAGTCGGGGCTGACGCTCTCAAGGCAGAAACAGGACACCAGACAGTCGGCCCCTGCTGAAGGAAGAGCGTCAGGGGCCACGGGCTGAGATTTATGCACGTCAACAGGGAGGATGTCGGCAACGACCTGACGCAGCTTTGCAGCTTTGTCTGTCCAAGCTGAAGACCTGGTGGAAACCATAAAATTAGAGAGTGCAAGTGTGCTGTCTTCAAATGATTGGCTGCAATCTCCCATCTCTCCAGGACCTGAAGCCTCCAGGACCCTGAAGGTGCAGGAAAGATTGCAGCAGACCCCTCCCACCTCGGACACAAACTGTTCCAGACTCTTCCCTCTGGCAGGAGGCTGCGGTCCATCAGGACCAAAACCTCACGCCACAAAAACAGTTTTTTCCCGTCTGCAGCTTCCTCATCGACAAGGCCCCGGACCCCCCTCTCCCCCGTCTACCACGGACTGTCCCCCCACCCCACTCTACATTACATTAACGTTAAGATTTCAATCCTGGGGCCGCTCGGTGGCGCAGTGGGTTAAGCCTCATATACTGAGGCTACAGTCCTCCTCCTGCAGCGGTCTCAAGTTCGAATCCCAGCCTGTGCACCTTTGCTGCGTGTCTTCCCCGTTCTCTCTCTCTACCCTTTTCCAGTCTGCATTCTCAATAAAGGGCCACTAGAGCCCAAAAAAATCTTTAAAAAAAAAAAAAAAGATTCCAATCCTGACCTTATGCGTCACATTAACGCACATCCTAAGTCACTTTTGTACAGAATATCCGGCACTTTAAAAACCTCATATTGTACATTTCTGTTTATACATTTTATCTGTCCTAAGTCATCCTAAGTCACTTTTGTACAGACTCATATTTTCGGCACTTTAAAAACCTCTTATTGTACATTTCTGTTTATACATTTTATCTCTTATATATTTTCTTTTATATTTGTATTGTATTGCACCAATCACCACAACAAATTCCTTGTGTGTGTTTCACAAACTTGGCAATAAACCCTTTTCTGATTCTGATTCTGATTCTGATTCTGAATCTGAATCTGTTTTGACATGGGTGCGTGTTTTCCATACCTGCGTCCCTCCAGTTTGCAGACATACTGTAGGTACGGTGTCCAGTCCAGGTTAGATTGTCCGTCATCCTCCAGCCAGTGCCTCAGCTCCTGCCGGTTCACCTCCAGGTAGTCTGTCAGGAGAACTTTCTTGAAAACCTCACAGCCACTCAGCACCTGGTACAGAGTGGGGCCCGAGCCGATGTCCACCAAAAGCTCCCCCTTCACATCAGCTGAAAGAGATGAAAAAAAGAGGTAGAGAAGAGGTCCACGTATCAAAAACAGACAATTATTTGAACAAATTAGGCTTGTTTTGTAATAAAACTTCAATCACATATCGAGGTGTGAGTTTTAGATGAAATGTATTATTTTCAGCATCAAAATGTTACAATTTCTTTAACAAAAGAAATCTGAACTAAATCAAAGCTGCATTTTGTAAAACTCTGGATCATAATAATAAAGTTGGGTGCTGCGTAGATTAAATTGGAGGCATCTGCTGATGAAGAACTGATTATTTCTGACAAATTCTGTGAAGGAGAAATAGGGAGCTAAAGAAATATGGAAGAAAGAAATTGTCTAGAATTTAAGAGACAAAAATTGTTTTTATTTTAGCTTAAATACACCAATAGGCCCATGCAGTTTGATTTGCCCGTGTGCTTACCTTCAGTGAAAGCTCGATGCAAGCATGCCAGTTTCCAAGGCACAATGCTGTCTTTTCTTGTAAAATCAGCTCGTGGTGGAGTGTAGTTGTACTGTAGATACGCTGCAGGATCAAATTTCTCATAGCAAGCTGCCATAGCTGCCACTCCATTCTCTTTTCTCTTTTCTTCCATCATCCCTGTTTGCTCTGCACTGCTACCTTTCCACTTGTTTATTGGGCTGAAAGTCTTCAGGTACACTGCTCGCCAGTGAGTTTACTTATATACCTGTATGTGTAAATGTACCTACGCTATCATGTTTGTGTGTGTGTGCTTTGGGCTACTTGGTCAGAGATAGCAATCCTGTTTTTCAGCCCATGCTCCCTGATAGCATTAGTTCTGTTCACTTTCTCTGCCCTGCAGCACTGATACCATCATATCACCGGGCTTACTCCAACACTAGACCCATTAATGGACTCCTCTTATGGCTTTTAGGTCCTTCACCCACCTCTTAAAGGCTCTCCATATCTACATAATCATTAGAAAGGGTATTTTGCAACAAATTTAGCTCAGCCAACCCCTTTGAACAACACAAACAGGTCTACCTTTCAGACGAACAAACTGTCCTCTTTCCCAGTGAGCCATTATACTTTATGTTTATATGGAGACAAAGGCATTAAGAATAATGAATCATAACAAGGTTAACGAAGAAAAAGAAAAAACTTTCCTCTTCCATGCCAAAGAAAGTTGTAACTTTATTCTGGAGCTACAGATTTTTTTTAACCTTTGTCTGGTGTTAGCTTTCTGTTACCATCTCCGATGTTAACGGGTCGGTTTTGACCCGTGTTTTAAATTATCTTTAAAATACACTAAAAGCAATTATCCATCATCCAATTTGTTTCTCATCTCTTGGTTACATTGTTAGGCTTCCTTATCCATGACAATATTGGTTTTAATATTTTTGGTATGGGACTCTGGGCCTTTTTTTGTCAGTATAGCCCTTAATTTCAATTTTAAAAACTGGTAAAATGAGCCTCAAGAGAATCATATGAATAAATAAAAGGTTGTTGTGTTACCTGGCTATTACGGAGAGGTATTAGAACACATATCTTAAATAAATTTGTTTCAGTTATTTTTTCATTTTAATATTATTAACTATAGTAACATCTATGGTGTTATGGGTCAATTTACTTCATTTACTTCAAGGAAATGGAAAAGAAGTAAAAGGTAACAATTTCAACCAGCGCATTTTATAATTTAGTGAAAAAAAATGTTGGATATTATTTTGTTGAAATAAAGGTTCCTGACAAAGTCAAAAAGCCTTGATGCAATAAACGCATTTTTGTGGTAGTTTTATGAATTTAAAACCTAAGAACGGGTCGGTGGCGACCCTAACAACAGACGAAGGTTAAAGAGAGGAGGGGGAAGGATCAGTGTATACTCAGTTAAGAGCACAGGGTCAGACAGATTCAAATGAGGCACAAAACCAAGAGATAACCTGACATGTGTTTGGATAGTAAGCCACAGTACCTGGGGTAAACCCAGACAGACAGAAGGAGAACATATAAACTTCACAAAGAAAGATTTCAGCCAACATTTTAACCAGAACCCTTCCAATTGTGGATTGGCAACATGATGCTCTCATACATGAATACATGAACGTTTTTAGTTAATTGTGTCAGTGAGCAAACTGTCATGTCACTATTTTTAGTATGGTCTTTCCTCCGAGCCAGGAACATGTCAAGTTTGATTTATTGCTATATATATTGTCATGTTATAAAAGCAAAGTCGTTAAAGTGGCCAGCTGATGATACAGTCAGCTTCATCCTCTCAGTTAATGAATGTGATCTATTTACTGAACCCCAGCGGAGGATTTTATATCAACCAACGTGGAACACAGCCATGTAGTAATCAAACATATCTGTCCCTGGAGTTTTATATCACTCCGTTCATTTTTGGCAGCTGGAGCATAAAAGGGCCTCTTTAGACATTTAAAATAGCACAGTTCCTGGAGGAAACAAGGTATTCGGGATGTGGCACTGTGTCATGAACAGCTGTTAAAAGTAGGCTAATAGGTACTTAACTGCCAGATAGAGTAAAAAGCAATAAAAAAAAATTCCAGGAAACTAGAGACAAACAAAGTATTGAAATATAATTACATTTGTATAATCAGAGCAGATACTAAAACAGGTGTGAGTGTGCATTGCTGTGTTTTTGCTTTTGTGTGGCTTTGTGTTGGGTTTGTGACATATCCAGGGCTTGCATATCACATTATGGTGAGAGGCTCCAGCCCCGAAACAGGATAAAGCAAGTAAATAAAATAAATAAATGATTGATTGGCTGGATGTAAGGCCTTAGTCTTGTATCTACTGCTCTGAGGAGTCCTAGGATTATTTTTGACTAGTATTTGTGCTTTACATTGCATGTAAAATAAGTCTCTAAATCTGCTTTCTTTCACCTTCAAGAGATTGAAAAAAGTAAGTAAAGTCCTAAATTACAATTAGTCCGTGCATTTGCTTTTTCAAGATTAGAGTACAGCAATTCCTTGTTCGTAGGACGCAGTCGAAGTACTACTGAACAATTTACAGCTAATCCAAAATGTTGCAGCACAGTGGCGTCAATTCAGTGGAAGCTAAGGTATGGCAAGGTTACGAGTCACAGAACTTAACTAGAGTATCAATCAACACGTCCAGCAAATACTCATCACAGAAGTCTGCTATAGCTTATCTGTGTGGTCAAGAAAATTGGAACTTTTTCAAATGCAGTCTCGCTCACTGCAACAACTCAAAATCAGGAATATTTGTCTTATTTCTAGTTAACACTACACTTAAAACAAGAGTCATCACCAGAAAAATAACTTGTTATTTGACCATTTTCACCTGTTTCAAGTACATTTTCACTTGAAATAAGTAGAAAAATCTGCCAGTGGGACAAGATTTATCTTCTCATTACAAGCAAAACAATCTTGTTCCATTGGCAGATTTTTCTACTTATTTTAATTGAAAATCTACTTGGAACAGGTGAAAATGGTTGTTTTTGAGTCTTGTCTTAAAGTTAATGAAATTTTTTTGACAAAAAATTTGAGATTTTAACTAGAAATAAGACAAATATTCTTGTTAAGATTTTGAGTTTTTGCATTGTATAATAACTAGTGAAATCGATCATGTTCTGATTTGCATTTGTAATTATTCTATATGTATTAAGTAATAGAATAATCAATACAAATAGACACAGAGTAATTCCATAAATGTATTTAAAAAACAAACATTTACATTTTCCCTTGAAGCCAAGGTGTGGTGGCTGCCATACCTTGCCATACTGAATTGACGCCCCTGCTGAAGCAGGAGTTCTGTTGATTACAATAAGAGATCATATTTCTCCAATCTTAGCTTCCCTTCATTAGCTTTTTGTTAAAACCAGGATAGAATTAAAAACGTATTTTCTCACATATAAAGCCCGTAGGTACTCATGGTGCTAGACCTTGATTCTCTCTCTTCTCTGTTCTGTTTACGCTTCTCCTATGTGTTTGTCGTTATTATTGAAATTAAAATGGTTCTCTTTTGTCTCCCACCAACAGATATCCCTGGGCTAATCTCTCTGTGTTTGTTGGTTTATCTTTCCTGTCATCTCAGATCCCCAACTGGTCGAGGGAGACAAAACTGCTCCTTTAATGTGGTCCTGCTGGAGGTTTATTCTTCCTGCTTTTTAGATCTTTTTGCCTCCACTGTCACCTCGTGTTTACTCAGTATGGGAACTGCACCTAAGTGAAGTTTTGCAGCAATCTGTGGATTCTTTGTCCAGACTGTTGTTTTTTTTATAAAACTGGAATTAAATGAAATTTGAATTGGGACTCTATTGAAATGAACTGGATTATATCAATTAGATTAAATCAAACCAAATTACACTATGATTAGACTAAAGTGGTTTAGATTTAAATTGACTATTTTGAATTATTTTTTGTGTAAAGCACTTTGAGATCAATTATGCTGTAATTGAGCAACACAAATAAATTGGATTGAAATAACATGAATTAGTTAAAATGTTAATGAAATAGAAGAATTCTTCTCCGTCGACAAAAACTCTGCCATTAAGAAAAAAATCAACAAAAGCAGTACTTTTTTAGTGTCCCATGATCACTATCTTGATGTGATAAAAGGAGACCAACCATACAATCACGTACATTAGTCACTAATTCAATTATTCTAGGATAGTTGCTGTAGCAAAAATATCAATAAAGCAATCTCTCCTGCAGTCGTTTTTGTTTTATTTATTTATTCATGAATACAAATATATAGTATATCAATTTATGTACGTTATGTGTGTATAAAAACTACCACAGGACTGCGCTCTTATGGACGGAGATCTCTGCTGTCGTTCCTGGATCTGCTGGAGAACAACCACCACCTTGGAGGACACAAGTTCTCCAACTACTATCACCACTGCTGCCTTCACCTCCCACATCTTGTTAATGTAATAATAATGCAAAGAAAAAAACAATCTAAACATATCGGTAAAATGTCATATGAAGCCAGCTTGTATTTATCATTATAGAAACAGAATTTGACTATTTATTTTTGAAGATTTAAATGATTCTTATTAATATGTTCATACAAATCTGTGCAGAACCACAATTACAAGCAAAAACAATTTACTTTCTCTGAAGAACTATTCGTGTCTCAAATCCTCTTTTCACTCACTGTTAATGTTGCAGCTTTGATGATTGTTTGTGGTCAGTTTTTTCCTTTTAAGTTTGTTTTTATCATAACTTTTCCACACACAAACTTTGGTTCTTTGCTGCTGTGATCTTGTCCACTCATCTGCAGGTCAGTCGGTCAGCTTGACTTCATGTAGGATGAATATGGGGGCGTTGTATGGTCGTGTGTCTGTGTGCAGCTTCTGTAACCATCTGTAATCACCTGCTTGGTTTTAATAGAAACAGACCTCATACAGCCAGGGAGCTGAGGAGAAATCACACTCTGTAATACAACTCCACACAGGTTCCTTGTGATGCTCTGTAAGTTACTTTACAGATGCTTATACAAAGCAACAACAGACTAAACTATTGCACTGATACAGATCTTACTGTATGTTAAGAAATACTCTCCTTTCAGACATCCCGGTATTAAACACCTCAGACCTGAAGTTGATCTAAATTATCATTACAATGAAAAGTCATTATAGCATTTTTCTTTTTTTTAAATTCACAATGAACAAGCATTTATTATGTTGTTGAAATTAAGTATATTGTGATTCTGATTAAGAACAGTTAACCATAAGGATTGACAAATGCTATTATTTCTAATTAACAATAAACCCAAAGTACAGGTGAATTTGACTGCACTAGATTAACATTTATCCCACTGGAGACATGAATATACAGGACTGTCTCAGAAAATTAGAATATTGTGATAAAGTTCTTTATTTTCTGTAATGCAATTAAAAAAACTAAAATGTCATACATTCTGGATTCATTACAAATCAACTGAAATATTGAAAGCCTTTTCTTATTTTAATATCGCTGATTATGGTTTACAGTTTAAGATTAAGATTCCCAGAATATTCTAATTTTTTGAGATAGGATATTTGAGTTTTCTTAAGCTGTAAACCATGATCAGCAATATTAAAATAATAAAAGGCTTGCAATATTTCAGTTGATTTGTAATGAATCCAGAATGTATGACATTTTTGTTTTTTTGTAATTGCATTACAGAAAATCACAATATTCTAATTTTCTGAGACAGTCCTGTATGAAATAGATTTCATTTTTATTCATTCAATAGCTGCAGAGATATTTAACACAAAATCAAATATGTATTCATAGCAATTGAGGAAAAGTTACCGAAACTCCAAAGTTCCCAATTCCAAGGAATTGAACACATTTGCACGTAGAGGTTTTGCACATACACACCAGCACACCTGCACAGTCACACATGAATCCATGTGAACACGTAGTGGAGGCAGGAGCAAGGTAAAGGTCAGTACCCTCCCATGATGTCAGATAGTCAGATAAAAGAGCAACGAGGAGGAGGAACACAGAAGAACAGCGAGATAAAAGGCAAAAGCAGGCAACAGAGAAAAACACAGAACTGACATAATGGGATAACACACGTTTAACCGGAGCTACAGGAGCCAATTTAGTTATCTGTGCTCCTCGGGGCAGTGGTGGAGGTGGTGGAGGTGTTGGGGGGAAAGCCGGGGTTCAGTACTGTCAGTCTACTGTGCGTGCACTGGGTTACTCCGTTCATTTTCTCACAGCAGGATGCTGCAGGTGTGCTGTAAACTTTCATCTTCTAGGCAGGGTAAATGAAAGGTGACCAGTTTAGAAAGATAAAAACAATGGGGGTGAGATCCATAACGTCCTGTTTCAGAAGTGGGAATAACTGAATGAAGATTTCAGCAAAATATTATATGGAATGTGAAGTTATATTGCATTTGTTACTGATCAATCAACACTGACACTCAGATTAGGATTTCTTTTATTTCTATGTGTTGCTGTCATTGTTATTTACTGCATACAGTTTTAAATACAGCAGGAACTGACTAACTGCAATACATCCTAGCTATTTTCAACATTGTTGCTAATTCTATCATACACACGATCACATAATGATTCATGTACTGAGAACAATGTGAGGTTCAGTGTCTTGCCCAAGAAAAATGGACTGTAAGGCAAATGGTCAAACTACTGATGTTCATGTTGAAATTTGAGTCTGAGTCTGCAGGGTTCTCATTTCAAATTCATACTAAATACAACTTGCACAACTTGTGGGAACTGGAGAGTCTGTACGCCTGTGTTAGCCTGTGTGTGCAAATTATAGAGGTTTAAAAAAAAAGAAGATTTTTAAAGATTATTTATTTATCTGTGTTTCGTATTATCATCATTATCATTGTTGTTGTCATTTATCGGTTCATTTAAACTGTTAACATTATTGCTTGCACAGTAGGTTGGATTATTGCAATGGCATCTTTACACGCTTTAACAAGAAATCAATCAGGCAGCTGCAGCTGATCCAGAACGCTGCCGCCAGAGTCCTTACAAACACCAGGAAACTGGACCACATTACACCGGTCATGTATTATCATATCATAGTATTATCAGTTTTGAATTAAATATTGTGAAATTAAATATTTTTATGGTTTTATTCCGTGGTTTTATTTTGAAATACCGGTAAAAAGTACCTTTCCCGCATATTTTCGCCGGCCGGCTTGACGTCACATCCTGCCACTTCATCGCCAAATTTGCGAGACTTTCCAGAAGAGTTTGGGTAAATGTCACCGCGGCTACAGGCTACAGCTGCGGAACCACGGCCACTGTTTTCAGTGACAGAAATTGTTTATCAACCACAACTTAATGCCACGTTTGAAGTTGTCGCAAACGGCAGTGAAAGTTTCATCAGCAGCTGTTTCCGGGATGGGAGGAGTCAGTCACGTGGGGGCGGGACGCCCCGCCCCCCGCTGATCTGGCTGTGATCAATCATACAGACTTCATACAAGTCTCTTTACAGAGGTGCTGCACATAGGAGTTTGTGTATATAACTTCTGGACTTCTGGAGCTGAAGTAAGATTGTTAACTTTTTTTTGGTCCAGGGGAGCAGGAAAATCCTAGTTTTGGCTGCACATTGTGAATACTTACATGTTGCTTTTTTAGATTTTATAATAAGCAAGTTACACAAGTGAATGTATTTGCTGGCAGCCTTTTGGTCTTTTTTTTTCTTTCTTTTTTTCTTTATTCACTGAGTGTCTCTTTCTAAAATAAAGGCTTGTAAAGTGACCATGCTGCTGCAAAGGCTGAACCTCTGCTCAACAACCCCACCGCTGTCACAGAGACACATATCCCGGTTGCTCACCAGACTTCTGAGACAAGGCAAGGATGACTGCAGTGCCACATTGTCATAGCCTCTGTTAACTCCATGTACATCGAAAAATAAATACATGAAAAAAAAAATGATGGGCTAAAATGAAAACAAACATTAACCCTGGGTGTTTAAATAAAACTGAACATTCCTGTGTAAATCAGAAATTCTTTACAGTGTTTACTTAGAAATTGGAGGACAGCACTGATTTCTTTCTTGCAACATAGGTAAATCTATCACTGTTTGTTTATTATAACATATATACACATTGAAGCATAGCTACGTACCCGTAGATTGAACGAGTAATGCATGCTTTGTTGATCTTGTGAGGGGGAATTGTTTAAAGACATATGTGGTGAGTTTCAAGCATGCACCTTAGTAGCAGCTGTTGAGATGTCTTTTGTCTGCAGAGACGTTTCTGACCCACTCTAGTGTGTAAAAAGTGCCATGGTCTTCCCATTTGTGCCTCTCTGCTCGGCTCCCTTGTGTGCCTCATTGCTCCGGAGAGATGTGTAATGTCAGCAAAGGCTTTTTTCTGCTTGAGCTGCTGATGTGGCAGTTTGAAGGCTGTGATTATCTGTTTCCCAGGTTTCACATGGATATAATCAACAGCTTCGCTTTCTGTGCCTGGCTCAATCATGGCATTGAATAAGTACAGCAAAATGGGAAACGGGGTCCGTCAGTTCTGTAAGGTTTTAACTAAAAGCTTTGCAATATGAGAACCCCCCCCACACACACACACAAAAAGCATCTAATTCCTAAAACCATTTTTTTAATGGAGCAATGGCAGATTTTAGAGCACGAAGAATAAATGTTAAGCAAGTCTTAAAGACACCTTCTAATCAAAGTCAGGTCTCTTAAAGTTATCATGTTCTTATTTCTAACTCTGTGTTGTGTTTGACCTGTTCTGCCGTGGAGAGGCAGTATACTATACCAACAAGTCTCAACAGCACAGAGTCGCACTGCCAGGGCTTCACACATAACAGACCTAGGGTATTTCGTCAAGTTGTTAGGGAGAACTTATCTAACAATGCTTTAATAGCTTTTCTCTAACTTTGTCAAAGATGTTGTTAAACATTTTTGAGCGAGGTTGATGATAAGCATCTGCAGACAGGTGAGCAGCAGGATGGAGGTGC
Source organism: Cololabis saira (assembly GCF_033807715.1). Taxonomy (NCBI): domain Eukaryota; kingdom Metazoa; phylum Chordata; class Actinopteri; order Beloniformes; family Belonidae; genus Cololabis; species Cololabis saira. Next base: position 33,047,591 of record NC_084605.1, on the reverse strand, counting down.
ACTTAATTTGCATGTTCATAAATCTTTGCAAGTTAATTGATGTGAAACTGTGAAGCTGCATGTAACTTCATATTAAAGTCAAATTGAAAAATGCTTTTTTAATCCTTGAAGGGAAATTAATAAAATCAAAGAATTTGTCATTTGCAAAATCAACTTGTAAATATATAATTTTGATTAACAGATTATTAGGGCCTGAGCACTTACAGTGCGGAGGCACAATTGTATCTGCAGGAATTTTTTTCCTAGTTTTTTTTTTTTTTTTTTCCTTCTTCCGATGAAATGAGGGCCTTTTTCCCCCCTAAACGTGCCCCAAAAGTCACCAAATTTTGCATGCAAGCCAGGCCTGGTGAAAAATTTGATATTTAATGGTTTGCATTAATGGGCGTGGCCTAATGGCTCAACAGCGCCCCCTTGAAAACTTCGTGCCTCAAGCCCCACAATACGGTTTGACGTACATGCACGAAAATCGGTACACACCTGTATCATGTCACAACTTAAAGAAAAGTCTCTTGGCGCCATGGCCGAAACCGAACAGGAAGTCGGTCATTTTGAGTTAATCGTGTAATTTTGGCGCAATTTATGCCATTCCTTCGGCCGTTTCTTCGCCCGAACCGTAACGTGCACCCAGGTGTGTTATACATCAAAATGTGCGTCTCCATCCTGCGACGATGCGCATTACTTTTCTCAGTCAAAAGCGTTACCGTGGCGACGATAGACACCAAAATGCGCGCCCCCCCTTCATCTGATTGGTCCATATTTGATAGTTCCTACTTTCTGCCATAACTTTAGAAAGGTTTGACATAAAGACTCGTGGGTGGTGTCATCGGACTCGGTTTTGAGTCCTTGGACATAATTGGTGCAAATTAGCCCCGCCCCTTCTTCTGATTGGTCGATATCTGATAATTCCTACTTTCTGCCATAACTTTTGAATGGTTTGATATAGAGAGTCGTGGGTGGTTTCATCCGCTAAATGTCCAGGCCTGAAGAATCTACATGCAAGTCATACAAGCTTCCACTGCAGCCTGAACGTGCACAAGGGTGCGAGGGCCCGTTCATCGCTGCTTGCAGCTTTAATTGTTATTGATGTTATCAAGATTGCAATATTTGAGTGATTAATAGTCTCCAAGAGTGTTTTTAAGTAAGCTAAATGTAACATCTCACTGTTCTATACAGCTTCCCAGAGCAGGGTCCAGGGCAGCTCCCTTGCACATCGTGGTGAACTGCGTCAGGCCAAGAGAATCGTGGTTAAGCTCGGCAGTGCGGTGGTCACCCGTGGAGATGAGTGCGGTTTGGCTCTGGGAAGGCTGGCTTCCATTGTGGAGCAGGTGAGGCTCAACTTTATTGAAGTAACTCAGGGATCTAAGGGAAAATTTTGAATGTGGAATGAAATCAGTGGGAAAGACAGACGTCATTATCTGTTTTTGTCTTTAATGAGACACACACCCTTATCTTTTTCTATCCACTGCAGTTAATGTTGATCAAGAGAGGATTTTACAAGCGTTCAATTTTACTGTTTCTGCATTTTTCAGTTTCGGGCTAAAAAGTCTTTTTACCACACTGTATTCAGGTTTCTTTCCTCTCCCTCCTACTTCTCCTGTTGTACTAATCTAAGATATGTATAGATAACTACCAACCATTAGAGCAGTGAACAAAAATAAAATGATGCCACTTCAGCAAAATTAGGATAAGATTTTTAGTTGCACACAATTTTGTTGCAGACAATATGTGGCTTATAACTGAGTCATCTGAAGTGCTGAACAAGAAAATCTTTGGGTCAGTCCTCCATAACCAGTACTCGAGTTGTAAAAAAAAATCAGGGGGGATGGTGGATGTTATCATATGGGGACAGATAATTTGTGCTGATTACAAATAATATAATATATTACAAATAATAGCACTGACCAAAACACCTGCAGAAATACTGCAGGAATGACATAGCAGCAGTTAAATGCAGCCTTCTGTAAGCTTTAAATATCCACTGGGCTTACATCAAATACATCAAAACACAACAATAAAAAACAGTTTTCTGAACTTATCAATATGACTCTGTCCTTCACAGGATAAGTAAAATGGATCACTGCAAAAACTCAAAATCTTAACAAGAATATTTGTCTTATTTCTAGTTAAAATGTCTCATTTTAGTAAAAAAAATCTCATAACTTAAAACTCTCTTAAAACAAGACTCATCACTGGAAAAAACAACAATTTTCACCTGTTTCAAGTAGATTTTCACTTGAAATAAGTAGAAAAATCTGCCAGTGGAACAAGATTTTTTTGCTTGTTATGAGAAGATAAATCTTGTCCCACTGGCAGATTTTCCTACTTATTTCAAGTGAAAATTTACTTGAAACAGGTGAAAATTGTCAAATAAGTAATTTTTCTGGTAATGACTCTAAATGTTGAAATAGCAGTAAAACCACATTCATTGATGAAATGACATAAGGGATGGAAAGGGGGGATGGCAGTTTTACAGGGGGGATGATTTTGAACGTTTTTATTTCAGGGGGGGATGCCACCCCCCCTCATCCCCCCTCAACTCCAGTACTGTCCATAACCCTTCGCTGCATTGTTGTCCAGGTGGCTATGCTTCAGAATCAAGGCAAAGAGATGATGATTGTCACCAGTGGAGCCGTGGCCTTCGGCAAGCAAAGACTAAGACACGAGATCCTGTTGTCCCAGAGCGTCCGACAGGCGCTGCATTCTGGACAAAGTCAGCTCAAGGACATGGTACGTGAAGGTGGACGGACTTGTTGGGAGCTGGATGTACAGTAATGTTGTTAAAATACAACAACAAAAACAGTATTCCACCAAATAAATATGTCAAATAAATATCAGAAATTATATGAGCAAATTTCTTCGTCAGTGTTTTACAGTAATATGTAGAAACAAACATTAGATTCCTTTTTCTTTAAGTTTAAGTTAGATAAATAGACGCTGGCTCTTTCCCCACCTTTACCTGTGGAATGATGTTCCCTCACTTTTCACTCCCAGATACGAAATTATATCAATTTTACTTTCGTTTACAAGCCAATGCCCCACATAATAGCTCTTCTTATTGACTGGAATTTGTTCTGTATCATTACCCGTCAAGAAACCAAACTTTTAACACAAAACATGCCACTAACAAGGACATTTAACAAGTTATTTAATACATTTTTCGTTTTTTTATGCCTCTTCAAATGTTGAAGCGTTGGCTTTAGTTTAATTGTTGGAGCCCTGATCTCTTGACCACAACATTTAGCTGTCTCCTGGAAATGTAGATAGTTTAGTTTCTGTAATGAACATGACAAACATGCTAAGATACTCCTGTACGATTGTTTTCATGATGACAACTCAGTTGAGGATGCAGTGCAGCTCACTACAGTTTTGTGTACCGGACTAGAACGTCATGATCAGGCAGATATGGTCTTATCTGTCTTATTATAAGCCACTGTGCACTGTTTCTGTCTTCCTTGTGTTTTAAGTTACATACTTTTTGGAATGCAATCCTACTGGTAACCATTGGTGGGTGGTATGTTTTGATTAATGCATGACCCTGATGTTCTTAAAAGGTGCAGAGATAAAGTAAATGCTGTTTATGTTGCAGTCCCTGCCAGTGCTGGAGGCCCGAGCCTGTGCTGCAGCCGGACAAAGCGGCCTGATGGCGCTGTACGAGGCCATGTTCACGCAGTACAGTACATGCACTGCGCAGGTATTCGCGCAGCACACAGCAAACATGATCAGTTAGAAAATGCTGTGGATGCATGTGCTTCTCCTCTCAGTCACACCTCTCACTAAATGTCGAGCATATTTCTGTGTTCTCAGGTCCTGGTGACGAATCTGGATTTCCACGATGACGAAAAGAGGCAGAACCTCCGCAGTACGCTGCAGGAGCTGCTCCGTATGAACATCGTGCCCATCATCAACACCAATGACGCCGTGGTGCCTCCGCCAGAGCCCAACTGTGACCTGCACGGGGTAAATGTGGGTACAGACAGCATGGGGACAGCGCAGGTGGTGGACTATTTAGACCAGGGGTGTCAAATGTGCGGCCCGCGGGCCACATGCGGCCCGAGAGAGATTTTCATGCGTCCCGCGAGAAGTTTCCAACGCAAAGAAACGAAATGTTAATTTACTAAAAAGGAAGGCATAAATAATTGCCATGAATCGTAGCATATCCGATAATATATTTCTTCTACAAATCCATCGTTATTCCACAAATAGAGCAGTTTTCGCCATTTTTTTTGTTTTCTAGAATGCATTTGCTGATTTTATTTCTTTGTAGACGGTCGTTTATTTTTATTAACTGACTACTATTATATATTTTTGCAGGTAAAATATCACTGCTAAAAAAGATGATAGAAGATATTTATTCTGAGAATTTCAGTTTTGAATACGAGGATACTGACAAAGTAAAACAGTTAAAAAAGAAGTGCTGACTTTTTCGGCACACTGGAGTAAATATCCGTGCCAATTTTTAAAAATAAATACACTTAATTGTACTGGAAAAATCGCTAAATCACAAAGAAACACTCTCGGATGTAATAAGAAAGATTTTGCTTTTAATTAAATTTCCTATAAAAAAGCGAAATATAAAAAAAACATACTTGTTTCTGTTTATCTTTGTAAAATGATATTGAAAGTATCTTACATAATTTGAAAAAAAAACGAGAAATTTCAAGAAAAGATCCTGAAGAAATATATTTTACATAATTAGAGTGTAAACAAAGTGCATATTTCCTTTAAAATTAACTAAACTAATATTGGATTAGATAACAATAGTAAAAAAAAAAAAAGAATTAGAAAAAAACATTTTCGCACCGCTTTTGTTATTTTGAGTCTAGATCAGGGGTGTCAAATGTGCGGCCCGCGGACCACATGTGGCCCGAGAGAGATTTTCATGCGGCCCGCGAGAAGTTTCCAACGCAAAAAAAAGAAATGTTAATTTAATAAAAAAGGAAGGCATAAATAATTGCCATGAATTGCAGCATATCCGATAATATATTTCTTCTACAAATCCATCGTTATTCCACACAGAGAGCAGTTTTCGACATTTTTTTTGTTTTCTAGAATGCATTTGCCGATTTTATTTCTTTGTAGACGGTCGTTTATTTTTATTAAGTGACAACTATGACAAAGTAACAAAGTGACAAAGTAAAACAGTTAAAAGAGAAGTGCTGACTTTTTCGGCACACTGGCATAAATATCCGCGCCAATTTAAAAAAATAAATACACTTAATTTTACTGGAAAAAACTCTAAATCACAAAGAAACACTCTCGGATGTAATAAGAAAGATTTTGCTTTTAATTAAATTTCCTATAAAAAAGCGAAATATAAAAAAAGCATACTGTTCTGTTTATCTTTGTAAAATGATATTAAAAGTATCTTACATAATTTGAAAAAAAAACAAATTTCAAGAAAAGATCCTGAAGAAATATATTTTACATAATTAGTGTGTAAGTGTAAACAAAGTGCATATTTCCTTTAAAATTAACTAATAGCATAACAATAGTAGGAAAAAAGAATTAGAAAAAAAAAATTTTGCACCGTTTTTGTTATTTTGAGCGTGCGGCCCGCGAGAAAAAAATTGGTCAAATCCGCCCCGCCAAGCAAAATGAGTTTGACACCCCTGATTTAGACTATTTATCCAGACTATTTTTAGTGTATACACAGTATATCTATCTCCCAAACACATGTGGAATCACATCTGTCATCCAGGTTTCCCTCTTCAGCTTTCTTCTCAACTGTTGGGGTTTTGCATGCAGGGAGGGGATGGACGGAAATGCACATATTTACTGGGCTGAAAAATATGAATAGGTTTAAAATTTGTGTCTGATGAGTTAATATTTTGTGTTTCACATTTTTCTGTTGCACAGTTTGATGATACCTATTATTATGAGCTTGATCCTGGCCTACGATACAAAGAGTGGACGAAATGAAGGCAGATGGCTTACTTTCAGCCGCTGAACTTACGTCAGCGATTTTCTGCTCCTGTAGGTGATCAGCATTAAGGACAATGATAGCCTGGCAGCTCGGCTCGCTGTAGAGATGAACGCTGACCTGCTCATCGCCCTGTCTGACGTGGAAGGTATGAGTGTTAGCGGAACAATAGCATGTTTTAGCCGTTAGGAAACAACACCATCTGTCCACACTCCACTTTTTTTGTGGGGGGGGGGCACCACACTCTCAGGGTCAAATCAGATGCATGTGGGAAAGATAAACACACACCTGTTTCAAATTGATACTGATGGGGCTGACAGAAAACATAAACTAGCTGCTGAGTGATTCAGCGTTGGATGGGTAAAGTTGCAGCTTGTAGCATTCAGGGGGAAATGCAAATTGTTTTCATATTATTGCATATATGGTTTCACTAGACAACACTGCATTTTACCCTCAGGCTCAAATGTAACTCCTGGTGGTTTCCATCCTTCCCACTGATTTTTTTTTTTTTTTTTTTTATGGGAGAAATCTTTCTTTCTTTATGAAAAAATTACTTTTACATTTTATAGGTTTATACAACAGCCCTCCTGGAACAGATGACGCCAAACTCATTGACATCTTCTACCCTGGAGACCAGCAGTCCATCACCTACGGCACAAAGTCCAGAGTTGGGATCGGAGGAATGGAGGCCAAGGTGCATAACAGCTGGGCAAATCCCCAAAGCTATTTCTCTTATACAACTTTATACAAGTTTTACTCGTTACTATGGACGTGTATGGATAAGGAAACATTTAACTTTACGCTCAGGATTATGCAACAGGCCAGATGGGAAATGCAGCATACTGTATGTTAGTGGTGCTGACAGGTTTATGCAGTGAAAACTATCCAAAGAAAGAACAAATCAGAATATTTGGTGTTATAGAAATGATATAACACCTCATATAGGAGGAAGATCGTTGTATTCAACATGCTGTTCCTATAAGGCAACTGAAAGCTAGTTTTCATGTTGTTGTGACCTCTGACAAAGTGCAAAATTGCCCCATGTGTTATTCATTTTGTGAGGTATCATTGTGAGGTTTCAGTATTTAAAAGTCTTTCTTTTTTTCAATAGATTGTGTAGTTTCAAATTGCATTGTCTGCAGGTCAAGGCTGCCCTTTGGGCACTGCAAAGTGGCACCTCGGTGGTCATAGCGAATGGCACCAACCCCAAAGTAACAGGTCATGTCATCACTGACATTGTGGAGGGCAAGAAGGTGGGAACCTTTTTCTCTGAAATCAAACCTGCTGGTAAGTTTACACAAGATCAGTTTTTTTTTTTTACACATCTCTCGTACGGTGGATACACTAGAGCTGTTGTTAGTTTAGTCTGTCTCTTCCCTGACTCTGTCCCAGGCCCGTCTGTGGAGGATCAGACAGAAATGGCACGGAACTCTGGAAGGAGCCTGGCGTCTTTGCAGCCTGAGCAGGTAACATGGTTTTATATGTAAGAGATATGGTCTTGATGGTTTTAAGGCTTGCAGTTAATGGCATGTTTACGTACTGTATGTTATATACAGTAGTCAACATTTGAAGTGCATCAAAACCACATGTAATGCAAGAATTTTGATCAGTATCTGTTCTTGTCTTAGGACAGCTTTGATTAAATGTCTCGATCCACTTCAAATGTTGATTTCTGCACATTTATTAGCTTTAATGCTCATCCCATAGCTGGCTTCTGAGTTACATGGAAACCCACGCTACATGCTGAGCCTGTCTGTCTGGTTGACTGCTTTGTCAGAGGAGTGAGATAATCTGCCATCTAGCAGACCTGCTGACCGAGAGGAAGGAAGGCATTCTGGCTGCAAACAAGATGGACATGGAGCTGGCTGCCAGTGCAGGTAACACCAATCCAAACTTGTTCAGTGTGGAACTTTGCACTGAGGGAAACTTTGCAACACCTTTTTTTTTTTTTTTTTTTTTTTTTTATAGCCTTTAATATTTCATGAATGTTTTTGAGTTATTTACACATATTTTTTCAGGTTAATGTTAATTAAAGTTCTAGAAAACAAATGGCATAAAGCATTGCATAAACTCAAACCAAACTTTTAGGAAAAAATCTTCATAAAAGTTTAATCTCACCTCACCTCCACAGGTCATTTGTCCCCAGCGATGCTGAAGCGCCTGAGCCTCTCCCCTGCCAAGATCAACAGTTTGGCCGTCGGTTTGCGTCAGATCGCTGTAGCAGCCCAGGACAGCGTGGGCCGCGTGCTCCGCAGGACCAGGGTGGCCAACAATCTGGAGCTGAAGCAGATCACGGTACCCATCGGTGTTCTTCTGGTCATCTTTGAGGCCCGACCCGACTGTCTGCCGCAGGTATCGTCATGGAAGAATTGCACACTACTCTTAGGAATTGGAGAAACACACAAAGGTCATTGAGGAAATATGTACATTGTGCAAAATGGAAAAAATGTAGAAAATTGAACGGTTTCAGCTCTCCCAAAGGAAAATTCATAAGAATTAAGTTTTGATAATGACATGCAGAAGAAAATCAGAGAAGCTTTGCAGAGACAGAGACCTTTAAAACAAAGAAATTCCCTGCAACAGGTATCTATATTTAAAATAAATTGGTATTGAAAGAATGCAGTAGAAAAATTAAAAATAACATATTCTGAACATCTGGAGCTTTTACGTGCAGTTTCTCTTAAGATCACTTCAGCTCATGCATGTTTCAGGTGAGTATACAGGACTGTCTCAGAAAATTAGAATATTGTGATTTTCTGTAATGCAATTACAAAAACAAAAATGTCATACATTCTGGATTCATTACAAATCAACTGAAATATTGCAAGCCTTTTATTATTTTAATATTGCTGATCATGGCTTACAGCTTAAGAAAACTCAAATATCCTATCTCAAAAAATTTGAACATTCTGGGAATCTTAATCTTAAACTGTAAGCCATAATCAGCAATATTAAAATAATAAAAGGCTTGCAATATTTCAGTTGATTTGTAATGAATCCAGAATGTATGACATTTTAGTTTTTTTTAATTGCATTACAGAAAATAAACTTTATCACAATATTCAAATTTTCTGAGACAGTCCTGTAAATTAAGCATATAATTACTGAAAAAAACAGGATTATTAAAGGATAAATAACTTAACTATTCCTCAGTGTAACTTTTTAAAATTGCTTTTAATCTATTATTGAGATATTGTATATATCCCTCCATGGCATTTGAATGCTCCTTGATGAAAGTTGGAGCTTTAGTCTCCAAAGGTTTGTCCTTGAAACATCTTGGCAGGCAATTGTCATTGTGAAGCTAAAAAGCAGCTGTAACTAAGGTGGGCAGGACACACCGATAGGGCAACTCTTCTCTGATCTGGTCCACACAGCAAATCTGAACGCCTTACTGAATTTTCAAGTTAAGGCGCTTCTAAGCTGATGGACACTTCAGACATTTATAAAAAAATAAATAAAATACTTTGTTTATAAATGTACAAACATATTTATTGTTTTTTTTTTCTGTTTGGTTGTTTTTTTCTTTAAACGTGTCGTAATATCCCACAAGCCATTTTTTTGTTTTCATCTAGGTCTCATCACTTGCCATAGCCAGTGGCAATGCACTTCTGTTGAAAGGCGGAAAAGAGGCTGCCAACACCAACCGCGTCCTGCACCAGCTCACTCAGGAAGCCCTTTCTATGCACGGAGTCTCCGAGGCCGTCCAGATGGTAAACGCTTCCCACACACACACAGACCTCGTGTCATCCTTATTTGTAGCACGTCGGATCTCACAAGTGCAAATGAAAATACTCGAGCTCCGTCAAACACAAGAGAAGCTGTCAGGACTTCATATGTGCCAGTATTTCTTTAGAAAAACAAATATTTTCATTAGCTCTGCTCTCAAGGTGAGTACCCGTGAGGAGGTGGAGGATCTGTGTCGCCTGGATAAGATGATTGACCTGATTATCCCCCGCGGTTCGTCCCAGCTGGTGCGGGAGATCCAGCGGGCGGCCAAAGGCGTCCCAGTACTGGGTCACAGTGAGGGAATATGTCACGTCTATGTCGATGTGGATGCAAGTATTGACAAAGTCATAAAAATTGGTAAATACAGTTTCAGTGTTTCAGTGCTTTTTCCATATTAGTAAGTATTAGGGCTGGGCGATATGGACCAAAAGTCATATCTCGATATTTTCTAGCTGAATGGCGATACTCGATATATATCGATATTCTTTCTGTGCCATAATTGGGGTTTCCCCCAAAGCATTATAGCATAGCATCTGTTAGCTTCTTCTTTCTGAGGCAAACACTTAAAAAAACAGTCAGTTTTGATACAAAGCCTCGTGCCAAATGTCACACAGGTAACTTATTAACAGAGGTCTGCACTATATCAAAATGTATAAAACAAATGAAATAAAAATAAACTGCCTGCATATATAGAATAAAAATGCTTCTTGAATAAAATAAAACAAATATCCCTTTCCTGCATAACAATTAAATTAAAATACACTGTGCAATTAATACAATGTAGACAGTAACAGGCAGACTTTTCCACTGAGGTTGACAGTTGTGCAAATAACAAAACATCTGTGCAAATCTCAAATAAAACATTCAAGTCAATTTGTCACAAAATAAGCTATATCAAAATTTAAAAAAAATTTAAATCGATATAAACGATATTGTCTCGTACCATATCACGTTTGAAGATATATCGGTATATATTAAAATCTCGATATATCGCCCAGCCCTAGTAAGTATACTTATTTGTACTCTCAGTCCAGCTCTGGCAGATGAGTTTATTACATCCAGCTACAAAATACCTGCTCTTTAATGATACGTTCCACTTCTAGTAAGAGACTCCAAGTGTGACTACCCAGCTGCATGTAACGCCATGGAGACGCTACTAATTCACCGGGACATTCTCAGGACCCCACTGTTTGACCAGATCATTGATATGCTGCGCACTGAACGGGTAAAAACAAAATCAAACGCACACACGGCCTCAATTTGCATCAGTGCAGTCAAACCATCAGTGTACAAAGAAGAATACTAATAATGATAATTGATATGAATATGACATCACTTAGCACTAATGATGTTTTTGTATGGTTCACCAGGTGAAGATTCATGCAGGCCCCCGGTTTGCTTCATACTTGACGTTCAGCCCTTCAGAGGCCAGCTCTCTGCGGACGGAGTACGGTGACCTGGAGTGTTGCATGGAGGTGGTGGACAGCATGCCTGAAGCTGTTGAGCATATACACAAGTATGGCAGCTCCCACACAGATGTTATCATCACAGAAAATGGTACGTGCAACGATACTGCTGGTACTGGGGGTTTTTTTGTTGAGTCTCTGCCTGTCTTTATCTTTTTTTCGAAGCAGAAGTTGTACTGTCTCAGTTGTAGACATTTATTTAACTTCAGTGTGATTAATGAGGCATATGTCAGTTTTTCCCTAAAGGTCATGTACTGTAAGTGTTTAGCATTAATCAAGTTGTCCTTCTCTTTTGAACAATTTTTTCTTTTATATTTATTTTCAGCAACAGTGAGTACTAAGTAACATTTAATTGTGAGGATGAGTGCAAACTCTCCCTTTATGACTCCAGTGAGGCAGACAAAGCCCATTTAACATTTTAACCGACTTCTCACGGTTAAAACTTTAAATTGTGCTCAAAATTGTTTCTCTCTTGGAAGTGAAACACGGCTCAGCATCTTTCTAACTCTTTTTAAGATAAGAAACTTAAAGTACACGATGGAAGTGCAGCCTCAGCAGAGTATTCTCTGACTTAAAGACTGAATTTCACCTTGACAGCGCTGAAGATGCACACATCTGCACTTTATGACACATTTATATAGTATATTCATGACAAGTAAATACTTTCCTTTGTGTGTTACCTTTATGAGAACAAAGAAATGTCATGATACAATAAAAATGCAAGAAGACTGAAGTTCATTATCTTTGTGAGAGTTTAGATTACACATATTCTCAATATTGCACACCTTACTCGTACCAACCTTTACTTGAATCGTTTAAAAAAATGAAGTGCAGTGTTCTGTTTAGGCGCTGTGATAGACTGGTGACCCGTCCAGGGTGTAACCCCTGCCTTTCGTCTGTAATGAGCTGGAATAGGCTCCACCAGACCCCTGTGACCCTGTACAGGACTAAAACGGGTAGAGAAAATGGATGGATAGATGGATGAATGGATGTAGGATCATTTCATCAGCAGTGGAGGATGAGTTGTTGCCATCTAGTGGCCACAGGAGGTACCTCAGTCAATTCATTTTAATTCAGTTTATAACAGGGGTCTTCAACCCTGTCCTGCATGTTTCAGATGCTACCCTGCTTCAACACACCATGATACAAGTACCTGTGTCATCAACAGAGTTGTGCAGACCTTGGTGACAAACTAATGAGTTCCATTAATTAGAATCAGGTGTGTTGGTGCAGGGAAACATCTAAAACCTGCAGGACAGGGGCCCACGAGGACCGGGGTTGAAGACAAAGGGTTTATAACGATGCTTCTTCAGAGTACGAGACAGACGTGATAACAAGGTAGTTATAGATTGGCGCATATAGATGATGATACATATAAAAACCTTCATGTATATATTATAGATAATGAATATTTTATATTGCTTATAAGCTAACATAAAGACAGCAGGGCATTTTTGAGCCGTATGGCAACAAATTAAATTTCTTCTGATGATGATAGAGAGACCTGAAGAGATATAGTCCATATTATTTACTACAGTGCATATACTGGGGGATGGTCACAGTTCATGTAATTCGTTGGAGAACTTGGTTTGTAGGAATATTGCTCCTGCTGAGAGGTATTTATGTTTGCAGACACAGCTATGAAAACCTATATAAAGACAAAGTAGTGAATTATTTATGATATTTTATGTCCACGGTCGCTGGTTCAGTTTAGAATAGAATACTTTTATTGTCATTATACATGGGTACAGTGAGATTAAAAACAGCATCACCTCTCCAGTGCAAGACAGTGCAAACAGATAAATAATATAAAAATATAAAAAGGTTAAGGTAATTTTGAATAGTGAAATCAAGACCTGAGATCTGAGATCCTATCTACAGATAATAACATATAACTACACATGTGGTGGAATATTGCACAGATAGTCCGGGAAAAAGTATTGCACGGTAAAAAAACAGTAATGAAGACGTTCATATTTTGTTCAGGGCGGTTATGCCTTTGGGGAAAAAGCTGTTTTTCAGTCTGTTCGTTTTGGACCTGATGACTCTGTAGCGTCTTCCTGAAGGCAGCAGGTCAAACAGGTCAGAGCCGGGGTGGGAGCTGTCTTTTATGATCTTAGTGGCTCTGCTGAGGCAGCGGGAGGTGTAAATGTCCGTCGGGGGGGGGGGGGGGGGGGGGGGGGGGGGGGGGGGCTAGGGGTGGTGATGATCTTTTGCGCTGCTTTCACCTCTGGAGCCTTTCCCTGTCCGCAGCAGTGCAGCTGCCGTACCAGACTGTAATACGGTACGTCAGCAGGCTCCCGCAGGCCAGCACGCAGCTCCCGAAGCTCTGGCCTGCAAACATGCACAAAAGAGAAAAAAGGGGGCCAGCACACTACAGGAACGATGGACAAAAATGATGGCTATGAGATACTTATAATAAATAAAAATGGAAAAGGAGAAGAGAGGAAGGGTAAGAGGCACCACCCAGTGGATCATGTCGGTGCCCCCTGCAGCAGAGGCCTATAGCAGCATATCTACAACGAAGCTATTGAGACTCAGACTAACTATTATAGTCTTGTTCTATAGCTGCAACTATGACTACTGACTCTAACACACTAGAGTTTACACCAACTAGAGGTTTACCAACACCAACTAGAGGTTTACTAACACCAACTAGAGGCTTTACTAAACAGACAGGTTTTAAGTTTGGTGTTAAAGGTGGAGGTGGTGTCAGCCTCCTTAACCCAGATTGGAAGTTGGTTCCAAAGTAATGGTGCCTGATAGCAGAACGGTAGAAGGTCATCAGCAGGTTGGAGGTTGTATCTCCTGAGGACTCTCAGGTAGAAGGTCAGCAGCAGGTTGGAGTCCAGCTTGTATCTCCTGAGGACTCTCAGGAAGTGCAGCCGCTGCTGAGCCTTTTTTGGTGATGGCGGTGACGTTCTCAGACCAGGAGATGCTGACGGAGATGAGGAGGCCAAGAAACCGGAAGGCGTGGACCCTTTCCACTCTCTGGCCGTTGATGTAGAGGGTTCTGGGTCGGTGTTCTGTTTCCTGAAGTTGACAATGATCTCCTTGGTTTTTTTGGTGTTCAGAGTGAGGTTGTTCTGTCAACTTCAGAACCTCCTCTCTGTAGGCTCATCGTCCCCCTTTGAGATGAGTCCGACCACCCTCGTGTCGTCAGCAAACTTGACTATGAGGTTGTTGTTATGGGTCGGACTGGAGTCACTGGTGTACAGGCTGTACAGGAGCGGGCTCAGCACACAGCCCTGTGGAGAGCCGGTGCTCAGCATGCAGGTGGAGGACCGGTGGGGGCCGAGTCTCACAGTCTGGGGTCGGTTGGTAAGAATTTGTAAAAGAAAAAAGGGGGATTGATGGTAACGATCAGTAGCAACAGTAGTAGTTCTCTCTGTTACAGAGGAGACAGCTGAGCAGTTCCTGCAGCAGGTGGACAGCGCCTGCGTTTTCTGGAATGCAAGTTCACGTTTTGCTGACGGCTACCGGTTTGGACTAGGTCAGTATCAGTCTTTTACCACCTAAAATTTCACATGATATCTTGTTCACCGTCATCACTAGTTGTCTTATTGTTTGTCCCCAGGAGCAGAGGTGGGTATAAGCACGGCTCGTATCCATGCCCGGGGGCCCGTAGGCCTGGAAGGGCTTCTCACCACCAAGTGGGTCCTCAGAGGTGATGGACACACAGCGGCCGACTTCTCAGAGCACGGGACTATGAAGTTCCTCCACGAAAACCTGCATGTGGGACAGACTTTAGCTGAACAGAGGGACAGCAGCTAGGCCAGAGATTTTGACTATCTTCACCTTATTGTTTCTCAAAATTGCATGCATTATCTTACATAAGCTCCCAAGGATCTTGGTGAAGATGATGTGAAGTTATAAATCTCTGAAGCAAACATTGCAGTAGTCAGTATCTGCAGAATTAGACAATTCAGATGATTCTGAGGCTTTCATATATCCATAAGATGGGTAAGTCGCCCCTGTGGGAGGCACTATGTAGAAATCACTACTCTGTATTCAGAATAATCCTTCATCAATGGAAGCTTTGACCAAGACGGAGTAAATGTCAAAGGAAGGGTTTAAAATGCGAAACCTGAGGAAATTGTTTTCAAATCAATTATTAAATTCATATGGAATAACAGAATAATCCTAGACAAGGACTTGTTATCCACTTAGTGTAAATCTACCTAAACTTGAATACATTTGTGGTCTGGTGAGTTGGTGAGTTTGTCTCTCCAGCCAATGGAAACACTGTATTATGATGATGAAGATGTTTTTGTTTGGATTTTTTTGTTTTTGAATTTACTCTCTCTATATTTTTCCTTTCGTTTTTTCACTGTCAAAAAAGCAAAATCCCAGTATTGTGACTGGAGGCTCAAGTGCTTTTTCACTTCATGTAAAATTGGTTTACTTGCTTGGACTTTCTGCATGTTTGTGAATTCATTATACTTCAACAATTTGGTCATATGGAATAACGTGAATTTTTAAACTCTTCATTAAAACCTGTAATGAAGTTTAAACTAAGCTGTAAGACCAAAACATGTAAAAACTTATTAGAAAACTCAATTTGCTGTACAGGGATGAAAGTTGGATACACAGCAACTTTTTGTGCATCCATTGTTTTTTGCAGTTTTTGTTATTTATTTGATTATTGTTGCAAGTTGTGCTCATTCTTGCTTCCCTCTTTATTCCTTGTGGTGCCCAAAGCCTCTGTCAGAGCAGGAATAGTAATTGACAAGCTGCCTCCTTCAAGCTTCAGGGGAGACTGAGACTGCTTTTAAATTAAGCTCTGTAACATTCCAGCCTCTGAGCTACTTTGTGATGTCTTGCAGTGCACACTTAAGGATTGGTTAAGGTTATTTAATTGCAGTAATGTTAAATAAAAAAAAAGAAAAAGCTGAAAAAGAATATTTGGATATTTTTCTTACTTTCTTTGATTTTATTCCTTTTCTTTTTCTCTCTTTTAAGTGTTGAAATGTTGAGGATTAGAACATGTATGTTCGTCTCTGTCCTGGTTACAGTCTTTCTACTTTCACAAAGAACACAAATTAATGTGAGGGAGGGGGAAGAGGAGTCATACTGATTTGAAAAACAGATGTCTAAAAGGGGGCTTTTTAAAGTTGCCCATAGGGAAATTCGCGTTGCTGGAAGTGGGGCAAAGAAGATGGAAGACAATACTATAGAGGTTTAATTATCCAGCCATCAGAAATGAAAAGAGAGAAGAGGAGAACTGAGACTAATAATGGAATCACAGACTTGTGTTCTGGGTTTCTGTTTCTTTCTTCTGTCTTTCATTCTTTTCTATCATCTAAAGAATTCATTCTCCAAAACGCACTACTTACCCTTCAATCAGCTTCCCATCACAAGTCCAAAGGGTTCAGAGATGAAGAAGGAGACAAAACTCGGATCGCACTCTTTTGTCCTTTGTATGTGTGATGCTATTGAAAATATAATCTAAATGACTCGAGGTAGAGAAGGAAAAACCCAGGGACAAAGAGTATTGCCTCTTTGGTGCATAGTTTTTCATAGAATTGTATAAATCTTATGTATCTGTTGTTTACTACAGTCACAGCTGTCATTGAGGCGTTGGAGTGCACACCTGCACTTTAGAGCTCTCAGTACTGACTCAAGTAACATTTTAAACACACATTTTGTTTTGAAAGCATTTTATTAATAAACTTTTATTTCCCAAAGCATCCCCTAGAGTAAGTTGTGTTTCTATTCACAGAGCAATTCTTTTATACTACATAAATGCACATTTTTACGGATTTATATCATGTACTCTGCAGTTGCACTTAGCAATTTGATGCACTCAGTGTTTTGCAGCTACAGTACAGTTTTATGTATTTCTAAATCCTGAAAGAAAATGTGCAGCAAAGGGTGGTTTTTATGGTATATTTGTGGAGTTTGCATGTTCTTGCAGTACTTGTATGGGTTTTCTCTGGGTATACCGGGTTTTTCCTTCAGTCCAGGAGCATGCATGTGGTTCTATATTTCCTGTTGGATTGATTGTGAGCAGCTCAGGTGGCTGTTTGAGTGGTCACATGTCCAGGGGTGTGACATTTCCCTCCACTGACAGCTGTGGTGACCCTGCATAGGTTTGAAGTGAATACAGAGAACAGATGGATGTTTTGCCACCCTTATCTCACACCACCTTTACAGCTTCTGAAACATTTGTGACCCACGGGCCATATTTTGGTCATATTTTAAGTGGAAAATTAAGTATAAATGATTCTTTTGCATGTGTCTGTTTGAGACTTTTATGGATGCTTGTCTTTATTGTTCTTTGATCTTTTAAGCAGACTTTCTTTTGTGGTTTTTTTCCAGTCTGAAATACTTCCTTGATGAATGTTGTTAATATCTGAAGCCAGTGCCCCTTTTAACCTTAAAGTAATTTCCAGGTACATCTCCGACTATACTCTCGTGTCTTATCAGCCACTGGCCTGGCTGATTCAGTCCGTCACATTCCTGTTGATGTGTCGTCTACTGGGCATTGTTGTCCACAGATATATATGTATGTATTTCAATTAAGAAAGATGATCATGGCAAATCACGGGGCTCTTAAAGCAAAGCCAACAATCCTTTAATTGGACATTACTGAAGGCCAAAACTCATATTTCTTGTTCTGCTTGATCTTAAGACTCTCAAATGCTCTCCCTGCTGGGCTTCAAATTTTTTTAAATCAATAATTAATGGTCAAAGTTATTTATTCATGTATATCTTCGCCAATTACGCAGCATCTAATTAACAGTTTCAATAATTGATATTTATTTCTGAAAGGGTTCAGTATCTTGAGCCAATGAAAAATGCATGAGCAGGGATGTGGACTGGGTTTTGTTTTGTGTTCTGAGAGAGCTTGATGCTCGGGGCTAACACCAGGCAACTTTGACTCTGGCTCTTTGAGTGGGTACTGGCCTTATGATGTGGATCTAATATGGGCATCTTTCATGGACCCAAAGCGCTTACTCCGTACCATGTGATCTCATAAAGACTCCAACATGCCCGTCCTCAGATACTTTCTTTTCTTGTTGTCTTTAATAGTGATCTTCAAAGTATAAGCTTCTGTTTCCTTGATAATTTCTCTTTGTGTATGTCAAAAAGCAATAGCAGGAAAAACCGTGCAAAACCTTAGATTTGCAAGAACTTCAACGGCTCCACCATTTGTCCGGATCTGTGTCCTGATGAAGCCAAAGTTTAATTTGCATATTAAAGGTTTGGGGATTTATGACAATCCATAACCCCCTCATCTTTTGATAGTGACAGCTGTAGTAGTCAGTAGAGAATTAACAAAGGCTCCCTTCAGTTGACTTTCATCAAGTTTTCATTTATTGTAATTCCAATAGCACAGAAGGTTGGGGACCTGCAAGGAAAACCACTTTTTACTGTGGAGCGACCAAAGCAAGGGTTTATCACTATAAACTCTGAGCATTGCTGGAGCACTGATTGGGGTTACAACTTTCCCCAATCAACGCAAAGCAACTTATCAAATCCAGAATCCAATATCAGACGCACCAAAACCCCATTCATCATTAAAGTGTAAGATCTCCGGTTGATACACCACAGTGTTGAGACCACACTGAAACAGTGCTGACATTAGCGAAACAAGAGGATGGAGATCTACTGTAAATAGTAGGACTCAGGACTAAGAAACAGCTGGGAATCAGTTGTTGTCAGTGACGCGTCTCAGAGAGCCGATGGTGGGGGTGTTGCTTCCCCATTCGCTGTGCCTCCTGTACTCTCCGGGACGCAGGAAGTACTGACGTCCCCTGTAATTGGGGTGCTCGTGGAGCATCCAGTAGCCCTCCATGACATTAACAGAGGAGATGTCACGTGTGTGGAAACGCTCGTGCAGATTCGGGCAGTCTTCATTCAGCTCCAGGTTCTGGCCCGCAAAATCAGACCGCTCAAAAATCTTCATCCTGTAGTTTCCAGTGTACTATAAAAAGAAAAGTACCATTTCAGGTTGAAGTATCACCCTGTTAAACAGCCAAGTAAAATAAACAGTCTAGATCAGGGGTGTCAAATGTGGCCCGAGAGAGATTTTCATTCGGCCCGCGAGAAGTTTCCAACGCAAAAAAAAGAAATGTTAATTTACTAAAAAGGAAGGCATAAATAATGCCATGAATCGCAGCATATCCAATAATATATTTCTTCTACAAATCCATCGTTATTACACAAATAGAGCAGTTTTCAACATTTTTTTTGTTTTCTAGGATGCATTTGCCGATTTTATTTCTTTGTAGACGGTTGTTTATTTTTATTAACTGACTACTATTATATATTTTCGCAGGAAAAATATCACTGCTAAAAAAGATGATAGAAGATATTTATTCGGAGAATTTCAGTTTTGAATACGAGATAGTGACAAAGTAAAACAGTTAAAAGAGAAGTGCTGACTTTTTCGGCACACTGGCGTAAATATCCGCGCCAATTTTTAAAAAGAAATACACTTAATTGTACTGGAAAAATCTCTAAATCACAAAGAAACACTCTCGGATGTAATAAGAAAGATTTTGCTTTTAATTAAATTTCCTATAAAAAAAACATACTTGTTTCTGTTTATCTTTGTAAAATGATATTACAAGTATCTTACATAATTAGAAAAAAAACAAGAAATTCCAAGAAAAGATGCTGAAGAAATATATTCTACATAAAAAAAAAAAAGAATTAGAAAAAAAAACATTTTCGCACCGTTTTTGTTATTTTGAGCGTGCGAGAAAAGAAATTGGTCAAATCCGGCCCGCCAAGCAAAATGAGTTTGACACCCCTGGTCTAGATGCAAAATAATCCTAACAGTGGCACCTTTGCAAAGAATATTTGTGCTAACAAGAAATGATGTGATTTGTAACTCACAGGTGGCACCATACGGCAGGAGCGGATGCAGTCATTGAAGCCAGCCCAGCGCTGGTAGTCAGGATAGTCTCCCTTGTGCAGCATGTACTGGTAACCGCCATAATTGGGCTTCTCGTAGGCCACCCAGCAACCGCTATCAACTTTTATTGAGTTGCAGCGGCTGAAGTAGTTTTGCATCTCAGAGCAGTCACTAGTGCACTCATGGTGACGACCCTGGAAGTTTTTGTCTTCATAGAAGATAATCTGCATATGACAGATGGCAGAACATCACAGGGTGAAGACAAATTAAGACTCATATGTATGAGTAGTTATCTGTTCTCCTGCTGTTCAGGCTCTTGATAATAATGTAAACTCTGAGTACGCCTCATTTTCAGTATCATGCCATTTTTACTTATTTATTCATTTTTAATACTGAGCCAGGTTTTGCAAGTAAGTTTCATCTGAGAAAGTTAAATTTAGCTGAAGAGTGTATCAGAATAACAACTTTCATGAAAAGGAAAAATGTCTAAAAGGGTTTTCCAAAAGTCAAAAAACAGTAAAATATATCATCGTTAACAGAAGATAAAGGCAAAAGTATTTATTTATCGAATTAATTGTTGCAGACTTCCCTTTGTAAATTCGACCACGTTATTCCATCCATTTACTCGTAATAGTTAGTTATCGTGCTGTGAAAATCCTGCTATTCTAAAGTTATAAATGAACATATGCCACACTAAAAAGACTTTTGATCCTGTAGCTACATAGATTTTGAAATCGGATGCTTACCTTGCCCATTGTAACTGTTAAGTTCAGACCAGACCAGATGCACGGCTGTGCCAGACCTCTTTATAAACCCCGCCGGGATCAGGGCTTTGTAAACACGGAACAAAGCTTTTTTCCTGTCAGCACAGTAAGCTCTATAGACCGCACAACACTGCTGGACCGGTGAGCAGCCGCCGCCGCCGCTTTGTCTTTGTCAAAGCTCTAACTGTGGAAAACACCATACAATGGCACTATCTCAGAGGCTTCAATAAGAATTGCAACATCTGCCCTTTATTGGCACTGATGCCAAAAACCTACAGTCCAGCAAAGGAAGGAAAAAAAAAGAGGTGTTTCAGTAAACGTTGGATTGCAACATGGGTCATTAGGTTCTACCAAGATATCTTGGGTCGAACTCAGACGAGAAGGAAATGTGCCACCTTACCAGAAACATTTGTGTTTATATATTGCGTGAACGTGTTGAAATAAGCTCACTCAAGACGGCGTTGTGTTAAAATGAGATCTTTATTATTAATTTGGATTACACACGTTTGGGCATTTCCATGTGAGTCCTCATCCTTCTGAAAGAGCCAACCATGGGGTTGTTACAGCCCCAGTCGCCACAGGCCCTGTACTGTCCGGGACGCAGGAAGTACTGGCGTCCCCTGTAGTTGGGGTGCTCGTAGAAGATCCAGTAGCCCTCCATGATGTTACAGGAGTAAATGTCACGGAAGTGGAAGCGGTCAAGCACATTGGGGCAGTCTTCTGTGAACTCCATCGTGTGTCCCATCATCTCGGGCCTGTTAAAAATGGACATCTTGTAGGATCCTCTGTACTGTATGGGAGAGAAATTAGGACATGATTATCATGCCGTTGGTAGATGTGAACCCTGCAGAAAACTTTCTACTCTGAGTGGATTTTTGAATTCAAACCACCACCTGCACTGCTTGGTTACCTTAACTAACTACAAATGAGAATGAGCAAGAGCCCTGTTGTAGAATGGCTGAATTAGATTTCTTTTTTCGTCCGTAATCTGCCACAAGCACTCAAAGTGACTAACAGAATTAGAGTGAAGGCACCAAGTCTTATGGGGGGGAGCATCATAGTCTTTCAAAAGACTGACTGGGTCTCCTTATGGGCCTTTCAGTAGAGACTTTCATGCCGTGACCTGTGCGAGTATCTGTGAATTACATCAAAAACCTTGTGATTGATATCCATTTATAAAGCGGTTTTTGATGTACAAGGTGAGTGGAGTTTGGGAGAGGGGAGGTGGTGGAGTGGCGGCGGTGGGGTACTATCAATCCTATCTGTCTCTTTGATTGACTTACGGGAGGGTACATCTGGCAGGAGCGGATACAGTTGTTGAAGCCCATCCAGGAGTGGTAGTTGGGGTACTCTCCGGGGCCGAGGATGTACTGGTAGCCCATGTAGTAGGGCTTCTCATAGGCCACCCACTGGCCGCCGCTGACACGGAGGGAGTTGCAGCAGTTGAAGTGCCTGTAGGTGTCCATGCAGTCACTGCCGCACTCCCAGTGACGGCCCTGGAAGTTGCGGCCCTCGTAGAAGACGATCTTTAAAAAGAGAAATAACGGATACGTCACTAACGTTTAAACACGTGGATTCTCTAGTTGCATTACTCATTAACAGATGACAGGGGACACTGGTCTCCTTTGATCCAA
This sequence comes from Cololabis saira, assembly GCF_033807715.1. NCBI lineage: Eukaryota > Metazoa > Chordata > Actinopteri > Beloniformes > Belonidae > Cololabis > Cololabis saira. Next base: position 33,025,215 of record NC_084605.1, on the reverse strand, counting down.
CAACAACTTATTCTTAGTCCTTCAGATGTCGAAACTTGTCCAGTGCTGCTGCGTTGAGAGTTTCTGTCAGTGTTTTACAGGTGAAAATCAAGGCATTTGAAGCTATTGTTTGAGATGGTTCCTTTGATTTATACTTGTCCAATCTGTCCAATCTTCCTATATTTAAAGAGTCATCCATTTATGTTTTTCCTCTTCTCCTGTGCCACATTTCTCTCTTTCTTGTAATAGATACCAAAGCGAATGCTTCACTGCATGTGAGTTCATACCTTTCCCATGGTTGTATGTCCGTGGATGTTTGCGCACCACGGTGCTAGACGCACTTGCAGGTCCTTTTATACTCTCTCTTGCTGACGATGAGGCCTATGACACGTCAGAGACTACTACTCTTTTACCTTTTCAGATGCCGTCTACTGTTCCCATTGTCTGCCAGCTTACGCGTAACTTATCTCCTGTCTGCTAGAGTTTACCTATAGAATTGGCATCCCCTCTAACAAAAATTACATCACGAATGTGCTATTCTCTGTTTGCATGACCCTTGTTTTGCCATGACCTTGTGATGAAGGCCTTTTGAAATGTCACACAAAAGGCCCTTTGGACATATGGCCCCCCAACAACAAAGCATTTAAATAGTCCATACTGGCTCAGGTCATTTTTATGTGCCACGAACTAAAGTGGAACTTAACCAGGTCACTATTTTTACTTCATGAATTGCTTGGATGAAGACAAAGTCATACTGTTGTTTGGCAGTCTCAGTGAGGCTTTGAGAAGTGCAATGCTGAGGTGTTATAGATGGCAGCTAAGTTCGTTTTTCATCTTCCGTTTAAGGAAAGTGGTGTTGATACTGCGGGCCGAGTGAAGCTTGTGTGTTGATGTAATCTACAGTGATCTGTTGTCTCTTTTTGCTTCCATAGCCTGCAGTTGTACTGTGATGCCAGACGGGACTGCTCTGTTTGCAGATGTACAGCCTGAACTGCACAGGATGTGTGCGTGTATGATTGTGTGATCTAAAAGGAGGGGTTTAGGGCATCAGTGTGTTTGAGTCTTTTGTATAAAATGATAGATGTTTGGACTTGAGTGTTTGGCTTGTAAGCATAGCCCAGAGCTGAAGGGGAAAAGGCCAGAAACAGTTGCTGCCATGTATTGTCCTCCCAAAGCCTAGCTGATGCCAGAAAGGTCAGTGCCATCCTTTAGCCTTTCATCAGGATAAAGAGCGTGTGCCCCCACTCCACTTTGTCTGTTTTTTTTTATGCAGCTTCAACTCTGTAAAAAGGCTAATGTTGTCAAAAAAACACAATAGCCATTATGTTCTGATGCAAAATGCTACCCTGGTAGTACATCCATACCTTATGACACTTTCTGTGTTAAGAAACTGTGTTGATAATCTTTTGCTCATTCATCTGTTCACTGATTGAACTGAAGCTCTCATAGGCTTCAGAAGGTTTTACGTTTGAAGCTTGACTTGTTTTATATGACATAAGTAGACCGTTGATATCCTTTCATCCCACTATGGTGCCTAATTGTGGTAGATTGTCAGATGGGAAGTTGTTTTGTTTTGTGACTTTTTGGGGCAAATATTTTCATTGGGAGGAAAAGTTTAATCAAAGATGTATAAGAAACAAATATTTACATTTTCCTCACGCCTAGAGATTAATGACTACTTTCATCAGCCTTATGAAATGTGAACTTTTTGTACTAGAAAGAGGGCAACAGAGTGATGGAGAAACAAGTGTTCTGCAAAACATTTGTTTCTCACTGACTACGTTTACATGCAGTCAAAATTCGGGTTATTGCTAATATTCAGGTTTTAAAAGAGTTATTGAGTGCATGTAAACGCAGTCACTGAGACCAAGTAGTTTTCCTGTCTGCCAGTTTCATCGTACCTCAGCTCAGGGCCGCCGCAAGGGGTGTGCGAACCGTGCGACCGCACAGGGCCTCGCGCCCCAAGGGGCCTCGCGCTATGGGCCGTTTTTTTTTTTTTTTTTTTTTTTTTTTTCCCTTATAAATATCAACAGTCACGTTCCATTACAGACCTAAATGTGTACTAGTCTGTGCATATCAATAAATATATGTGCAATGATGCGCGTGTCTGTTGTTCAATACAACTGATCAGACCAAGCGCAGACACAAGCTGCTCTGATCCAGACGGTGGAGTTGGAACAAACTTTCACACAATGTCGAGAGAACGAGACGGATTCAGGAAATTTCCATCAGGGGATGAAAAAAGAAAAAAAAAATAAAGAAAATGGAAGAGTTTAATGCCTCTCTGAAAGGCTTGTTTGATAAATTTGTTACAAAAATCACCGATCCGACCGGGTCTCAAGCAGCCGTGGGGCCCCGCGTCGAGGCAAGAGATGATGATGAGGCAGGGGAAGGTATCCAGTATTTTGCTAATTGGAGAGTTAAAATTGCACATATAGACACCCGATCCGAAAACCCCAAAAATTTCGTGGCCATTTCGCACAGGGCCTCGCAAATCTCCCAGGCAGCTCTGCCTCAGCTATTGCTGCTGTTCCGCCTGACCTTTAACGTTACATGTGAACTGAGTAAAAGGTTGTAGGTGAGTTTTTGATAACATTTATAATGGGGGGAAGGAGATTGCCACCATCATCGCTGTTATTGTTCTCATTTTCATCACGGAGGAACATGAGCTACCCCTTACTCATTAGTCAGGACCCCGTCTCTCCCCACGTCTCTGCAGCTTCCAGAGGGGGAACCTCGTTTCACAGGATCTCAAATGATCATCTTTAGCTGTGCTACAAGACATCTCCTTCCCACCCTGAAGGGAAACCAACATCACACAGGCCCTTGCCTGCTTTCTTAGTTCCCCTCGGAGAAGAAGAAAGCTACCCACTGTGGAGTATTCCACTCTTCATCTCAGAATGATGAAGAAAAGGAAAGGAGAGGGGAACAGAGCAGAGGGCTAGATCTGCAAGCTCCACCGTGTCCGAGGAGCTCATTGTGCAATATGTGTAATCACGTGGGAGATGATGACACTATTAGCTCGCAACAGCGACTCTTATTTGGGGACCTCTGTGATTGATGTGCACCCCACGGAGAGACGAGAAACTTTGACAGAAAGTAACCACAGCAGTAGTTAACTTGCATTTTTTGATCCATCCAGCCTGCAAAAAGAAAAACCCATTTGGGTAGCTGATAGCTAATTAGAATGTGAGTGTACAATTCACTCAGTGAACACACATTTCAGGTCAGAGAGGACTTCTTTCAATTTAAAACAAATCACATTCCCTTAATCCAAACCATGCTCTCTGTGATTCTGCCGCGTACAGTAAGTCTCACCCCTAAAATGTTGAACGGAGAGATAGGAAAGCAGCCGAGCTCGCGTTGCCTCCAATGTGTGCTCTTTTTTACTGAACAGTCATTACAAAAAACACTGTGGCACTGAGATGTAAACAAGGGGTCTATGTGAGTTTTGCTCCTGAGATCTGGCTAATCTGGTGCTGAAAACGTGGTATGATGGGAAAGCGCTTGCCAAAAAACCCTCCCACGCCGAGAGGAGAACGATTCCTTCTCTTTTGCTGAGAGATCATCCTCTCCATTCTTTCTGTCAAGAATAAAAAAGAAAAAATCTCGAGGCATTCTCCCTCTCTTGTCACTGCCAGCGCGCGGGCTCTATCGGGACTGCCAGATGCAGGAGCCACTGTGAGCCCATGCCAGGGCCAGGATTTACCGTGATGTGTCTGATGTGCGCCATCTTTTTTTTTTTTTTTCCAGAGGGATAATTAAAAGAGGAAATGGTGTTGGAAGAACAGAGTGGAAAAGATGGAGGGAGGGGGGGGGGGGCTTGGGCCGAGCAAATGGATGCAGCTGTCAATTATGTTAAATTGTTGATGTGTTTGTTTTCCTTTCTCTGAGACTTTTTTTTTTTGTGCCGTTGAACCATGCCCTATCAGGATTTAGTTTTAAAGTTTGTGGTAAATCTGGACTCTGCACATACTGTTATTTAAGAATATTGGCTAATTAAGAAACTACTCTCAGCAAATTAAATCAACAGAAAGATTTTCTCAGCTTACTTCAGATGACCCTCAGGTGTTCAACACGGTGTAACTGAGCAAAAAAGTATAGATTTCTCATGTGAATCAAAGCTTAGCAATCATAACCAGGCCTCTTTTTTTTTTTTTTTTTTTTACCTTGTCTGCACACATATTAATGATTGATACCATGACGGTAGAAACCAAAGGCATATATATGTGCATTATTACTATATTTAATATATATACATATATATATACGCATACATATGCATACACATACATAAATATACACATACAAACCCAGTGAATTTATTTATTTTTTCTTTTGAGGGGGGGGGGGGTGACGACATCCACTGCCAATCCAGGAAACAGGAACACACAGAGACACACGTCAAGCACTGGAAATCTGCAACAAAAACCACAAACAAAACACAAAACCGACAAAACCGACACAGAGCCGACCAAAACACGAGCAGCAATCGACCCAAATCTTGAGATATAATCACAGTCTGAGCTAAACTACCGCTAACTAACCCTAAAAACTACAGAGCAAGCATGCAGGTGAACGCAAGCCAGTGTGTATGTCAAATGTGTGTGTGTGCGTGTATCATGTATATGATCCAGGCCTCTTGCTTGTGTGCACTTTTTATAATTTTACTAAATATTACACTCCTGCAGAACAGTTCTCCTTTTTATTTTGTCTTGTATCATTTTAACAACAGGATATTTCATCTTCAGTCCTGTTTGAATCATTAAATAATCTTTTTTATCCAGCTAAAGTTTCTTAAGCACTCTGCCAGTGCAGCATGACCCAAACTCAGGACAGCTTCTTCATCTCTCAGCAGGCACATACCCGGAGAGGAGCGGTGGCTTTTAGCTGCTCTCGCTCCTCATCTCCCTACGCTGTTTTGACACGGTGTGTCTCCTGTACAGCGAAGCTTCAGAAGTTTAAAGAGCGACTTTTCACCCTGTAATCCAGGTGCCTTTCAAACAAGTCACGCTGTTTACTGACACATGACAAAAAAGTTCAACCCCCTCTCATCTCTCCTCTAACAAGGCTGTAACTCACGCCGGTGCCTGGTAGTCGTCCCCCCAGAGCACCCTGAACAAACAGAGCCCGGGTGAGGAGAGGGGCCCCTGCCTTTCACCACTCACCACATTCATAATAAGATGTGATGCTGTTGTTCGCGTCTTCAAATTTGTCATCAAAGTAAATGTGTTCTGACAACAGCTTGTGACAAGAGCACCAGAGGAGAGGCGGCAAATCAGCTTTTTCACACCGCATATCAATTATTGATTATGTAGCCCCAACCCCCCCCACCCCCCCCCCACCCCTCACCTTCCCGCCTCCTGCTACCCCACCAAGTAGACACCTTGCGGTAATGAAATGCGTCCATTTAAAAAATAAATAATAAAGCGTGGTCGGCTCCATTGTTGCAGAGGCTTAAGAGCTTGATTGACTGCCTGCACGTTTTCCTCGTTGGCAGTCAAGCAGATCAAAGGAAGGTTCCTCTCATTGCCCAGGGCCACTTGCAATTTATTTAGAGGAGCAGTGCTGCTGTCCCAGCAGGTGATGTTATTGGGCAGAGGCACTCAGGATAATCAGAGCTTTGAGGTGTCTCTCAAATCCCACCTCTGCTGACTCTATCGTGCATGCTCAAAAACGACACCATGATATGATTTACACAAAATCTGCTTTATTCTGGTAAATTAAGAGCATGTTAAGATCTTCACATCGAAGCGCCAGTTGCTCAAAGGTGGTAGCCTCAGCCGACCTAAATAGATTAGACAACATCAGCTTTGGCTCCATATGTGAAGATGTTTGAGGCTAGATTTTTCTCTCTCATGCAGATAATGTTTACCTTTTAGTCATATTATATTCCATTTTATGTCGTTAACAGCCTAAAATTTCTCATAAAATCAAACAGTTTCTGTGAATTTTAATACTACTTAATTTAAAATCTTACAAGGATGGAAAATTGCATTATGATGATGCATAAAATAAAAAGCAGAGTTGCACGACATTCTTAAAGGTTTATTTTGTGATCAGCACATTAATAATATAGAAGAGAGACTTTAAAGGATACGTTTTCATTGCGACTCCCGTGTTTGCTGAAATGCACAATTAAAATTATACGAATGATATATAACTTCACAACTCTCAGACACTCTTGTATTTGTGTCTTTTTGTTTCATCATTTAAAACTCAACCACGAGAAGCAATTTAATATAACATGAAAGATCCCTCTCATGAATACATTTTTAACATCACTTGATAAGATTGAATAATATTAATTGCAATAATTTAGACTTTGTCATCTTCAGTGTTTAATCAAAGAATGAAGTGAAAAACCTTTATACTGAGATGCAATCATCTTTAAATGATCCTTTAAAGAAGGCACTGGGTTTTGACGTGATTAGAAATAATCTTAAAATTGTACACCAAGGTTTTCTTTGATTACAGCTTTTTTATTTTAGAGATTCAAAATAAAAATTATTCTGAGAATGATTTGTCAAGGATTAAAAAAAATGACCAATGTCATGAAAAATACAGTTATGTGCCCATTTTAAAAATGAACATCTCAGGAATTAACCATATCTAATGCATGAGTTCATAGAGTAAAATGCATGTGTATGGACTGGACTTAAATATGAGCTTGATAGTTTTTATTGTCAAAAATGTATTTGGTTTGTTCAGGTTGTTTGTTGTTGAATCCACTTTCTGCCTTTTATTTTTCTTTGTTCTTCTGATGTTAGGGGACACAACCAAATTAGCATTTGTAATGCATAAATTACAAACAGGATTCTCAACTTAATTTATCATAATTATAAATGCCCCACAGATTTGTTGTTTCGGACGTACTGGCGCATTTTAAGTCCAATGCCAGTTTTGAGCAGACGTCCCAGTGAGTTTGCTGGTCAGATCCAGACACTAGAGGGCACTAGAAGCCAGAGCATCGTGCAGCCTGCTGGAAAGCTGTTTCAAGTCCTTTCTACAGCAGCCATATCTCTGAGCAGCTTGTTTGTGTTTGTTCCTATACATTTGAAAGTAAACTTGGACAGTTGTGCATGTACACACGAGTTACACAATGGCACCAATTCATGTGGCACAGCTCTTTGTGTGTCAGTGCCATTTCTCTCGTCTGTACCGCTGCCTATCAGCGGTCTGACAAAGCTTTACCAAGGGAAAAGTTAAAAAAAAAACCCACAAAAAACAAATCACGATCGGGGCTGACACGACCTGTGTCCCAGCGCACATGCCACTTGTCCGCTTGTTTGTAGCAGCAACACACACTTTTTTCGGCGACAAAGTTGCTTTTTCAGAATGATAGTTTCAAACAAACTTCGACCAGACACAGACGAGCGCGCGGGGCTCACAGCATGGCCAAATAAAGTCCCAGACAGACAATGAGCAGTTAGCTTTGTAGCAGTTTTCAAGCCAATGTGTGTTTTTGAACTGCAGATGTGGACGCTGACTGAAGGATCAGTACACAAACTGCAGGACTGCAGAGATGGCAGTTCTCCCATAGGGTCTGGCACAGCCCGGGCCTTTGTGTAGTACTGTTCACTTAGCCATGTTGAAGAGGTGCTATTGATCTGCGCCTGTGTCTTATGACAGAGAGCATTTGAAAATACATCCTGAAGCTTATGTTTGCACATTTGACTCAATATGGTTGCTATAGGCTCACGCTTTCTTGGGATTTAGTGTTTTAGAGGGAATTTGTCCGAGTGCATTCAGGGTAGAAGAATAAGAATCTAAATTGAGTTTTATTTTCCTTGTTGGTATTGGATGCATCACATCTAGATTTATGAAACTACAAACTAATCTGTGGAAAGTACCGGTTTCCATTTCTGCTGGGAAATCCACTTGCAGGTTAGATTCAATCAAGCACTTTATTAAGATTCCTGCACAGTTTTGTTTTGTATCTAAGGATGAGGTAATGAGATGCTTTTATGGGCCTTGCTAGATCTGGGTGAGGCCTCAGAGGAGCCGGATTGGGGTTCGGCTGTCCCTGGACTGCAGAGAGAGAGCAGGCCCTCTGCAGAGTCCCTGGAAGACTCAACGCTCCACTCGGAGGACTTCAACCAAATTAAAAAAAACAATGATGCACTAAGGGAGAAACTAATGCCAGTTTCCATCATCAAGACCCACATTCTTCACTGTTTTGCTTTTAACTTTTGTTTTTTTTCTTCTTTCCCTCTCTGTCTCTGACTCTCTTGCTCCTCTCCCTTTGCACTGTTGTTTTCGAGTTTGTTTTCCACCCGTACTCCTCTGGCTGTCGCCGAGCGCTACAGCCACTTTCAAAGGCTCGCCTGTCACACTCCGCCTTTGAGTCCCGTTTGAAATTTTAACGTACATGTTGTCAGGGTGCCGTCAGGAGTGATTGACAGCTCCGTCCCAGAGCAACACCGGGCTTGGCAGGCTGGCTGTCTTTTGTCAGAGGCAGCCGAGGAGAGGCAACAAAGGAAAAGGAGCAGAAGAGGAGGAGGAAGAAAAAAAAAACATACATAAATAAAACAAAACTGCTCTTACCCATTTCTCAATAAAGACCAAATTAGATTAATCTTAAGGCGGAGAAAAAGGCGGCAGGCAGTTGTGGAAGAAGTCCTGATATTTTCTCAGGCTTTGTTCCCTGCCATTGATGGTACACTAGACTGCTCCCTCACACCAGGACACCAAAGGCGGCACAGCAAGGGTTGCATAGAGAACCAGCTGTACATATTAATCTTCATTATCACCTCCCTTCAGTGCAGAGAATCTCCAAAGTACAGAGATTGTCCTAAACTCACCTTTGTTTAAAAATGGAGATTTGATGTTTTTGGCCTTTGCGCTTTAAATAAAACCTCTTGACTCACTTGGATAAATCTCCTGGGAAATTATAAAAATCCCCTTTTTCTTTGCAATGTTGGCTCAAGTTTTCAGCATTTTTATAAGTAGATTTATGAAACTTTTACACCTTTAAAACTGGAAGAATTTTTTTTTTTTTTTTTTTAATATATGACTCCCATCAACTTACAATTTATGGCTGCTTCAGAAAAATCTTTCGAGCCCCTAAACTCCTTCCAACCCCAAAAGTGCAGCTCATAGTCAGAAGCAAATGTAACAAAACACACCTGCACCTGCCTCCTGCTCTGTTTCCAATGCCTGGATAAAGTTTTCTGAAGAAAGCCAACAAAGTACATCTCTCTTTGTGATGCTTACATTTGTCCATTTGAGTAATTAGATTTTCAATGCACGGTGGAGGCTTCATGTGGCTGTTTTATTCTCTCAATGAAAGGTTGGCTCTAGTATTTCTAGAGATTTTTAATTTCTTTTTTTGAAGATGAAAAGAAAACACTCATGATTATTGTCTAACACTTTAAAAAGTCCAAGAAAATAAAGATATTCAGCATGGTCTTTGAGATTCCTCGGCTGTCAGTGATGGGGTTTCAGGGCAGTACAGCAGGAGCTCAAGGCTCACAGCGGCAAGTACCCAGTCTGCTAAAGTGTCTTTGAGCAAGACACTGAATCCCTGCCAGCTCCAGCCTGATCTCTGACCTGTCTGTGCAGCGAGCACAAAGCACAGAGAGACTCTCTCTGAATAAAATATGAAAAATAATGAGAAAAAGAAGTGTAGGTTCAAGTGGAAGTTGTGCAGAAGTTCGTCTGAAAAGCGCAATGGAGCGATAATTATTGATTCAGTGGTGCACGCTAAAAACGGGGGCATTAACAAGACACGCTGCTTTGAAAATCAGGGACATCAACATCCCATCTCTCTTTTTGTACAAGTGTGAAGGGAGTTGAACAACATTGTGTCAATCATGAAGTCTTCACAGGGGTGTATTAGAATGTAAACATAAGACACAAGAGCAAGGGGTGCTGAAAGAAGACCTTGAAGCAATTTTAGATGTAAAAGGGAAGCAAAGACTTGTTTTAACTGCACGGGGAAATGTCTTCATTTTAAGTTCCTGCATCTTCCTGTGCAGGAAAAGTCCTGTTTGTTTTTTTTTTGTCACCTGCCAAGGAAATAATACCCAACAATTTGGTGTTTTTAGAGGTCTATTTATTTTATCCATCAACAACTAGCCAGGTAAAGAGCAAGTATTCTGCAGTACCGCACATATTGGGATGACTGACTTCCACTCACTTGCTTAAAGGTTAGGCTTTTCCTTCTGCCGGTATCTTTTTTTAAAAGAAAACATGTCTGCTGTTTGATAACTGCTTGACATTTGACAGTCTTTTCAGACCAATCAGACGAGTATTTTTTGTGCTTTTTTTTTTTTTCATGTTAGCCGTCTGGAAGAGCAGCAACAAGGAAAAACATACGGTATTGTCACTTTCCTCAAGCTTTTCAAAGGCGGTATTTCACCGCAGCGATCAACATCAGATGCCAGGGGTGCTGTGCTTATTTATTTTTTTTCTTTTTCCTACATTTGTGTTCAGACCGCTGAGACCTCGTGGCTACCATGAGCTGAACTTGAGAAAAATCACTTTCCCGTGTCAAAAGTGTCAACCACCTAAACCTTACTGCAGTTTCGCCACGGCGTGAACCTTTCCTTCCCCTCGGCTCTGCGATTCTCACAATCAGCTCAGCCGCTGGCACCGAAGACGTCTGCCTCGTTCTCTGTGGGCCTTTGTCGCCATATCTTTCTTTATACTTTCAGAATGTGTTCTACTGTAAATTATCAACTGCATGTTATCTTGGAGGAAAAGCGAAGAGCTAGGGGGAAGCAACAAAGCTAGCAGTCTCTATGGTTACATAATTCATGTCAGCCATATTCAAATAAAATTTATCACATTGTCAATCATCGTGGAGCAAACGGGCGTGCGAGTGCATGTGTGTGTGTGTGCGAGCAAGAGCACAGTGATAAATTAATAACGTCCTACCATGGGAGCATGTGAATGAGCATGTTTAGTCATTCTGTTTGACAACAGAAGGAAATGGCCTATTCAGTAGGGTAGAAATCATACTTCTCACTTTTCATAGATATTGTTTCCTCCTCCAAATGTTTAAAATATGGGGCTCTGTTAGAGAAGTGGCTCAAACAGTACTGAAGAAACTTTTTGTTTGGCCATAATCCAGGAGAATGTGACTTCAAGGAGAAAACCGCTATGTGGTCCGCGAGTCCTTGATATAAGATGAAGTGTTTTATTGACATACATACTTGTTGATGACTCTGAATATTCGTGGAGAACCTTGAAAATAAAGTTAGGACCATATGCTTGTTTGCAATTATCATTTACAAATCTCTTTGGGATTTCAAGGATAGATGTTTTAAACAAACAATCTCACCGTTAACAATTTTGATCCGACTGCACCGTGCAACAGATTTCTTTATAAGGCTATAATTAAATGGCAGGGGAATTCAAATAAATGTATGATCTGTGAAGCACAAACAGTGCACGTCTTCTAAATACCACGCTGTACCAACCTGCCCACATGTGCTCTCCAGTAAGCTCTGCCTCTTTATGATCGGTCTATAGAGAAAGATCTCCCCGAATTCATCGGTTTGAACATGTGAAGAGTGACTGAATGGATGATTAAAAAAAGCCTGAGACACACAGACTTCTCTGCTGATTTGGGCTCTGAAGTCAGCCAGCCAGGTGTCGAGTGTTTGGGAGATATCGTTTGAAAAACTTAAGAGAGACAGAGAGAGGGAATAACTGATTGAGACTCTTGAGCGGCTACGAGCGAGAACAATGCGCCGCAGATAAACAAGCCCTCACATCTCGAAACTGGAAGTCTAAAATGTTGCACTTTGAAAGTCTTTTGTGTTTTAAACAAGACAAGCCTTCCCTCTCATTGCCATGGAAGGCATGTGTTTTTCGGTATTTGTGTATCGGCATAGACAGCCTACCGCAATACGCGCCTTCTGCCTACCCCACTCTGTCCCGCTTTGCACAAACGCACCAGTGGAAGCGGCGCTGCTGTCTAAACGGAGGTATGCCAAACAACGCATTCCCTTTTTCTCTTTCGATTCCTTTTGTGTTGGGCCAATCTGACCCCTGTCTTGCACCAGGTGTGCATTTCCTTGATCCAGCTCTCCTTCAACCCTCCCCTTCATATTTACACCCCTGCCGCCCGCAATGAATGATTCACTTGGAGAGGCTCCCTTCTTCCATCAGAAAGCTTTGCAACTATACACTATAGCCCAGCCTCTCTTCCTCTGATCTCACTATGTTGTGTAACGCTTGAAACACCCTTGCGTTCTTGCACTTGTTTCTTTTTTTTTCCACGCTCCCTCTCTCGCTCTTTCTCTGAGTTACATTCAGTATTGACTGTTTATGCTTTTTAATGTTGTGGAGAGGGCCCGGGGCTTGCGGATGGGGGGAAAGCGCTCTTCTTGACACACTTACGCCCCCGTAGTGAACTCTAGCTCCCAGCACTCTAGCAAGTACACAGACCTTCTTCTTTTCCCTCTCCCTCCCATCTCGTTCTCTTTTGCTCCCTGTTTCTTTCTACAACTGGGAGCTCCTCTGAACATCAGCACCTCATGTTTGCTGCGCTCCAAAGATCACCTTATGGAAGATTAAGATGCTCAAATGCTCAAGCAAAATATTTACACAATAACCCCCTTGTTGCATCAAAGTGCAGGCAGTGGAGTTGAGTGGAGTGATCTCAGGAGTGTGTTAGAGTGCACCGGAGAGTGCAACCGTCACCTCTGAGCAGAGAAGGCCTCGGTCAAACCTGACAAAAGTACAAAAGTGATCTTTCCATCTTTAGGTCCTGTATGCGTGTAGCATCTGTCAGCCCACCTTTAGATCCCCTTTTGTCTTGTACTCTCTTTCACACACTTACTTTATCCAATCGATAGACTGAAATCTCTCTCGCCTAGCTGTGACGATGACTGACTGATGCTTAATATCAACATGAAAGCTTTATTATTTTCTTTTCGATAGGCTAATTAAACATATTTGGATTTTATTAAATGCTTCTGCCAGAAAGTGTTTTTTTACTCAAGTCAAGTCAAGTTAGTTTGTTTGTCAAAACCATGTGTATAGGTTTATACATAGGATTCGAAATTGCAATGCTCCCCAGGCCCACAGTCAGAGCCGTCTGGGAGATTTGCGAGGCCCTGTGCGAAATGGCCGGGGGGGCCGTCGCGCATGAGCGTAGCGAGCTCGCGTGAAATTTTTGGGTTTTTCGGGTCGGATCGGGTGTCTATATGCGCAATTTTAACTCTCTAATTAGCAAAATACTGGATACCTTCCCCTGCCTCATCATCATTTGGCTTGCCTCGACGCGGGGCCCCACGGCTGCTTGAGACCCGGTCGGATCGGTGATTTTTGTAACAAATTTATCAAACAAGCCTTTCCGAGAGGCATTAAACTCTTCCATTTTCTTTAGTTTTTTTCTTTTTTCATCCTCTGATGGAAATTTCCTGAATCTGTCTCGTTCTCTCGACATTGTGTGACAGTTTGTTCCAACTCCACCGTCTGGATCAGAGCAGCTTGTGTCTGCGCTTGGTCTGATCAGTTGTATTGAACAACAGACACACGCATCATTGCACATATATTTATTGATATGCAGACTAGTACACATTTAGGTCTGTAATAGAACGTGACTGTTGATATTTATAAGGGAAAAAACTGAAAAAAAAAAAAAAAACGGCCCATAGCGCGAGGCCCCTTGGGGCGCGAGGCCCCGTGCGGTCGCACGGTTCGCACACCCCTTGCGGCGGCTCTGCCCACAGTGTATACATTTGGACAAGACAGTGACAATATAGACATAACACTGACCATACCATAAAAACAGATATAAAAACACAGTGCAAGTATAAAAGAACAGACTTCTAGGCGGCAGTGCTATTGGTTAAAAAGTTAAAAAGTTAAAATGCAGGGTTGAGGGAGGGCAGGGCAGAGAGAGAGTTCAGCATCCTGACAGCTTGGTGGAGATGAGAAAGCTGTCTTTCAGTCTGCTAGTCCTGGCCCTAAGGCTTCTCAGTCTTTTTCCAGGACTCGAGCATAAAGTTCCCTATTATGCAGGTTGTCTTAATGGAACTGCAGGAATTAGGTTCAGGTTACATAGAGGGAGAGGGTGTAGGAAATGTACTTGAACCAAATGTCTTGATCAGGATGTATCCTGCACAAAGAGAATCTCGTCTCAATCTAAACTGTCATTGCACACCTGCCACTAATAGGGCCACAGCTAGCTGCTCGCAGAAAGCCTGATTTCGGCTTTTTGTGTTGATCCTCTTCCTACTGTCTTCGGCAGCTGTGCGGGAAGTCTATGTGTAATCACCAGATTTTCTCGTGCGTCCCTGTTTCTTTGATATCGAGTGATTGACTCCTCACTGGCATTTTCAAGAAAAAGGGGAAAAAAAAGAAAACTTCAAGTCCCGCTCACCTTTCAAGTCTCACTCATCTGCCTAAAGAGCATTTCATGGTCAAAAATTGCATTCAAACGCCTCTTGTTCTAGAGGCAGCTGCTAATAGAGTCGGTTTGAAGGCTGTTTGGAGTGTGTTTAATGAACACTGGCGCACAGTCAGATCCATCATGGCTAGCTCTTTGGCGGTGACAACCAGATCCTGTAAAGTCAATGTTAGGAGATAATGCTACAAATTAAACAAGCACATCTGTCCCATTGTGCCCACGAGGGAATATATGTTGCAGCTCACAAAACAATGAAATATAACTCCATCCAAACATGTGAGCGGATAGATATCTGTGATAAGAGACATTAAATGGGATTGTGATGTGGTCTGTTTCTGCTGCTGAACCCAGTGGCTGACCAAAGAGGATGCTCTCTCTGTTCAAGACAAAAGAGGAGAAAGTCTAATTGTGGGATGCAGGGTGGGGACACCCCTCCCTTTTCAGCTAGAAGAAGACATCATTATGAGTACATGACATGAGGCAGTTGGTTCTGTTCCACTCCTGCCCCCCCTCCAAGGACTCTTTTGCCCCACTGTGCAGCCTGTTCCCATCCTGCTTTGCTGCCGGCCACACGCCTTCAGAAGCCCAGGCTCAGGCTGTAACTCAAAGAGATGGACGCGCGCACATTATTGATTGGACACTCGATAAAAGGTCACGGGGGCCCCTCCTCTGCTGTGGGGTCCAACGCTGTGAGTAAGCTCCTCTCCATCCAGCAATGTCCCCTCCATCGGCCACCTGGGGGATTAGCAGAGCTCGCAAAACAAGCTAATCATTCTTTCCTTTTTCCTTTCTCTTTTGCTCTCTCTCTCTCTCACACACACACACACACACACACACAACACACAACAGCTCCTGAGTGGCTGACAAATGTCAGAATGGCTTGTATGGGATTTTTAAGAAAATTATTTATTAATTGAACTGGTTAATTAGGTCCCAGAGGCTTGCACGCTAATTGAGAGCCAAGGAGCTGGCGAGGCAAGAAAGCCAAAACAAAAGCGATGGCTCAAACAAATGGACATGCGCTTGAGAACTGCTAACTCTCAGACATACACACAGTCACACATAAATTAAGGAGGGAAAAAAAAAAGAAAAACAAACAACTGTTTGCGTTTTTTGTCGTCTTGGGTTTCCCCTTTTCCTCGCATAATTTTGTGACCTGCCAAATGTTTTCCTCTTCTTGATGTTCCAGCGATGGAGAGAGACACGCAGCCACTGAAATCTGCCACATTTCACAAAGCATCTGTCTCCACACAGCGCCCTGCATTCATTAAGTTTGTACCAATTAGCAGCAATAGCTTATAGCGCAAACATCCATTTGTGCCTACCACTTTGAAAAAATCTTCCTAAAGTGAGCGTGTCCCTCAGTATGCCCTTGTGTCACCCAACTTTATCTTTACAAAGTCTCTTTTTCTTGCATAATTAGAGAAGAAATCCATTTCTTCTCCTGTCTTCTCTCAGGCTCTGCTTTTGTCCCTTTTTACTTCGCTCTCGAGTGCACCTTGAGAGCGACTGTGCTTTTGTCAAGAAATCACACCAAGGTTGTCTGAAAGACTTATGAGATGGAGTCACAGGCGGAGGTTGGTTCAGGGACCAGAGAGGCGCGCTGACACGTCGACAGTTACACCTGTTTCAGCAATTATCCTGCTCTCTGATAAGAGCTGAACTTCTCGCGTTGGTGCGTTGTTAAGTTAACTGAAAGTTTTCATTGGGGCAAAGTCTTGTGTATTCTAACCTCCAAAGCCTCAGTTTCATAGCATTTGAAGGCTGGATTACTGTGAAGGAGAAGAAGAGAACTAGCAGATGCTGAACAGTATAAATAGATCTATAAATCTTTTTGTATTTTAATTTAAAGTGCAACATTGGAACATAGGATTTTGAATTGTGGAGCAGAAATCTGTTTGTAGAAGTTTTTGATAAAACATATAACTCAAATTACTAACAGGGTCCCAATTTGCCCCCGCCAAACCTCTCTCAGGAAATGTTCAGTTTGTTTACTGGCAGAAGTTTCACCAGCAATTAACTTATTTTTCATATTTTATATAGTTTAGTATATATTATAGTTCTGAATCCAAAAATGATAAAAAGAAACATACAAATGCGTCAATCAGCCAGGAGGAGAAATCAACCCAGGACAGATGGTTACTCACACTCATACATCCAGCCTGACTGGACTGGGACGATACCTTATTTGCTATACGATTATTTCAATAATGATTCCACATAAACATGCACTCACATTTAAAATTGTTTGTGCCGTAAACACCAACATGCATCTTGAGCTAGTTAGTGGTTCCATTAAGGCCCATGGATATGTTCTAAGTTAACCTAAGTGAAAGTCCTTGTTTTTGCACACAAGCATGGTCAATAAAGTTCATTCGGAATCCAATTCTGTTTCTATTTTAAATAACCACTAACCTAACATGCATGTTCAGAAGCAAGAACAAAAAAAAACGATTTATTGGGTTAATTGACCTTTAAGTAAAAGCAGTCAGACTTTTCTTCCACCCTCTCAGTATGTTGCGCTGCTTAATTTAACACCAACTTCCTTTCAGTGTGTACATTGCATTGCTGATAGGTAATAAGAGGTAATTCTGCTGTTGACAGATGCCATGTGAGAATAAAAAGATAAGCTAGCGACAAACTGTTAACAAGTTTACAAGTTTATCTATGTATACTATCATTTATGTTGTTAACACAAATGAAGGATTTTTTTCCCTGTGAAACTCAGCAAAAGCAGCACACATTGTAATTCTAACCATTAGAGCATGTTGCTGTTTTTTCCAAAAGGTCAGCGTTTGATATCAGGGGTAATTTTGAAAGCCTTTAAAAAACAGTCCTCCTTAACATTCATAAGCATACATGACCCCAGAAGCTCGAGCACTATCACATCATGATTACCCGCTTAACACTACCACATTGTGAAAATTGCCCCACAACGCTCCCTCCCCAAGTGAACTCTGCCTCTGACCTGCATTCCCTCACTCTTCAGGGACCATTTGTGCTCTGTCTCGGAAGGGAGAATCGGATGATGGGGCACAAGGGTCAGATGCTATTGAGCGATGCTTGAAATAAATGTATGAATAAATTACTTTACAAATGAATGGCTGGACTGAAATCACTGGAGAAGCCCAAAGATTTGAACTTGGCCAAGTTGTTGCAGAGAAAATAGAGGAATATGGTGGGTAAAAAAAAACTTAAACTATGCCCTTGTTTGAGTTCATAAAAATAAAATATTACATTTTGGAAAATTCTTTTAAAGTCACCGTAGGTTTAAAGTCAAAAAGAGTTTAAAGAATGACACTGATATTTAAAATACAGGAAAAAAAACAACCACAGTCTGTTTTGTTTTCAGTATATAGTTCATTTTACAAACAGAAACATTATCAGGATGTATCCACAGAGTATAGCTGGAGGTTTAGACAAAGAAAAAAAACCCACAGCATATACGCGATGGCTGGGAAGTACAGACAAAACAGTTTTCTTTAGCCTTCGGAGCTTTGAAGACCTGAAAGTTAAATGCTGCTACATATGATACAGCGCTGAGGAGGCTGTGCTTTGGCCATCACAGCTTGCTGTACGTGTTGATCATGGATGTATGTTGTTGATCCATTCATGTGACAGGCAGGGGCACATTGTGGTGCATCAAACATCAAAAGAAGTTTGCTCTTGTGGATTTCCTCACAGCACTGGAACAGTCATGAAAGATGTTTACTGTTCACAAGTGAGAGTTGACACCGCATCCAAGCACAGTCCATGGATTCAAAAAGGGGGAATTTGAAACACAGTTTGAACCAATTCTTACGTGAAAATGGCTCGTAATTCAAGGCAACTCTCTGGCTGAAATTACAGCATAGTGTGCTATGCGCTATATCTGATATGGTACATTAAAACAGTGTCTCCCAACCTGGGGTCCGGGCCCCCCCTGGGGGGGGCGCCTGAGATCTCTGGGGGGGTGCGAAACTTTGTCTGCTTTGAGGATATGCAGTTGTAAAAATTATATTTGCACATGTTAAATAAATAAAAAATAATAATACACCTAATGGAATACTGTAATCCAGGTCTGTATAAACCCACGTAGTATTTTAAAATGACCAAAATATATTTCTAAGTTATTTAGCAGGATAAAAACTTAATAACTTATTATTATATCATTATTCAACATTTAATACTACTACTACTTTAATACTACATACTACTACTCCGACAGGTTGTTAAAGGAAAAATGTTAAAAATGTTTGCGCTGATATTAAAAGAGACATTTTTCAGAAATTATTTTCTGTCCTTGCAATTATTTTCTGTGCGTATTTTATACATTGGTGACACAAAATGAAGGTGAGAAAGACAAAGTCATATATATACAGGGTAAACCAAAGAGAAATGTATCACAAAAAGATAATTAATGTTCATTTTTTCAATTAAAGATTTGTAACGAATAACTTTACTCTTTTGCTGCTAGTACGTACGGGTCGGGAGGCCCGGCTGGTCTTAGACACAAGTAGGGGGGAATCCAAGGAAAAAAGGTTGGGAACCACTGCATTAAAAGGTCAGAAATAATGTTTTTGAATGAAACAGTCAGGAGCACCAAACTGCAAATAGCTCTGCATTTCGTCCATTTAAATAAAGTTAAATTATTTTCAAAATGCAGGTTTTTCTTTTCTTTTGATGCAGCATTAGCAGAATTCAGCGGCTGCAGATGCTGCAGTCTTCAGATGTGTGTATGTTGGTACATCGATTATATCATAATGTACCCTTCCTTTTTCTGCAACTGAGACTGTCCAAAAATATTTGGGTTTATTTATAGAAACATTCAAGAAAAAATATTTAAAAAAAATAAAATAAAAAAAAATTAAAAATTATTTTTAAATTTTTATTTGAAATGTTAATATATATCAGCATATTTTCTCATGAATATGATAATACTTCAATAGTTCCTGATGGTGTTCTGCAGTACCCGGACTAATCATAGCATTTGCACTGCTTTATATTTAGAACCTGTATGCCAGCAAACATATCCCTATGTTTTATCATATATAAAGCTTAATTCTTTTATGTATTTCGTAGTTTTTGAAAAGAAAGGAAAAAACAATCTACCGATGACAAGAGCCCTGCAGCAAATCGTCTGACACCCACAAAAGACTGATCTAAGTTTCATTGAGTCAGTGTGGGATTACTGAAGACACAGAAGACACTGAGACATTTCAAATCCACAGAAAATCTGTAGTAAGTTATACAAGATGAGTTGACCCTCAAAGTCAGGAAAATGCAAAAAAAGCAGTCAAAGTCTGGTCATATGTGTATATATAAATATAGACCTTGAACAAGACCTTATTGAACGCGTGAGCAATATGGAGAATCTTTGGGATCATATTGATCAGTGTGGTGTGATGTTGAAACAACACAACAAAAGTGTTCTCACTGTTCTGATCTTGGCCATCGCACTAAAATAAAAATTCACTCCGTCCTGTTTCAGCACGACAAAAGCCTCATTATCATCTTGCTGTGCATGCAGTGAAGATTTTGAGTGTGTGCTATGACTGTGGCTGTGCCTGATGAAAACCCCCCTCTGCACCTCCAGACCCTGTTGTCCCAATCCCCCCCAGACTGCCACCGATCGATCGCCGGTTGTTATTGACATGACACCTGCAGAGCCAGGCTTTAAACTATTGAAAACCGATGTGACACATCAAAAATAGGACTCCAGCTTTCATGTTTGTAAACAGTATCGATTTGAATAATAACCTTAAAAATTAGTTCCTCGGATTAGGCAAGGACAAACCTGTTTCAGCGTTTGTTATGCTCTCTCCTGCATATACCTAATTAGAGAAAAAGAGGCAGAGGCTGTGATCGGCTTGGAAAAACACGCTGTGATCGGCTTGACAAGTCGGTGCGTGGCTGTCAACACCTTTTGGTTTGCCACTGTTAATGAAAGCCATTTTCCATTAAATAATAAAATAAAAACACACCTCTAGACTTCTTGGCAGACAAAAGCGCTGATGCGTCACTTTTACACGGATGCAAATTATTGCTGTATGTCACCATCATTTATTCATGAGGGGGCCTTCTATCTCGTGGTGGGTTTACCTGTGCCATGGAAGTGCTCTCTCCTCCATTGTGCAACACTACTGAGAGAGATGTCAGACTCCAGAAGAGACAACAAGACAGAAGTACTAAAGAAACAACACAAGCCCCTCTCCCTTCACCAGACAGGTCCAGTTTAAAAGTACTGAATTATGTATCTCACAGGCTCACACAACCACCGAATTTACTTGTCACCAATGAATATTTCCATTTATTGCTTTAAACAGTGACCTAGTTGGCAACTAAAGGGCATCAATTAGTTGCAAATGCTTGCATTTGCCTGACTTTTCCTATGATTTATCAAGAGGACAGTACAATTATTTGCATGCGTAGGCATTTCACAAAGAGAAAAGAGATTCCTCACATACATTTTTTTTATTTTCTTTTTTTATCCTGCAGTTTTATAATTGTTGTGTATTTCTAATACATTTGCACTCCACTGCAGCAACACAGAGGCATCACACTAAAAGATGCTGCAAGGAAAAGATGAAGGATGCTTCTATTTCAATTCCCAGCTCTGGACATTTTTTGTCTAATTCATTGCAACAACATTCACGCAACAAGAATTCCCCAGTGAAAAATGTAAAAGATTAGAAAAGGGAGAGAAAAAAAAGTTTTCGGAAAAATAAAGGCCGGGTGGTGTCTGACAAGCCTTTAAATCTAGGACAGTCATCCCAAAGAGGAATGCACATACTCATTGCAGGGACATAAAAGCAGAGTTTTAACTGCGCTACAAGGGAGATGGAGATGGTAGGCTATTAGCTGCATACCACTACTGCAGTCTGTGAAGATTTACAGTGTTCAGCATTCCAAATGTTGGAAATGTGTCACACCAGTTTTTCTACGACTGTTTTTTTTATAATAATAACACAAATGGACACACACATTCACAGAAACAGTCTTGTGGCATCAGGTTTGTGTGGTTAGAAGGAAGGATTTCATGACTTCATGCATTTGCTATTTTCATTCTGTTTGTGATTTCACAGCGCTTTATTGGTTGCAAACCACAATAACGAATAAAAAACATTGCATATTTAAAAAAAACAAACCACAACACAACAGAAAACAAAATAAACTGTGTAAACTGCCCTGTCGGTTAGCATGTGGCTAACTTAGCAGCACTTAACACAATACTATCATTGTACCAGATCTGGAAGAGTCACACTTTAACCCAGCTGTCCTTGATGTTTAATGTGATTGTAACAAATGTTTTGGTTCGTTTTGCTTGGTTTGGTTGCATTTCTGTTCCAACTGTTTGGACACTGAAAGTATGCTAAGGGCCAATCCCAATGTTCACCCTACTTTCTACCACTAGCCCTCACCCACTACCACTTCACCCTAAAAATAGGTAGGGCCCTTGTAAATCTTCCCTAGGAATTGGGACACCACTTGCTACGTCAATGCGTGGTTTACGTTCGGGTACGTAAGCACATACGTTTGCACATACGTCACACCATATCAGGAAGTTGAGAGCTAAAAGCTGTTTTAATTTCCACTGTAGCGCTGTTAATATGCCACTTTATTAAGTTTTAATATTTTTTCAGGCGTAAAAGTAACCGTTAAGATTCCCAACCTGTCAGGGTTTGACATTCCCCCCAGCCTTTCAGTTTCTGTTTTGCCCCGCCTGTGTCCCATCTGCCTTAATTGTCTGCACCTGTGTCTCGTCATGTCTCGTTATCCCCTGTGTATATCTGGTCTTGTCATTCCCTTGTTCCCTGTTGGTCCGTACTGTGTTATCCTCCATGTCTCCTGCCTGTTTTGCTCCAGTCTTTTTTGATCCCTGTTTTGATCCTGCCAAGCAGCGCTTTGTTTTTGCCTTTTCTGGAATAAATCCTTGGTTTTTGCAACTTTTTGTTTGGGTCCACACCATACACCAGACGTGACACAACCTGGGCTCAGTTTATCCAAATAACGCCTGTTATTTTCGGGGATGAGAAGAGCCGCCGGCGATTTATGGTTCTGCGTTAAATCGAAGGCTTAGCCTACGGCATAGGTTACGCGGCGACGCGCACCGTACGGCGGGCGTCGCCGCGTAACCTATGCCGTAGGCTCTGCGTTTGTGCAACGGAAGCATAAATCAGCCTTTATTCTGGAGAGATCTGAAGATACAACGCAACAATGAGCAAGCGAGTGATTATGTATATTCACTGAGTGAATATTATGAAAGTAAAATATATATTTCTCGCTAGAAACGTAATCAAAACGCATTTTTATGCAGAAACTAACTCAAAATGTAATTGGGACACCACTACCCTCACGGGAACGCGCAAAATGTAGGGGTAGTGCTGAAAAGTAGGGCTAGGGGGGGGATTGGGACTGGCCCTAAGTATGCTACCATTTTGAAACTCAGTTCACAACCATACACATAAACAAGTACCTACATTGAATCTTGTCATTGAATTGTCCTGTGATGTGTAACTTTGAGCTACAGAGACAGACATTAAATGAAAGGACACCCCTATAGAGGATGTGCATCTCTTGTTTCTTTTAGCCATGCCACCAGAACCAGGGACACTGACAGAGTCATAACTGCCAATAATTTCTGGCCAGAGCAGGGTGTTGCATCTGCGTACAGTGTTTCCACACACTGTACAAGCAAAAAATATGTATGTTTTTGTTGTTCACGACATTAAAGCCAGCAACCAATCTATAACCTACCTGGAAGATGTATATCTTATGCCAGCAATATATTGAAAAACCATCTTATTTTTTATCGCACAGATTATCTGACAGTGATGTTTTTGAGGAAAGAGTAATTGAGTTCAAGCCAACCTTCAGTCGCAGTTAAATGCAGACACAATTTGACATTAAAGCTGCAAGCAGCGATGAACGGGCCCTCGCACCCTTGTGCACGTTCAGGCTGCAGTGGAAGCTTGTATGACTTGCATGTAGATTCTTCAGGCCTGGACATTTAGTGGATGACACCACCCACGACTCTCTATCAAACCATTCAAAAGTTATGGCAGAAAGTAGGAACTATCAGATATCGACCAATCAGAAGAAGGGGGGGCGGGGCTAATATGCACCAATTAAGGTGAAGGAGTCAAAGTCAGATGACACCACCCACGACTCTCTATGTCAGTGGTCCTCATTCCTGGTCCTCGAGAGCCGCTGTCCTGCATGTTTTTGATGTTTCCCTGCTCCTGTAAACCCTGATACAGATGACTGTGTCACCAACAGAACTGTGCAGACCTGGAAGAAACATTGGTAATGACCACTAATTAGAATCAGGTGTGTTGATGCAGGGAAACATAAAAAATCGGGCCGCATTAACTGCCGAAGGACTGGCATAAATTGCGCCAAAATTACACGATTAATTCAAAATGGCCGACTTCCTGTTCAGTTTCGGCCATGGCGCCAAGAGACTTTTCTTTAAGTTGCGACATGATACAGGTGTGTACCGATTTTCGTGCAAGTACGTCAAACTGTAATGTGGGGCTTGAGGCACAAAGTTTTATCTGTATGGACCAATCAGATGAAGGGGGGGCGCGCTTTTTGACGTCTATCGTCGCCACGGTAACGCTTTTGACTGAGAAAAGTAATGCCAGTCGTCGCAGGATGGAGACGCACATTTTGATGTATAACACACATGGGTGCACGTTACGGTCGGGCCGCATTAACTGCCGAAGGAATGGCAAACCATGAAATATCACATTTTTCGCCAGGCCTGGCTTGCATGCAAAATTTGGTGACTTTTGGGGCACGTTTAGGGGGAAAAAAGGCCCTCATTTCATCGGAAGAAAAACGAGAAATAAAATAAAATAAAAATTCCTACAGATACAATAGGGCCTTCGCACTGTCAGTGCTCGGGCCCTAATAATAGTGTAGCAGAGTTAAAAAAAAAGCCAAGTTACATTTCATTTCCCAAAGACAAGTTAATATCAAGTTAAAACTCAAACCTCAACTAAGCTAACAACAGACTAATGGGTCAGAGTGTCGGTTGTTTTATTTTGTTTTTGATTGTGTGGTTTTGTTTATTGCACTTCTGGGCCACAACACCGTTTGCTTAAACTGGAGCTCAACGCCTAACTTGGCAGGACAAACAAACACATGACGAGATGATGAAATGATATCTTAGAAGCAGATGAGTTTTAGAGGAATAAAATAAAAAACGAGAGCGTAATCGGACCATTTGAAGTAAAAACAGCTAAATCATGACCCGTAGCAGCTTTCAGAAAAACTCGCAGGCTGATGTGGTTGATGACATCGGCCAGAATGGTTCTCCCAGGCCCACGTTAAGAAAACAGAACCATATGTGCAAGCTGATTCACAAACTGTTGACACTGGGGCCAGAAAGAATTTGTATTCTGCTAGGTAAATGTTTTCCTCTGGGCTCTGTTTCTGCGACAACTTACAGATGTTTCGACCGTGCAGAGAGAGCGAGGCTTTTCCCACCGCGGCATGAATGGAAAAGCATGTTGGATATTTTGCCCCAGCCAAGCTCTGAAAGTGATCTACAACTTTTACACCAGTGCACTCTGCAAACCGCTATCTCCTGCACTGGCAGCAGTTTCATCTGGCGCTGTTTAGTGCTGCTTCCATCTTGTGCAAATTGTTCTGCACACATTTGTCAAGTTGGCCACTCTCCAGTGACAGATGTACTGGCAGCTACACAGTGAAAACAGGGCTGTGCGAGAGTACAAAAACAACGTTGAATGCTTCATAAGTATGCTCTTAAAGTTGCAACTTCAAGTAATCTATGTTGCTGGTGAGTGTTGATTGTGAAAAAGCCATTTTTTTATGCTTTTTTCCCTCCTTCAGTTTCTCTTTTCAGCCCCGTCGTTCCCACACATGCAACACTCAGCTGTAAAAGCAAACTGAGCCAATCTTGTTTACAAGGAGTAGCGTAGAACTGCAGACTGCGGCTGCTCTTGCCGCTCAGCCCCAGCCTTGACTCCCATTTACTAGTGTAACAAACCATCAGGGAAGGGATGTAGGCAGGGGAAAACATTGTTATCAGCAGGCCAGATAAACCCCCCTCCAGAGGTAGTGCTGATAGAGAGGCAGCCCTGCTGCTGGGCAAATAGAAAGATCCTATCTGGAACTTTCTCTGAGCCGGCCAATCAGCCCAGCAGAAGCACCGAGGCTTTCTCGAAGGGGGAAAGATGTGTGGAGTGAGGAGACCAGAGCTTTACCGTGTCTGTTCCTCTTTTAAGATGGACTTTTAGAGGAGGATCCGGATCTCGTGGCTGGGAGAAGAGAGACCTCAGCTGGGTCTGTGGATGTCTGGGTGTGCTGCATTTGCTGATCAGGTCCCAAGAGACTCCGTTTACAGTCCAAAAGGTTGTTTGGGGGTTTTAAATCATGTTCTGATCAGAAGATAAACTTTTTTTCAGGAGCAAAGATCACTATAATACTTTTTCTGGTGTTCTGATTGACTGTTTCTGCACACTGATTCGATGATCAATAATAATTATAGGTCAGCAAGATTTAATATCGATTCACTGTCTTTCGCTGATGACACAATAAAATACATATAGTCATAATTAATCATTAAAGCTTATAAGTGGAGAATCTTGAACACTTAATAAAATTACCTGTCTGTTGACCCTTTAGCATTATAGTTGCAAAAATCTGTTATAACACTGTTATAACACTGCAGTTTTTGCACCACTTGTATTATTGATAGATATGAAAAGCTTGAAATATACTTTCCTATATTTTGCAATGTTATTCCAGCATGCTTGCTGTAATTTTCATTTTTGAACTCCTCAGTGGAGTTTTTAACTTGTTTTCCTTTTTGAGTAATGGCTTTTGCGAATGTCTCGATGTCTTTGACTCGACCTGAAGTTTTCTTCTTTCTTTTGGCTACAGCTGTTGGAACGGAGCGAAGGGAAGCGGCGACAAATCATCGCGCCTCCAAGTAAAGTCAGATAGACTCATTAGATATCCATCAATCAATACACGAGTTTTCTTTTATGTATATTAAACATGTTTTTTTCTAATCCTCTCTGGTTTTATGAGTAGCTTTTCTGCTAATCAAATTGTTCATGGTTTGCCACAGAAAGGCATCACATCCTCTCTTCTTATCCACTCACGCACGGCTTTAGCTGTTGCCTTGAAGGGACCATCAACCTTGCCCACTTTTCCCATACTCTAGCTGATATGAAGATATAAAGACCTGCAGAAGACACAAACTAGTTATATCATCTTTTGTGATTTTGCTCGAGAAGATATTTTGAGAGCAGCACAAGCTTTTCCTTTTTCTGAGGCTTTCTAGTTCCCTGTGATTCATTTTAAAAGGACCCCTCTATCATTCCATTCAGCCCTGACTGAAGTCAGCTTTGAAAAGGGGCACTTACTGATGTTGCTGTAATTGTGCTTGTATAAAATATTTCTGCACTCTTTCCACCTTTCCACAACAGTTTGATATATGGTTGTAGCGAAAGGCCAAGATCCTCTATGACAAGCGGGAGGCATATTTCTGGAAGCAGAGAGGAAGGCTGCGGGGTGAAGAGGCTACAGCTGTCATTGCTCATCTTAATGGCACGCCGAAATACAGAAACACACATGCACAGCATGCACACACACCTGCACGTATACATGTGGGGTAAATGAGGAAGCTCTGGATGTATGGGTTGGCCCTTCTTACACTTGGATTCACGCGAAACTGTTCTCATACGCACACACTCACACCAAATATGCAGGAAATGAAGATAGGAAGCTTTTGGATGTACACATAAAGACACAAGTACTCTTGTGTGTGAATGCATACTCACCCAGACATTCAAACTGAATCTCATAGACACATTTGTTGGATATGTAGACGCTCTTGCACAACATGAATATGTATTCCTGCACATTAGGGGACAACTACACACCCATGTGCATGGATGGTACATACTGTAAATCACAGAGACACACCTTCACACAGTAAGCATCGCCTGTGACAGATGTTGGCAGCAATGTTGCCAAGAAAAGGAAGAAAAAAAAAGAAGCTCTTTCATTTCTTTTTATTCCCTCTCTATTTTGGCATGCCTATCTCCGTACACAGTGTGGCCATGTCAACGAAGCTGTTTCTTTTTCTCTTCCGGCTCCTCCATGCACATTTCTTTTCTTCCTATGTTATCATCATGAAATTGAAGTCATTTGCGCCGAGGGAGATTAGAGGAGAATCGGGCATAGCGAGGGGGACATCAGCAGAGATGTTTTTGTCAGTAATGAGCTAACTCTTTGTTATGCGTCGGGCTAAGGAGGTCTAATGATGACGTTTGTACCAAGAGGAAGAAACTGAGTCTCCAGAGCCCACACACAAGCCTGAAATCATGGGCTTTGGTGCAACTCTTTACTCTATTCAATTATGCAAATGAGCCCACTGGGCGAGTGTTGGTCGTCACTTTAATGATGACGTGAGTAAACAGACATAGCTTCCTTTTCTTTTAGAATCGCACCCCACCCCCACTGCAAAGCCATATTGCTTATTTTGCACCTGCGAGAAAGTTAATTGCCTTTGCCATTAAAGAAGTATCAACTGTCATGCCACTGACAAAGACTTAAAGGTAAAGGGAAGACTGAGCGATGTGAAGAAAAGAGAGTTGAGAGAGGTTTATTTTTGCCTTCCAGGCTGATGCCTAAGAATCTCCAAAGATGTAATCATGATGTTTTGATGCAGGATGAAGGCTGATCAGCCACTCTAGGCAGAAACTCTTGAGAGATTTTGCTCTGTTCTCCCCAGTGGCCACCGGGTGGCAGAAGAGCACAAGAAACACACCACCTCTTTGAAAAGGCTCAGCTTTAGTCACCAGAGACGGCGGGCAATGGTTTTTTAACAACAATAAAAAAAAAACAAAAAAAAAAAACAACTGGTTATAAACCAAATGAATAGAAGAGAAAATAAGAGAAAAGAAAATAACAGAAAAGAAAAAAAAAGAAAAGAAAGAAAGAAAAACTACCCCATCAGTCCTGAAAAATTAAAGTAAAAGTCAGAGTGAAGAGTGCATATATGGTTTATGATCCCATGTCTGCAGCCTTTACACATCCAAGTGCATCAATAGAGAAGCCTTTATTCATCTTAAGAGCGTCCTTTGTGGGGGGGGAAAAAAAAGTGAGTTGTTAAATTGCAATAATGAGCAAAAATGTTGTCAGAGTAAAGTAAAACTGTTGAGGAATGAGTTAATATAAACCCATAATTCCAAAAGTCCATAATTTACAACCGTAAATCAGAAACAGAAACCGAATTTAGGCACATTTCTATGATTCAGAATATGAAGTAGAAACAGAATCCGTTACAGAAGATGAGTTCAAACAGTTCATACATCTGTGTAAGATGGTTTTCAGAACCACACTCTTCCCTTAGTTTTTTTTTAATTAGAAGATATTTAAGCCATAAATGTATATGTGACGCAAGATGATTGAGTTACTCAATCTAATTATTGCCTTCATGTTTTCAACATGTTTTAAAGTTTGACCTTTTTACATGTTTCCTAAAGTATAACACATCGAAATATTTAAGTAAATATAACTATATTTCAAATGAATGTCAAATGAACTCTTTCTGACCAGAAATAAAACGATTAAATGGCATCAGCATCAGCGGAAACACATGTTCACATGAGAAATAAAACCTCAATCAGCTATTTTAAGGTTTTGCATGTGCAAGTGTTGAAGTAAATAAATAGTGGATTATTAGGTATGACTGATTTGCCTTTATGGTTCTTCATTACAGTGTAGCCAGATAGCTTATCAAAGTGGAGACATTATGCAGAAAACACATATACAAATACTTCCCATACAGTTTTTTAAGTGTTTGTTTCTCTACTGAATGCGCACAAGAGGCCCAGCTGAATGTGACTGAAGACAAATTAACTTGGGAGCCACTGTCACAGCAAAGTCTCCACCCATGCTATTCATTTAAGACTCTGGGAATTAAGACCAAAGTTGTGTCCTTAAAGTGGGAGAGAAAAAATAATTCTTGCTTTGGCATTGGATCCATATTTTTGTTTGCTCCAATTGTCTGTCCACTTGTATTTTTTCCATTTTCCCAGAGGAACAGAATACCAACAGTCGCCACAATTAACGCAGTTTACACTTTCATTTTCAAGTAGTCGAGGATGAAGGCTGCACGTTTCTCCTGCAAAGCATTCCCGTGCAAAGGTAATGCCTTGTTTTTTTCATGTATTTGCAAACGGGGGATTCTGAGTCGCCCAGTGAAACGGTCCTCTTGTTGCTTTAGTGTCAGATCATGCACACAGAACGATCATTTCTAATGTGGAAACAAGCTGAAAACTACTTCTCTCTATCTTCTCCGTGGACAGATATTGAATCTCACACTATTCTTAGCTGGCAAACATGACACCATACCTGCAACCCAAATTTACATTACACTACTAGCTACACGACAACAAAACAAGCTGCCCCTGTCGAACTTCTCCGTCAGAAAAACAACCCACTAGGGAGCAAATACTAAGTGAAAACATGTAAGTACGCCAGACAAAACCGCCCAGGAGAGTGATGGCCATTGTGAGTGTTTATTGGACGCCATCTTCCTTGTGATGTGACAGGGGGGTCCGTGCCTTGTCTCTACAGCGTGCATCTCGCCACACTCAGCAGGAGGCTCGCGCTCTCCTTCTCCCCGGTGCCACTGCCAGCCGTCTCTGCTGAGGTGCTGTGCTAATCATTTAAACAGCCCAATCAAAGGCAATATGATGTTTCACACAAGGGAGAAAAAAGGAGGGGAGGAAAGTGATTATTAGTGTTTGCGAGAGGCAGCCAGAGTGATTGAGCTGAAGGGGGCTTTGATTTTAGGGGCCTCTTGTTGTTTTTCAGAATGGCATTGAGTTTAGCCGCCAGGCTTCAGGAATCCGGTGAGCTGTCAGCTTATGATGAGCTAACTTTTTCTCTCCCTCTTTTTCTTTTTTTTTTACCCTTCTACACCTTATCTGAACAGTTTATTGTACTGAGCCCATTCCAAGTCCAAAATTTTGAAAGGGATAAATTTAGCTTTGTCTTCTAGGATTTTTGCATTCAGAAGTATTTGTTTTTGCTGTTCAGTGTTTGAAAAGAAACCCTAAAATAAATAAAAAAGAGAGAAGTAGAAATCAATTTTTTGACATATAAATAGTTAAAATTCTTAATGTTCAGATTGATTTCTTGTTTGAATATATTCAAATCCAAACCTGGATTAAGAATATTCACACTCATACACACACACACACACACACACACACACACACACACACACACACACAGAGACACAAACACACACTCGGGCAGCACTGCAGAGATGAATCACCTCGGCTTGTCAAGAGGTAGTTTAATAGACACATTTGATGTCACTCAAAGGCGGCTGGTGTTGAAAGGGTTTTGTTAGTATGTTGATATCACCTTCTGTGCATAAAGCTCCACTTAAAACAATAAATAGCAACGAGCGCATCCAAAGCTGCTGCAGTTTAAATTGTATCCCTTTGATATGGGATACCTATTCCTGTTGGTGTTATCTAATGGATTGGATTCCCAAAAGCACTGAAGCCTTCAAATGTAATATTGTATCAGCACATTAGCTGGTTTGCACAGCCTCTATCATTTGTGAGTGTATCTGCAGGGGACGGTGTAACACAGTTGGTCAAAGAACACTGACCACTCAACTCTGCTTACTGTACCTGCCACTTTCCTGAAAAGTGCACTTTACATCTTTACAAAGAAAGACATACCCTATTTTTATTCACGGTCATGTAAATATTAACTCAATACTAACACACTAAGAACTCTGTATTGTACATTTATCTTGCCATGTCTAAATGATTGTGTGGAAGTGTGGGGTAATACCTATGTAAGTAACATCTCTCCTCTGTTTGTGCTACAGAAAAGAGCAGTGAGAGTCATTCACAGGCTCGGCATCAGAGAACCATCAAACAGATTATTTATTTCGGCAGGTTTGTTGAAAATGGCGGATATAGTTGAACTTCAAACTTTAAAAATAATGTTTAAAGCAAAAAAATAGATTGTTACCAGAACAGTTACAACATTTGTTCAGATTGGAGGATGAGGACCACAGACTTAAACTTGATTTCAAACATACTTTTGCAAGGCTAAACATAAAACAAAGGTGTATTTCTGTTACAGGTGTAAAATTATGGCATGGACAAAGCAAGGAACTGAAAAGTTGCACAAGTTTGTATCAGCTTAAGAAAATGTTTAAAAAAGAAAAGATAAGTGCCTACAAAAAAGAAGAAGGAGAAAGAGAAAAAAATAGATAGAAGAGTGGTATTTTTGTTTGTTTTCTTGTTATAAATATGTGTATAGATAGATCGGTGTTCAGTAAGTCAACGTAATTGTATTTACAGAGAGGGGCAGGTATCATAAGTTTGTTTCTTCCTGCTCCTTTTCTTTCATGGTGATAATGTGTACTTCATGGAATTTTGTACAACATTATTAAGAATATATACCATGAATGGAATAAATGAAATGAAATGAAATATAATCCCACTGCAATTTCTTTAACTCACACAAGTCATTCTATATTTCAATTTTCCTTCAGGTTGCCTAAAGTGCTTTTTTTTTTTTTGTATAGTGCAAAATATAAGTAGAAAAATGTCCGTACAGAGAAGACTGAAGCAAATCAGAGTTTCTGTAGTTTCCTATATATAAATGTAAAACACTATCAAGATAATCATACAACCAAAGTGTAATAACAGACATTTTTAGCAACACACCCTGGATGACAGCGACTTTAAGAATTCACATCTGCAGCGTTCATTTCCCCAAGGCAGGTTTCAGCTACCAGAAGGCATCTGGATCAACTTAGGAGCAGCAGCAGCTTTCTTTATGGCCGGTGTTTCCTCTACTCAATCATATGTGATTTGTAAAGTGTCATATGTTGTCTACTTGTTATAGTCACATAAAGCTATATTATAGTCACATACAGAAAACAAAACTTAACTTTTCAGGAAATTTAAAAGAAGACAAATCTATTTACCAAGTGTGAAAGTAAAAAAAAAAAAAAAAAAAAAAGCACCAACAAGCTACATTTTCCACCTTTTCATTATTTATTTAATATATACTAAACCAAAATCCAGAAGTAGTACAAGACTAAGTAAACACTGAACCGTTTTCTTCAAGAAGTGGGAGGCTGACTGACACTGCCCATCAAATCTACCTGATAAAATCATCATTGGGAAGGGTGACTAACTCTGTAAAAGCACATGTTTTTGGTGGTTTGTTGGTCGGAAGCGTTTCTGTTTCTGTTAACACAATGCCGAAAAGGAAAGAAATTAGCATTGGTCTGGAGAAAAGCAACGATTGCAGCTCATGAGACTGAATACGGTAATAAAGACTCTCCAAACAACTCAGGGTCCATCCCTTCACAGTGAGAAAGACAATCTGCTTGTGGAAAATATCCAACACAACTCTCAAACTTCCCAGGAATGGCTGTCCCAGTGAGTTTACCCCGAGGTCAGACCTCAGAGGAATTGCAGAAAATATGTTAAAAGTCCACGACTGTACATGTCAGTGGTTAACAGTAGTTAAGGAACCATGGCTTTTTTTTTTATTTGCACCGTTCTGGAATAACGTCCTTTGAAAAAAGACGAAACCAAAGTGAAAATATCAGCACAACTACCTCATACTGTCAGACGAGGTTGTGGAGGGGTGCAAATGTGGGTTTGATGTGCTGCAACAGGACCCGAACACCAAACACCTACTAACATCACCAGGAACTTCTCTGTTTACCAATGTGTTTTACAGTCATATGTGAGTTCAACTGTCCCACATCTGAAGCTTGGCAGAAAACAGGATGCGGAATCTAAACACATCAGCAAACCCTCAATAAAAGAACCGAAAGAGGAAATAATCAAGGTTTTTGCAAAGGCCAAGTCACAGTACAGACATCAGTCTGAATGTAATGTAGTTGACGGCAGTAGAGCTTCAGTTAGACTTCCACTAACTGAAGTAACATTATAAGAAAAGTAAGCCAATATTCCTCCACAAACATGTGAGGGACTGATATCATACAGATTAAAAAAAATACTCCAAGATTAATCAATTTTCCAATTCTCATTTTCATAGATTTGAGTCCCTAATTATTTACTTTGTTTTTAAAATGCATGATGTGAACATGCACCATTGTATTCCTTCACATTTTTACACTGGATACTCAAGCTGATGTTCTTTGATTGCATTATATAATAATAAAGCTACTGCTTTATTTCTCTTTTAAATTGTGCTTTAACTCATAACCTCAATGTACCATGTTTAGATTTTATAAAGCAGCGTTGCACAATCACTCTTCTTCTGCATTTTACTCAAATCTGCACACGTGGTGTTTGTGTTGTGACCGTCAGTCCAGGGGTGCTTGTGTGTTTGTGCATCCAAGTCCCTGCAGTATATAGCACAGAGACACCTTTTAGATGAAAATTCCCCTTTAAAAAAGAGAAGAGTAAGAAGAGAATCAAAGTTGCTCAGGTTTTCCAAAAATAGAGCTATCGACATACTTTAAAAAGTTATGTTTCACTTGTGGTTTTGGCTCTGTCATGGACTAGAACTTTTTTTGCTCTAGTTTGACCCCCAGTGGGGTTCTTCGATTATTTTATCAGAGCTTAAAGAGGTGCATACTGTACTATCTCTGTGGTCCAAGGTAATACCGTTCAGTCGGGTGGTTCTTTCATGCCTGCAGTTTTCTGTTGTTTACATTTTGTGAGTGTTCAGTATTCGCAGAGCCACGTTTCACAAGTGCATTTACAGTGATGTCGCTTCAGAAAAAGCCTGCTACTTTTTGTATATTATACAGAAATGTGTTCTTTTTACCTAAAATGTCAGAGTAGATCCTATTTGACGTTAACGTGAACCAGCTGCATGTTGATTTAAGCATTTATAGGCACAAAAGCATATATGTATAGCATGTCACCTCCTTGACTTCTATACATCCCTGACTGTTGTACTTTTCTGAAATAGTAGAGGTAAAAAAAACAAGCCACCACAATCCAAGTTTAGCACCACTCGGGGGTTTTGGTTAGCCGTAGTACATCTTTGATTCACATTGAAAAGCACCAATTAAAGTTAAGGCAAATTGTTAGTGTGCGCAACAATTACACAGAATTTGTGCCTGGACTCGTCAGACAGAAAAAAATCCTCTCATTCAGCTCTATAGGGTGTCACAACTGAAATTATACATTGTGCGTCTGAATGTATGTGTTATGTATGTTTATCCTCATGCTAAAGCTGTCATTAGGAAGCATGCAGCGCATGTAGGGCCTTGCATGATAATAGGGTTAGATATTGAGCTCTGTGTGCATGTGCTCTGTGTGGAGCGCGTCTGCGCTCCTCTGATTGTGCTCCACAGCTGCTACAAAGCAAGCGTCATCTCCTACAAAGACCTAAACAGCTCCTGAAGGGCCAGTCAGGCTGCAACTGTTTGTTTTTTTAAGATCTAACTTGTAATTACGTCTGCGTCAGGCTGCACCACGTAGAAAAGACATTTTTGGCTCCGCTTACCAGCCAGTTGTCAAAGGGCGCTCGCTGTCCCTCCTGATTACTATGTGCGCTGTAGTCGTGCCATGGCAGTTCATCCTGTAGAGGAGAACCACCAGGATCTCATTTAAGGAGGAATTGCAAGTGAAGCAACGGCTCTCAATGCATTAGCACCGGCGGAAATTTCACATGACAGATGGAGACTTTGATTTTTCCTCCTTTAAATAGGTATATTAAGGTTGTACTAGAAAAAGTAAGTCCACAATGGTGCACATCTGTGCGAATCACATCAAGTGTAATTTGAAGGCTAGGTTGTCATTTAATGCTATGTTTCTACTTAAACCGTCCAACAATATGACATTGCTTTGCCCGGGTCATGGAGAATTTCTGCTTATGATACAAACCGTATGGAAATGTCCCCCTGCTTACAAAGATGCTCTCTGTGTTCCCTCATTTGGCATTCATAAGCAGTTGTGACGACCTCATCAGTTAGATGGAGCTGACTCCAAGACGGAGACGACAAAACCGCAGACCTCAAAATGAGAGGAGCAGGAAGATGGAGGCTCAACTTCACAGGAGGCGTGCAAACTGAACCAAATTCTCCCTCTGAGTCTACCCCGTCTCTCCTCTTTTCTTCCCTCCACTTTCTTCCCTTTGCTAGTTTAAAGTTGTCCTGGCTTTTATTTTGAGAAATATTAATTTGGTAGAAGAGTGGCGTCGTATCTGAAACAAAACACAAAGAAAGAATAAAGAGAGTGGGAGAGTGGGAAAAGGGGGAAAGAGGAGAGGGGAAAAAAGAGGCGCAATGCGTGCACATTTCTCTCGCTTGACGTTTTGCTGAAGTTTGTACGCCACTTGAGCCTGCCGTTTCCCTCACTAATGATACCAGCGGAGCCTCTCTGGGGAATGGCGTCCGTCGTGCGCCTGGCTTTCACATTTCTAGCACCAGGTATTTTGGGATACGCAAGCGGGGTCTGTGAGGCACATCATTCCAGGAGCTCATCTGGCTCTTTCTCTCTGCCTTGCTTCCTCTCTCCTCTCCTATCGGCTTCACCCCTCTCCTTTTTTTTTTGGTGTTGTTGTTGTACTTCTTGCATACGCAGACATTCTCTGTCTCACTCTATGTTTCTTTTTCTTCTCCCTCTCTTTCTCTTTCTTGCATTTTGATTCAGTAGGGATGATTTCAAGTGTGCAGGGGGGAAAAAAATGCATGCACAGGAGAGGGGAAAATCTTTTTATTAACTTATTCATTGTATGTGAAATCAAGGGGTTATTTTTTCTTTTCCTTTCTCTCCTCTGCTTCCTCTCACTCTTCCTCTTGGTTAAGGCAAATGAATGTTTAAAGAGGTAATTTACTGGGCCCTGGCAGGATCCACATTGTGTATTACACAAACAGGCGGCAACAAAAGGAAATTCTAATCTAGACAGTAACACGCCGGCACAGAGGATTCTCAGTGGGGGGTCTGGATGAATTATACAACAATCTGTGTTCTCGCTCGTCTAATTTAAAGGTCTGTTTTCAAGGCTATCGCCGGTTCTCACTTCAGAGGAGAGACTTAGCCCACTGAGGTCAAACTTATATTGACAAATATCACGAGGCAACGAAGGAGCACCAAAACCACAGATATATATATAAAAAAAAAAAAAGAAGCAAAGGCAAAGAGTTGGGCGAACATGAAGCAGGAAGGGAGAGGGAGACAAGCGTAAAATATTGCTCACCATGAAACACAACAGCCTGGACAAGGCTGGGAGAAACAAAACAGAACTAAACTGTGTGTCTGGGTGTGTCTGCGCGGCTCACGGGGGTCGCTTTCTTACAGATGCACATCAGAAAAGGTTGTCACTTCCAGTCTGCTGTGCGGAGCGGCTTGTTGGCCTTTGCCCTCTGGTTGCCGTAAGCAGCGGTGGGAATACCGTATGCAGTGGTGGACAGTAACGGAGTAAATTTACTTGAGTACTGTACTTAAGTACATATCCAGAGGATTTGTACTTTACTTGAGTATTAGATTTCTTTGGTACTTATTAATCTTACTTGAATACATTTCCAAGACAAATATTTTTACTTTTACTCGAGTAAATTTCTAGGAAGGCTGAAAAGTACTCGTTACTTTCAGGTCTGCTCTTTTTTTTTCTTCCCTAAAATCCTATTGGACACAAGCTGTTTTTGTCGAAGGAGGAGACCTATCACAGTGCACGCTCTCCACTGGGATGTACGTAAAGCGGAAATACGTCAAGCCTCCTCAAAACGATACCGCCAAAGTAGCCTGTGTTTGTCAAGACAGAGCCGCAACAAGTCAAGACAGAGCCGCAACAATGGCTACGCCTGCTTTTTTTGTAAAGCAGTGGTCTCTGAGGGGGATCCAGACTTAGTTGGATGGTGCAGGTTCATTTGGTTTCAGTTCATGATTGTTAATAAACTCATTTCATTCATTTGGTTTGTTTTTGGTGTTTCTGCAGGTTTTATATAACATTGTGGTTCTAAAAGCAGCACATCAGTGCAGCTGGTTTCAAAGAGTTAATTCTCAGAAACAAAAGTTAAAAGATCCTTAAATTAATTTAGAAAAAATATAGTAATTTACTGATGTGGAAAATAAGAACTTTACTCTTACTCTTACTTTTACTTAAAGTACATTTAAAAGCATTTACTTTTGGATACTTAAGTACCTTTAAAAGCAAGTACTTTTCTACTCTTACTCGAGTAATATTTTGACTGAGCTACTTTTACTTGTAACGGAGTAAATTTTGACCAGTAGTATTTGTACTCTTACTCAAGTACTGGGGTCGAGTACTTTGTCCACCTCTGACCGTGTGTGTGCACATTGGTTAAGATGCTGCTTCCAGAAATGGCCTGACGCGTTCTGTGAGTTTGAGTTCCTTACATAACAGCTATCTGATTGTGCCAGGTGCATCACGCTGCTTTTATTTTTAACTTTCACTGATGTAGTTTGAAATAGCTCTAACTGATGTCTGCTGAAATCTTTGAACTCAAACATTCTTGGAAGAACAGCCCCCTGCTGGACACGCGGTTCCTCTCTTTCTCTCCCCTTCAGCCATCTTTATTTTTTTTTTTTTTTTCTTTGTTCCTCTTCCAGATTTCATAAATAGTGTTAGGTGGCGACAAAATAGTCCAGCCACCCACGGTCACCTCTCGCCACCACCGATTTTCTTCATACTTCATAGGAACCACACACACACACACACTAAGCCTGTCCTTCCAGTCCATCATTCCCCTGAACAATGAGCAGGCCACGGCCCCCTCGCCCTTCCCTGTGGCTCACCGCTGGCCTCCTCCTGACAGGATGAGTTTGATCCCTGACCCCCTTCAGCAGACAGCTCAATCAGCTTTTTATGGCACCGGTCATTGTAAAGAAAAGAGAGATCATAGAGATTGTCCCTTGAGAGGGAGAAGACAACATGAGCAGCCTCTTTGGAGTTTCCTTTATCGCTGGAACCCTCTCCTCATCCATAATGTTCGACGTCAAATTAGTCACATTTACACATGTCCTCGTATATTACTCACTTCCTTCTTTTTCACCATGGATGGTCTTCAATGATCCAAAGCCCCTGTGGCTTTTTCCTTCTCTTGCTCTTACCTCCAAACTTATAACCCAAGAATGTGATCTGAAGAATCAGATCTGATTGAGGGAGGTATTTAAAACAAGAGGAACTCTGATGCAAATTCGGCCCCTCTTTCACAGCCAAAGCAGCGAGTGATGTTTGCTCCCTTAACGTCCTCCCTTACGTGCTTCACTGCTGATTTAACCTCCAGGGATGAGCAGCTTAGTGATCACAACGCTCAGAGGAAGTTAGCGGCCTCCGCTCTCCGGAGGCCGTCACTTCCTCTTGATTTCGTCTGTTCTGTCGAGAAAAGAAAAGGAAGGTAAAGATTAAAAAAAAAAAAAAAAAAAAAAGTATAAAATAACACCCCTGCTATGCTGTGTGTGTGTGTGTGTGTGTGGGCTTCAGACAATTCTAAAAGTGCGTCATCAGCACAAAGATAAAACACTCCGGCGCCTGTGTGTGTGTGTGTGTGTGTGTGTGTGTGTGTGTGTGTGTGTGTGTGTGTGTGTGTGTGTGTGTGTGTGTGTGTGTGTGTGTGTGTATGTGAGCGTGCAAGAGTGCAAGTGTGTATTTTAGGCAAGGTGCCTGCCCTGGAGCTAGATAATGTGAACAGAAGCAGATGGGGAAACTTAAATGCACACCCACTAGGGTATAGCAAAGCTGGCACAAAGTGAGAGGAGGTCTTAGAACATCTCCCAGCCCGAGTGGATGCCAGCACCCTCGCTAGCACCGAGACTGGATGACAAAGAGAGTGAGGAAGAGAGCAAGGGAAAAATAGAGAAAATAGAGACTCTGCTATGTGTGTGTGTGTGGGGGTGTGTGTGTGGTGTGTGTGTCTTATGTGTTTTGTGCAGTACCTCCACGTTTTGTTCTGTTTGCATATTTATTCTTTACGAAACTGTCGGTCCACCGTCTCTCTGTTTAGCATCTTTTTCGCGGTAACCTAACAAAAGGCACGTCTGAGTCTGAGAAGACTCTCCTTTATACCGCACATATTTTTTTATTTGTTTAAAAAGGCAAGAAATGAAACAGTAAGAAGAATTAGAAGTTTTAGAGATGTGCGTGAAGGCCAAACAGAAAAGAAATGGAGGAAAAAAAAAATAGTCAAAGCCCAGACTTAAATGTGAATTTTCAGCAGTGTATTATCCTCGCTATTGTGAATAAGCGTCTCTCTTTTTTTTCCCAAGGAGCACGAGTGTTGTCCTGTGTTTGTTTACAGCCCAATAAAATTCTCAAAGGCACATTTCAAAGCTTATATTCATTCGCTTGATTTATCAATGCCAGACTAGATTTCAAAAAGCTCATCATGCAAACACATAAATTACACCACGCACTTGCGTCATTCATGGGGTATTTAACAATCAAATTAAAAAGAAGCCTCCCAAAGAGAAATAAATGCATCATTGTGGATATGTATTTACCAGGGAAACTTGATGGCGAGTTTTAAAATAACAAAAAACACAGTCAAACTTTCTGAAACTTGATTTTTTCTGAAACTTGATGCATATTTTTTATGAAAAGGGATGTTTACTTCTGAAAATGATGCATTCCTTGCTCAATAACCTGTAAATTAGTTTCAACATCCAACATAATAAGTGTGAGTTACAGGGACACTTAGATTTGAATCCATGTGGTCCATTCTTCAGTTCATTTACAGCGTGGGCTTTCATCACACCAGATACCACAATAAGAGCTTGTTGACTCATTGATATTTAGTCAAATCATGACATTCCAAGTCTTAAAAAGGCAGAGGCCTTAAATCTCTCTGACTGCTGCTGTTCAGCAACAACGCGTGAAGCGCGAGTGCCAACCTTTAGTCATGTGCTCTATTTTGCAAAGTATCTAAATCCATTGGGGCCAATCTGTTAGAAATATAAATCAGCTCTGCAGCTCTACATCGGGGTAAAGAAGAGGCCAGAGAGTCCTCCTATATTCACATGCACGTGTTACTAGTCTAGTGTCTAGAGCTGCTGAGGTCACAGGGGGTGTGTAGCTTTATAATGAGGTGAACTTGATCTTCTCAAGGGCTAAAAATGAGCTCACTCATCCCCAGATCCAAGCAATCATAGAAAGTATCAGATGAAATATATCAGAGCTTGTGCTGATTCTACAGTCTGGGGATGCATCAAAATGTCACTTTTTCTGTCGACACGTAAGTGATTAATATATATTTTTTCATGAGTAGACACGATTATGAGCCTTATCAGACTTTTACTACCAGAGTTGGGTTTGAACTTTACAGTTTCTTACATATTTCAGTGAATAAAATTCACCTTAAATATCCAAACGTACAGAGGTAGAATTAATCACTTATTAATAGTTATTGTCTTTGCATCCCAATATAGTTTATAAAGGTTGTACTTGGCATAAAACTGATTTATTAAAGATGGTTAGGGCTCTTCAGTTACTTCATGCTTGCTCTCTGCTGTCCACGAAAGCCTTGAAACACGGCAACGGGACTTCCTTTTTCTTTTGTACAAAAGAAAAAGGAAGTCCCGTTGCCGTGTTTCAAGGTTTTGCAGGTTACCATGACCCGGATTCCTGAGAGTCTACACCAGCATGCTTTCTGTTATCTTCTGGGACTTCCGGAGGCATCTTCCTGTTACAGTAAAACCACCACGGGCCAGAGAGGAGAGCCATACGACGCAGGCTAAGATTTGGCACTGAAAACAAATAAAGAGGCATTTGCTGAAACATTTATGCGATTTAAATTAGTGTTACCCACAGATAAGCGCAAATAAGCTGCATCTTTAGTATCTGAACTTAATATATTGTTTTCTCTCCCTTGATGTGAGTATATATTGTTACCGTCTCGCCTGTAAAGCTACTTTCATTTTGTAAAAACATGGAGTAATAGGATGCCAGAATCATGGTATTTTATAAGAGCTTGATGCCAAAACAGCTTTCATGGCTTCATTAAATGACTGACTGATCTCACAATTCTTCTCCTCATGTATTCTTCTTCTGGCCTGTGATGGGCCAGAGCAGGGGTCTGCAACCCAAAATGTTGAAAGAGCCATATTGGACCAAAAACACAAAAAACGAATATGTCTGGAGCCGCAAAAAATGAAAAATATTGTATAAGCCTTAGAATGAAGGCAACACATGCTTCTTGTATCTATATTAGTTATAACTGGGGGAAGATTTTTTTTTCATTATGCACTTCGAGAAAAAAGTTGAAATGTCGAGAAAAAAGTCGAAATGTCAAGAAAAAAGTCAAAATGTCGAGAAAAAAAAGTCAAAATGTCGAGATTAATGTTGAAGTACAATTTCGAGAAAAAGTCAAAATGTCGAGAAAAAAGTCAAAATGCTGAGAAAAAAGTCGAAATGTCAAGGAAATAGTCAAAATTTCATGAAAAAAGTCGAAATGTCGAGAAAAAAGTCGAAATGTCGAGATTAAAAAGGAAAGGAAAAGGGAAGAAAAAAAGAGAAAAAAAGAAGAAAAAAGAAAAAAAGGGGAAAAAGAAGAAAAAAAGAAAAGAAAAAAAGAAGAAAAAGAGAAAAAGAGAGAAAAAAGGAAAAAAAGAAGAAAAAAGAAGAAAAAAAGGAAGAAAAAAAAAGGTCAAACATTTTTGAAAAAGCTCCAGGGAGCCAATAGGGCAGCGCTAAAGAGCTGCATGCGGCTCTAGAGCCGCGGGTTGCCGACCCCTGGGCCAGAGAGTTATCCATGGTGTACGACACCTTTCACTTCATGACAGCTTGGAAAGACCTCACCTCCCCCAACCCCTTTCCACATACATTGGAGTTATCATCAAAAATAGATGGATGGATTAAGGATTTCTAATTTTCTGCTTCTTAAAAACCAACTCCAAAACCCAATGTAGTTTGTGCAGCAAAACTGTAACTAAATTATTACTCTGCCTGAAATTATGGCAGTTTTATTTGACCCCTCAGGTAAACTTGATTTTCTCTTCTCTCTCTTTTTTTCAAAGTTTCGTTTATCTTTTCACGTTCCACTGTTGATGCAACTCTGAAGCAAGCAGAAAGTGATTTGGTATTTCAACAGTTTCACCGATTGGCAACAGCTGGGGAAAATGACTGAATGCCACTTTAAAGCGTCTAGAATATGTTTGAGTGAGCCTGTCAGAATGACTGTTCTTGAAGAAACTACTAATATGTTCGTGTCTGCGTTTCAACTAGTAATAATCTCATATTGGTTTCCTCTGGAGTTGCCAGTTTTATGACTTCTGATACTTTGAGATTGAAGCTTCCATTGGTTGTGGTTACTAACAGGATCATTTATATGCTTTTTGAGAGGCAGACAGAATGCATTTCTAAAATTAAAGGGGATAGTGCCAGTGGCAAAATAGCTGTTTATAAGAGATAACAAAATTTAAGACTGGCGGTGTTTAAGAAGTTCTTTTAGGCAATTACGGTGGGATAACATCTAGTGGTCAGTTCATTGGATTTTATTTGAGATATTGTATTTTCAGAGGGATA
Source organism: Cololabis saira (assembly GCF_033807715.1). Lineage (NCBI taxonomy): Eukaryota > Metazoa > Chordata > Actinopteri > Beloniformes > Belonidae > Cololabis > Cololabis saira. The sequence continues at coordinate 32,982,386 of NC_084605.1, read as the reverse complement.
AGAGTACACTGAGTATAGAACAGCTCAGCAGCTGTGAATCCACTGATACAATCAACAGGAGAGAAAGAGAGCGGGTTTATAAAAAAAGACAATATTCTACCTTCTTTTGCAGGGTTTGACTGCACTTATGATGTAAGTGTTTTGTCAGTTTAGCAGTTTTTTTTTTAGGAACCTCTTAGAAATTTAAAGGAAGTGAATCTTTTTGCACATGTTACAGCCACACTATGTTAATCCAACTTAATGCCCTTTAGATTAGGTCTGCAAACTGCTGGTGCCTCTGTGTCTCTAAATGACAAACACTGAGACACACACACACGCGCACACACACACACACACACACACACACACACACACACACACACGCACACACACACACACACATGCATAAACATATTTCAGCCCCCTTGTACAAATGCTCAAATTTGATTGATGAGGAAATAGATGGCAAATTACAGTGTCCATCCTGATGGATGACATCATTTGGCCCAATGTGCTGATCACGTATGCCAAGCCAGAGGCCTGCCCACCTCCCCTTCTCCTCCTCCGCTCCTCTTTGCTTACAATTGATCAGTGGGAATTTTGCACACCCGCACCCTTTGAATTTAATGCATGAGGAAGGAGAGCAGTTGACGTGGCTCTTTACTGCCCATCCCAGTCCCTCATCACCCTCCCTCCTTTGCACCATCCCCATTTATCTTTATCTAGAGGGGGTTCAAGTGATGACAGACCTGGCGGTACTCTGTTTGTTTACCCTCGTATGCAGACAATCATTCTGTGTTAAATGGCCCGCCTGCTTTGAGATGGATTATTGTTTACATGTGTTCAATTATAGGAGGTGTCTAAATGGCAACTTATTCAGGGGGAGACGAAGAAAGATGGGCAGTGATTGTCAGCCCTTGATATCCTCCATCGATGTTTGTTCTCATCATCAAACTGTTGCAAATATTGTCAAGCTTTTCATTTCTAGCCAGTGTGTTTGCCAAAGAATTTAGCAAGAGTCTCTTCAAACAATGAGTGTCAACATTAGAGAAAAAATGCTCAAATGAATTTGTAAAGCCTTGACTTTTGCCACAGCACCTTATATTATGTAAATAAGATTGGAAACGCGTTCATACCGGGGGGTGAAAGTTGCTGTCAAAACTGTTGGCACGGGAGAGCTGCGCGTATTCCTCAATCAAAATTCCAACACGTGTAAGCAGCAATGCCAGGGCCTTGTTCTCCCTGAAGCCTATTTTCTAGAAGCCATCCAAGCGCCACCTAATATTCAAATAGACTGACATGTAAAACAAATGGGATGGGCGAGGGGTGGGAGGGCTGTGGGTGGAGATGACTTGATTGATGGGCCAATGGCACGCAGCGGCAGGCGAGTTTATGAGCCAGAGCAAATCTGAATATTGAGAACGCGGACATCGTGTCACACCGGACATATTAAGAGTTATTTGACAATGCATTATGTTGGAGATCTGTCACGCAAAAAAGATGAGCATGCCATCCCTTGTGGCTGGAAATACAGCCTGCGGTGCAGTGAGGAGTAGATCCCACTTTGTCGATTCTCTGTGGACGAGTCTGACACAACGGGGGCCCGCTGACCGGGGGCCTGCGCACTTTTTCAGAGTTAGTAACTGCCAAAATAAATGATGAAAAAACATCACTATGCATGAACTCCATTGTCAGTGTGTATGTCCAGTTTGTACTCCATTATTTTAAGCTTAACTTAGCGTGCATTTCTTTCAACCATGAAGATGACTCCGGAATTTTAGTCTACACTTGGAGCCAAAAACATAAAAAAGTACATAAGATACCACACAAGCTCACGATGCATGATGACAGAATCCATTCCAATCCAAGGAAAATAGAGGCTTAACATTTTTTTTTTTTTTTATAGACTTCAAATCTCTCTCTAATGCTCTTTGGTTTACTACCAGAGGTGGACAGAGTACTCGACCCCAGTACTTGAGTAAGAGTACAAATACTACTGGTCAAAATTTACTCCGTTACAAGTAAAAGTAGCTCAGTCAAAATATTACTCGAGTAAGAGTAGAAAAGTACTTGCTTTTAAAGGTACTTAAATATCCAAAAGTAAATGCTTTTAAATTTACGTAAGTAAAAGTAAAAGTAAGAGTAAGAGTAAATTTCTTATTTTCCACATCAGTAAATTACTATATTTTTTCTAAATTAATTTAAGGATCTTTTAACTCTTGTTTCTGAGAATTAACTCTTTGAAACCAGCTGCACTGATGTGCTGCTTTTAGAACCACAATGTTATATAAAACCTGCAGAAACACCAAAAACAAATCAAATGAATGGGATCATAAGAGGACAGCAGATGATGCAGAGTTTATTAACAATCATGAACTGAAACCAAATGAACCTGCACCATCCAACTAAGTCTGGATCCCCCTCAAAGACCACTGCTTTACAAAAAAATACATCTCTGCTTTCAATAACTCAATGTTGAAGTCACTTAACTTTACAGGAAGGACATGTACCAGTACAATATAGCAATATAGAGCATAACAAACTGTCTCCCAATGTCAGTCTCTGTGCCTGTCTCCCAATATCCCAATATTCTTCTCCTGACGCAGGCGTAGCCGTTGTTGCGGCTCTGTCTTGACTTGTTGCGGCTCTGTCTTGACAAACGCAGGCTACTTTGGCGGTATCGTTTTGAGGAGGCTTGACGTATTTCCGCTTTACGTACATCCCAGTGGAGAGCGTGCACTGTGATAGGTCTCCTCCTTTGACAAAAACAGCTTGTGTCCAATAGGATTTTAGGGAAGAAGAAAAAAGAGCAGACCTGAAAGTAACGAGTACTTTTCAGCCTTCCTAGAAATTTACTCGAGTAAAAGTAAAAATATTTGTCTTGGAAATGTATTCAAGTAAGAGTAATAAGTACCAAAGAAATCTAATACTCAAGTAAAGTACAAATCCTCTAGATATGTACTTAAGTACAGTACTCAAGTAAATTTACTCCATTACTGTCCACCACTGTTTACTATTCAGCCCAGGTTTTGTGTTTTTCATGTGTGTGAGAGAAAGAGAGAAATACGTGTAAATCTATCACACATCTCCTTGTCTGTGTGTGTGTTTGTGTGTGTGTGTGTGTGTGTGTTTCTTTTCCTTTTTAACCTCGATGTGGTGCATGGAGTCAACATGACAACATGTGCCGTAATAACTCCGAGGTATTAATCTGATATTAATTTAGATGTGAACCATGTTCCTCCAAATGGTGGAGGAAACAAATCATTGGCCCTTTAATAATAATCAATGGCTGATCCCCGACCCACCACCACCAGCCCCAACTTTCCCCGTGCATCATCTGGCGAGCTGCTCGTGTGTGTGTATGGTATACTGTGTGGTGTTTCTGAGTGTACTCTGTAAGCTTGGCTTGTTCCTCTAGGGGTATCTTCCACTGACCCCGACCCCTCTTTCTCTGAGGACAGCCAGCTAAGAACCAAACAACATATCAAAGAGTTGGGGTAGGGGAGGGGGGCACACAGTCAGGCCACTGGGTTTCTGGCAAAATCATCTCAATAAATAAATATCACAAGACACCGCTGGAGGGTAGAGCTTTGATGTGGGGAGGGGGGTTGAGCCCCATTCTCTTTTCTCTCTCGCTCTTTTGCAACCGCTTCTCCTCTGGTGTCTTCACTCACCACCAAAAACCTCACCGCTTGCTCTGACAAAATGGCTCATGCGTGCCCCTCTATACACAACTCAGCAGCAGCCAAACGTTCAGGGGCTTCGGCTTCCAGTTTTCCTCTCTGAGGAGGCGCAAGTTGGAGAACAGCTTTGTTATCAACAGATGCAGGGCACGGGATTGGTTGGGAGCACTTGGCACCGTTAGAGTTCAAGAAAAGCTTTTATTTTTTTTTTCCCTCAGTCTTGAAATTCTCAGGTGAAAAGCAAGTTTACACTTTGAAAAGATGTCTCAGGTTAGTTTTCCATGCACATCATTAGTTAGAGCTACCTTGTGTGATCCTTCTGATTGCTCATCTAAACAACGCGGTATGTCAGTACCCTAGTATGAGTATATGAAAACAATAAAACCACACAGTTCAATCTAACTTATCATTTTCTTTCGTTATGATCCGTAGCAGATGGGGTTTTTTATTACATGAACCAATTAAATTAAAATATTATCATATTTCACGCTGCTTTCATTCTTCAGTCCTTCAAAAAGATAACAATTGAAGAAATTGTCCTGATATAAGTGTCCTAAACTTGCTCCAGTCAAGTAAATTGCAGCACTTCAGGCAACGGTTGCCTCAGTCTGTCGCTAGACACAGCTACGGTACTTTTTTCCAGTGACCCTCAGGGAGGAATCAGTGTCTGCAGTGGAGAAGCACACGCTCTGGATAGTATGAGCTGTTATGCTTTTCCTTTGCAGAAATGTCCCATGCGTCCGTCTGAACTTGAGCACTGAACACCAAACTTGAGCATTGAGAATTTAAAACAGCTGACTACACAAAAATAACATCTCTGGTGCACTTTCCAGCAGAAGATGAGAAAATATGTATAACGTCAAATACAATCTCAAAGTAAATACTCAGGGTAAACAAATCATTGTCAGTTGTTGGTTTGTTTTTGTTTTTTTTTTTTAATGGGGGGGGGGGGTTCAAGGAAAATACAGTATATGAACAGGCTCTGTACACTTCAGGTCAGCATACATTTTTCCTCTCCTACGTTGTTTTTTCTACGATTGTATTTCCATCTGCAACAGTCACCGCATCATTTCTTTTTAGGAAAAATTCGACCCCCCCAAAGCTGAAACTGAACAGTACTGGACACACACATGGGAGAAAGAGGCATCAGATAACACCAATCCTCCATGGTAGTCTGTGCACAATCTCCAAGAGGAAAAGCCAGTTACCATCATAATGGCAGATGTCCAAGAAAGAGCCTCAAGTATGAGGAGTTGGACGGTACCAAGTCTGGACATGGCACATGTTACACACCCACTGGCCAAAACAACTAACTGCTCTCTATGAAGTCTTTGGGGTGCAGATGAGACCCACACAGAGTGGGTAACCTCAAAGCTGGACAGCCCTGATCCCCAGAAGAGAGGAATTACATTAATCTACCACCCAAAATCTGTCTTTGCACAACAGCTCCCGTTGGGCATCAACGTGTCCCGGTTAAGTGGGGACAGAGCAGAGCAGAGCACCAGACAGACAAACAAATCTGTTGACTTGCTGGACTGACTACAAGAAACTATATGATTTAATTGTTCCAGGAATGTATAACATTAGAAGACATTGAAAGCCTTTATCAAAAAAATGAATGGGGACAGTGAAAGACCACTCTTAAGAGGGAAACTCAAGGGCAACTGTGAAAGTCACCATCAAGCAGGACCGGATTTAGCGAGGCGCACTAAGATGGGCAGACTGAAATGTAGGGTGGGTTTTGGGGGTCAAACCCCTGAAATGCATAGAAAACTATGCTATCATCATATCAGTTCATCTATCTTCTCCACAGTATGCTAACCCAATTGCCCTTCCTGACACTACCCTCTGCATTTACCCGGGCTTGGGACCGGTGTTCTGCCAATCCTTGCTACCTGCCGAGAAATGCTACTTTGTCATTTGATGAAGACGGGACACATACTGGATTGCACTTCGTTTAAGGCTAAACATTTGCAGTGGAAAGCAATGTAAACTTAAGGCAGCATGGACTGAATGTCTTGCATGCCGGGATGGAGACGCCTCTCTCCATCCCGGTACGGCGGGTACGGCGTAGCCTACGGCGTAGGGTACGCGGCGACGCGCACCATTCTGCGTTGGTGTAACGCGGAACCATAAATCAGCCTTCAGTGTATGCTCATTTTGCTGGGACGTCGGGTCCTCCACCGAGACACAACTTATGCGGTATGCGTTCATTGTTGTGTCTAAAAATGATGCGCAGTGCCCACGCAATCAGAAACGGTACAGATATTCTGTGATATTTTTTTATATTTATAAAAAAATAAAGGATCCCCATAACTTTGATTGGGTGGGCAGGATGCACGTTTGGGTGGGCACAGCCCACCCCTGCCCCCCCCCTAAAACCGGCTTCGCCATCAAGTGTGGTATATACCAAGGAAATGGTCGATCTCCACTTCTGCTCTGCATAGGCCTGAACCGCTTCAGTCAGTTAAAATAGCAGTTAGGAAAAGTGGAGGCACCGCCTCCTCTACATGGATGACATCAAGCTCAGCATTCTAAGATGAAGTTGTGGTTGAGATATTTGCTGTTACTATTAGACATGATATAGTACCACTGAGAAAAATAATTATAAGCACATTGATGGGTAATTATAGATTCATAAAGATTTTCTAATCACGTGGGACATCTTAAGTAGGATTCACAGACACTGAAACTCTGTTTAAACATTACTATGACCTGGATGACTGAGTATCCAACCCAACACTCAACTAACATTACAGTAACATTACAGTCAGAGATGTGGGGTAGTCTTTTAAGAAACACAAATTAAAAATGTTTGGGTCAGTCTGCTAAATGACAAATTTCCACAGTTCTCATCTTATGGCGCAATAAATAAGAGACCTCGTGGCAACATAACAGCAGGATAAAAGAGGGCGGAGGAGGTGAGAATGAATTGCCTAGAGGGTGAAGCATAGATACATTAAGCTCCGAAATTGGTCAATAATGCTTTCCTTGTACTGTTGAGAGGCAACTGAGTGGAACGTGGATTTGAGTGTTTGTGTGTATGTTCCGTTACGATGAACACTGTGGGGGTTAAACCGCGCGTCTCTGGGGAGCATATTATTGACTGTTGACCAGCCCAAATTAATTTTCAACAAGCCTCTTCAGGGGAACAATAGAGATGGATTACTATTGTAAAGGGACGGCCTCGTTTGTGCTAAGTGGATGACTGACCTCTTAAAACGCCTCCACCTCATCTGAACTAACAACGTTCTGCTCCCGGTCTTGTTGTCGTGACGATTTCGGCAGTTAATATGTGAATGTGCATCCGTTTTTAGCTTGTAATATAAAGGTATGTTGACAGAAGCTCTTCTTTGCACCCAAAACCCTTTTTACGGTTGACGCTGAGCGCAGTCATTATTTCCAAAGTCTTACCTCATATAGACTTAAAGTGTGCCTGTGTAGTTGATGTGCCTCAGCTGAGGAAGTCAAGCAGCTGAGTTAAACAAGAGGCCTCATTGTTAATTTGAGCATCCTAGCTTATTAGTTTGGTTTTGATCTATCGGAGGCGGCTGGGTGTCATCCCATCTCGCGTTTTCTCTCTCCCACTTTGAATGGTACAAGTGACAAAAGGCCTCCCACACACAGTAGCTGGCGCAGTGTGATCACTGCATGCTGAGACACAGGGAGATGTCAGCACTAATCTCCTTTAAAATGGCTCTCTTGTCTTACATCCGATGCTCACAGCATCGCCTCAACACTGTAATTGTGCCTACTCCATGAGACTTGTCGTCCCACTTTCATGCCACTTTTGTTTCATACAGTTGAGCTTGTGCAACTGAAGTTACGATACATTGCACTTGACTGAATAGTTGAAATTCATTGAAATGTTTTACCTGCTTTCCTCAGCCGCATCGGCGTGCCTTGCGCTTTTTAATCTCTCAGAGCTAAATGTAGTAATATGAAGTAATATGCCGTACAAAACAAAATCTGCTCTCCGTGTCAGCCTTGGGAGAAAACCCAGCTTGTTACAGTAGGTGTAATACAAAGCAAAGTTATTGAGACTGTTGGATTTCTCTGGGGCTCAGGGATACTAATTGGTGGCAACTCCAGGATTTATATTCTGCATGCTTCAGGCAAAATTGATGCAGGATTCAAGGTTTTAGGCCCTACCCAAGTTTTTCTTTGGTAAGTAAAAAAGAAAGAGCGACTCCAGCACTTTTAATTGATTCCTGTGATCGTTAATATCCAGGTGTCCTCATGAGTCTGGAAGTACCATGCTGTTGTATTTCCAGCATTGCTTGAAAGTTTTAGATTTCTTTACCCCGTGATTGTGCAAGCATAAATATGACCTAAAAAATGTCACACTTTCACACAAGTGACCCACATGAAGGTAAACATGTGAACCATGATACTGCCACCACCATGCTTTACATATGGGATAACGTGTCTACGCTAGAAGGAAGGGTCTAGTTTCCTCCAAATTTACTGTTTGCCATTTGAACCATAGTTTAATTTTGGTCTCAACTATCCAAAAGGTATTTCGTTAGCAGAGTTCAATGTCTTGTTTAGTTTTTTCATTTTTAACCTTTTCAAAGCATCCATCCATTTTCTATACCCTGTGCAGGGTCACGGAGCCTATCCCAGCTCATTACAGGGGAGAGGCGGGGGTTCACCCTGGACAGGTATCCAGTCCATCACAGGGACAAACAACCTGACACACTCACACCTACGGGCAATTTCAAAACATCAGTTAACCTACTACGCATGTTTTGGACTGTGGGCGGAAGCCGGAGCAACCGGAGAGAACCATCGCAAGCACGGGGAGAACATGTAAACTCCATACAGAAAGACTCCTGCCGGGCCTGGGAGTCGAACCAGAAACCTTCTCACTGTGAAACAACTGTGCCAACCACCAAGCCAGCATGCTGCCCATTTTCAAAGCAGATTTAAAAAAAATATTTTTTTATATTTTTTGACCTTGTTAAAGGTATTGTGACATCATTTTTAAAATGCTTTTAACACTATTAAAAGTCTTGGCCAACATCCCTCAAATGTGTCTAAAAGGGTGTAACAAGAAAAACTTCACTCTAGTACTCCATTCCTGGCTTTTTATGACAGTGTTTTTTTGCGCCGTGAAAAACGCTTCCTTTCCCCCTTTCCTGTCAATCATTGCTCCGCTCGTCCTCCAAACCTCCTCCAACCAACCGCTACAAACTTCTGCCGGCGTCTCCACACACACGCGCGCACACCGACCACAAACACCCACACACAGCCCAGACAGGGCGACTACAGCCCGGGGATGAAGTCCGTGCGCACACCGAACCGGACTTCTAACAGCGGCGTCGGAGAGTTAAGCCGGGAGCGACAGGCGAAGCATGCACAGAAAAGCAGTCCACCGCAAACAATCATAAAAATAAAGGCATGCAAGCAGCAGTGTCCTCTTATCTTAAGTCCAGTCAGTGGCGGCGGGTCTTCTTAGCAGTTTTCCTCCGGTGATGAGAAGAGAAGAGGCTCTAAACAGCTCCGTGTTAAGCATGATTTATGGTTCCATGTTAAATCGACGCAGAGCCTACGCCGTAGGGTTCAGCGTACGGTGCGCGTCGCCGCGTAACCCTACGCCGTAGGCTCTGCGTCGGTGTAACGCGGAACCATAAATCAGTCTTTATGGTGCGCTGGAGAGGAGAGGAGGCAGGGAGCTGGGTGGAGGGGGCGGTGATTTAGCGGATCGTTACGTAACGATCCGCCAGCAAACCACATGCGCCGTTTTTGCACAGTTATGCGGAAAATCCCAGAAAGCACACAATACACTGAATGTTAAAAGTTCGTTGTTTTTTGAGTGTAATTGATGTCAAGACACCCAACAAAACACAAAAAATCAAGAAAAATGTGTTTTTCATGTCACAATCCCTTTAAGAATATTCCTAGTTCAGGCTATGATACACTTCCAGAAACATTTGTTCTGGAGAACAGACATTGATCATTTCCCTTTTCTTTGTTTATTTTCAGTCAAATATCACTTCTAATCCTAGATGTTCACATACAATTAATTTCAAGTTTATTTGAAATACATCATTGTATAACAATATGAATTATGATGTTTTTTACACTTTTTTTACACAATGCTAAAACATGTATTTATTTATTTTATACTTTTGCCTGTTATTATATATATATATATATTTTTTTTTTTTTTTTTTTTGTCTTGACTTTTCTTTATCTACTCCTTGTAGTTGATTAAAAAATGTGATGATATTTCTGGCAATATTTATATTTACGCAGCAGGACAATAGCCTCAATTGTTCACAAACGTTATCTCAATTTAATTCATATATAGATACAAATGAAAAACATTGTATTGCACGTGTGTCTGCCTTCTCAGAGCCAGCTTTTTACAAACAGTTTTTTTGATTGTTTCTGTAATTCAGCCCAGTGGACAAAGACGGAAAAAAACCTCTAAGTTGATATGGGCTTTAGTGTTTTTTTCATAATACAGTTCATGGTCGGTGCAATCACGTTGCCTCTCATGAATGAAGAAGAAACTGTGAAAAAGAATAGAAAAAGGAGCCACTCCATTAATTCAATATTACTATAGGAGAAAGATGCAGCCACATGGCATTTGTTCCTCAGGAATTTTCTGCTCCTAATCCCCAAGTACGGAGCTTGGGTGTTGTGTTCTCCGAGTGTGAGAGAAGATCCACAGCTGAGGTAGTTTTCCCAAGGTCACTGCTTGTTATGATGAGGAGCAGAGAAGCCTTGATACATCTGGACTTCATTAACTGAGATTGGAAAACGCTCCCTATCGTTCTTGCTATCTGCTGAGGGAGATGTTAGACAGCCACAGAACGCAACTTAGCAGGAGTTGTCTTCCATCTTTCCCCATGTTTTGGGTTTGCCTTCTATCCTCCTCTCTTTTTCCCTTTTGTTATTCCAAGAACTTCATCTTTAGCTCTTCATCTTGCCTCTGAAGTGCTGCATGTTTATGTAAAATCGATGTTTGGTATACTTGTCAAGACTGAAGTGAAGACTGAAGCGCTCATCTGTACTTTCACTTCAAGTGTGCCTTACTCGGATGATTCCCCCCGTTTCCCCTTTCCACTTTTTTTTGAGAAAGTTTTCTTCTTCCTTCCCCGTGCCTCGTTGTTGCCCCGGAAAAGTCAGAACTCTCCCTGTCTTGCCCCCAGGACAGAGAGCACCTATCCACATGCCTCGTAGGCTCGCCAGGAGCTCACCTCCTCTGAACTGACTGATTGCCACTCAAAAAAAAAGAAGAAAACTTCCACACTGTTGCGATTTGCTGCCACACATGCAAACACTAAGGCCATCAGAGACGCGTATCATTCTCCACATCCCCATCAAGTCATGCTTCTCATACCCTGAATGCCTCAGTTTGTGTCTCTAGTTGTTAACTGTAAATTTGCAAAATAAATTAAACAGAATATATTAAATCAGAAGCGGTGCACTGGATCTTATGAGTATGAGGAGAAAAAGCAATTCAAGTTCAAGATTAATGTGTAGGTTTTAATTGACTATAATCCATCCATCCCTCCATCCATCCATCCATTTTCTATACCCATTTTCTCATGTGCAGGGTCACGGGGTCTGCTGGAGCCTATCCCAGCTCATTACAGGCTAGAGGCAGGCGTACAGTTTATATTTAATTACACCAAATGAGTCTATTTTTCCCTTTCAAGTTGTTGACTGTGAGCAAAAGAATCACTTGGCCACAAGGATGTTGACGCTGTCTTTTGGTAACATTGTCTGAAAGGGGAAGGCTTGGCATTCGTGCCTTTTCGTGTCTTTTATTTACCATATATGACCGTGCAAGACAAAATATATTTTAATAGCAGCCACCGCCCTCCGCCTGGGTCATTAGTGTTAACGCAATTTACAGATTTAGATTAGAGATGATTGAAAAATATGAACGCTTTCTTACATACAGAAGCTTCTTGTCACTTTGCATCTGTAATTTATTAAACTAGGAAACGTAGCTCTTTTCATACGAGAGACGCAACAAACCGCATTCCTGTCTTCATTTGATTTGTCATTGCTGGACCTTGTACTGTATCAAGAAACAGCAGTGATCCATCATTGATATCTGGCAGCTAAAGTTGCATCACCTTGAGAGTTCCAAAGGTGAGAACAGTCTAGCACAACCGGGTGTTTGTTTTCTTTTTTTTTTTTATTATCTTTTCTTTATTTATTTCTGTTTCCCTCTAGTGAGATGTCACTTCAAAAACAACCCGACCAACAAATGTTATTATGCTGAGGGAATGTCAGCCAGTTACAATAGGGTACTTAATGAGGTAGTGTGGCAAACTTTCAGGCAGGCCATAATATGAATTATTTGTCATTGGCTCCGTGTGTATGTGTATGTGTGTGCGTCTTTGGAGAGGGCCCAGTGCAAAGCAGGATGAAGGCAGGCCTTGATGGAGAGATGTGGCACTAGCCTGGGGGCTCGCTCCACTGTGAGGATAGTTACCTTACTGCACACCACCATCATTAGGGACTAGGGCACTGCTGGGAAGGTGAAACACAAGCCTACATACAGACGGTCACAAACACACGTAACACCTGCAAATATGCTTCTACCTCTTTGTCTACTGCTCCGCCTGTGAGGCACCGTTTAGCAGAAATGTACATTTTAACAACACAGACAAATAATAATTAGTTTTTCAGTAAACTTCAGCGAAGATAATTCAGAGTATCTCACAAAATAACTAAGTAAGAGTCACGGCTGAGAGTTTTTGAGCGAGAGATTGAGTTTTCCAAACTTTTCCACTTTAGTATTCAGACATGTTTTCCCATGTTTTCCGTGTAAAGAGAGGGACATTGGATGTGAATTTCTAGGCCGACTTCTCACTATTAGTTCTCTGACTTGATCACAATATCGTATTTTCTGCTTGTCCTCTCACTTTTTTGCAGCTTGATCTAAGGAGTTTCCTGGCTACAGATTTAAAACTGCAAAGCTACAATTTCTAAAGTCTGAATTACGATTCTGCTTCAAACCAATACAGAGCACACGCCGTCACCGTGACACTGTCGTGAACCTTCGGACTTCTCCGTCACTCCATTTCTCCGCGGTGCAGTACCCCCCGTGACAGCTAATTCGCGATCTTTTCCTGAATGGTTTATCCGACTTTTTCCGGTCACAGTGAATTCAAAGAGATAAGGACAACTATTGTGCAAAAAAACAAAACAAAAAAAAATCACACATACACGAAGAAAAGAGCGCTGAACGTTCACGACTGCTTCAAACCGGAAACCGGAAATGCGTTGCTACCAAACAAACCAATCACAGCCCTCTCCGTCTGCGTTTGGTCTGCGTCGCCTCGACGCGTAGTTACAATTTTCGGGAGGTGCACGTCAGTGACGGGTCAGTGTGGTCTGTGTCGACGCGTACCACACGCAGTAGGCACGGCGTCGTTTTGACGCAGAACTATAACTCAAGCTTTAGACACTTTGCCTGATGTCATTGTGTGCCATCATGCTAGAAAATTTATTCTAGCATGATGGCACATAATAGTCTTATTTCTGCACATCATGAAGTTATTTCCTCCAATGAAATTCCAGTTGTCCATTTTCTATACCCACTTTTATCCTTTGCAGGGTCACGGGGGTCTGCTGGAGCCTATCCAAGCTAATCACAGGTGAAGAAGAAGAAGAAACTTAAACATGTCACACTTTCAGCCATATATTTTCTATTGTCTATCTCTAATCCGACATGCCAACCCAGCAAAGGTCTAGGACAGGGGTCGGCAACCCAAAATGTTGAAAGAGCCATATTGGACCAAATACACAAAAAACAAATATGTCTGGAGCCGTAAAAAATGAAAAGTCATGTATAAGCCTTAGAATGAAGGCAACACATGCTGCATGTATCTATATTAGTTATAACTGGGGAAGATTTTTAGTTTCATTATGCACTTCTGGAAAAAAGTCGAAATGTCGAGAAAAAAGTCGAAATGTCAAAATTACTGTTGAAGTACAATCTTTTTTTAAAAGGTTTTTTTGGGCTCTAGTGGCCTATTGGAGATGCAGACTGGAAAGGGGTAGAGAGAGAACGGGGAAGACACGCAGCAAAGGTGCGCGGGCTGGAATCGAACCTGCCACCGCTGCAGGAGGAGGACTGTAGCCTCAGTATATGGCCCGCTGCTTAACCCACTGCACCACCGAGCGGCCAGTTGAAGTACAATCTTGAGACAAAAGGCGAAATGTCGAGAAAAAATTTGAAATGTCGAGAAAATAGTTCAAATGTTGAGAAAAAATTTGAAATGTCGAGAAAATAGTTCAAATGTTGAGAAAAAAGTCGAAATGTCGAGAAAAAAGTCGAGATGTCGAAATATCGAGATTAAAAAGGAAAGGAAAAAGGAAGAAAAAAGGAGAGAAAAAAGGAAAAAAGAAAAAAGGAGAAAAGAAGAAAAAAAGAGAAGGAAAAAAAGAGAAAAAAGGAAAAAAAGAAAAAAAGAAAAAAGAAGAAAAAAGGAAAAAAGAGGAGGAAAAAAGGAAAAAAGGAAAAAAAGGTCAAACATTTTTGGAAAAGCTCCAGGAGCCACTAGGGCGGCGCTAAAGAGCCGCATGCGGCTCTAGAGCCGCGGGTTGCCGACCCCTGATCTAGGACAACCAAAACCCAGAGAAAAACAGAAGGAGATTCATCAATCTTAAACATCCGTTCCTCTTCACCGTCCTCACCTAATCAGTCTAGTCATAAAAACAGGAGGTGGTTCTGCACTGAGAGCAACCATCAGAGTACAATCTTATAGAAAAAACACCTCATACTTTTAACAATTTCATAAAATCCTAACAGACTCATATGAACTGCTATTAAAGTAATTAGCAAATGCATAAATGCACACTTCCTTCACAGGAACACAACAGTTAGTGTGTTATCCAGTTAAGCACGCTTTGTTTGTCTATTATTATGACTTGTATGAAAGTAAGATCATTTTTTTTACGCTTCTGTACTTTTTTTTTTTTTTTTAAAGGGGTTTCATATACTTTTTTGTTGCCACTGTAGTCTTGTTAGAAAAGCATTGTGTTCCAGATTGTATAACCTTTTCTTTTTTGTGGTAGCACCTATTTATTTCAGGGATAAATGAGACTCTTTCAGGAACAGAAAAGAAAAAAAAAGGAAAAGAAATTCTCACAGAATGTCTCGCTTTCATCTGTTTTTCTTCTTCAGGGTCATAACAGACGTGTGGTATGATTTCTTCAAAAACAGCTTTGGAGAAAAAAAAAACTTTACAAAGTAGGATGTGTGTTAAAATGTGTAAAAACATGGAGCTTTGTCCACGTTTTTTCTGTTGGATGGTTTCTCACCATGTCATTGAGACAACTTCTTGCACTGTAACTCTGATTTTTACCTTTTTCTTTTTCAAACTGTTGTTTGAGGATGTTATTTAAGGATTTTTTTCTGAAACATGAAGAGTTTTCCATTCTGTGACTGTTTTGTCTTATTGTAACCCCCTAGCCTTTCTTTCTCTCTTCCTTGTAGAGTGCTAACTTGAAAAAGGTGACCTTAGAATCATGTAGCCTACGTTTTATATTTTTCTCTACAATGCCACTAAAAATCTATGGGGTTCATTCTTTACAAATGATTTGAATCATTCCTTGGGATATAGTCAACGACAGTGCAAAGAGGGCACTGACGCGGTACTGAAATTCCCAATCAATAACTCAAGTGCCGTTTGAACTTGTGAATTTTCATAGCTGTGTTCAATACAGGCTCCTTGAGAGAACGGCATACCGAAGTGCAGGACGGATGAATGAAGGTTTGCTCCTCCCTGATGAGGGTCGCAGAAGCACTGCAATGCTTTGGAATTGGTTTCAATATATTCTTTTGAACTAACCATGCAATTCAGGCATTTTAATTTCTATCCTTCAGGAGCATTACAAGAATTCTTTTCACAAACTAAAAAAAAAAAAAGCATCTTTGAGGAAAAAACAAGTCAAAACAGTAAAACTGAACGATGGCCCTCGACTACCTTTTCTTTTAATGTCACAAAGAAAGCTAATTGAGACGGATACATGACCAATATAAAGGACAACCTTTACATCCGTATATGGGAAACTGTATGACTCTGTGTGACATTTTCCTCCTCAGGGGAAGAGATTGTAAGATTTGCTGCAGCCATGTCTCCAACTTCTCAATTTTGTCCTATCCACCATGATCTGGCTCAGGGGCATGCAACCTTTTTTTTTTTTTTTTTTAAATAACATCCAAAACAAGATCTTTTATATCTTGTTTTTTTTGGGTAAGTCAGGGGACATATTTAAAGTTTGCTGTGTTTTTCTGATTTGTATGCTTGCCTACAGTGATGGCCTTCAACATTGTTTCACTATGCTACACTGACATCAGAACAGGCCATTTCATTTCTCTGAACACAAAGCCACTTCTCCTTCTCTGAATCATTTCAACATTGTACTGTATGTTGTTTATAGTTTATAGTTCAAGGATATATCCAACACAATTATATTAAGTGTGCCTCCTTTTTGCAATCCAAAGGGAACAAAGAACTGCCCTTGTCTGTGCGCACAAATAGCACGTGTGCTGTAATTTAACTACACTTCAATACTTTTGCATACTTTGTTTAGTTGTTTTGTCGACCTTAGCAAACTTCAGGGGATTGTGAAAACAGTCCTGCTCTCCGTTGCGGTGAGCCGCCTGTATGCGAAGGTGCATGTCCGTGCATGACGGGCGCCGGGCTGCTCCGTGGCAGCAGGTGAGCACAATTTGCTAATCAGCAGCATGGGCAGTGAAATAACAAACTTTCAGTTCACTGCAGGTGCAACTGAGCTGAAGACAGCAATGGAGAAAGAAAGAAAGAAAACTGAAATGCATGGGAAAAGCATAGCTTTCACGTGTGAAAGCCATGCAGTTTTGAATACACTTGACACTCTCCTTGGTGCGAGAAGAGAAGCCATTCACTGTTGTACTTAGTTGCGAGTATGTACACAGAACCCAACCCCCTTTGAAAAGATGGCCCACCTCTAAAATGTTCGATTTTAATGTCGGTGGCTATTGCCTTAGCCTTCAGCCTGATCTGCACGGGGGAAACACCGCGGCCTCCTGCTCTCTGTGTGTTCACCCAGTCTTCAAGAGAGTTTTCACGTTTTGGCCATCTGCTGTGATTACCTCTGAACGCTTTTGTCGTCTTTTTGCATCGAGTCAGTTCTTCATGCTGGCGTCTCCACCTCCTCACCATCGATTCATTTATGCCAAAACTGGCGTGCGGCAGCTCGATTTCCTTCTGCAATCGCCAGACGGATTGCCTTTAATTTAAAAGCAGCATCGTATGCTTTTCTTCGCGTGTCTTCTATGTTGATGAGATTGAATAGTAATGGCGGATTTACAAGACGGTAATTTACTGTGAAAGTAAACTATGGAGGTAGATTTGCGTCTTAATTATTCAATCAAAAAAAAGATTGCTTCAATCCAAAAATATATTTTCAATTAAAAAAAATGGCACTTGAATCAAAAAAAATATTTTCAATCAAAAAAAAAAAGTTGCTTGAATGCAAACAAATATTTGAGACACCTTATAACACTGTTTTTCTTTGATTGGAAATGTTTTTTGATAGAAGTGAAGTTTTTTTTGTTTGAAGCAACT
This sequence comes from Cololabis saira, assembly GCF_033807715.1. NCBI lineage: Eukaryota > Metazoa > Chordata > Actinopteri > Beloniformes > Belonidae > Cololabis > Cololabis saira. The sequence goes on along the minus strand of NC_084605.1, from coordinate 32,965,135 downwards.
TTTTTGATTGAAGTAGTGTTTTTTTGTGTTTGGGCCATATTATGGGTAGGACATTTGTGTCTTTATCATTTAATCAAAAAAGAAGTTGCTTCAAAAAGAAAAAAATATTTTCAATAAAAGAAAATCACTTCAATAAAAACAAACTTTTTCAATCAAAGAAAAACAGTGTTTGAATGCAAAAAAATATTTGAGACCCAAAAAATTGCATTTGAACACTTTTTTTTTTATTTAAAATATTTTTTTCGATGTGAAGCGATTTATTTTTTTTTTGATTGAAGTGAAAAAAGTTTTGAAGTCTTTTTTTTTTTTACCTTGTCTGCACACATATTAATGATTGATACCATGACCATGACGGTAGAAACCAAAGGCATATATATGTGCATTATTACTATATTTAATATATATACATATATATATGCATACATATGCATACACATACATAAATATACACATAAAAACCCAGTGATTTTTTTTTATTGAACCATTTTGACACACACATCCTGCAGTGGGCGAATGCTTCCCCATTGGTCAGACCAGTAGGGTCTTTATGGTAACTTCGCTTTTGTTTTTGTCGCACTACTACGACACCACGCTAGGCATTTGGTATACACCCCCCTCACGCCACAGAAACTCACCTAAATTGACCGTTCAGTGGAAACAGGACTTATGGTACTTTTCGACTAGTACCTACTCAGCGCGCCCCGACTCTTGGCGGCTCGTCACGCCTCGTACCGCCTCCACCCGCTTTGTCCTCGTTTGTTTTTTTTGACACACAGGTGAGAAGTAGGCGGGTTGGAGCGAAGCTGCTGTGACGTATTTGATTGTGTGATCTAAACGGAGAAGACAACAACACTAAAGATGTAGAACCTGGAGGAGATGATAGATGTGCTGCTGGGACTTGTGTTCGATATCAAGTTAAAAAATGAGAGTGAAAGAAGCTTCAAGCGGCAACGATTTTTTTTTTATTTTGTTCGTCGGCGCTGATGAGAAATAAAGCCTGAATTATGGTTCCGCGTTAAATCGACGCCGTAGCCTACGGCGTACGGTGCGCATCGCCGCGTACCCTGAGAAGTGACCGAGCTCCTGGTGGATCTGGTCGTTCCTTAGCGCCCGTCTAGATCCCTTTTTAATTATCTCCTCAGCCACCAGGTTTATGAACATCTGCACCTCAGAGTTGGATCAGAAACAGACTTTTGCGCTGCCATTGCCTGGTGGATAAAATGAGGAAGCCGCGGGCTGCTCTCGCACTGACTCCCCGCTTCCTGATTCAAACGTCTGACGGCCCCCCGACCAATCAGTGGCGTGTATTGTGATGGCGTCAGATACAGGGCCGACTCAGCACGCTCAGAACCTCGGCAAAATAGGTACAGAAAAATTATCTGCTTGGCCAGCCTTTACCCGTCTCGGCCCGTAGTGGAAAAGCACGAGACGGGGGCGTGGCGAGTAGAAGCGCGCAGAGTAGGTACTAGTGGAAAAGGGCCATTAGTGTAGGAGGAACATGCACAGAACTGGAACAATGTCTCCAGTCATCAAGTCCTGCTGCAATCGGGCGTCTCAAACAGCTACACATGTCAGTGCCGTGATGATCTCTGGGTAACGTAGTCTGAGTTGGTGGTCATCTCGAGTGGCAGCTGATTATCATACACATCCAATACAAGACACTTAATCATCAAAGAAAGGGCTCGCCCACATACAGCATGATTCATCTCCAGTCTGTGATTCTGCTGCTCTGAGCTCATCCTGACTTCCATGTAGAGGGTAGGAAGGAATAGAGAAATTCCCTATGGAGATTTGATAAGCGTAATCATTAATTTAGCATAGGAGGTCTTACTTTCCCGAGACCCAGGTAAGACTGAATGTATTCAGACAATATAGACAACTTTGTCAGGTGTCAGTGAGAGCTGAGAGCACATTAGCTCTCAGCTCTCTGATTAGTTCCCAGTGTGGCTCTGTACTCTTCTCTCACACTCATACTGTTCTTTAATCTCTCTGTACTGAGAAATGTACACACACAGGGTTTTCTTCAACTTCTCCTTGACACCTGACTCTGAGGTGGAAAGGTGCAGCAGAAAGAGTTCATCATCAGAACTGTATATGTACTGTGTTGGGTCTTGCCTCAGATGTTATGCACACATATATTTTATATATCAGCTCATATTTCAATAGTTTTAGTCGGGGCCTCTTGAAGCGGAGTGATTCTAAATGTGTTTTTTTTTCCAAATGTGTGAGTTTTTTATCTTCAAGACCCAAAAGAGAACGAAAATGTTTATTGTTACTCTGATATTGCTGATGCTTGAAAGAGACTGTAGGTTAAAAGATATTGTCAAGTGTACCCTTTATGCAGGAAAAAAGGAAAATAACGTAGTTTTTGTTCAGAGGTGGCATAAATTACTTAATTCACATTTTTTCTTTACTTTGAATTTTAACTTTTGGCATAATAATTGACTTTCAGGTTGTGAATATAATATGTGTCAAAAATGTAACAAAAGAAGTCGTATCCACTTCAGATTTGCCTTTACTATTTCAACTTATCATTTAGCAGGGGCAGTTAAACTGATCTCAGTGATCAACTAAATCAACACATTTACACCCAGGAATTGAATGTACACTGAAATCTGTGGACACATTTATTCACAGGCCCATTTCAAAAGCCCGTGATTTTATTTGGGATCAGAAGTTGTTCTGCACCGATCACTGCTTCCCGAATGAAAACTGAGTTCTGGGGAAAATGTCAGTCTTGATTTGAACTGTATCACAGCACATATTCTTCTTTTTTTACAGACTGGACTCTGCATGACCTGTACGTTGTGGAAGAATATCAGTCACTCCATCTGCTGAAGTCATAATTGATAAGCAAAAGCTTGATCTACTAGCCTGAGCAGCAGAGTCCCGCAGGGAACCCTTCTTGGCTCTGTTCTTTATGGAGTATGGTCTAACATGCTTTCTCCATGACTTTTCTTGTGAAAGAACAAGAAAAAGAAAAAAAAATCAAGTTAAGCGCAAACCCTTTGCAATTTGCTTTTGATGCTCAGTTTTACTCGCCATTTAAGTTCTGCTGTACAAACTCAGGTAGATGGTCATGTTGTGTAGGAGTGCTACAAAGATGCAAAACGGTGACAGGTTGGTTGGTTAGCTCGAGCTGCATTCGATTATCTTTATCTTTGAAAGATCTACAGGTCACTTTATCTCTTTACGAAGGGCTTTGTCCTCCATATTTGTTCTGATCCTGGCTCAGACTGTCCCAGTTCTTGAAGATCACATTAAAACAGCTGGAAACTGTAGGTTATGTTCACAGTGCCAGGCCAGATTTGCTATCTGACCAGAATCTGATCTTTTTGGCCGTTTACATTTTATAATGCAAATCATTAGATCCGACCAGAATGTCCTGTCTGACATTCGGTAATCCACATGGTTGCTATGGTAACCTGTAAACAAATCAGCATAGAGGATGGTGAATTGGATTCGCAACTGTAACAAACAGTTTTCTGGAGTCAGAATGCACATTGGGTTCACCATTTTCTTTGGGACGATGAAGTCTTAGCCTCAATTTTATTTGCTAAATATTTTTTTATATATATTATTAATTATACTTGAAACGTTGGAACTGATTAGCTCTTCAAATTAGATCTGTTTTGCTGCATGAAAATCCCTGGTGTTACTTCAATCAGGCAAGTGAGGATACTTACCAATTGTTTATTGCAACTAGATTTATTGGTTCATATATATATATATATATATATATATATATATATATATATATATTCTGTTTTTGGTTGTTCAACCTCTTGTTTTGCCTCCACACTCCTCCATCACAAACCTTAGCTCCTTTTTCTTCTTCCTGTCTGTTGATCCTGTTAGTTTCCTTTCTCTGCCATTGTCAGAAAAAGTAGCACTGTGACTTGAACCGCCTGAGACGGATTGTGAGATCCAGCTCTAAGGTATTTTAGAAAACTGATTGATCATTGATGGATTTGATGTTTCACGTTTGCTTTCATTAGTGGGAAATGAAATCTCACAGCAATTCACCGCTTCAGGAACAACTCCAAAAGCATTACAGAAATAGAATATTTGACAGATATCGGTAATTGTTTGAATCCTTTGCATCCAATGACTCATGCAATGAAGCAATGCCTAAATGTTGTGTGCAATTAGACTGTCAACACAGTAAGAAACTGCTGTAGTTAGAAAAATGCTCACAAATGTGAATAAGAGATTCTGTGAATCCCACAAAATTTCTTCTTCAATCCCAACTCCCACATGTCTGCAAGTGAGCAGATATGTGAAGCTTTAACAGGTGAATAACATACTTTAATGTCTGAGACAGGCAGAAAAATTAAAATGCTGTCTAGAAATTGTCAATTGTTTTAAAAAGTGCTTTCTAAATAAAAGGTAGTTTATTATTTCACGTGGAACATGGTTATTAAGTTCTTAAAGCTCAGTTTTGCTCTACCTAGAGATCTACCTTCTCCCTAAAAACATAAATACTGTGAATCTGAACATCCCAGCAGAGTTCTTGCTTTCTATTCACAGAGGTGTCAAGTAACAAAGTACAAATACTTTGTTACCTTACTTAAGTACAAACTTTGGTTATCTATACTTCACTGGAGTAATTATTTTTCAGACGACTTTTTACTTTTACTCCTTACATTTTCACGCAATTATCTGTACTTTTTACTCCTTACATTTTAAAAACAGCCTCGTTACTCTATTTCATTCCGGCCTTTAAAAAAAACTATCCAGTTAAATTGCTCCATCCGGATAGAGTGAATTTGGTTGTGGTCGTTTCAGATGTTCTTGTCCAGTTTTGTTCTTACATCCGTTCCCTCAGATTCCTGCAACTAAACTTGGATGTACATTCCAATAAAGGTTAGGATAAATGATAACATGCCTCTGAAGTTTGACTTTTTGCACCATTACAATACTTATAGGCAACTAGTCATCATATCTCCTGCTCTCTGAAACACATGTCAATGCTCAATAGTACACATATATGGTTCTTTAATATATTTGCATTATACTAAGATGCTTCATTTTCAATGGCTTTTTCCCCCTTACATTACTTTTACTTTTATACTTTAAGTAGTTTTGAAACCAGTACTTTTATACTTTTACTTGAGTAAAAAACTTGAGTTGATACTTCAACTTCTACAGGAGTATTTTTAAACTCTAGTGTCTATACTTCTACCTGAGTAATGAATGTGAATACTTTTGACACCTGTCTATTCATTAGATATAACAATTTTCATAAACATGGGGTAAATATTTCCCAGAAAGAGCTGCAATAACATTTTGTAATTCATATTTTCATACGTGTATGTTTTTTCTAAATAAAAATATTATCCCAATGAAACCCCATCATTTTAGGACTGCCTTCAAAAAGTGCGACTGAATGTAAATAAGAGATGCGGGTCATCCCATTGGCTGACAGTTACACCTGCGCGTGACTTTCAAAATAAAAGGCCAACAACTATGCGCACATACTAAGTTGCTTTTATTAATACAGAACTGCATGCTACAGAGACTGTACAGCATAAACATTTATTCATTACAAAAACATGGTTTTAGAACCATTTAAAATAACAGGGAAAAAAACGAACAAACAAAAAGATAAGAGCATAAAATAGAACAGGAACATCACAGCCGTTAAGGAAACATTCAAACTATTTATCATTAGCATCTTAATAAACCAGAGAAGAAATCGACAGATTACAGTCGTGTCATGTCAACTACAATGGCACCGAGTGGATGATTCTCTTGTAGCTTTTTTTTTTGTTCTTTTTCTTTTTTTTAACAGCCTCTTGCAACATCAACATGCCTATTTTTTTTTCTATCTACCTATATGTAGTAGTGTACTTAAAAGTGGCAGTTTGTGTATTTTTTTGTATTTAATAGTTTTTTTATGAACCTCCTAATATACATAATTTTGGCCCTCATGGGTTTATACAGTATGATGTCCGTCTTTTTATTAAGTTTAATTTTTATTTGACAATTTGCTACCAAACACATTTGTTATAGCAACATTTATACTACATACATAGCAATCTATGTAACGTCACAGCAAAGAATGGTATCAAAATAAAATAAAAACAAACAACAAAACAAACAAACGAACAAACAAAAAAAGATCCCTACAGCATGGTTGGTTTTTAATTTTTTTTGATTTTGTTTTTTTTTTTTTTTTCCAATGGGGGGGTAGGGGGAGGGCAAGAGAAAATTAGCACAAAATTTGGCACGGAAGATCTGTACACGAATCTACAGTCTGAGACATGTGACTGTGCAATAAAAAAGAAGGGCTTTCCACACTTTTCCAACCGCTGAACACACGGTAAGTTTCCGTTTCCCCTTTTTCGTAAAATGGCTTATGTGACGTATCTAGTGAAGATGTGCATTCTTCCGTTTGTGAGATCTACACAACATACCGAGTGGAATCCAGGTTGTCAGTGATGGGGAAAAATAAAAATAAAAATGACACTGACTAAAAAAATAATTAAAAAAAATGGCCTTTTCAAACCTCCTTGTAAAAATGGATCATTCATATAGTTGCTTACCTTAAGAAAAAATATTTGTACAATATATCAAGGGGAAAAAAAAAAAAGGGTCAAAAAGAGACACATACAAGATACAACAAGCAATCTCTAAAGCAATAAATACTACTGGTCCTAGCGTTGTGACATTTTTGAATTTAATAACCCGTCAACCCTCCCACCCAAAACCCCCGCCCGCCCCCGATCAAGTCCACCCAAACTTGCCTGACTCCGCCCCGTAAGGTAAACGACAAAGAAAAGAAGAGACAACGCAGTGGAAGAATGCATATTTAACACAGTAATCCCCCACCCACCCCCTCCCGATATCTGTACATTTAAACAAGAACAAGTAACATCACAATTAAAGTTGTTCCTCAGAGAGGTGTCACTGCTAGCCTCATGCCCTCCAAGAGTTTGAACAGATGTCGAATGATTGGTTCGCAAGCTCGTATTTAATACAAATAAAGAAGGAGAACCAACTCTTTCAAGAAAAGGGCTCGCTGAATAATCTAGCCTACCTTTTTATATCCGTCTTTTACACATTTTGAAGTTGAACTAGATAATTTTTCAGTTTGCACTGTTGAACACTACAAAAAAAAAAAAAAAAAGACAAAAACAAAAAAAATTCATAAAAATTTTGGCAGATTCACAAAGCTATACTACAGCTCATTGTATCATTTCTTTATAATAATTAGAATTCTTTTTGATAATGAGGGGTCAAATATTGACCAATGAACTTTAGTAAAAGAAAAACTAAAATTTCAAAGCCTTGTGGCACGGAAACATAAAGAGAAAAACATCCAACGGCAAGTGAAATATAGCAGAGGAAGGACCTAGAGAGGTGTCTGTGCAAGTATGTGTGTGAGTGTGTGTGCGTGCATGTGCGTGCATGTGTGTGTGTGCAGAGATAAAAGAGAGGAGAAAAATAGGATAGACTATTCTATAGACTTGGTCACTAGCGACAGAGGCTGAGGGGCCGTGGAGGGGAGGAGCGAGTGGGAATGACACAGCGATGCCGAGGACCGGGCCATGGAGGACGCCACCGAGGAGCCCGGCTGCCGCGAGGACGAGACGTCGCCGTGCTCCACGGCTCCGTTGTGGGAGGAGGCGCCAGGCGTTTTTCTAGCTGCAGCAGAGTTTTCCAGTTGAACCAAAGATGGCGGCGGAGGCCCAGCCAGGAGGTGCGGGTGGTGGAGTGGCTGGTGGGCCGGTTTCATAGTCAGTGAGAGAGGTTGCATTTGTTCAGTCTGAGGATTGGACTCTTTTGAAGAGAGGGGGGAGTGAACCACGGAGGAGGGGGAGGAGGGGGGGGAGTCTAGTAAGCTTCCGTCCGTAGAGGGAGGACTGGCACAGCTGCCTTCACCTTGGATGTAGCGAATGCACTTTTTTTTTCTCCTGGAGGACAAAGGTGAGAGAAAGAGAATCTTTTAGCATCAAATCGGGAAACTTGGAGTTTCGCAGCACTTTTTTTTTTGCTCGACTTAAATGCACCTTTCGCCGTTCCTTGAAACAGGACGGATCGGATCGGCAGGTGCATTTAAGTACCTTTGCATATCTTATGTGCTCAGGAGAAAAGGTAGCAAGGAAAACTAAACCATCACACAGAAAAAGGTCACAAGTGAAGCACCTGGACAGGAAGCAGGAAGGAAATGAGAAGCACACACACAGATGATGACGGAGGGACGAAAGGAAACAGAGTAAATGCTCTCTGAATTCAAACTCTCCGTTCTTTTTTGAGGAACAATTGCAGCTACAATATGAGCCTGTCCTCTCCAGCAACTGGCGCTAACTGGACCTATCTCCCTCCCGTGCTTCCGTGGAGCTCTGCCCTCTCCTCTCCTGAGGGGACGGAGTTTGGATACGAGGCAAAAAATAATAATAAAAAGCCAACAAGATCCACACTACCCTGCATCTGCCCCACAGTTACAAGTGTTGAGTGTGCGTGAGGGGTCAAGGCATCATGTTTACATTCCCGCCTGAGGTTGGGACCCTCCCCCTGCATGTTGAGTCTGGAGGCCAGACCCGCCGAGCTCGACGGAACCCGCTGAACAAAAACAGTGGAGCGAGGGGGAGTCGGGGGGGGGAGAGCACCGCTGCATTTATCTGCGGCGACTCTGCTGCGAAGGCTGCGCTCACATTTGGTTAAGGGGGAATCTCTGCCCATCTCATCTTTACACTGACCCTGGCAGTGACCCCTCTCTTGCAACCTCCAATTCTATCACAAGGAAGCCTGAAGCCGAGGGGGGGCTGGGGGGGAGACGGGGGGGGTTTCAGCAGATGTGAAGTAGGTAACAATCACACTGATGTGTCTACAAATACCAATTAAAGCTTTGGGGACAGAATTTTCTTAATTACCGTATTTTCTGGACTATAAGCCGCTACTTTTTTCATAGGTTTTCAACCGTGCAGCTTATACAAAGGTGCGGCTATTCTGTGGATTTTTCTTCCACCGCTCGGGGCGCTCTAACCGGAATTAGAATCAAAACTAAGACAAAATAAATGCAAAGAAGAATACGCCACTTCTTCTTTAGCAGATAGAAGCAGATTTCAAACAGATAAATAAATACCGGTTATTTTCTCTTGGGTCTGTCCCGTTTTAATCAGCAAAGTTGCTGCCATGTTAAAAGACACTGTTAGGAAAGGATCTATTTAGGTACAAACATGTACATCATTTACAGCTCAAAATCCTTCTGTACATGTAGTAAATATCTAATCTAACAACATAAATATCTGCGGCTTGCATATCTTTTTTTTTTTTAAATAGAGCAGGTGCGGCTTGTATGTCTTTTTTTAATTATTTTTTTAAAAATAGAGCGGGTGCGGCTTATATACAGGTGCAGCTTATAGTCCAGAAAATACGGTAAGTTACTCTAGTCTATTCAAACCTTTTTTTTTCTTCTTTAATTCTAACGGGAATTTTTGTTTTTTCTTTAAAAACGTCAAACAGAGAGCAGATTACTGGGAGTGAAAAGAAAGAAGGACAACAGACAACAACCGATTGCATACACAGTCCTATGAAACCTTAATCACATGCTAGGTGAAAGACAGGCATGCATTTCTGATGAACTCAACAGTGTAAGCAGACAACATCAGACATCACAGAACACCAGAAGAAAAGGGTGAAGATGAGGCTTTTAAGTGCAGTCTGAACTGATACTGCAGCTCTGGACGGTGCAGAGCATCGACCGGGACTAAAAAGGTATCGTTTTGCTCCACGTACACATCACGGCCTCTGTAACTGTCCGTCAAACTCCAACAAATGAGCTAATATCCATTTTTTTAACAGACATATTGATTTATAGTATGTGCCCGTGTATGTTATTGATTCCCTGCCTCGGGGGAAATTATACCAGATGCATCTTTGAGGAAATGGAGCCCAGAGAGAACTTTTAACCTCTCTGACTGAATTACAGCACTTCTGCAGTCTCTTAACATCATTACGCGCTATTATTCTTTATGGAATAATGCCGTATTTTGTGATAACGTGGCTGTCAGCTGCTAGAGTGAGCATGTTCAAAACAATTACTAATGAAAAACGTCACGACGATATTTAAAAAAAAAAAAAATGCATAGCAGTGATTGGTGCAGAGAAGTTGAGTCAACAGAAAGAAGAAAAAAAAAAAGAAAGCCAGACACAAAGAAGGGTATTACTTAGCAGAAACAAATACCTACCATGAAAACATTCCCAATTCAAAGACTGCTTGTGTCAGAACAGAAAGACAACAGGTAGGGACTAAGTAAGGGTTATTGAAGAGGAGTTTGGAGGAAGGAGAGTTGGAGAAGAAGGAGGAGAGGGCACAGAAAAGAGTGTCACTAAACAGGCCCTCGGAGAAAGCAGGGCTAAATTTGTAAGCATGACATCATTAATCAAAAGGGGCGCCAATTAGAACAAACATGACAGTGAAAGGGAGAAAAGGAATTATCCACTGCTTGGACAGAAAATAGATTTCAGTCAGACCAGTTCAGACGGAAGAAAATGTCCTTCCAAATACTATCACCGACGCCGATCTTCCTTTATTTGATCCCTTTTTTTTGAGGATTTAATAGTGTGAAGTCTCGCTTTGAAATCTATTTTCTGTCACTGGGCTTGAACTGAGCTCAACGAGGAGAAATAGCTGTGCAGGAATTTAGAGGAGCAGGAAACTTCTCAGTGAGAAAAGAGGACTTTTTTCCATCCATTACCACACTGATGGAAATATGTTTTAGGAAGACATCTGAGCCAATAATCAGGGAGAGGAGGCTCAGTGGGGCCGTCTGCCTCCCCACTGGTACTACAGCAGTTAATACCTGCATGGTTTGCACCATAAACTCAGCTGGTCAAGCCCGAACAAGGCACGACACTTCTTTGGGGTATTTGCATCTGTTAGCCAAAGAGGTAGACACAAACACACACAGACAGACACAAAAAAAAAAAAAAAACAAAAAAAAAAAAAAAGGAAAAAGAAAAGGAAAAGAAAAAGAAAAATGGGACACGTCATTGCACAGACAATAAATATGTAGCCAGGGCTTAGATGTTGGCTGGCAACACTAGGATGTCCTCCATATTGACCAGGCCATCAGACTCCAGATCCTCCAAGCCCCCAACCTGCCAGTTTAAGGACTCCTGACCAATCAGAGCCAAGCTCACTGTACCTGCAGCGAAACTCCCATCTTTAACCACACATACACACTGACGACATTCACACAAACACTCTGATATATGCTGTTAAAAACCCTTAATTTCCCATAAAATAATTTTTAAATTAAAATAAAAAAAAGATAAAATAAAAAAAAGGGTTAAAATCAAATAGCAAGAACCCAGAGATAGACCGGCAGGGCACGGCTGGAGGAAGCTGAGAGGTCACAATAGCCTGGTGGGACAGACAGGGAGGAAGGCGGAGAGGAAGGAGAGCAGCACAGAGCGGAGGAGGAAGTCCCAGCGTGGAGTTACTCAGCCTTCACCTGGCCCTGGCCAGTGCAAGCACACACCATACACACCTGCACGGGCCACACCAGTTATTCTGTTGATCGAGCCCAAAGCGCGCTCGACACTTCTTAGGAGCGCTCAGGTCTGATGCCGCAACAAGGAAGGGAAGCCAGCAAGAGAGGAGGAAAGAAATAAAACCAATAAAATAAGGGAATAAAATAGAGGAGAGAAATAAGGAGAAAAATAAAAACAAAAACAGGTAACGCTGAATCTATGAAGCTTAGCAGTTAAGTTGACTGAGCAAGAAACCCCCATTCCAAAAACCCACAAAGCCATTATCAAGCGATGCATTTAAAAAAGACAGCAATGAACACGATTACTGCGTTCAAGACAAAATTAGTACAAAATAAATAAATAAAAAACACATGCATGTTATCCATTAACAGTAATACTGAAACAATCACTTTCAAATCACAAAAAAAAGCTAAAATCCCAAGGACGTTAAAGATAAGGTAGCGTTTGTTGATCGAGAGGATATTAAACGGAGCGGAGGCAGCTTGGATTAATTAGCTGTTAGATGCTATCAGTGCGCTACTGTTTCAAAAAGACGGGGTCAAGCTGGTAGGGCTAGGCGGAGGCAGCAGATTGCTAAAACAGGCATGACTTAGCCTTAGCCAGGGGAAGGATTACAAGAAAGGAAAATGAAATAAAAAGGTCTGGAACCTGAAGAGGGAATCTACTCTTTAGAGCAGGCATCAAACGATTGATTGGTTTCCATCAGCAGCATCGGCTGTCTGCAGCAGACCAGCTGCCAGTCACTCGCTTGCCCTACTGAGCAATCGTGTCATTAGCAGAAGTAGAGCGGAGTGACCGAAGAAAAAACCGCCGCGGTGCGTTTAAGTCCAGGGCTCATCCGAGTAGATACTTTTTTTTTGTAAAGTGGGGAGGGAGGCCAAAGTCATGCTGGCCTGTAGGAAAAGGCGCAAGCGCAGCTACTGAGGCGTACAGATTAAGGAGGTTTACCCATGACGGTCGTAATCTAACGTTTTAATCATCAGATCCTCAAGCACAGTAACTTTACCAAAATAAAAGAAGCGTTCTAACCAAAAAAAAAAAAAAACGGCAAGAGGTAATTAAGTAAAACAAAGTCTAGCTTGAACTCAAACAAACAGCAACATTTTAAGAAAAGAAAGCAGCAAACAAAGCCAAAAGGAGCATAATTCAGAGAGGAAAATTTAAACCTGCTTCATACTGCACATTCATGGGTAATTAAATATACATCCATTTAAAAAGGAAAGATAAATAAATAATAAAACAGTTAGTAATTTAATACTTAAAAATGACATTAGCACCTGTAATCGGAGGGAGTGAAAGGCAAGGGTTTGGAAAATATTCTCTGTGTTCTGAAAAAAAAAAGAACAGATAGAGAGGCCTTCAAGAAGAAATCCGTCACCAAACGAGCGCAAAATGCATGATAACAAGTCGGCATAGCTCCTCACAATATGATCAGAAGAATGTATGAATCATAAAGTAAAAATGGATTAAAAAAAAAAAGAAAAAAGAAATGAATAAATCACAGAATTAGCAAACCTCCTTAATTTTCAGATGTAAGTGATTTCTCTTAGTGGAAGCATGCATGGGAACAAGCGAGGGGGCAGCCCAACAAACTCACACATGCACAGTTACACACACACACACGGGCGCACGCACACACACGCACACGCACACACACGCGCACACAGTACAGTAGTGCAGTCGATCTGCGGGGCACAGGCAGTATAAAACAAGGTCACACACGCGCAACACTGGCAAAGTTAATGGCTCTCACGATGCTTCAACTTCTCAAAAACACATATCAAAATATCAGATTGCTACGAGCCAAAGGGACATATTGGGGGCGGGTGGGGGGGAGGGGGTGTGACAATAAGGATGACTGTGGGGGGTCATGCATATTCAGTTGTTATTAGCTGGGGAGAACTAGGGAAAATGGGGAAAAGGGGTGGGAGTGGGGGGTTACAAGCAAGTCTACCATTTAAATATTGCATTAGGTAGCATAACTACACGCACACACACACACACACACACAAAAAAAAAAAAGCCAAGCACAATAAGACACATAAAAAAAAAAAAAAAACACGTACAAAAAAACTAGCTTGACTTTTATCTTGCAAGATGTCACATCTGCCTGACACATGATGGGGCTCTTCTAATATGAGAGATAATTGCAGCTCACTTACCATTGCTCTCTGCTTGCTGCTTTTCCCTTTTTCTCTTCTTCCTTTTCCCCTGTTGGTTAGCCGCCAAAAAAATAGAAAGAAAAAAAAAAAAAAAATAGACACAGACAGGAACCTTAGTTATTATATTGCAGAATGCCCAAAACATGAAACGGAGAATAGGACTCATCTCTGTGTTTACTTATTTATTCATTCATTCTTTCTCTGCCTTTTTTCTGCCTCTGCCCTCCGGTTTGTTTCAGCCACTGCAGGCCAGACCACAATTCTCCCTCCTCTCTCTCTGCTTTCTGCCTCTTTCTGCCCTTTTCTTCTTCTTCTGAAATCTTTTGTTGTTATTTCCCTCTGTTCTGTTAACATCTAGACGGTTTTGACACACTTCTGCTCGGGAAAAGATGGATTTCTCCGCAGCTGCTCGTGGAAGACTCCCCTTGGCCAAAGCTTCATCCCCAAACCCGGACAAAACTGAACTTCTGGCATTTTCTGTGTCAGAACAAAAGGTTCCAGGATGCAAAAACTTGCTCGCTGAGGACCGACATAAAAGGTTCCTCTACAAATAAGCATTTAGACAGCCGAAATGTTGCTTGTCCATGTGGTTGCACCAATCGAGATGCTGTAATTTTAAAATAATGGACAGAACATTAAAGTCTCAGCTTTAATCTAAATAGGCTTACTTCAGCACAGACAGAATTGTGGGGGAGATAGTGCCATTTGAAACCACTGAGCCCAAAATGTAAGGGTTCAGAAATAACCAGCTGGTAAATGTTTCTTTGGCAGCAACAACACCATTTCGACACGACCTCATTGTCGGAAGAGCTTCGTGGGGCTCAGAAATGCCGTTTAGATTGAGCTGGAGTTCTGCGCCAGTGAAGAAAACGGTAATAATGAGATATTAAAGGCAGGTGGTTTCCAAAAGTTAGCAGATGCGTGGATTTTAACCAAACAGGTGCACAAAAAACAACAACCAAAAAGCCGAAAAAGCCCATTAAAAGTGTTGTCCATGACCAAAAATACTATTTTCGTCTTGAAGAAAGTTAAAAATGATCACCGAAATGTAAATGACCCCATGTTGGCAATCAAGAAAAAGCTTTATGACCCCAACCACACGATGCTTTAAAAGCAGAGAGTTTATAAACACAAGCATGAATAAGCCTGTTGAGAAATCGACCTCTATCTAAATTACGGGTAGAGGAAAGTGGCCTGTTGCGGTCTGCTTTGGGCATGACACTTCCTGTTAGCGGGAATGGCTCACTAGTGTCTAGAGAGAAGAACAAGCATCCTATGATTCATGGAAAAATGCATCATAAAACACAGTAAAAACAACATTTCACCACTCATCTGAACACCAAACCCGAACACGCAGCTACACGAGCGCAGATGGTTTCAGGAGTTTAAAAGGTGGGAATATCCTTGACTGGTTTGAGGAGGTCTCTTAATCACAACTGAGCAGTAATTAGGGAGAGAAATCAAAACAAAGCAGAGCTGCAGGAGTCTGCGGTGAAGGCCAGACGGAGCACCGCCAGGGAAGATCTGATGATGTCACGGGATGAAGACGGCTAAGACTTCACACAAAAAATATTGACTTTCTGTGCTCCGCTACAGTGTGGGTATATGTGCTGGAGTCAAAGCTGAAACTGTTATGCAGTCTTTATTATTTGATAAAGGCTGAGGTAGAGCAGGGACTTCAAGTGTTTGGACAAGATTGTCAAGGTGAGCTCAGATAAAAAGAAGTTTGCTCCCATTTTTCAGATGGAAATCAAGTTGAGAAGGATTTCGACTGGTACAACTCACGCTTCATCCCGCGTGTGTCTACACCTGATGAAGGGGGGGAAAGAGCGGGGCCGTTACGACTTGTAAACTTAAAAACTTACATAGTTGTCTCGTGCTGACCAGCCCGGGTACAGCTGCATGTGGAGCTGTCGTTCTTTCCTGGCCAGCTCGTAGTACTTGGCCTGCTCCTCCCGCGATAGGGCGTGCCACTGCAACATGAGACGACAACCGTTTTCCCCGTGAACCAGAAAAACACAGGCTTTTTAGGCAGTCTTGCCTTTTGAACCCTGATTGGATATAGTTGAACTTCAAACTTTAAGAATAATGTTTAAAGCAAAAAATAGATAGGTACCAGAACAGTTACAAAAATTGTTCAGATTGGAGGATGGAGGACAACAGACTTAAACTTGATTTCAAACATACTTTTGCAAGGCTAAACATAAAACAAATGTGTATTTCTGTTACAGGTGTAAAATTATGGCATGGACAAAGCAAGGAACTGAAAAGTTGCACAAGTTTGTATCAGCTTAAGAAAATGTTTAAAAAAGAAAAGATAAGTGCCTACAAAAAAGAAGAAGGAGAAAGAGAAAAAAATAGATAGAAGAGTGGTATTTTTGTTTGTTTTCTTGTTATAAATATGTGTATAGATCAGGGGTCGGCAACCCGCGGCTCTAGAGCCGCATGCGGCTCTTTAGAACCACCCTAGTGGCTCCTGGAGCTTTTTTAAAAATGTTTGACCTTTTTTTTCTTCTTTTTTCTCTTTTTTTTCTTTTTTTCTCATTTTTTTATTCTTTCTTTCTTTCTTTCTTTTTTCTTTTTTTCTTCTTTTTTTCCTTTTTTCTTTCCCTTTTAATCTCGCCATTTCGGCTTTTTTCTCGAAGTTTTGACTTTTTTCTCGACATTTCCACTTTTTTCTCGAAATTTCCACTTTTTTCTCGACATTTCCACTTTTTTTCGACATTTCCACTTTTTTCTCAAAGTGCATAATGAAAAAAAATCTTGTTGTAACTAATATAGATACATGCAGCATGTGTTTCCTTCATTCTAAGGCTTTTCATTTTTTGCGGCTCCAGACATATTTGTTTTTTTGTTTTTGGACCAATATGGCTCTTTCAACATTTTGGGTTGCCGACCCCTGGTATAGATAGATTGGTGTTCAGTAAGTCAACGTAATTGTATTAACAGAGAGGGGCAGGTATCATAAGTTTTCTTCCTGCTCCTTTTCTTTCATGGTGATAATGTGTACTTCATGGAATTTTGTACAACATTATTAAGAATATATACCATGAATGGAATAAATGAAATGAAATGTGGTCATAAGATGTCCAGTTTGACATGGAACTTACCCTCCTCCCCAGAATCTGGTTGATGGCGGCGCTTTCTTTCAGCGTGCACTCGGCCACCACCTTCGCCCGCATCTCCTTCATGTAGAGCATGAAGGCATTCAGAGGCTTCTTTATGTGGACCTGCTTCTTTTTCTCCTCTTCCTTTTTAGCGTCTGACTGTTTCCTGTGGACGAGGAAGAAGGCAGCGAGATGAGCAGGGCGAGTAAGAGCGTTAAAACAACTGGTTAATGGCAGGAGGAGGGAGTTCACTCACGAGCTGTTGAGCGAGCTGATGTCACTGTGGGACGATTCCTGCTTGACGTTGGGTGTGACGATGGCGGGGTGAGGGATGCCCGTGGTGTGCAAACTGTGGTGAGGGGGCACCATGTGTGGGGGGAACCTGGAGGACAGAAGACTGTGTAAATCGTCAGAATGGACACGAGTGAAATGGGAGGATGGAGCACACAACAAGAACACACGACAGCTGCGGCTCAGGTTCCATTCCCGCCTTTCTGCGACATGCCAAAGCGCCGTCGTCTTCCGCAGGAATGGAACCGGTCGCGCAGAAACGTGACAAATGTCCACGGCTGATTCCTGCGTTAGTTACAACCGGGTTGGGATAGATTTGTTTCTGCCCAATTAAATGTCATAAAATTTTACTTTTACACAGAAATCAGCCTGGATGGTTATACACATCACACAGTTTATTACAGCTAAGCAACTTCCTGGAGCATTTGTCATTTACAGTAAGTACAGTAGGCAGATGGTTTCTTATCAACACTTTGGTGATAATGTTTTTTTTTAAATTTTTTTTAACATGCACTGTTTCAGAGGTGAAAGATCATCTTTTCAAGATTACCTCTTACCAAAGAATAGTGCATACTATGAAACACATCTTAGTTTTGGGTCTACATTTGCTTCCACCCACTCTTTTCTGCAAATGCATCACTGTCAGGATCACTAGCATTTCTATTTGCATCTTTCTACATTCCCATCATTTAATCATTTGCATTTCCAACATATGAAGGGCACACAAAAAAAACAAAAAAAAACATATTTAAGGAATCTTTTCACTGGTTAGCAGAGCTACTGGACGCTGCCCTGCTCGGCACAGAGCTGTGTGACACTAATTATTTGAACATGTATATCTGTGCATGCATGCTTAAAGGTTGTGATTTCACGTGACCACAAGACAAGAGAAAAGGATGAAGGCAAAGGGGAAGAAAGGAAGAATATATATATATATAAATATAAATATATATATATATGTCTTTTTTTTTTTTTTTTTAAAGCAGCTCATTATCTGGCAGTGTCTGGCTGCATGGCTCCGAGCCAGAATATAATGATGAGGATAAACTCGCCAGGAACAACTAGTTTCTGTTGGAGGCCATCTCAGGGGAGTTCAAGCCCCCCCCCCCCCACCCCCAAACTCTTTCCCTCTTTTTCTCCTTTCCCCTCTTCTCCCTTCATCACTGACACATCGGTGTTTGTGCCATGTCATCCGTTGATGGGGATCTCAGCAGCAGTGGCTGCATATCACCCATCATTAAGGCTGCATTTTCTTCACTCGCTCCATTTCCTCTCTCCCTGTTCGTCCTCCCTCCTTCTCTCTCTGTGCACTTGTTAAAATTTCCTCTGTTCCAAGATCCATTTCTTTTTTTTCTCCCCTCTTCTCTAGTCCTTCTCGTCCCCTCACCACCTCTACGCTCCTCCGTTTCCTCCTCCTTCGCCATCCCTCCCCTCGTCACGCACACCGCCGCCGCCGCACGGCCCAGGTTATGGTTTAAACATGACGGCCAGCCCTTTGAAGCTTGGGGGGATCATCATCATCACCATCAACATCATCGGGCTCATCAGCAGCAGGGGCTGCGGCTCCGACCAATTTAAGCAACGTGGAGCGGGGAGAGGTTTAGTTTAGACCCCCACCCGTCCGCCCACCCCGGGGCTCCTACGTCTCAATCTGAAAGGTAAGAATGGCTGGCGGGGGCGAGGTGGGGGCGAGGTGGGGGTGAGGTGGGGGCGGGTCACCGCAGCGAGCCAGCCCGGTGTCAGCCAGCACCATTTAATTGCCAGAGCGAAGCAGGTGCCCCCGTGCCTGTTTAATGTATAATGACATGGCCGTTGTTCTGCTGCCATTCCCGAGGAAGCGAGAGGGAGCGGGATGATAGGGGAACATATCAAAGGCCAGACTCGAGCATAAGGGGCAAAAGAGGCCTTCACATCCACCCGCCTGTCCTACACAGGCGCACACACAGAATAGAAGGGACTTACACTGGTTCCTGCTACATTATCAAAATAATGTCTTTCATTTTGTTCCTTTCTACCAGAATGTATTTTTAACAGGACCTTGATGGTAAGGTGCTCGCTGCACGACCGTGAGGTAGATTCATCCTCCGCATCCTAATTCGGCTTTTTGGCGCAGGGGGAATGGTGCAAAAGCGAAAAAGGCTCTGCTGCAAAGACCCAACTCGCGACAAGAGTAAAAGGCCACCGTGTCAAAAATGTGCTATTTTGATGAGATTAAACAAATCGTTACAAGGTGATTATTACGGTTTTAGCCATTCGAATGCTGCTCTCTGGTCTGGTTAGGGAGTTATCTGAGGGTGGGGCGATGTGTTAAACCTCCTCTGTTCTCTGGAGATCTCCCAGAGCTCTCCATCTATTCAGTTATACTAATTCAATTAGGGGCCTCATCACAGGGCATTAGCTTTTCCTCATGGCCAGTCCCCCCACACCCCAGCAGGTAGATCCAGTTAGCTGCACTGGAAATGAGATGATTACCATGTAGAGGCCGTCATTAAGGGAACAAATTAGAAGTCACTTAAAGCCCATGTTGGTTGGGTACCGCTGCCAGATGCCAATGTCTGCAAAAGACCCACCACCCGACCACTTCCTGATTCATGTTGGGGAAGACCTGTGAGGGGGGGGAATACTGGACGTTGATCGGGACACGACTAAAATTAGTTTTCTCATTCTCCGCACTGTGCATAACCCCACCCCCCCTCGCTGTAATTGGTGTGATACCTAAAGTTTCATCCCCTACTACGGTGGCAGAGACCCGCCATTGCTGCAAATAAAAGTAATGCTGCAAACAGAAACAAACGTCGCTGCAAATAAAAGAAACGCTGCAAATATAAAGAAACCCCGCTGCAAATAAAATAAAAAAAAGACGCAAATAAAAAAGCCACAACGGAAGTGAAAGACCGGGGACTGTTTTTGCCGATGCACCGGTGGTTTTATGTGAGAGGACACGGGTGTTGTTGTTTTTATCATTAATAATAATGCCAAGAATAATCTAAAGCGTGGGTAACAATAGTTATTTGGATGAATGTGAAGTTGAAGCTGTGTGTGGTGGTCAGGGACTCCTCCTCTCACGTACTGTAAAAAAACACCGGTGCATCAGCAAAAAAGGTCCCCGGTATTTCACTTCCGTTGTGGCTTTTTTATTTGCGTCGTTTTTTTTAATTTGCAGCGGTGTTTCTTTATATTTGCAGCGTTTCTTTTATTTGCAGCGGCGTTTATTTTATTTGCAGCGGCGTTTATTTTATTTGCAGCGTTTAATTTGCAGCGGCGTTTGTTCCTGTTTGCAGCGTTACTTTTATTTTCAGCAATGGCGGGTCTCGGCCACCGTACCCTACGCTTTAAACCAGCTCTGCCTGGAGTCACCCTGCTGCAGGAGCAAGTATGGGAAGGAGCAGGGAGGAGAAGTGGGAGTGGACAGAGTGGGAGGATGGTTGTTTTGTCTGCATGCTCTTTTGGCACACCCACGCCAACAAATCATGGGCTGATAGGCATCCAAAATTAATTACAGCCCCTTCCCTGCGCAATATAGAGACGTATGTTCCTCAGGGGAACCATAAGTGGTAAAGCACAGACGGATACAAGATGGCAACAAGTACACATAACCCCTCCTCCCCTCCTCCCCTCCTCCCCTCCTCCCAGCCGTGCACTAACGTCCAGAGGACAGCACTTGAGCTGGACCAAAGCGCATGTTTGGGCCCCGGCTTGTATCATCCAGTCGCCTTCAAAGTGCCGCGGTTTGTTTATGTGCCTTGCTGCTCAAACTCGCAGCAAGGACATGCCCCGGCTCATTTCATATCTGCCTGACATGCAGTGGGGGTAAACGTTCTTCGGGGGCCTCATTAGAAAATGATAAATATAATTAATATTTGAGCACGCTAGCTGGATCCCCACACTGGAGACTTGGCCTTTTGAACACCGAGATGGGGAGCGCGAGCTCTCCTTAAGGGAGATGCTTCGGTGCAGCTTACACAAACACACATGGAGCATGTATATATGTGTGTGTGTGTGTGTGTGTGTGTGTGTGTGTAACTCTCAGGGCTCAACTCACCTTGACATGGATGCGTTGACAGTAAGCGCAGTTGGGTAAGGGTGTCTGAAACCCCCTGTTGTGATTGGATAAACAGGTTGACCTTGCCTAGGAAGGGAGGGAGAAAAGAAGAAAGCGGAAAAGGTAAAGGAACAGGTTGACGGAAGAAGGGAAGCCAAAGCCCCTCTGTCTCTCGCTTCTCCCCACCGTGGGCCTCTTTATTCTCATTTGATCAGGACAAAAATCTGGGGGATTGCAAGAGAGCAGATGAAAGGGGAGGAAAACTCTGAACAATTTGAATGCCACAAATCTTGATAGCGGTGGCTAATTAAATTTCATAACCCTTCGCTCTGTGTCGACAGAGTGGGGCCCTGTTCCTCCCCAAGCTGGAACTAGGTGTTTTGTTGTGATAATTAAAGACGAAGCGTGGGTCCCTTTAATGGAGCCATCACACTAATTGAGGTCTACACATCCAAAGACAAACAATAATGAATGTAAATTTATACCAAAATAAAGTGCAGCGAATCAAAGGGCGCCATGACTGCGCTCAGGGCCTCTCTCGGTATTTAGATCGCGGTGAGAAAACATTAAATTAACAGAGCTTAATTTGTAGCCTTTTGTCATATTAACAAGTGTTGACAAGAGTTACCAGGGGAGAACCCCTATGAGGAATTGTGGGTAAAATACAGGCAATCACAGTTCATTACTCTAATTGAACTAAACATAGACATGCAAAATTGTGTTTGCCACAAAATGCCAAGTTGAGGTTGACGAGGGCTTTTGAGGAAGAACCCAGTCAACTAGACCTGCGTTAGGAATCGAGGGGAGCAAATTTAAGTCCCAGGGAGGAAAAAATCAAGCCTGCACAACTGCTGCCGCTGCAGCGCTAACACATCAAAGGTAATATCCACTTGTATTGTTTACTGTTTTTCTCTTCATTATTTATCTTGCCATACATCTTATGCTTATTAATCATTGAGCGCTTGAATGCGTTTCAGCCTTTCATGCGACTCACAGGAGAATGCAGAAGAAAGAGGAAGTAAAAAAAGGAGGTTGCTTACTGTGGTACTAACCATCCTAGCGGATGGGGGATCTGGCCGACGGCGCCAGGCGACAGTGGGTAATAAGGAGATATATCCGGAGGATGCGGAGGCCTCGGGATTCCTGCGGCAGAATGAGGACGACAGCAGCAGCCGTAGAAGAGGTGGACAGCAACGGGCGATGACAGAGAAGAGAACAAAAATCTTTGTCAGGGTTTGAATTAATTCTTTGTGGAGTTTCACATGTGAATGAGGACGACATCACAGGAGTGCAGATGGGAGGAAGAGGGCTTGTTGCTCGCGTGTACACGCCGGTAAATCACACTTCCTGATCAAAGGCCTTTGAGGCAAAGCTGTGGCACAATGTGTTGGAGGAGGCAGAGGGGAGAGAAATGAGGAAAGGGGGGGGGGAGAAAAGCAGCATGATTCTTGTCACATTTGTCTGACAAATCAGGAGGTTAATCATATAAAATGGTTTGGAAGTTAACAAAGCTGAGAAATGTAATTAAAAGCTGCCTGTCACCAGAGAAACCGCAGATATGAGGAGAAAACAGTGACTTCTGGAATTAGCAGTCTATACAAGAATAATAAAATAAAAGGATGTTGAGTTTGGTTCCACTTATGGCTGGGCGATATGGACCAAAAGTCATATCTCGATATTTTCTAGCTGAATGGCGATACTCGATATATATCGATATTTTTTCTGTGCCATAATTGGGGTTTCCCCCAAAGCATTATAGCATAGCATCTCTGTTAGCTTCATTTTTTCTGAGGCAAACCCTTAAAAAAATAGTCAGTTTTAATACAAAGCCTTGTGCCAAATGTCACACAGGTTCCTTTATTAACAGAGGTCTGCACAATATCAAAATGTATAAAACAAATGAAATAAAAATAAACTGCCTGCATATATAGAATAAAAATGCTTCTTGAATAAAATAAAACAAATATCTCTTTCCTGCATAACAATTACATTAAAATACACTGTGCAATTAATACAATGTAGACAGTAACAGGCAGACTTTTCCACTGAGGTTGACAGTTGTGCAAATAACAAAACATTTGTGCAAATCTCAAATAAAACATTCAAGTCAATTTGTCACAAAATAAGCTGTATCAAAATCATAAAAAAAAAAAAAAAATGTAAATCGATATAAACGATATTGTCTCGTACCATATCGCGTTAGAAAATATATCGATATATATTAAATATCTCGATATATCGCCCAGCCCTAATTCCACTGATCTTTGGTTTTCACTAAAAAAAAAAAGAAAAAAGAAAAAAAAAATGTGCTTGTCGTCTCCTACTGGCAATCGTAGCATCCGTAGTGTTGCCTTTTCTTGAAGTGGCAGCTGACAGGTGAAGGAGCTGCCCTGAACGACTGCCTTGAACAGGCCCCGGGCCCAGGCGGGTTTAAAAATAACTTGCTCTTTCATGACAAACGTGAAACAAGGAGCAGCAGAACTGCGTGAAGGCGCAGCGGGGAGGGACCTGAAATCCAGGGACCTGCTCGACTATCCAGCGTTTCCTCCACTGGTGCAGCAGACGTGTTGGCCAACGCCGCCACATGAGGATTTTCCTCGATCAGGAGTTGGCTGGCATTTGGTTTGCACTAAGAATGGGCGATATTTTACCGTTCACGATATACCGTCAAAAAAATTCCTCACGATAAGAATTTGTCATCTCGCGGTAAAAATGATAAATTCCCGTTGATGATGTTTTTGTGTAAAGCTGATTTTTGGAAGGAAGGAAGGAAGGAAGGAAGGAAGGGAGGGAGAAAACAAGGAAAGAAAGAAGGAAGGGAGAAAAGAGGACGGGAAGAAGGAAGGAGAGAGCAGGAGGAAAGAAGGAAGGAAGGGGAAAAAAGAAGGAAGGAAGGAAAGAAAGGGGAGAAGGAAAGGAGGAAGGAAGGGAGAAAAGAAGGAAGGAAGAAAGAAAGAAAGAAGGATAAATTCCCGTTGATGACGTTTTTGTGTAACAAACATGGCGGATCTGAGAGTGAGATAGATTTGTAGTTGAAAAGATGGAGTTGAATTGGTATTTTTTTTATCGTCATTTTTATTGTTATCGGGATAAATGCAGAAATTATCGTGATACATTTTTTAGTTCATACCGCCCATCCCTAGTTTGCACCCAACGCTGCAGCTGATCTGACACTTCAGAGGGACTTTGTTAATGTTGCGAGACGCCATGCGTTTTAGCGCGTGGGCGGAAATCTAAACTTTCTTAGAACATCATAACAAAAAAAAAAAAGGAAAACCAGAGGAACATTATCCCATAGCCATACAGCACTCAAGACTTAATATAAGTCATTAATTAATTAATTAAACACTGTGCCCAATTAGGCAGCCCCATTAAGCACTACATTAAACAGCAGCTGGCACATTATTGCCCCTTTGTAAAGGCCATCATAATAAGGGGACATTATTACCTAAAACACTGATTGAATCCACCGGAGACCATGAAAAGCACAAAATTATTCACCATGCTGAAAATGCATTAACCTGAAAGAATGGGTTGAATGACAGTTGACAAAATTAAGTGCTAGGTCAAGATGTTCACGAAAATGAATACAATTACCTAAAAACATTACTGTTTACTGAAGCGTACTCTTAAATTAAATACTTACCTGCTGGACTCTACTGCCCTTATTTTTAACAACTTGTGCTTTTTATTATTTTACCCATTTTCCTATCATTTTATTTGTTATTTAAGCGTACTCTTAAACGTACTTTTTGAAAACGGCGCAAAGTTATGGATAAGCCCTGAATGCAGGCTTTGTGACGTAGAATTGTCAAATTGGTCTGAGTCACCGCACGAATCGGCACAGATTACTTTCTTCTTTCATACTGTATTTAACCCGGTCTTTGTACGTTTTGATCGTTTAGAAACGTAATTCTCGTCGGTTGTGAAATAAGACCTGGAAACAGGCATTGTGGCATAGAATTGGTTTAATTCACTGTTCGAATTGTTACAGATTACTTTTGTAATACTGTATTTGACCCGGTCTTTGTACGTTTTGACCGTATAGAAATGTAATTCTTGCCATTTTAAGAATGAAATGTACCTGCTGTACTCTACTGCCCTTACTTTTTAACAACTTGTGCTTTCTATTATTTTACCTCTTTTTTTTACCTCTTATCATTTTATTTGTTATTTATGTTTTAAGTGTGTCTTGAATGTTGATTGTGCTACATAAATAAACTTGCCTTGCCTAAAAATGTGCACTAGATTTGTGGGAGATGCATGTTGGGGAACATTCTAGCAGCTAAACCTCAGCATCGAGTCTGCAGGATCTACAGGTTATCCTGAAGGGGAAATTAACTAGATCCAACAGACAGAGCCGGTCACTGAAAACTCGTATAAAGCGTCCCATCTTCCAATTTGAGGCTATTGCGGATAAAGCGTACGAAGTCCTTTTAAATCAAAACCCACTTTGGGAGCCTGCGCGTCTTCTGCTCTCTGGTTTACAAACGGGAAGAGCTCCAAGCGCAGAGGCGGTCTTGTGTTCTGCATTGCCAATTGGATTTGTGGTCATGATGAGTTCAAGGTCGTTTGCTGAATTCCAAAATGTACGAGGGCTTACGAGCCACGGCTCAGGTTCTCGTTGGCGAATAAGAAGCCACTTTCCACTAAAAACCAAACCATAAAAATGACAGCTGCATCGGTCAGACAGATGAAGAAGTCCCGGAGTGAATTTTGTCCTACTTTAACCATCTCAGACCCGTGAAGAGAGAGGGTCATGTTTGTGACACAATCGAGTAAGTAAATATCAGCAAAAAGCACTGAATGTTACTTAAAGGGGACCTATTATGAAAAACAGGTTTTCTCTTGCTTTAACATATATAAAGTGGTCTCCCCTCAGCCTGCCAACTCAGAGAAGGAGGAAAGCAAACAAATTCTGCAGTGTCTGTACAGCCGCCCGGATGATCCATCCAGTGTGATGTGGATCTACGAGCCGTTCAGATTCGGTTACGTAACCAAAATGCGATTTACATCGGTTGGCCGCCGATGCGTGAAACCACACCCACAACTAACTCTGCCGGCCGGAGCTTCCACCATTTTTTTCGTAGCGGTGTATCACGTCATTCAGGCAGCCAATCAGCACAGAGCCTCATTATCAAAGCCCCGCCCACTCAATCCCACATAGATAATGAGGTTAGAGAATGGGAAGATAAAGACATGGTTTAGAGGCTGAATTTCTAATTTATTTAGCAAAAACAATAAAAAGCTTGTCTTTAAGACATTCAAGGCCTGTTTAAAACAGTATTACATGCCATAATAGTTCCCCTTTAAAATATGAAGCTCAACGTGGCTGTGTTAACAGATGTGCAATATCTTTCACTCACTGCAACGTGCAATTATGTAAATATCTGTCAGTTATCTTTTTTATATACTAGTATTTCTTATTATTTATCTTTCTTCTTATTATTATTATTATTGTATACCAGTTACTGTTTATAGTGTGTTATTATTATTACTGTGTTATTACTTTTACTTTTCTATTGATGCCTCTTGTTTTTGCACTATCCCCTTTGCTGCTGTAAACTGCAAATCTCCCCTCTGTGGGACTATTAAAGGTTTATCTTATCTTATCTTAGATACTGCATATAAGTGTCCTGCATATCATAAGAAAAACATTTACACACCTATCTTGGAAAAACAATCTCTAAAACACGATATGCCCCATTTAAGGACAGCTGTTTCTGTGTTTTACTCCCCTCCCGAGACTCCTTTGGTTGTAAACATATTACAGTTTCCAGCAGTTCCATCCCAACGCTCCTCAAACACATTGTGCCGAGATGGAATGATGTTTCAGTGTCAGGGTGTCGGGGCAGCGTGCTGCTGCCCCAGCTTCTGCTCCTCCGGTCAAACATGCAGGGAGCGGGAGTGGGAACAAACCGTCCGGGCCTTACCTGTTTTGGGATCCACGTCTGTCTGTAGGTGAGGTGGAGGGTTCCCCGGTGTGAAGTGCTCATTGCTGTAGGTGATCAGAGGCGTGAGAGGGTGCACATGGTGGGGGTGCTGTACCACTGGAACCTTATTAGACTGAGGGGAGAGCAAGGAGGATGCATAGAAAGATGGATGGATAGTAATAAAGAAAGAGGGAAGGAGGAGGGGGGGAAACAGAGAAAAAAGAAAAAGAAGCAATGGTATTAATATTTGGGTTTGAGATCGCAGGCGCCTGCCGAAGAGTTACGGCTCGGTCTGAACGTTCTCCAACGAAGAGCGATCACATTTCTGGGTACACACGAGGCGCCAAACCGCCAAACCACAGTGAAAATAGCGTGGTTTGTAATTAAAAACACTTCTGAGAAGACACCCTGGAATTCAGTAACACAATCTGAGAGATTTGTGGGCTTGCCAGTTCACATTTGGGTTTGATGTGTGATGAGACACTTTTGAAACCACCGATGCAGCGAAGTAATCGATCATCTGGAAACCACAAAATCAAGGCAGCGCGTGTAAATCCACAGCTATTAGCAGCTCCGCTCAGCTCAGCTCAGCTCTCAAGCCTCCCCCCCTGTATCCCCGCGCCCCCTTTCACCCCCCGCCCCGGGCCCAGTTCATGGAGGGTATGAGCGTATTGTAATAAAAGGGTTAGGGAGAGAAGAGGTGGGGCTGAAAATCCATTTCTGCATTTATGCCAAATTAGTTTTAGCTATGTAATCTTCTCTTTGTGCTGGTAAGTGGTGCAGAGCCCCCTTTTTTCAATTACCCAAAGATTACAGTGGAGCTCTAGGGGTGTGCTGCCGTGGGCCCCCCGTGTTAACCAGCGCTCAAGCCCCTCTCTCATCAGGGCCAGGCTGGGACAGAGACTAATACACGCGGTCCCCGAACACGAGATAACCAGATTAGAGCTCTGCTGTAGATTAGGGCTGGTGGCAAAGGCTGCTCTCGCCTCTTTAGCCACACATCCCAGTTTCCTGCCCTCAGCAGTCAAAAAGCAGCACTAATCAGGCTTATGATAACATGGATGATATGTTTGGGGCGAGAGGAGTGAGACGCCGAGCTGCCTGTGTGTGTGGATGTGTTGAGAGTGCGCTCTCGTAAAGGCCACACACCCTCATTAGCCGCTTTAACCCGTGGAAGAAAAGAAAAAGAAACGAAAGCTCCTTTGTGGCGCATTTCCAAAAGTCTTTGAAAAACATTAATGGGGCTGGATGATTTGGGGGGGGGGGGGGGGTGCTTAAGGTGTGCAGTTGCCCAGTGCTCATCGGCAATACAAAAATGCAAAGCTGTGGGCCCACGGCAATGTGTGCATAGTAGGAATGGGTGATATTTTTTTTTTTTAAATTCCCCACGGTAAGAATTTGTCATCTCGCGATAAAAACGATAAATTCCCGTTGATGACGTTTTTGTGTAAAGCTGATTTTTGGATGGATGGATGGAAGGAAATGAGCCAGAAAGAAAGAAAGAAAAATATGAGCAAGAAAGAAAGAAAAATATGAGCAAGAAAGAAAGAAAGATATGAGCAAGAAAGAAAGAAAGATATGAGCAAGAAAGAAAGAAAGATATGAGCAAGAAAGAAAGAAAGAAAGAAAGATATGAGCAAGAAAGCAAGAAAGAAAGAAAGCAAGAAAGCAAGAAAGATATGAGCAAAAAAGCAAGAAAGAAAGAAAGCAAGAAAGAAAGCAAGAAAGAAAGAAAGCAAGAAAGAAAGATATGAGCAAAAAAGCAAGAAAGCAAGAAAGAAAGAAAGAAAGAAAGCAAGAAAGAAAGCAAGAAAGCAAGAAAGAAAGAAAGCAAGAAAGCAAGAAAGCAAGAAAGAAAGATATGAGCAAAAAAGCAAGAAAGAAAGAAAGCAAGAAAGCAAGAAAGAAAGCAAGAAAGCAAGAAAGAAAGAAAGAAAGAAAGAAAGAAAGAACAAACATGGTGGATCTGAGAGTGAGATAGATTTATAGTTAAAAAGATGGAGTTGAATTGGTATTTTTTTTATCGTCATTTTTATCGTTATGGGGATAAATGCCAGAAATTATCGTGATACATTTTTTTGTCCATCCTTAGTGCATAGCTTAAAGCTGCAACGTAACATCCACCCAGGCTGTCAGAAACTTCATCTCAGGTCTGAGAGAGTCCAGTACACCACCAGATATTCACCAGCAGCTAATGGTGTCTGTCTGTGTGGCTGGAACAAGCGTGGCCATCTAGATGTCTGCTCTACAGCGGCTGGTTGGGAGTGTGTGTGTGTGTGTGTGTGTGTGTGTGAGGGAGGGCATTCCCCATTGCCGTGGTCCCAATGAAAGATTAATGAACCCCAGCAGAACTCCAGGGAGGCGAGGGGGGACTCCTGGGACTCTTTCACAGCCCTGAGCTGAAAAGGCTAAGAGGGGAGAGGGAGAGGAGAGGTTTCAGGACGGGAGGGGAGGGGACGCCTGTACGCGTTTGTGTGTCAGGGGCTGAGAAGGCGGTGGGATTCATTAAGAAGAAACACAAACCAGGACACTTGTTTGAGATCCCGATCTCACTCGCACAAACAGAGGAGGATTGAGGGGAGAAAAAAAAGAAAGGGGGAGAAAAAGGGACTAGATGGAGGCTGGAAGTCAGCAGCTCAACGCCAGAGGATGGCTTAAGTCTCTTGTTCTTGTGGCCTCCTCTCTAGTCCCTCACCTCCTAACCTCCTCCTTCACCGCTCCCCATCCTCCCCTGGGTAATGAAAGAATGTTACCAATTCATCTCTTCTGTGCTGAAAAGCTTTAGTGGCCATTTAAATAACTTTTTCCCCCTCTCAACCAGGGGCCTTGGCCAGCGAGGAGACAGTTCAAAATACTCAGTGACTTGTGGGGTAAGTGTGGGCCTTTTTTTTCTTTTTTTTTCTTCCTCGCTTTCTTTTTTTACTCCTGAAAGGCCTAGGGTGATGCAAAAAAGCAAACACGCTGCACAGATTTCATCCTTCAGTCTGCAGAGTCTCTTAGAGAGAGAGTAGCTGGATGTGAAGGCGAGACTGGAACACAAACGCGAGCTTCCTTAATAAGAAGGTTGCTAGGTTTTACCGCTTTGAAAAAAATTGATAAATGACATTCTTGCAGAGGTCTTTATGAGGAAATCCAGTGTGCCGAGAGTGAAACTCACATCCATATCAGTCAGCTATTATGTACCGTCTGCAGTCTGATGTCTGCTCGCATGCCGTGCATGCATGTTGTGTGTTCTTCACACTAACACTAACATCCACTGTGGCTCCTGCTGACGTGCAGGCAGCACCCGGTGGTCCCTGCAGAACAGAGGCCCGAGTGGCCAGTAGTACGGGACAATACCAGCCCAGGACTCTTCATCTGGCGAGCTGCTGGCTGCACGGGAGCTCACAGAAACAAAACCAGACTATGTGGGAGGCTTTACTCTCCCCGCTGCATAAAAGCCAGGGGAAAAGAAAGAACACTTCCTGGCCCCTGCACCCCTCCCCACTGACTTGCATCCTTCCCACCGTACCGGTCCCTGTGACAAATAAAGACGGACACGCCGCTCTGCAGACACGCTGACCGGATTTTCAACCCTGAGAAGAAGATGTTGCATTCAAAAGCCCCCTGAAGAAATATTTAAGGGCACCCTCTAGTATGAACATCAATGAGCACATTTACTCTTTCCACATCCAGGACTCGTATGGCGCCTGTTGCTGACGAAGGCCAGTGCTGTGAAATCCATGCTGCACACTTTAGCTGCAGCAGTTATTGCCTCTGGTCATGTTATTGATATTGCCTTGGCTCTATTTATTCTGCTCTATTCTTCGTCTTCTAGCTCCAAGGCTCAAATGCTCACAGGAAAAGAAAGTCTGCACGCATCACTATAATCATTTATGTACTCATTGTGATTGCACTGGACTCACAATGGTACTTTTCCTCTATGTTTTTATCTAACTGTATTACCCACTGATAAGTTATGACTGAATTTGGTGGCCGTCTACGACAAAAGTGGAAAATGTTGACTAGGGCTGTTCGATTAATCGATTTGAAATCGTAATCGCGATTATGTAATTAGAACGATGTTAAAACGTGAAAATCGTAAAATCGATTTTTCACTTTTTAGGAGGGGGCGTTGTAACATGCCACCGGGCATCCCTCAAGCCAGATGCCGTAGACCAGCTCGTGTTCCTTGCAAAAAACTTGCAAATGTGAATAACAAATGTAATGACTGACATTACACACCTCTACCTCCTTCATGGGTTGCATTATTATTTAACATGCAAAGACCCAGTTTAGTTTAATTAGAAAATGTCTTGTTTTATTTAATTGGAAATATAACTTACTGTATGTTTGCAAGTGCTCATTTGCTGATTTTTTTTTAGAGATAAAACTTTATATTTTATTATATTTTTTTAAACTTTTTTTCAACTTATTTTACAGAGTTTTGCACTTTATTCATTCATTTTTGGTTTAATAAGAGCAAAGTTTGCACTTAAAGCCCAATGGGGCAAATGTTCAATAAAAAAACAGCATATTTGAAATAATTTCTTTGCCTTTTGTCAATTCACAAAATAATCGTAATCGAAAATCGGATTTTGAGAGAAAAAAAATCGAGATTTTATTTTTGGGCAAAATCGAACAGCCCTAATGTTGACTAATGCCGTTTCCCCATCATGAGAAAAAAGAGCTTTTCAGGATGTGGAAGGAGCTGAATGAGCTGCTTCATGTCAGGCCTCTGGGGAGTGGGAGGGGGGGGGGGGGGGGGGGGATACAGCAGAAGGCAGACAAGGGAGAAGAAGTGACAGCAGGACGGAGTAAGACAAAGGGAGGGAGACACGGAGGTGGAGGCCGAACAGGAAAAAGCTGTTGGCCTTGCATTTCCGCCTGGTGGCTCCTCGCAGGGCCAATTTGAGCCCTAAATGGGAAGGTGGCGACCTCGTGGGCCCAGTATGTGGCTGGACGGGCGGGGTGGCTTGAGACGGAGGGGTGGGGGGGACTGGAGCCCCTGTCCTGTCCCTCTGCTTTATGTCATGATATGATGAGTTGTCACAACAGCTTGCGGGGCGCTAATGAGCTGTAGTGAGACCGGGGCAGGGAAGGGAGGCCAAGACAAGAGGAGAGGAGAGGGATGACAGTACCCTGATGGATTTGGGGGGGGGGGGGGGGGGGGGGTCACCTCCAAATTCCAAAGCAAGCAGAAAAGGCTGTCAGGACTCTTGTCTTTCCCAAAATGTGCCAGTGGCTCACACACATCAGTCAAATCCATCCTCAGATTAAAGCGGACAATCTGAAAGAATACTTGGACTAGGGCTGTGCGATTAATCGATTTTAAATCTAAATCGGATTTATTAATCAAAATCGATGTTAAAAAAGGAAAATCGGAAAATCGATTTTCCTTTTTTGCAGCTGGCTGCATTACAGACAGAGCTTGTCTAGTCATCTTTGTTTGGTCAAGAAAATTGTAAATGTTGTCACTTTACTAAACTCAAGGAAGATTTACAGTATCTTTCAATTGCACTTCATTCCCAATAGGGAAATATGTTTGCTATTTTTCTTTAAAAATAAAAATAAAATACTTTAAACAATGTATTCCATTGTCTTTTGTAGTTTTACCAAAAAAATTGAAATCGAAAATCGGGTTTTCAGAGAAAAAAAAAAATCGGGATTTTATTTTTGTCCAAAATCGCCCAGCCCTAACTTGGACTTGAAAAAGCAAGAGAATATAAATGGCTCAGATTAAATTAAAGCTTTATCAGAGTTGTAGCCTTCCATCGTGCTAATTAAACCCTCTCTTACTTGAGAAATGTCTGTGTGCAGAGTTAATCACGAGAAGAGAAAAACAAAAAAACAAAAAAAACTCCACAAAAACCTGGGAATTGTAGGGAGGGGTGTTTAAAAGTAGACATGGAAGTGTTGATCAGCTTCCTCTTGCAGGGAAAAAAAAGCATCTCGGAGGGGCAAGGGGCTCTCGAGACCACAGTATATTTAAAAGTTAATCAATTCACTTTGCTGCAGTGACTTGGCGGCTGCTTGATCAGAGCGCTGAACAAAAATATTATGTGGGCCAGAGCCTTTGCTCCCTTTTCCTCCTGCTCTCTTTTGCTGGCACTCAAGTCGTTCGTCACCATTTATTTTCACTTCCCATCTTTGATAGTTGGCACATCAAATAGAATTACAGAAAGGACATTTTCTGATATGTCACTGATAAATAAAACTGCGCACAAATAGCTTAAATATGAAGTGGTTTTTGGCAGAACTCTTGTATTCTGTGAAGACAAATCGCCTCTTAGACATGCATGTGTGTTAAAGCGCCCCCCCCCCACCCCCCCACCCCCCTCGCTGGGTAAACAGGCTCTTGAACTCCCATACCTGAGTTGAAGGGGCTTTGCTGAGAGGTGATATTGCATCAGTGTTAAGAGCCAGACTGAATTCTGCCTTTTGAAATGCAATCAGCCCCTCAGAATTTCAGTTGAAAGCTAAGCAATTAAGAATTTGAATTGGGTGGCACCATTAACAAAGGAATATGTTAATCTGGGAGGTTATTGAACTCCAAGTCTACATTTCATGGTTAAGACATGAGCGTAATCAAATAATGTTTAATGAAGTCAATAATATTCCTCCTGAAAGGATCGTATCTCAGTTAAGTCTCCTTTTTTAATTACTTTAAATAAATTGTTAAGAACATTTATTATCTGGGGTTCATTAATGTTTATGTGGTTAGTAAAGTAAAAAAAAAAAGTGTTAAAAACTGGATCTGAGCAAAAGAAAGTCGGATGACCTCCTCTCTTTTAACCCAGACAGCCTTCTATCAAGCTGCACCACTACGAGAACCTTGCAAAATGTTGCTAAAAGTACCCGTGGTGAGAGAGAGCAGGGAGCGGTGCAGCGGTGCAGCGGTGCAGCGGTGCAGCGGTGCAGCGGTGCAGCGGTGCAGCGGTGCAGCGGTGCAGCGGTGCAGCGGTGCAGCCCCCCCCCCCCCCCCCCCGAAGGCCCAGCAGCCCACCTGCTGAAGGAGATCCAGCCCCGGGCCCACGACTCCTGCCTCGGCTCCCGTCTCCTCCAGCCCGACTGGAACTTCCTCCCGAGGGTACGTGACCCCCTCTGTCCCTCCTCCCCTTCTCCCCCTCTCCTCCTCCCACCTGACCCCCCCACCTCCTCTCTCCCCCCCGCCCGCCTCCCTCCCCGTCTAGGCCAGGGAGAAGCCCTCGCGTTTCTCTTGGCAGCCTCTTTCCTAATCTTCTCTTCCTTTCTTTGTGTGCCTCTGTTTTTACTTTTCCCTCCATCGTGTGGTGCACGTGTGTTGCCTGGCA
Source organism: Cololabis saira (assembly GCF_033807715.1). NCBI lineage: Eukaryota > Metazoa > Chordata > Actinopteri > Beloniformes > Belonidae > Cololabis > Cololabis saira. The sequence continues at coordinate 32,930,803 of NC_084605.1, read as the reverse complement.
TGTGGGGTGCTTTTACCCCCACCCCCCCTCACCCGCACCCCCCCACTCCTCCATCTCTGCTGTCGTAGTCAGCTGACCATCATTCACCCCCGGTTTTGACATCATAGTCTGATTAAAGCAGGCTCCGAGTCGGAGGCCTAAGTTTCCCTCAAACGCTCTAAGAAAACCCCCCCGTCTTGGTTCCGCTGACAAAAAGGACAACAAGTGAGCGCCAGAAAGGAGAGGAGAGGGGCGAGCTTTTTTAGGGTTGCAGCAGTCTTTTCACAATAAATGCACCAAAGGAAAAAATAACAAAAAAAATTAAATAAATCAGTTATTAACCAAATCCCTGCTGTACGTTTGGTCTAAGTGTGCGTCTCTTCGATATGTGTGTGTGTGCGCATGTGTGTGTGTGTGCATGTGTGTGGGCTTTGTGGTGCCTCCAGGATGCCCAGAGACGAACTGGCAGCTTGAAAAGCTTTGGCTACAAGGTAAAGCGAGCAAAGCGAGAGATGGAGACAAAGAGCAGGATGCAGGAGAGCGAGAGAGATAGAAAGAAAAAAAAAAAACCCGAACAAGACACAACAACATCCACAAAGGGAGGGCAGGCGCAACAAAGTGTGGCCAACAGTCAGCGCCTGTGTGATGCTGACAGTCCCCCCATCCGTGCCCACTTTCCGTGATGAGAGAGGGGGGGGGGGGGGCACGACTCAGGGAAAGTTTTCACTCTGACGCGGACATGGCACTTTTTTCTTTTTTTTTTCCTCCCCAAAGCAATACCTTAGAGTTGTGGAATAATTCTTCTTTAAACGCCACCCCCCTCCGTTCTCAACTCCACCCCCCCCCCGCGCTCAACTCCATTCAAGGTTCATGTGAACAAGGCCTCGCGCCTCTCCTCTCTCCTATTATCCTTTCTATTTCACCTTCAAAACCCATTATTCTGCTGAACAGTCAAATCAAATGACAAGCTTCATGTGGTCAAGATGTATCCTTCAACGGACGCCAAGAAATAAGAAGCGTACGCAAATGTATTAAAAAGGAAATTCCTTCAAACAAACTCCTTTAGTTTGCTGGGTTGAAAAACCTAACATGCTTTGAAAATGTGGGCGAATTACAGAGAGAAAACAGATAAAACATGTTATTTTTGTATTGTTTTTTTTTTAACTGCAGAAGTGATTGAGGGGTAAAATATTTGCCACCACATTTACATTTTTAAGAAATGTCAAGATGCTTCAGAATCAACAAAATATAATAAGAGAAAAAAAGCCACATGAAGACGACAAATTATATTTCATATTTACCAGTAAATATCACCAAAAAACCTACATAAACTGTAGCAAATGTAAAAGCAATTTACATTTTTTAATTCTATAATAAACTGGACTTGTCGTTCTTTAATTACAACCACTAACTTCCTGAATCAGACTAATGACCATGACAAATTAAATATTAATTGAATAAATTACTTCCTTCTAACCACATTCACATTAACTATATTTTTAATATAAGCCATTTTTAATATAAAATAATAATGGACATAGTAACGGGCATTCAAATTCCAGGAAATAAATAAAAAAAACTGAAGCAATTAAGAAATGCATCTAAAATTAACTAAAGTGTTTTAAAAGTTGGCAACAGAAACAGCAAGAAACTTTTCTTCTATCCCACTGCTCGCTTTCTTTTTCTCCTGCACTCGTTCAGCCTCTCCATCGCTCTGCCTGCAGCAGGCAGTCCTGAGGCCCTCCAGACCAAAACAAAGCATTGAGAATGTTCTTTACACAACTTGGACAATAGCGGCGGGGCTCCGGCTTGACAAGTAAAAGAGCTCCGACAAGGCGGCGGCTAATTGCCTGCCCTCCCTCCATTCAGCCGCCCTGCCACGCTCCTGCCATCTCCTTTTGTCCCACTTGCACTTTCTAAACTAAACTGCCAGTTCGCCAGCGAGTGATGGACAGCTCACAATCACTCATCCACAATGGCATCAACACCACAACACAAGAGAAAAGGGGGATATAAAAAAAAGAAAAGAAAAGAAAAAAAAAACACTCAACTGTCCGAGACATTTTGCACGAGACCCAAAAGTGTTCAGGAACAGAGAGAAAAGTTAGGTGAAAAAGTTTCACAAATGTGGAAAAGTGACCTCCATACGACTTTTAACAAATCAGATATATATCTATAATAAACCTGAACAATTAGACATGAAACACTGAAGCGAAGATTCTTATCATAAAAGTCTAACTTCAAAGTCCTCTTTCTTTTGCTCCAACACTTAAAATAAAAAAATTCAATACAATAATGATATAGACAAAAATTCATTTAAATTAAAATATTTGAACCTTTTTATCATTAAATGCAAAAAAAGTAATATATACATTGAATATGAACCCTGACTTAATAATAACAGAAGCAGAGACTCAGCAGATGTGACAGCCAAAATTACTTAAATTAAAATGTTAATATAATATACATTTTAAATAAATTTAGCTAAGTAAAGGCATTAAATATTACATCTGGTTTAGTTTTATTTTTCCCTGCACAATAATAAAAAGAAAACAACAAACAAACAGATTTAGTTTGATGTCTTAGAATAATACACTGCTGTCAGGCTGTCAGGACAAAGCAATCAAACGGTGCCTTTCATTACCCAAATTGTCAATCTGTCACTTAGCAACATAAGTGTTATAAATTGCTAAACAAGAGCCGGAGAAAAATATCCACGAATACAATTCAATCAAAACATACAATTTCAAGTCAAGCAAGCAGCAGAAAGTAAAAAACAACTATGATTATAATGTTGAAAAGTCTTACCATTTAAAAGAGCTGTATTTGGGATGCTGCTCGGTTCCTGGTTAAAACAAGCATGCTGGCACTCGTGGTAGTGCACAGACTCCAAGCAGACTCCCACCGCCATGTCAGCCACTAATCCACTGGGGGGCAGCACCTCATTTATGGCAGCCCCTCGCTTAAAAAACCCGATGGGTTAAGCCGATAAGACGGCGTCCGGAGAACCGGGCGAGAGCCCAGGTACGCCGGAGCATCTCATCGTCCGATCCCAGCACCGTGAGGACCAGGAGCCGGCGGCCGGAGCTCGCCCATCACCCTCAGCCCCCTCATGCATTCAGTCACGCACTCAGCCTGCACCGCTCTCCTCCGCATCTGACCACAACTCCCTCTTTTCCCCCTCGCCCATCTTCATATCCCCCTGAATAAGCTCTTTTGTGTCCATCTCTCTTTTCTTTGATAAGCTGAAAGAACAACAAAAAGCGGCGAGAGAAAGACAGGCTTTCACTCAGCGGCTTGGCAGACATAAAGGTAGTGGAGTGCCGTCTATAGGAGTTGCCCCTAACTTGGCTAAACTCAAGCAGCGGGGTGTCTCTCGTCATGTCATTAATCCCCAAAACTAGCCACGCTCCATTCACCGCCAGTCACACTAAATTAAATACAAAATCAAAAACACAAACACCGCGCAGAAGTGTGAAGAGAGAAAAAAAAAGGGCTGGAAAAGAAATCTCCCGATCCAGGGTAGGTGTGCGGCGAATGATGAAGCCACGCCGCCCCTCCAAGTGCCGTCCGCCGGTATCCGCAATTGTTTTAATGCATAAAAACTCGGAAAAAACAGCCACGCAAAAGACAAAAAAAAAATTGGACATTTATCAGCCCAAAGAGCCCGTCACCGTAGTGCAGCTTTTGCACCTCCAACTCTCCTGCCTGAACTCTCCCAAGACTACTGAGAGGGAAAAAGAGCCCCAACTCAAGTCAAACCTGGCAGACAAACATGGCAACAACGGCAGTTAAAACAATACCAAAAAACACAAATAAATGGACAGGAGCTGCAGGATGACTTCCGAAGAGCTGGCAATAGAAAATTTCAACCCGGCCAACTGATGGCTTGAAGAGAGGAAGCCCACTCTTAAAGCCGTGATCCGACCATCCACCAAACCACCGCTGTGAGCCTTTCAACCACAGCAGAAAAAAAATTACTATTGATCTTCAAATGGCGATAATTGAAAAGATCAAAAAGATTAAACAAAAAAAAAATATTGAGAATGTGCTGACTTACCATGTTAGGCTCCTTTTTTGATGCAGGTTTTTGTTAAAATAAAAAAAAATATATATATTTGCTCAAAGATGCAGCATTGCGGGTGTCAAATCTTTTTGTAGCCGTCTCTTGATCGTATTACTTCCACAGTCCTGGTTTCCAATGCGTCTGAACTTTTTCCCTTTCTCTTTTATTTTGTTTGTGGTACCTAGCCTTTTTTTTCCCCTGCTTAAGACTTTAAAAGCCTTCAGCGCAGCAAAGCAGCACAAATTATCTTTCCACCTTGCTCAGCTCTGATGCTTTGGCCGCTAACTTTGGAAGGCCCTTTACTACTGCATCAAAATTAGCATTGTCAAAGCAGTTAATGAATATTAATATTGTATTTGTCATTGGAGCTGGCCCATTGCTGAACTCCAAGTCATCCATCAGGGACAAGATTAAGCACACAATTATTTCTGACTGACAGGGACCAAATCTGGAAGTTTTTTTTTTTTCCCCCCTCCAACAATTTAAAGAAAAAGACACAACATCATCTTAAGGTACCTCCCCTGAGACGAGACAAAATTAATACACTTTTAATGAAGCAAGATTTCATGGTACATGAACAGCAGGAACCTCAAGAAAAAAAAAAAGGAGAGAGATATAGAAATTTTCCGATTCAGTTTTAACTATTTTTAGGGACTGGAATTAGAAATGATTTGCAATTTTGATGGCGGGGATAAAGAACGGCATCCGTTTTGATTTTATCTTTTTATCTTTTTTTTTTTTTTTTACAAATAACAGATTGTTTTTTGGGGCTTCTTTTCCCCCGGAAAGATCTGACTTTGCTTTTTTCACCTTTGTTGGAGCAGAGAGATGAATAAAAGAATAAGACACAGAAGCGCTGCACTGTGAACATCACCGGCGCTAAATTTAACATGAAACATTCATTAAAATCCTGGACCTCCAGCGCTCCCGGCAGAGCCCGGCGGAGCCCCGGCCGCTGAGGACCACACAGGCAGCATCAGCACCACCCGCTCACAGACATTCAGCTCCATCCAGGAGCTTTTCTCTACGCCGCCGCGGAAACGGCTTCACATTAGGACGCACGGTTCTGTCAAACGTGACTCTCTGCACAATTTTCCAAAGACTCACTGAATATTTCACCAGGTACAAGTACTTTTCTAGACATCAAGAAGCCGACAAAAGACAAATAAAATATATATTCACGGAATACATATTCACCACCATGTCAGTGTATTTTATTTTTTTTTAAATGAAAATTATTTCTAAAAAATTGTTTCACAAATCTAAAATGCAGACACAGAAAGCGCTCCTACCTGCACCTGTCTTGAAAGATTAAGCAGATAATCTCCTTCACTCCTCTTATCCTCAGCACGACTTCAACAAGAACTTTTAGATTTTCTTACATATTTAAAAATCAGAGAAAGCCGGAGTGGAGCTTCCCCGGCAACATCGACCCCAGAACTGAAGTTTTCTGAACACTTTTCTCTCCTCGCCGGTTTCAGCCAGAGAAACAGCCGAGATCGTATTTGGTTTCGATGCCACAAATTATTTTTTGTCAGAGTGGCTTTAAAGAATAATTAAATAAATAAATAAATGAAGAGAAAAAGCACTGATTTGCTCAGAAAATGGCAGATGTGGGGCAATAATACCATGAGCTCAGTGAATTTGTGTGAGTTTGGGGGTCAAGCTGCGGGCTCACCTTGCAGCGCCGGCCCCTGCCGACCACCCTGCCGGCTCCCTAATACCATTAGCAACCCTTAGATGAACATACTAAATTGGGCTTTTGTTCTCGTGGTGCCGATCCAGCCGCACCAGATCACTGGTATCACAGCACCAAATACAGATGGTGCGACTTTTTTTTCCTGAAATGAATAGCGCGCTTAAGAAAAGCGCTTCTTTCTCCCGATTCTTCCGCTCGCCGAAAAAAAAGCCGCCGGCTTTTCTTTTTCTGCTTGCCGTTCGCTTAAAACTTTACCCTATTTAACAGCTATTTAAAAATGTTAGTACGCTTGTGAAAACATGAGCAAAAATTGTCTTCTTATACGCCGTTAATATTTACCACAGATCATTTATTAAAATGATTTAAAAAAAAAGACAAGAACCAACATCAAAGAGCTCTAAAAGAAATAAAAAGGTCAAAAAAATATAAAAACTAAATGTGGATGAATGAAAAAATAATTTTCTGCCTTTTAATAATTATTAAGAATGATAAGATAATCACAATATGTGTGTGAATAAACACTGCTTTTACAAAATAAAATACAGATGTTCAAATTAAAATGAGTGTGACAGAATGCAAATTATATTTAATTAAACAAATTATCCTTTAATTGCCGTGACACAAGCTAAGGCTGATTAAGTGTTCTCGGGAAGCCGTCTATAAAAAATAGGCAGCAAACTTGATTCAAGTCAAGAGCCTAAAACAGCTCCAATCGAGGTGAGGAGGAGAAAAAGGGAAGAGGGAGAAGAGAGCGAGCAGCTCTGCGGCCCAGCGTGATCACATCAGCGCTAGTATCAAATTAACTCTCCGACTTTGAAATTTATTGATCTGCTATTAAGACACTAGTGAACTTGATGAAGTGAGTGCTGTAGGTGACTCTGGGACTTCAAAGTCTTGCACCAGCCACATAAAACAAGCTACTTTGATCCCCGCTCCGCCGCTCGGATCTGGAGAGGGAGCATCAGAGGAAACCCCCCGATTCTACTCTGCTCTTTTCTCCCACTCACCCTGGGCCCAGACTCCAGCTCTCCCCTCGCTCCTCTGCCACGTCTGCTGATGCCCCGAGAACCGGCAAAAGCACCCGTGCCACACAATGTTCAATTGCAGCACATTTTTACTGAATGCGTAGCGAGCCGATAGCACAGTAGTGTTCAGACATGCAGGCAGATCTCGTCTCTGATTCACCGGGAAATAATAAACCAACACACACAAACACACACACACGCACACACGCACGCACAGAAAATGCAGTATGATGTCAAAACAAGTGTTAGAATGAGGCGGCCATCGAAGCATATTGGCATTAAAATTCAGAGCCGATAAGAAGGGGTTTCGTCGTGCCAAATACGGCATGTAATAAGGTCTGCGATGAGAGAGACAATGCAGAGTGGGAGATAGCAGCACTATTGTGTGATGAATACATCCCCCTCTTCGCTTAAGGCAAGTCTTCCCACTACATTAAATAGTGTGTGCTGCCAATCACACCTGCCTTTTTTTTTTTTCCTTTTGTGCCACTGGGTGGAGGTAGTAGTTAATGTTTTCAACACGCACTGGATCACTACAATACATGGATGCAGATATAAACCACAACCGGCTCACAGAATACTTATCTTCTTCACCAACTAAAAACATTAAGTGGGGGTTAAAAAAAAAAAAAAGAAAAGAGAAAAGAAATAGTAAGAGAAGCTAAAAGAAATATCTTACATCTTGCAACAAAGCAACCAACAGAGGTGAGAAATGGAAACTCAGGTTCACCCTCCACTGAGCTGCTAACTTAGCAAGACTGAGCAAAATAAATATTAACGGCTAAATTAATCATCGGCAGGACGGTGTTTGCGCTCAGGCTCCAGCGCTCAAAGGCACTGGGTGTGTGCGAGTGTGTTTGCGTGCGAGCGTGTCTGCACTCAGACTGCCGGGGCTAAGCTGCGTCTGTTTAATTAAGAGGAGTAAAACAGATGACAAATTTAAGACAGTTAAACATTTAATGTGTGCTTATCTCCCCCCCCCCCCTCATTTATTTAGGTGGGAGTGATTCAGAGTGGGTGGCGCTCAACAGAAATGTGCCGGCGGAATCCTGCTGGAATTATAACGCAGCCCCACGTGCCGCGAGAAATCAGCAAGCAACACACAGGTGAATCTTTTTTACAATTTGCAACTTCTATCTATTTGATGAGAAAGAAAGAGACCAGGTGATGAGTCAAATGAGGAGAAAAAAAGAATGCATATCTGCTTGTGCAAAAGAAAATAAATGAGTAACTCAATAATGGATATCGTCTCCATATGTTTAAATCACCCAAATCTTATGTCTTATTATGTTTTGATTTGCATTTTTTTTTCTTTTTGAACCCTTTGTGATTTACATTGATGCATATTGCCTAGAGTCAATGTCAAATCCAGCTCCATGAGCCCCACAAAAGATACCGCATGAAGAGAGTGCCCCTGGCACACATTTCCCTTGTTAACATATCTAATCCAAACTTACTGCTTCTAATGTGACAATGTTAAAACACACAACTTTATATCCTCTATAAGTAATATAATATATACACACACACACACATTATATATATATATATATATATATATATATATATATATATATATATATATATATATATATACATACATATATACATGCATAAATATATGAACAGGGTGAAAAGCTGAAATGCCAAAAGAGAGGGCGGGGAAAAAAGTAAAAGGGGGTGGAGGGAAAAAAAACCTGTGCCAAAAGCATGTATAAGAAAAACCTTCACCAATTAGTGGGGAGAAACAGGAGAGGGAGCTGCCGCGGCATCGCCACTCAAAGAGCCAGGCCTTGCGGCGAAGCTGTCATGTCGGCAGGATTGATCAACAGGCCTGCTATTTCTAATGGCATGTTGTCATGAAGCTGCAGCCATGGGGAGCCACCTGCCTCTGTGTGTGTGTGTGTGTGTGTGTATGAAAGATGGGGTTGGGGTTATTGCAGCAGCCATACCTATTCTGTGCCCATATATCTTTTACTAACAATTTGAAAACAGCCTGGAATCCTCCTCCCACTCTCCAGGAGTCTACCTTGCCTTCTGAAGGTGGTAGCAACGTGCCACCTTGAGTTCTTCCTTATTCTCACAGTCCAGCTGCAGTAAATTCAAACACAATCATTTGATAATTCATTCTTATTATTATTATTGTCATTATTATCATCATCATCATCATCATCATCCTCCTCATCATATATTATTATTATTATTATTATTATTGAATAATAATAATTTTCCTTTTTAACTTTCATCTTGGGAATTACATGGGGGCGGACTGTGACTCACCAGACTACATCAAAAAATATTCCAATTCCTGAAAGGTATGGTTGATCAATCAAAGCTGTGTTTGATTAAAGCCAGTTTATTTTCCACAAAAACAAGCTGTCAAATAATCGTCTGCAAAACACGACTGCAGAAAAAAAAAAAAAAAAAAAAAAAAAAATCACGACCAAAAACAAAGAGAGTCGTTTTAAAAAGCGCAACGTTATCCTCAATTTCCAGCAATACAACAACAATAAAACTGCTTCGGCGGCCAAATAAGCCCAGACTCGCTAACAATAAAAAAGTCAAATAAAAGTTACACAACTTGCAAGTTCAAGGTAGCGCGGGCTACTTGGAGTGCGTGTCACGTACAGTTAACCTTTTTATCGGGCATGCCTGTGGTCTCATCAGTCGATGAAATTCTTTGCCCGCGGCGGTGGCTTAGCCGAGGGACACGGACCAATAGAAAAATATTTCATTGTGTTAGCATTTCAAATGGCGAGTGGAGGATGGATAGGAGGGCATCTGGAGGGGAGGTGGGGGAAGAAGCTCCAACTGATCGTTGCCAATGGAATTAATTGCCTATTCTGAGAATAATGTCCCTTAACCGCGATCCTCGGAGGGCCGAATGCTAGCAGAGGGCACTTTTTCTTTTCTTTTCTTTTTTTTTTTGTCTCTCAGTGTCTTCAAAAAGAAAAGTGCTCAGGGTACTGGACGTATTAAGGGTTTAGCTCGGCCCCCTTTATGCCAAGGAAAAATAATCAGAAGCGCTGAACCAAACTCGACTAATCCGTTCCCCAATTTAAAAAAAAAATAAAACAACGTAAAAAAAAAAAAAAAGAAAAACAAACCAAAAAAAAAAAAAAAAAAACAGTCGAAACATTGGACACAACATTTCTGAAAATCAACATACATATTATAAAATATTCTGAAAAGTAACGGACACTCAAGTTAAAAGAAACAAGACGAAATTAAGTCTCGACGTCTGTTTTTAAGCCGGCGCTCGATAAATGGCTCAAGATGGCGCGACCCCGGTGGTGCTTCTATCCTTTTATTTCAGGGGATTTGAGTTCAGGCTTTGCTACACATTGGCCAAGCATATGCAATGACCCTAACTGATATCGGTGCATCTTTTAGCCACGTCTTAATCTAACCTCCATAAAGCTCTAATGCTTTTCAAACTCAAAACGGCATTAAGAACGAGCATTGTTCGGAGCCGAGGACGACGCAGCCCTGGGAGACGACTCCACAGAAGAGCTGGTCCTGGCCCCGGGCCCCGAAGCCCTCTGGAAAAACGGCTGCTTATCCACTTCAAAATCAGCAGTAAAACAAAAACAAAAACCCAACAACTAAAGAGGACGGAAGAAGAAAAAAAAAAAACTTTTCCCCCATTTATTTACTTATTTTTATAATGGACGGGGCATCCCGAACGCTCCATCCATCCATTTCAACGTACACGGGCCCATTCGCGATTGGTGTCGATTTCATCCTCCAGCAGATGGACGTGCGAATTCGCAGCAGTCCCCATTACACGCCTCTCCTTCGCTCATTGTGAATTCAGCCAACGAAGTCAATCTTATTAACTTCCGCGCCGGTTCACACATGACATTTTCTTCAATTTTCTCGCCGACATCAAAAACATCAATTAGCAGCTCGAAAATGGGAAGGAGCGAATGACAGAGTCAGATAACGCAGACTTATTTGAAGCCGAGGGTAAATCTATTCTCCAGTTTTGAATGTGTTCATTACAATTGCATTTTCAAAGAGGACCTCCAAATAGCAAAGAAATTAAATTTATCTCCTAGAAATGTCCAGAAATTGTTTTTCCCCCCCTTTCTTTCTTTTTTTCTTCTTTTTTTTAATCCTGTGTCTATCTCTCTGCCTCAGTGGGTGACACAAAGCATTGTGGTGCAGCATTTTCTTTTTCTCATTAGAACAGATCACAACTCCCACAGAAGTTGACACCCTATACTGTAACCTCTAGTGTAACCCAGAAAATTACTTTAAAAGGAGCCTAACATTTCTTTAGGAAGAAAAGACGTAGATAAAGTAGCCTAGGCAAGACTTACAACAAAAATACTAGAGACGACGATAAATGCAGTATCTCTTTTTTACCCTACGAGGGTAGCTAATATCAGATAAAAGAGACAAAAAGCTTTAAAGGAAGCATTTTTAACCTTTTTTTGTATTTATACGTTTTAAAATGTCCTCTTTCTTTACATGATGAGCATTTATAATTCAATTTAGACAGGCACTGTACGATGTGAAACGTGTTCAATTTTGTGGATTAATTATAGTCACTGACATCGGAAAATAATTTGTAAAATATTTTGCAAAGGTTAACACTTTGAATTTGAACAAAAATTCAGTTAAAATTCTTAAAAAAAAGACTAATAACTGATGGTTACTATCATGAAAAAAATTGAAACAAGTAAATTTAAGAGTGCATCTTTGAAAGAAATCCTATAAGGCTGAAAGCCACAATGATGTTTTCTCTCCCCAACCTGTATTAAAAATAGCTTTACATACAGATCACGTCATTTTAAACAAAACTAAATTTAAAAAAAGAACAAAACAGAATCTTTTTCCCCCCCCCAGCCTCATTGATCACTTCCTGCTACCGTCCGTGACAGTTGCATCAAAACGTGAAACACAAACCTACACATTAATGGCGCTCAACTCCTCCGCCTCCCATCGCGGATGACAATGTAACTCAATAAACCTCGGCCAGTAATCTTTAAGTAAAAGGCTATTTTTTTGCCGATATCCAAACATTGGTTAGACAGCTTCCTCGTGCTTGAGTTACATCTCCGAGGGGGGTGGACAAAAGCGACTTTAGTGCCTGTGGAAAAGACTCCCGTAATGCAAAGGGAGCGGTGAAGTGGAGACGGGAGCGGGCCGGTCACACACGCAGCCCTAGCGGATCACGTTCCTCCGGCCCATTGATTTCTGATCTTTTGACGTTATTTAGCTGCTTTTTATTTTCTTGCACGTCTTTTACTCCATGTCACAAAAGACAGGAATGTCCAAACAAGTGATGTCGGGGATATCTACTATCTGTCAAAAGGGCAGACTTTTCCCGGCATTAAAGCGACCAAATGCTTTGACGCAGTGCCGAGAATCGGCGGGATGAAAATATCACTCTTTATAATGGAGGCTAATCAGATTTCGGATTTGCCTTCTAGCTAAAAAGGAGATGGAAACGAGTGGAGTGGTGGGGATGAAACCAATACACTTCTAGTTCATCGCCAGCGTGACCTCGACACAAAAGGCCCACGCTATGTTTTCTCAAATCTGAACTGGTGCGTTGCCGCCAAGAAAAATGGGTCACAGTCAAAACGTTAAACCAAATATATTTATGCGTTTTTCTTCTCATTTATCTTCCAAATAGACATTGTTGAAGAGACAAAGCGGGCATGCTGAATGCAGTGCAAGACGAGACGATGCATCTGTAACACGGCTGTCGGCTGAAAGCTGAACACACAGTAGTGATCAGTTCCATTAAGCGGGGATTTGATCATCTCCCCCGTGCGCTCTCACAGCCCGGTTTCAGATTAGATCACTGTGAAAATGGTCAAATGGTGTGTTTATCTCTCTGTAATTATTTTGATGCAGATGACAGAGATTGGTTGTTTGCATGTGTGCACAGTGTGAGGCAAGAGAGGCAAAACACACACTCACGCACACAAAAAACAAAAACCCACAGACACACGCTGGCGCGGAAAGAGCTGAATGGATTCCCTCAATGCTATTAATCTATTAGAAAGATTAAAAAAAATAAATAAATAAAAAAAGGCCTGAAAAAGAATGTTTTATCTGCATATAAAAAAAAGTGTATGGACATGAAATAACTGTGGCATAATTCTTATAACTACCATTAATGCACATGACAGAAATGGACTTTCAATGAGACTGGATGTGAAAACGCCAGGCAACAATGGAGTGTGATGAGATAAACTAACATATGCAACTGCTGCAGGAAAACACTGGCCTATACGTCTTCAGCTGCAAAACACTCTTTATTCAAAATCCAAAGAATTTCCAAAGAAAAAACTTGGATTTATCTTTTTTAGCTGAAAATAGTAATTTGAGAATAAACCCCATTCATTAAAGTTGTTTTTCTTTTTTCATCAGTTATTATGTTAAAGATATTAACGCCGCTTCTACATGGAACAACTCTTGGCACAAACTGAGGCCCTTTCAATACCAATTCCCACACTCTGAAGGAGAAATGTATGTGCTTCCAGCTTTTGTTGCACTCAGGACGCCTGTCATTCACGCAGCGACCTTGCACGGAACTTTCTAAATCCTGAGGGCTCATTTTAATATCCACTGGACACTGCCAGAGGTGATCACATACATAAGATCATCTGCGTTATCTACTCCGCTCATGCTACTGCTACTCTATAATCTCCTATATTTTCACTTCACTTAATTTAGGCTGTGTCGCCGGATTACTGGCCCTTCATATCTACCTTTCCAATTACTTTTAAGAGTTTTGGATGGACAAATTTTTGCTTTCATGTCCCGTGTTAGCAGATGAGTTGCTGCTTCTGGCCATGAAAGGAGAGTTTTTAATGAGCTGAGGTGAGGTTAATTGCTTCAGTAGGATCCTCCAAGTCATGTGCCTCTATATGAAATTAAGCCCATTTCCTGGAGTTTTCTTGGACATGTTTAATAACAAAACACTTCAGCCCAATTTCCAGTTCCCACACTGAAAGGGGGGGGTAGTTTCTCCTGCATTTCACAACATCAAATTTGGAGTTGCAGTCATCACAACCTAATAAAAAAACTAATTAGGATGCTTTTAATAATAAAATGAATAATTTGCTCCACTACACACAAATTTTATATATATTTTTATAATTTTATATATATATATATATATACATATATATATATATATATATATACATATATATATATATATATATATATATATATATATATATATATATATATATATATATATATATATATATATATATATATATATATATATATATATATATATGTACAGTATATGTATGTGTGTGTAGTGGAGCTAACTAGTCTAGCACCTACAGGTGCAGCAATTGTCATCTAGTATTGTTAATTTTCTGGGAAGTTCACTCAATCATCTATTTCCTCTACATCTGAGGAGGAGAGGAAGAAGAAGAAGAAGAAGAAGAAAAAACAAACACGGATGTGAATGACCCTCCTTCACTGACTGTGTTCTGGTTCAGGGAAAAAATACAATAAAAAACTCCCTCGCCTTTGTCAACTTACATCAAAGTTAGCACAACCAGAAAAACACATGGCATTGGCAGTCCAGGTGCTTTCAGTTTAATTTAACAAAAAATAAATAAAAACACTTGCACTGCCAGTTTTTCCTCAATAATATGCAGGTCAGATCCAAACCAGAGTATTCCTAGATGTCTGTTTGTAACAGGACAATAAGACTGCACAAAATGTTTGCTGTCGATATCACTTTTCTTACAAGAGAAAGAGGAAATTTGCTGCAGTTTCTCAATTACCTCAGCGAACTGCTCCACACACACACACACACACACACACGGACACACACACAGAGACACACACACACTAATCTTCCACAAATGACTGGGCCTTTCATTGGCTATTAGGAACTACATGATGTGAATCTGGCCAGACTTAAAGACCTTGTAATCAACACTGGTGTAAATGTGTTAAGTTCAGTGTCTCGTACAGGGGGGTTCAATGGTCCTGACAGTGTAATTACGGGCTGCCACCACAACGCAGCAGCCGGCACGCTCGCCACTAATTCAATCCATCTTCATTTCCACGAGCAACGCCCCTTCCATTGATGGATAGTTATCATTAGAGAGTGACAAAGCACTTAAACAACCGAGGCGTGAGCAGCAAAGTGTGTACGCGCGGGTGCATTTGGGCGTACACCGGGTGTAAAGTCGAGGAAGCGGGAGGAGATGTGTGTGTCCTCGCAGGAACGCGCTGGTGCCCTGCACAGCGGGATTATATATTACAACGGTGGGTGAATGCAGAGAGATGGGGATAGGGAAGACGTCTGGGTCAGGGAGCAGGTCGGCATCCTTCATGCAAAGACGCACACACACACGCAGAGACAAATAAATACCGGAGATGCCCGCGCGGAGTCAGCGTACGTGTTCACATGCACGCACAGACAGTTTGGCTCGCCGTGACCCCGACACACAGAGAGGCTATGGCTCAACTCACCAGCCTTTTATAGCATGCTGCTCACACTGCTGACAGACACACATGCAGACTCACACAAGTCTGGGCACTGTCTGCAGCAAAACACTAAACCACAGGCTGTGATTGAGGGTGCCTGGCCTCCTGCTCTATATTTTCAGTCTATATATTCAGTCCACCCTTAGCCTGTATATCTTAATTATGTGCTCTGCCTCTTTTCCTGAAAGAACGAGTGACAGTGTATGCGAGTATAGGCCGCTGAAACGAGGCCCTTCCAGCATTTATGGGGCCTCACTGCATCATTACTTGACTTTTAAGCTCCACATAAAAGCACAGTAGATGCCTCTCTCTCCCCGGCTCTTGTCTTGCATTGTGGCATTTTTTTTTTTTCCTGAATCGAGCTGCAAGTCTTCAAAACAAACTTAAAGTCCTAAAACTTTTAGAGATGACTAACTAGGCTGTGAAAGGCAACAATCAGTAAATAGGTTTACTAAAAGCCGGAGGGATTTTAGTGCTGCGCCGCGCTCGTTGTGATTAGCTTTTCCTTTTTCCTGGTGGGCTGCAGCTTTTGGGGTCACTGCCACCGCGCATACAGAGACGCCGGGGTCAGGCTTTGCCATTTTGATGACTCGATCGCATTTCCATCGATTGTGGTCGGTGACCCCTCGGGGGCCCCATGCGGCGAGCACCTGCTCCACCTCCAGCGGCACAGTCGCCCCCGTCTGTCCACCAGGAGGTGGTGCTACTGGGATGAAGTGCGCTGTTTTTAGGGGGGCGGGGGGGCTATATTGCTGAAAAAAAAAAAAAAGGCAGACAGGGATTTGTTTGGTAGAGGTTTTTCCATGATCGTGGGGATTTAAAAAGGCTTTCCTGACACCCAGAGTTGCAGACATCCTCAAAAGACGTACTCTGCTTTTCCGTGGGTGTCGATTTAGCAGCAGAGGCCGCTGCAAAGGTTCACCGTCAGGAGATGCTGCTTCCTTGAATGCATAAGATTCTCAGACTTGTGAGCTCTTGTTCTGTTGGCTCATCGAGAGGAATGAATGGGTCCCTCCACTCCTCCAAACTCGGTGCACGAACACCCACGCAATTAAAAAAAAAAAACTGATGCTTACTCGTCCACATTCCTAATGCGCCATTATGCACTCGCATGCTGCGCATTTTTACCACGGCTGGAGCGATTTATGGACATGCATGGATGCATGAGCTTGGCGGCCAACGCCGCTGCAGAAGAACTGCCTGGCCTGCTCGCAGACCCTGCAGTTTGTTTAGCAACACTCCTTTTGACGACGCCCGAAGGGTGCAATTAAGCCCAATTAGAGCCTGTCGGTTTTATTAAGAGGCACAGACTGGCCAGGCTTGGGGGCAGTGAGGGGTGGGAGAGAGAGAGAGAGAGAGAAAGGGGGGGAGGGGGGGTATATGTAACACCAATCTACTGCTTCTCTTGAGAAACTAGGCAAGCATCGCTGTGAGGAAAAGTGGTGTAATTAAACTGTATGCCAACTAAACAGACACTAAACAGAGATCGCAGCTGTGGCAGCTTTTACTAACCCGTTACATGAAGTTGGAGTAAAGAAGCTAAAGTCTTTACCAACTGGCCGGGTTAAGCTGGTAACCTCCGATGCTCTCTGTTTAAATGCACCGATATTATATCATAAAAAAAACGCATGCACACAATTTGGTGATCAGAGATCCATTTGGGACCCAAATATGACAAAAGCAAGTCATCTATTAATACTCACTGGCTCCAGTGAAAGCAGACATGTGTGGATGCAGATGTCACAAAGCATTTTCGGAAGGGGGTTAAGGGGCGGGTGGTGACTGTGTAGTTCTGTGATTCTGCCCTGATACATTTGTGTGAAAAGAGCAATACAGCTGGCTTGGAACAAAAAACTGCAGCACGTCTTTCATCACTGAATCAAAAAAAAAATAAATAAATAAAAGAAAGCAAATGAATGTATCATTCCCCCCCCGCCCCCCCCTCACAATTCCCGCTCCGTCGACCCCTCGACAGCGATGTTTACAGATAGCTATCGTTCGCTCTCTTTTTCACATTTGCGCTTGGACACGTTTCAAAAGACGGGGGCCTTTTCATCTCCCCACTCGCTGTGAGGAAATTTGCTCCTTAATGGCTTTCAAAACAGGAAGCACAGACAATAAAAAAAAAGGAGAAGTGAGAAGAACGCTTTTACTCCCAAGTCCTCCCCTCCCTCCCCTCCCACCAGCTTCACTTGTCGCATCCTCTGCGGAGCCGAGTGCCGCGGCACACCGCTGCCGTGCCAAGGTGCCAACTGTGCCAGTTACACTGACCTCCATCTGCAGGCAACTCGATACCATCTCCTCAACCGCCACGCACTCGCGCTGAATGGGCCCCGCTCAGTCACAGTGAAGCCTGAATGCCATTCAAAGCTCAGGCTCGGAATTGTGTTTCAAGTTTGTGTGCTATTGTATTCTTTGTTCACAGCTGTCGTGTTTCAAAAAAAAAAAAAAAAAAAAAAAAAAAAATGAAGCGAATGCTTAAACGCTTGTACTGGAGGAATGCACTGAGGAATACATTACCGCCAACGTGCAAAATCATCTCACTATCAGGCATATTAGAGCGGATTTTTCACGAGACTTTTATCAATGACCCTCAGAAGGTTGAGCTGCTACGGACCGGCTCAAATTACAACCGAGATGCGCTCTTGCCAAGTACTAGGCTTTACTATTTTAACAGTGTATGTAGGTGTCTGTTTACTCATGTTGTATTCATAATTCCGCCTCCTGCAGGGCATCCGTGTCCACCGAGTGCCCTTGAACATGCCATGAGTAGTCTTTCTGCGCCTCAACTAAAAAGAGAGCTGAAAGACAGCTACACACGCTTCCGCACAGTTGGATAAAACAAACCTTAACCACACAACTCAACCTCACCAAAGAGCTAGCTTTTTTTTTTCAAAAAGATGTTCAGAGGAGCGCTTTTTTTTTTTTCTCCCCTCTCCCTGGGTAAAACAAATGCATCATTTTTCAGTTTAAAAACAAAACAAAACAACAAAAAAATAAAAAATCTTTACTCCCTCTCCCACCCATTGTGCCATTTCCGTGCAGGGAAGTGCTCCCTCCCATTGATTTTCTCCTCGCCAAAGCCCTACCCTACATGAGCTGCTTCCTCGCCGGTGTCATCTCCTTGTGCCTCTCTCCTTTTAACTGTGTTTTACTCTTGTGGTATAATGTACAACTAGCAAACCGGCGGTGGGGAGGGGGGAGCGCAACTGGAGGAAAAACTGATACATAAGGCTCAAAAGTTTTGGCTATTGATTCCCTTTTGATGCACATAAAGAGAGAAAAAAAAAAAAAGAAAAAACTCTTCAAAGCTGCAGAAAAAGCCTTTTTCATCACGGCTACAATTGAACTGGTTGGTAATATTGGTTTTAAGGCATTGTGCATTTTTGCCGGTGCAATTCCTGGGTTTTGTTGTGCTCTGCGTCCAGATTCTGCTCAAGATACTGCAGAGTCTTAAAGGTTGACTAACCCGAAACATTAATTGATGTGCATTGAGTTCATTTCAGTGGAGAATATTCTTGGCGTGTTCGTAGCATAAAGGTAGCTGAACTGAGAAGCACGTTGCAATAAATGTAAGTGTGTGTGAGTGGGGTGGGTATGATGAGAATATTCATGACATCCATTTACTCATGACAGGATGCTGAAATCAAAGGAAGCAGAGTCTTGAGCAAAGACCCAGATATGGAGGGGAAGGCTAGCAGGAATATTTTCCAGCCTGTACATCTACTTACTTCAGCCTCAGCTCTCTGGCCCTCCCACACCCCGCTCCGTCAGCCCTCTGTGATGTGTGCCTGTGTCCACTGGGGGCTACAATTAGCCCATCAAACTCATTCCAGTCGGGAATCCACAGCGCCTCTCCAATCCCCTTTTCTGACTCTCCAAAGCCCGGGCTCCTCCAAAGAGACAGGCAACTTGTAAGACAGGGGGAGGTAGCCTTTGAAGTGCCAAGTTTTGCAGAGGCCTCCCTTTTTGCTCATATCAAGGCTGAGGATATATAACAATTAAAATGGCGGGAGAGGCAGGCTGACATAACAGTTCGCACTCGCAGGGGGGGGAAGCTGCTTGCCTCTGCACCTAGGACACTGGTCCTCACGGGTGAGGGTGGAGTGGGGGGTATTAATCCTCGTTTCCCCCCTCTTGGGGCTTTTACTGACTCACGAGTGGCTGGACACATCTCCATCTGTCATCTGCAGGTTTTTCCTGCAGCAGCATTTACGGCCTGTGGTCCTGCATTAACCTCAAGTCTCTCATCTGTATCAGTCAAACTTTGAATAAACACGTCACCTAACAACCAGCGCAATAATCTGTTGCTTTTATTTAATAATGACGGCCTTGTTTTTTTTTTTGCCATGGGAACTTTGTTTCGGGACATCAAATCATGCTGACTTTAAGTGTGGTACGTTTCCATTTCAATAAAAGGCATTGTTTAGAAATCTTCCCCGACCTCGCCTGCATGACGAGACATACCACGTTGTCCCCAGACGCCGGCGAGCTGACCAAACTCCGAGCCAGCGGTTCAGATGGCCCGCTGCATTGCGTTGTGTAAGACACAGCTCCACTTCTGTTTCTGCTCCAGCGGGGCTCGGTGGCAGACAGCCAGGTAATTACACAGCACCGACTAGCAGCCTGAAGAGAAAGGCCCGCTGCTGCACATATGCACACACACACACACACACACACACAAACACTCACACACACACATACAAACACTTATTTGCATTCAGCCAGAATGCAGCTCGCACAACTCCACCTGCACGCACACAAGCGCACATATGCACATATGCACACAGCTAAACACAAAGACGACGTTATGTCAAGGAGGATTACAATGACTCCAACCTGACCCGGCTCGCAGCCGCTCTGCCTCTGGCGCAAGTGTGTCTGAATTTACTGTCGAGGTGAAAGACTGGCCACAGCTTAAACAGGTGTGTACTTATGCAGATGCACAGCTCCAAACATGTGGTTTACATTAGTCTCTGACTGTAGCAGGGCTGCTCTGCAGCGAGCCTTCCCTGGAGCACGACTCCGGCCCAACACGTCATACGGGGGTTAGTGATTTATTCCCCTTCATAACCCTGAATTCAGGAAGTGGGTACAAAAGAATGCATAAACTGGTCACTGGTAGCAGCATATGCTGACCTAACCTCAAGTAACATTTAGAAACTGCAAGTAAACTACTTTCATTTATTTGAATTATGGTAGAAAAAGTCTGGCACAGGAAAAAAAATAATAATCCTCTGGTCTGAACGTGAAGGAGACATCCCTTCTTGGTGAAACTCTTGTAAAAGCTTAATACGTCCACATTTAACGGCGGATAAAAGTCAGGATGAACTCTCCATCATAGTCTGGGGAATGAATTTCACTTCTACATAGCTGATTTGATCAGTTTTTGTCATTTCACTTTATTTCAATAACCACTTAAAGTTAGAATTCTAAAGGAGGAATAATAAAAAAAAAACTACTAAAAACTAAAACAACTAAATACCTAAAAATAATTGTGTTGAACAAATCCTTGGTGAGTAGTGTTGTTCTGACAAGAGCAGAAAACAACCAAAGAAGTGAAAGGGCAAAAAGGCAAGTAAATTGCACCACAAAAAAAGGGGAGGTGTGTGTGGGGGGTCATGCTTCAAGGAAGTAGGAGGTATTCTTTATCTCCCTCTCCCTTGTTGGTTATTCCCCACTTTTTCCAGGGAGAGAATCTAGCATTAAAAAAAATACCATGGATTCCAGCGAATGCCAGTGAGAATCAAGCAAGCTATTCATGCTGCCAGTTGATTTAGGCATGCCTCGCTACACACCAATCAGCCCCGGCCCGGCCCTGCCAGCCACTCACTCGTCTGCCATTCCAACACAAGATGGAGACAGTGACAAAAGTTCCAATTAAAATATCCATTTGTGATGTCTGTGCGGAAAAAAAAGAACACGTTAAAACAAACAAAAAAAAAAAAAAAGGACCAGGCTTTTTCGATAGCGGAGGAAAATATCCAACAAAAGCTGCCAAAATTCTGCAGACAAGACACATACTTAAAGAGTTTTCCTGTGTACAAAAACTAAATAAGCCAGGAGAGGGTACATGGGCTGGGTGGCTGGGTGGCTGCGCGCGTGGAGACGGACTGAGCGTGTGCGTGCATTGGGAGTAGCAGCGTCTTGTTATGGAGGAACAGAGCATGTTGAAGATAAGAGGGCGACGGTGTTCAAAGGAAAAAGGCAGGCCAGTAAAGTGCGTGCCGATCCGACATCATCGCCTCGCTGTCCCTTAATGAGCCTGGAGAGGAAGCCTGGTGTCCGCAGAATCCGCTCCCGTCTTACTCCCATCACACTGCTGGGCTTTTTATTCAAATCTCACACACACCTGTCACACAGCCAGTCTGGCCGCGCTGCTTATTTCACTCCACAAGGATGTTAACAAGACAAATGAATGCATAAATACACAAATAATGCGTTTAGGTAATGTTAATAATGTATGAAATGGAAGCTGCTTTTTGACAGTAGCGCCGCGTTCAGGATTCTTCCCAACTTTTAGCGTCAGGCTCATTTATTCTTTTCCCAGAATGCATTTCTCTGCATCTTTCCAAGGCAATGTTTGGCCAACATTGGGTTTCTATAGCACATCTTACTGAGGAGAAAAGCAGTCTGGCGCATTTAGACTTTCCTCCTATGAACCCCCCCCCCCATATATAGTCAATACTGAACCACCTCTCCCTACATCCAAAAATTCCAGTGAGGTGATCCTCTTTAATCTCTCAGAACGCAGGCCTCCGTCTCACATCATCACTCTTCCCTCCAGCTATGACATGACTTACCATTAGAGTATTTTCCTGAGAGGATGGATAAATAAATACTAATGCATGTGCACACCTGCATCGGTATGCCGGAGCATGTATCACAACGTCACTCAGGTTAGAGACTAGATCCCAAACTTCCAGGGTGATTCCAAAAAGCAAAAAACAAAACAGAAGCAAGGTGAAAATTGCTCAAAGAAGCTGACTATGTAGAAAAATAAGCATCAAATCGAATTCCTTCCATGGGGTGAGACTAAAGCTGGGCGTGGCACTCTGGAGACCAGGCATACCTGATAAAGTGCCTGTCATATATAACAGCATGGACATCAAAACCACAGCCAAACAAATCCAAGAAAAGTTCAGATAGGCCCTCATTGAAAACGAAGCGGAGTGGAGCAAAATAAAATAAATTGGGGTGTTAGAACTGTTCAAGATGCCCCAACAAAACCAGAACACACCGTTTAGAATACAGAGGGAGGTGACAGAGGACGATGCTTAATGGTTCAGAGAGCAGATACCCAGTGTTTACCCCTGCAAACACCAAAGAAAAACCCCTCTCCTGTTATAGCACGGGTGGGGACGGAAAACCGAATTCAAGGCAGCTTAAGTGCTCTCTGGAATCACTCAGCATTCCACCGGAATTGAAATTTGACTGTGACAGTGTATTCATCCATAACAGTAAATTGTTCTTAGGGGATTTGGCGGGGCTTCGCGCTCTCCCTCCCATCTTTCCCCCACTATAGTCCCAATCTACTCCCTGTTTCCAAAAAGCTGTCTCCTTCACTTTCAATCACAAGCTGCCTGCTCACATGCAAACGCCCCCCCCCCCACCAAAAAAAACAGACAGTTGCCAAAGCAATTGTGGGATTGCTCCACGCTAAATCATTATAAAACCAGAGATATTCATGAGGCCGCATAGTGATCTGGAGCTTATAAAGAGGGATAAAGCAATAACTTGTTTGGTGCGTCTCTGAATCACTTTTGGAATCATTTTTCTGAGTATGGTCGCCTTTCTCAAATCTTTGAAGGACTTGTGGTGACTACTTTAAGTTGAACTCTTGAATGCTGATACTTGGTTCATTAATCTTGGCTTAGAACTGCCTGATCAATCATAATTAGACTTTTCAGCGCTGGTAATAAAAGGAAGTTAAACGCTTGGCAACAAGATGTGGTGGTTTTGTTCCGGTAGTTCATTGAATAAGAAGCTTAAACGCCACAAGGCTACAGGTAGAAAGGATCTAAAATACCTGTGGAAGTTGAGTGTTTTCAAAAAAGTCGCTTTGCAACAGAGACTATTCATGTCCAGGTTATAAAACCGATTCAGGAAATATCTGACAAAAAAAAAAAAAAAAAAAAAAAAGGTACCCGTGAACTTTGTTACTTTCCACAGTCATCGTCGTGAACAGACAACTTCCAAAGAAAGCACATGACTTGTTATGACGAATCTGCGCAAAAACAGGGCATTCTTCTTCAAGTGGCAGACTGTAAAAATTAATTTCTAGCACAATAAAAAACATCCTGTTGCAAGAAAATGAGTCTTACTTTTGGTTTAAAGGCTAGACTATTTTGCTAGTTTTAAGAATTCAAGTCGAGAAAATGTCTCTTACTCCATCAGTATAGTTATTTTTTTATTTTCTGTGATATAAAGGCAATCTGACTGGATTTAGGAATATTAGGCTTATTTCAACGGGAGCTGTTTTAGCAGTGCACATTTTCCTCAACTTCCAGACTCAACAGTACAGGCGAATATGTATTTCAAAGTCCCTTTTTTTTTACTAAAAAGCTGGAGAACTCATGTTTCTACAAAGAGAACATGCTATACATCTATACATACTGAATATATAGCCAAATAAATAGTAACATTTTCAGGCCAGCTGTAGGATATTCACAAAATCAGTTACTGTAACCCTGTTGTCAAAAATGCATTCGCAAACTTCCTTGAAGTAGAAACCAATGTTTCTGGGGTATATTAGAGGGGACTGGCAACATTAATAGCTGAACAATTTCAAACAATTCAATTCAATTTTATTTGTATAGCGTCTAATACAACAAAAGTTGTCTCCAGACACTTTCCAGAGATCCAGAACATGAACATAAACCCTCCAAATCTACATTTAGATACTCTAGGAACTACGAGTAAACCTGCACTCTGAGAGCGGAGAGCTCTGCCAGGAACATAAGGCACTATCAGGTCTTGTAAATACTGCAGAGCTAAGCCGTTTTGGGCTTTATATGCAAGTAATACAATTTTAAATTGGATTCTGAATTTTACAGGTAGCCAATGGAGCGACGCGGTTCTGGAGGGTAAAACAAACAAGTCTCCCTAATACTAGACTGAGAGTAATCAATCGGGGGGTGGGTTGGAGTAAATACACATTTGCACTCCAGCTGAGGGACGTGTGTTTGTCTCTAAGAAGAAGGCCACAACCAACCAAAATGTGAAGGTCAGCTGAGTAAAAAGATAACTTTCAGCTATAAAGTTGCTGTGTGACTGCTATCCAGGCAGCCCCCCCCGCTTCGTCTCTTTCTAAATAGTTCCCCTCCTTTTTGTGGCCCGGCTCAAACCTCAGCCGCTTTCCATGCTGTTGCTGGGAAAAAAAAAATGAGGTCAAGGATCGCCTTACTCCAGCCTGCCTCCTTATGGTCACACCCCCCCCCAACCCAGCCCCCTCACTCAAAACCATATTCTGTCACTGTGGCCAAATCCGCCTCCCCCAGCTTCATTTCTCCCCAACACCCCCCCCCTCCTCCGCCCTTCTTGCGCCCTCAGCCTAGTGCTAATTGGTAAATCTGTTGAACCATGCCATCTCCAACAATGAGACACCTGGAGTTCTGTCAAAACAAGTTTCCCTGTGAAACGGCCTCCAGTGTTAATACAGTAGCGTGCAGCTCTGCCGAGTCGCTTGTCGCTCACGCGGCCGGGCCGCAGAATGCAGATCACCCCATCTGGAGGAATTTATCAAAGATGAGCGCACTCAACTGCCAGCCTCTCATTACGACTCAAGATTACTCATCGATATTTCTTCAGATTCTCTGTCCCTAGTCCTTTGTAAGAAAAGCCAACTAGTAA
This sequence comes from Cololabis saira, assembly GCF_033807715.1. Taxonomy (NCBI): domain Eukaryota; kingdom Metazoa; phylum Chordata; class Actinopteri; order Beloniformes; family Belonidae; genus Cololabis; species Cololabis saira. The sequence continues at coordinate 32,905,698 of NC_084605.1, read as the reverse complement.
ATCACTGATTGCAACATCTTTCAAGGCTCGTAGATATAGTTATTTGTTTGTTTTTCTACTCCAATTGGGCGTATAATTCACGGGGTTAAATGGGTTCAAACAGATAAATAAACGTAATAATATCGTCTGACCTAGCTCTGACTACCTGTCATCTAAAACTCAAGCCACACCTTGGACGCGCATGTACAGCAGTGTAGACAAAGGTGTGTTTGAAAGACACACACACTCATGCAGAAAGACAGACCGGCACACCCAGCAGTGATCCTGCCAGACCTTGTCAAACAAGTTCTAGCAGAGGCACTTGTATAAGAGAGACTGATATGGGGAAGCGAACACCGACTCGCAAATTAATGTAGGACCTCACTGTTAAGCAGGATTTATCTCCTTTATGGCCTGCTTCTTTTTATAAGATTTGCTCCGTCTACTCGCAACAAAAGCCCCTAGAAAATGGTCAGCAATCAACAAGTGATTGATTTGTCAAACGATTGGCGTCTGCAATCCAGAGAGCCGTGGTCACCTCGGAGGAGATTAAGATTTCGCCTCTGGGTTTCGTAATGCCAACCTATTTCTGGCTTCACAGTGCCTGACGGAGGCAAATCAAAACAAGGCTTATTCATGTCCTCAGAAAGTCAGCTCTGCAGTAAAAACAACAGGAACTTTACCTTTGGGCTCCGCTTTCTTTCATTTACAGCTTATATTCTGGGGAGTTGCGTTGCAGGATCACGCCAGCAAATCGAATTAAGAGGGTTTCATCTCTTTCAAACGGATTTATCTTTACTCAAAATATTCAGCCGACAAACCTAAACAGTGTGTTGTTATGCTTCATCCCTGCATTTAAAACCCTGTTATCCAAATTCTATTAGGAGAGGGGACTCGATTCAAAACAGCTGCAGGAAAGTGCAAAAAACAAAAATAAAAACAGCCCTCTTCTCATGCTGGTGGATCGTTTCTGCTAATTCAAACCAAATACATACAAGACCCTTAGAAAGAACGTTATGACCAGAGTGATGTATAACCTGTGAGGCATAATAGAAATAAAGAAAGCAAACAAAGTCTTTAAAAAGAGGCACAGCAATGACTTCGAAGAAGCTGAACATAATTAGAAAACACGCCCTGTTAAAGGAAATAAAATACATGTGACGTGCATCATCCCAATCTTTGTACTTACACAAAAATCACCAGGATTTCACACAAGAAGCTATTTTAAACATTCAAAAAGCACATCAGCAGCAAAGCAACGTGACTGAATTAGCACAAAGCACAGCAAAGTATGATTATAATCATCAGCATCATCACCAGGATTTAAGGTTTTCATTCACAGTGTTTATTTTACAAAAAAATTGTTGTTTTTAAAATCAATCATCAGTTGTTAATTTGTGTGTGTGGAATCAACCAAAAGAAGAAGAAAAAAATCCAACAAGATATTTTTGGAATTCAAAGGTCTCTCACCAAATGAAATTGGTGAAGGCTCAGATCTGACTGTCCGGGGAATTCCCAGCAGAAGGGCCCCTGAAAGGCAAAGATGGACGTTCCCAAGTCACACAATTATATCAGCTCTCCATCTCTCCTTTATTCACTCACACTCTCTCTCTCTCTCTCTCTCACACACAGACACACACACACACAGATCTGCACGCAATCCCCATCCAAAAAGGTTTTATGCAAAAGCAACATGTTCTCCGTGGAAATAATGCATCCACTGGCTTGTGAGTTATTTAAAGTACTACCTCATCTCTGCAGGCGCAGGCTCCTCCTGGGTGCACGTGCGGCCCCTTTATTACTAATGTTACACGGAGAGAACGGGAGAACACTGGCTCTGCCCTGGTTACGCAGCTGCTGCTACAGGCTGGTAGGATGTTGAAGCAATGTTTCACTTTGGCGAGACATTTCAACTCCGTGGCATGCATGGGAGTTCAGCAGCGGTCAGCACATGTGGGGATCTAACCGTCACCGCCGAATCAGTGTCGGAGTCACTGATTCTAGAGCTCCTAGAGCTCTTACAAATTCTAGTAAAATCTAAACTTTGAAAATAAAATCAGTAATAATTTGTATTTTTTCCAAATTATAAAGTCAAGTTGTGACTCGTCTTACAAGTTCTTCACTGGTACACAAACAGTTTCTTCAAAGCAAGAGATCAGATCATAAACAGATATCACAAAGATGACAGAAGACAGGAATAAAAGAAAAGTAGGGAAGAGAGAGAGGGGGATCGATTTCCCTTGGAAGAAAGGACAGGGTAGTAAAAAGCCAAAGAACATGCGAGAAAAAGGCAAAAAAAAAAAAAAAGCAGCAGGGACTTAAGTTTACTGAAGAACTCCAGGACCAAAACGCTACTGTTCACTCACTGGGCCGTATTTGTACTCGTGCTTGACCCTCGGGCCAGCCAGATAAGTTCCCATAAAAGCAAGAGAGCAAACACTGTGGTTATTGGCGAAACACATGCACATACAGATACAAATGTCTATTATCATTTTAAATGTGTGTCCAACATGGAGTCACACGTTGCCTGGGGTACTTTAAGTTCACGGGGGTTATTTGACAGTCAAGCGCCACAACAAGAGGAAACAACAGCCTTCCCTACGTCTGCTGGTCACATTCCCTACATGCAGCTTTGATGGAGAGGATCCGTAACGATGCAACGCTTTTCAAAAAAGCAGTTGATCACAACCTTTTGCTTTAGACTCTCCTTCCAAGCAGGACTAGTCTCCGGTCGCCCGTTGTGGGCTCGTTGCTGACTAAAGCCAGCCCCGAGTGGCTCGTCTGTGGGAAACGAGCCGCCGCTCTGACTATGGGACGGACTCAATGACTGAGGTGCACTCATTCTCATTGTCAGAGCTCCCGGGCCTGACGCCATGTCTCGACAGCCTCGGAGTGTGGCCCGGCCCGATGATGTAAGCGTGACCCGTTCAACGGCTGCCTTGTCTGGAAGAGACAGCGAGGGGACGGCGGACGGACGGACAGACGGGGCGCTAACGGCCTCTCTGTCCGAGGGGGCTGGATCACTTGGCACAGAAGAACTAGGGACTAGGGAGGATTAAATCTTCAAGCGTATCTGCATTTTGATATGTACACTCATGATGCATTCATTCATTCATGCTGGAAAATCAATTAAGAAATCATTTGCACATAAAACAAAACACAGTCCATCCACATCACCCAGTCCTACATGGCAAGACGCTCTTTGATCTAAAAGTGACCATCACGGTAAATAAATACATGTTTGGGTACTCGGTTTGCAGCAAAGATGGGTATGAAAGGCGGCATGCACAGAAAGAAGACCGAAATAAAAGGTAAAAGGTTATTTGGATAGAGGCCTAAAATGCAGCAATGAAAAAGCAGGTTAAGGTCAGCCTGAGTCGGGGTAGAGAAAGCCTCCAAGGTGCAGCCTGCAGACGGTGTGTGGGTGGCGCCTCCTGACCGCGGGGTCACTCATTAACAAGAGGGACAGCTCAGCCTCCCAGAGTGCTAGACAATGTTCTGGACAGCCCAGGTGCACGGCCCATTCAGACCACAGGAAGCGCCTTTTTTTCTCCCTACTCCTCAGAGATGGACAGAGAAGCAGACCCGGACTGGGAAACGTGATCCCATCTCGTCTTTATCGCGGGCCCTACAGCAGCAGTTGCACGTCTATCCTGTCCTTTGGGCCGCTACAGGAGATCCACAGAGTCATTGTGCTGCGTCTTTTTCAAATGCAAAAGCCAAGAAAACGCTCTTGTTTTTTTTTTTTTTTTCCTTTTATAATATCAGAAGCGTGTCAGTCCTTTTCACCCTTCTCTCAGCCCCCCTTTCCAGTACAAGTTCTCCAGAGAAACAGGTTGGACTGAAAGGGACTAACATAAGCATGTTCTGGACTTGTAAAGGCTCAGGTGGGAGGTCTCGCACACACCGTAAAAATGACCAGATTCCATCACTTCCTCCACACTAATTACCATACACTTGGAGCAAGTGCCCTCCTTCTCTTCATCCCGTCAAGCCCATGCTTCACTACCTTTGACACACACGCATGCACACACAATAACACGCCGTGAGGTGCAGTTGGGAAATGGTTAACACTCCAGCCATCCCCTGCTGCTAGTGAAAGCCTGCAAAACAATGGAGTCATTGTTGGGCCCGAGCTCAACTCTAGACTCTAAGGCTGCATGTGTGTGTGTGTCAATGCGTATGCATGTCAGAAAATTGTGTGTGTTTCGAGTGGTCGTGTTTATTTTACGTTATAAATCCTCAAAACAGCAAATGACCTGTGTTTAATATGTTGTCAGTCCTTCACAAATCTAGTCACATAACTGAAAGAAGATTATAATCACAGCTCCTTCTGAGTTTTCTTATGCATTTTTCTTGATGTGCTATGATTGTATCAGCTATCTGATGCACTTCCTCGCTCAAATTACAACGAAAAGTGATTGGGGGAGCGCTTTAAGTCTGCGCGTGTCATTGTCAAAACATCACAGTGAAGGCTAAGTTGACAAAACACAGATTGTTTATGATCCTTCCCACAGGAGCTGCATGAGGCGTAAAATGTTTCTGCGGAGTCTCACCCTCAAAAAGTACACATCAATAGGCTGATAAATATTGAACAACTTTCAGCCAATGGCATAAAAGTTCAGCAGCGGCAGGTTTGGAGGCTGCCTGTGGGGCGGTCAGGCACTTCAAAAGGTCCGGCGCGGCCTCCTCTGGGGGCGCGGTGAGCCGGGGTCGTACGGCGTGGCCTCAGAGAGACCAACCTGTGTGAAGTCACTTCCTCTTCTCTCAGCTGATCCTCCAAGCATCCCAGCTCCACTGAGCTATTCCAGCCTGAAACTATTGCTGTGCATCTCTGTCCCTCCTCCGCCGGTTCGTGGGGCTTCATCTACCTCTGCGCGGATCTTTCCCTTCACATCTGCGGCCGTCCTATTGTTGCTTCAACCGTCTTCGGGTCACTCAGGCTTCAGATCTCTGTTATCTTGCAGCCCATTCCCCCGGCTTCTTATCACGGCCAACGCGACCCGACAGCACTCCAGGCTGGCAAAGAGGTCAAGGTGCTTGAACGTTTCTTTTTTGCATTTGCAAACAAAATGAAACTACTGTTTACAGCTAGATTCATTGATAAGAGGATCTACGCACCACAGCAACTAGGCCTACGTCTCAGAGATAGAGGGAACCTGAGTCTGCACGGAGTTACCGTTGGAATTCAGTGTCATACAATGCAAAATAACTTTCTTTTTCATGTATATATATGGCCAGTATATGCAAAACCATTGAAAACACACTTGCTTCCGAGTCAGGGGTGGGTGCTGGAGCAGGATAGAAGGCATGCCAACAATACAAGCTGTATTTCACATTCAATTTCATCACTGCTACCAAGAGCCTATGCAACACCGCAGCAGAGCCTCTGATCTTACCAGCCTGCGTATCAAACGGCACACATTGGGTTGAGCAATATGACCACAAATATTACAATGGTTTCTCTCATATTGATCAGTGTCAGCACTAATCACAATATCAGTTTAATGGCGCTCAGCCGACTGCAATCCGTGTTTGATTTGTTGTTTTTGTTCTTAGAAGAAAAGCTCTTTTTCTAAGGACAAAAAAAAAAGGGCAGAAGCAAAATGAAAGCTCATCCAGACTTCAGATCCTGATGGATCAATCATCAAATCCAACAGCAAACTGCAGAAACACCTTTACACAAATCTGAACAACTGTATCATTAACCCTTTTTTTTTTTTCCTCCAAGGATCAAAACGTATCCAATCATTAAGATCAATCCAATTATGAGTAATTAACCACACTTTTAACAGAACCTGTAAGTGAAGATATTTAGATTTGCTCTACACTTATTGGTAATATCAACAAACCCCAGTTCAAATCGTTTTAAAAACCTCACTATGCTTCGTCTCATCACCCACACAGAGTGTGTTTGTATTTTTCTTATGTTTCTTATGTCTTTGTGTATCTCAAGAAGTAAAACTGACGCATTTTGCTCTGGTGATAGTTGTAAGTTTTTCTTTTTTTTTTATCTCCGACTGGTTTACATTCTTTGTTGTTTTAAGCTTATTTTTGCCCCAAAGCCAATTTTGTGTTTTATGATGAATAGCCGGTGTTGCCCGTTAGTGCTGCATGCTTGAACAACTGCCAGGAGTTGAAATACAACTTTGCAGGGGATAAAAAAAGCTATAATTTAAATCACTAATATGTTTTTTAATTATAATCATACACCATTTTTTCGTCAACCAGCAGGCTAAACTTCAAAATATTACACAAATCTAAAGTGTTGATGCCGTTCTGTTTTTCTAAAACGCCTTTTAGCAAACACAAATGAAAGTGTACAGGAGGAGTTTATGCGTATGTGAAGTATTTACAGGCCTGTGACTCATGGCAGGATAAAAACCTTAAATATTTACCTGCGGCATTTGCTGCCCACGACCGGTTTAATGATTCCTTACGAGTTTGAACTCTTTTTCTCTGCGTCTCCTGAAATAACAAGAGTAAGAGCTGGATCCTGGACTCTTTAGGTGTAAAAATAACATCGCAGGGAAAAGATAAAGAGGGTCTTGGCTGGGCTTGTTTTGTTCAGACTAATGCCGTCATCGCTGGCTGTTCTTGTCTTAACGCAACTTTTGACAAGGTTTCCGTTTGAAATGAGCAGCCTCGTCAACTCCTGCTATTTTAGGACTGCGCTCGACGGGCAGCAGAGCTCCATAGAGACCTTGTTTTGTAAACTTTTTGAGTACGGTGTTTGGGATGGGATTTATTGCGGGCTGTAAAAGTGACTGAGCTGATCAAATGTCCAGAGTGACTCAGCGGGACACCATGTCTTCACAGTGTAATCTCCAAGATGATAAAACAAAAAAAAAAAGCTAAATCATCACTGCTTTCTATGAGCGCTGCAGAGCCATGACGACAGCTGTGTTGTTCCCGAGTTCACCAACGCTGAAGCTTTATCACAAGTGTTCCTGGACTCCTCCACAAATATCTTATCCTATTCAAATTTTCATTTTCATAACAATATGTTGACACTAGTGATGCACCGATTGTTCGGTAACCGAAATTGTTCGGCCGAAAATGGCAAAAAAACACTTTCGGTGTTCGGTGGAATAAGTGGGAAAAAAACCCAACAATTAATAACGGCGTTGTAATATAAGAAAATAGACTGGCCACTCCCGTAACGGTTGCGCACCACAAACATAAATCGTTGGCCAACCAAAAAGTAACCACATAAGAATTTTACCTAACATTCACCAGGAGGTGGAACCAAAACAATTTAATGCTGGGAAATTAAAAAAAAAGGTTTTTATGTTCAATAAATATTTTCTACCTTGTAATTTTGTAAAAGATTTTTTTCTTTGAAAAGCATGCCTAAATCAAATTTATTTGATTTATGCAATGGTGAAAAAATTGGCAAAATAAATGAAAAACTGCGAAGAAGCATGTTCGGTATTGTTCGTTATTCGGCCAAGTGTTTATAATTATTTTCGGTTTCGGTCACGAATTTTCATTTCGGTGCATCACTAGTTGACACAGAACTCCAAAAACACCAACAACAACAACAACAACTCTGTGGCCTGGGGCTTTAAAGGTGACCTCAGAAATACTTCTCAATCCCCATTCTCATTGATTTTCTTGGCTCGCCAACTCTGCGACCACATATGTATACCTCTCCATGTTCAACCTTCCACTGACCTTCTGTACACTTTAAGCTGTTACAAACTACTGAGTTCACATTCAGCTGCTGATTTTAGAGCTTGTCTCCTCTCAGATATTGACATGCCTGAGGTGGAAGCTCTGTTATTGGTATGTACTGCGTATGCACCCCCGTGGCTGTCCAGCCAACTCTCTTGCCAAAGTTCTCCTCCAGCTCCATGGACAGTGTAATCAATGTTCAAGGAACGCCCACACTTCCCCCGCGTTTGCAAGTCCTACATCAGTTTATTCTCATGGAAAAGTTGTCAGCGCGGGGTCAGTTGTCCATAATCATCTTGCCTGGCGTGAGTCTAACCTGGGATTCATCATTTTTTCTCAGCTTTAAAAAGGGAACCACTGGTGCACCTGCTGCAGCGGCCGCCCAACTAGAGCCATTCGCCTCCTCGTCACCCTGTCCAACATCCACAACAATATCCGCTACTGCAATCTCAGGGAGGCAACAATAACTGTCCAAATGTCAAATTGGATGAGAGAAAAGCAGCAGGTTTTTTTTTTTTTTTTTTTTTTTTTTTGTTGTTCTGTCCCGAAAAAGGGGTTAAGGAGCTAGTGAAAGAGGAAGAGTACCGAGTGGAGTATTACTTACAACGATGTGTGCCGGTGACGGGGACCTGGCATCTTTAAGTGCTTGTCTACTTGGAAGACCTCCTGGTTGAACATCTAGCAGGGGCCATTTCATCTGTAGGTACTGGAATGGCAGAAAGGAAACAGAATGGAAAGAAAGAAACAAAACATGTTAACAATGCAGAAAGCAAAAACCAAAAAGGAACAAACAAAACGAAAATACGACAGAAACGGGGGAGGGAGGGACATTTCTTGACATGTGCATGGATGTGGAAACTCAAAAACATGGAGATGCACGTAAAACTCGGATGAAAATGACCGTAAGCATGCAGCTGAGTGTACAACAGGAGTGCAAGCAGTGGCTGCGTAAACTGAGAAACATAATTCAAAGAAATACTGAAAAAAACAAAAAAAACATTTCCTTAGAAGCCAGGCAGTCTAAGACTATGTGTCTTGTGCTAAACAGCAGATAGGTGATTTAAAAAATCCCCCAGACCCTTCTCTGGAACTGGACACAGTCCATGGTTTTACGGTGAGTTAATGTCATCAATGTGACTGTTGTTAAGACTTTTTTTCTTTATTGGAACCCATAAAAAAGGGTAATGCGTGGTGTCTCACCATGCTCCAGAACGGCTAAACCTCCTGACTGCTCCCATAAATGATTGACTTGGCCTCTATCAGAAGCCAGTCTGTCTGTCTGTCGTTCCCCCACCCTCTCTCTCTCTCTCACACCCCCACACAGGCACAGCAAAACAGATAAGCAGAAACAAGGGTCATGGGAAGCATCTGTCTGTGTAATAAACTGGGCAGAGTTTAATTTGATGACCATAACTGTGATGGCCTGAAATGGACTGTACCTGTTCATAAAATGACCGGGGACGTTCCGTGGCCTACAGATTTTAAGCTGTAATAAGCATGTCACGTGGTAAAATCCTCCGCAATTAAAATATATGCTCCCCGGCCGCTCTACCAGTTATACCTGGTGTACTTGAGTGGCCGGTTGGTTGACGAGTGTCCATCTGCTCATCGTTGTCACAGACGCCTCGTTTGGGGTAAAGAGGTTACAGATGCTGTACAATGTGTGAGAAACATCCTTTTCCCAAGACGCAGTGTCGCCTGCACTTGTATTCTTGTGTACTTGTGAAACGTTATTAGTCGCAGCCAAACTACTGATCCAGATCAAATTGTGCCTTTAATCGAGGGTGCATCTAGTGGAGGCTTAAGTCAGTTTGAGACAGGAACGTGTCAAACGTGACGAAGGAGGCAGGAGTACTTAACCTCATTTTTGTGTAACAGAATGTAGCTTTAAGATATTTGCATACTCACTTCAAAAATTGTGGTTATGAAGACAGAGACTATTTGAAAATGCACTTTTTACAGAGGTATTTGTTTCTCCCATTCTTGCCGGGAAGGTTCATGGGCCATTTCTAGTTTTATTAAAGAGTTTTTATTGTATGTTCAATCCAACGGTAGACTATTTTGAATACACGTTAAGGCTGAATTATGGTTCTGCGTCAAACCACCACCGTGCCAACGCCGTCACCGTGACGCCGTCGTGAACCTTCAGACTTCTCCGTCACTCCATTTCTCCGCGGTGCAGTACCCCCCGTGACCGCTAATTCGCAATCTTTTCCTGAATGGTTTATCCGACTTTTACCGGTCACAGTGAATCAAAGAGATAAGGACAACTATTGTTCAAAAAACCAAAACAAAAAAAAAACACACATACACGAAGAAAAGAGCGCTGGAAGTTCACAACTGCTTCAAACCGGAAACCGGAAATGCGTTGCTACCAAGCGAACCAATCACAGCCCTCTCCGTCTGCGTGTGGTCTGCGTCGCCTCGACGCGTAGTTACAATTTTTGAGAGGTGCACGTCAGTGACGGCGTGTGGTCTGAGCCGTGCTGCCTTCAGGCACACAAGTATACCTCTTTTCTAATTGCAAAACCCCTCGACTGCATCCTCCCGTCCTCTCAAGTATGTTCCCCAAGTTGTAGTCGGGAAGTCTGAACTACCAAGAACACGGAGAACACAAGCCCACAGTTTGGTTTTTCCTCAACGTTGGAAGAGGAGCAATCACTGCCGTTGGATAATTAATGCAAAGAAAGTTGCAGCCTTGGTGTCGCAGACACTCATTATAAATTGTCAAGATATTGAAAGCTGCTTTATTTCACCTAAAGAGCTCTAACAAGGGAATCTGAACTTGGAGCTGAATCTATAATGCCATTTGGAGGCAAACCTTTGACATGATCAAAGAAAAAAAAAAAAAAAAAAAAAAAAAAAAGAGTGTGGAAGGTCTCTCTTCTCTTCCCATCGTCTTAAATAGCATTGCACAAGTGACTGAAATCATCCTTGCAATAATGACCTGAGCAGCTTCTGTGACATTTCATTATCACCTTGCCATAATTATTGAACCCGAGATCACATGGTTACAAAAAGTTTGCCGTCTAAATTACCGTCTATTCTTCACACGGTCCAGAGCGGAGCGAACCGAGCTTAATTATCTGGCGTTGGCATGGTGACACAGGTGAGGAAAACACCGGATTTAATTTGTTTGTGTTGCTAACTTGCAAAAAAGGCATCCGTTAGTTTGTATGCAGGTCTGACACCGCGGCTACACGCGAGTGTGTCAGTGCTGGTCCGAGAGCGAGTGTGTCTCGACCCTTCCTGAGACTGTGTCTAAATCAGGCGTAATTAGCGGAGAGTTCACTGTGGGGTGCCTGCCGGTGGTAGATGCTGGAGGGAGTTATTGACTCCATGTCCTCAGTTACAGACCCGTGCAGAGCGAGGAGAAAGAATTAATAGAAAACACACACACACACACACGCACAGAATGCCTGCCGCCTGTTCCTTTTCCACCGCAAACTCATTTACGACCCAAAGACAACTTTTACAGCTAAAACGCTGGGTTTGTTTACGCTTGTTTGTATGTCCTCGGAGCGGAAAAAAGAAAGAGAAAGGTTGTAAAAGCTCCAGAGTTGAGGTCCTGTGGGTTTTTAATGGACCCCCCCCGCCCCCTGCCCATACTGGATATTAACTGCCATGAGAGAAGGGTGGCGCTGCAACAGTAAAGCAGGCGGACGAAGAGGGGGAGTGATGGGGCTACTGTCGTCTATGAGGTAATTCGAGACAAGCGTCCATTGGTGCCAAAGCAGTTCGAAGACAGGGCAGCGAAGGAGGAAGAGGAATTGTGGATCCAGTCATGGGAAAGTTCTGCCATCACATGTGGACACATGCAAATGTTCAAAAACAGCTGCAGCTGAGAGTTATGGGGGGGGGGGGGTCATGCTGAGGAGGTGAAGAGAGAGATTGAAGGTGACGCCCTGCCAGTGTTGCAATGGAGCAGCGAGACACCAAACCACCAAAGGAGGGGTTGGGGGTGGGGGGGGGGTGTTGGAGTGCATGCCCTGACAAGTGGCACCACTTCAGCCCCGATATTGCAAATGTTCTCACACACTAATCTCTCCCGCAGATTTTATGAGCATGCCGAGGAAGATGGAGTCTTGGCAAGCGCTGCGATTTAGTACCACCCCCTTCTTGGCCTCCTGCCTCACTCCACTTTTTTTTTTTTTTTTTTTTCCTTCCACCCGCCCGTCTGCCCTGCTAACGGACACGCTGCCTGGGCTTGAGTGGGACATGACCTCTGACCCCTATGCGCCGCTCCGAGCCCCTCCTCGTCCCCCCACTATGCGACCTGAAAACTCTCCTGCTATGAGGGGGCCCCCTGTGTAACTCAAGAGCCATTCCAATGTGACAAATTGCTCCGGAGTTCCAGGATAACTCTCTCTCTCCTCCTCCATCTCTCCTGCCGCCCTCCCTCCCTCCCTCCTTCCCTCCCTCCCTCCCTCCCACACACAAACACTAACCAGCCCCCTGCCCGCTTGACAGACCCCCACCCAGCGAGAACCACCCAGTGGTTGTGCAGCTTCTCCCCTTTCCTTTTCAGCCTTCCCTCTCAAAGTTGTTCTTGTCCCCTACCCTGCACCCCGCCTCGCCCGGTCAGCCCCACAATGGGAGCTGAATGACTCAATTGTCTCTAATGAACTGAAATACAAGGGAGTCCCATAAATCCTCACAGAGGGGTGAACTTGCCCTCCCTGTCCTGATTTCCCCCGTCATATACTGCTTCCCCAAGTGCGTGGATGGGACTGCTAATAGGGAGGGTGTTTATAGGGGAATGATCTATAACGATTTTAGTATTGATAATTTTACCCAGAGTTATTGCATCTTAACATTTATTCTCAGGAAATAAACAAGTGTGCTCGCTAATGGTGCTCAGAGGCAAAGCTGAACCCTTCCAAGTGTATTTTTCTGAGTCCAAAACCCAAATACATCCCAACCTCGAAAGGAGCTAGAACCAAACTGAGACTGATGTGTTGCTTTTTCTGTTGTGTCTTTGAGCAGGTGATTTCCCCGTGCATGCTGAATCCCTCCCTCGTTTGCAGACGAGCGCTGATATACCACACAGTTTGGCATGTTATGAGCTACAGACTGTGAACCCAGATCCACGCCGACTGTCATCACAGTGAAAACAAGCCGGGGCCCCGGTCCCAGTGTCACAGCAGAGGGGAGACAAATGGAGGGGTGTCATCCTGGCGTATCACACGCCAGCTTACATCACTGATGTTATTATCTCAACACCAGCACAGGAGCAACCTGGAAAACAGCCCCATTCCCATCCAGTGTTAGGCTCCAAAAATAAGCTTTTTTTTTTTTTTTTCATACATTCCATCAAACCAAGTAGTGCTGCTCACAAAGGGGTGAAGTATTCCTCAATTTTACATGTGAATGACACAAATAGTACAGGATTGTTTTGCGTGCTCCTTGCCAACAACCCGCTTCTTTTCCATCAAGCCCCAATCTGATGTGTTTATCGCATGCTGCCTGGCAGTCGGCGCGGCAGCCACCGCGCCGCTTGTTCGTTTTGTTTTGGATTAAGAGCAGAGGGCTCGAGACCAATCAAACAAACTGAGCTCCTTATGTGCCAATGTGGCTCGCGAAACGCTGGCCGTCGTTCCAGCCGGCGACCGCGGGACAAATGATGAGGACTGCTGGGGCTCCATCAAGCATTTCAGACATGCGGGCAATGCGAGAGCGAGAGGGGAGGCAGACACAGAACAGCGGATAACAGCTTTGGTTTACCATCAACATATGGATGCTGGGCGTTGCTGCAGACAGGCCAGCGGATCTCCGGGCCATCTGTGGCCGCCTTCATAACGCAGATATGACATAGCTCTCCACAGGCATGCATCCAGATAGCGCATGCACAGTCATACTGACCGCCTGTGTCTCCACCCGGACATACTGTACATGCTTGCTCCTTAGTTTACACCTGAACGCCAGTGCTTACACACACACACTTGAACGCTTCCACGGGCGGACTGGTCCAGCACCTCCTTAGGGAGAGCGCTCAGAGATGGGATTGACAGCTTGCAGATTACGCAAATCAAACCACTACTATAAAGAGCTTTATTTAAGTCTGGAAATGATCAAGGCTAGTAAGAGGACTCCATTCAAAGCGCGGCATGTAAACTGCACAAGGCTTAAGAGATTAGTCCGTCCAGTTTGACTACAAAATTATCCTTTTAAAAATGAGTAGAGCATATTGTCTTGATCTCTTGTGGATCATGCTGGCAGCCTTTGTCGTCACGCACAGGTGCAAGGAGAGAGGCAGCAGCATGCTCATGCAAATACGTAACTTATCGAGGAGGAGAAAATGAGCCTCTGTAATTGAGAGGGGGAGATGCTCAACACAGATGTTTTGAAATCCTTTAGGTTGAGGGAAAATTACACCATCAGCCCACTCAGCTATAGTTTCTGCATACGGCACATGTCTTCGGAGGAGTGGGTGTAGTGTAAAAGGAGAAGGAAAGAAGCAGGGCTTGATAAAAGTGAGAGAAAGTTAAACACTAGAGGCCCCATCATGGCTGCTTTGGTTCTACTGATGCACATTTTATGAGTTAATATTAAAAAAATAAAAAAAATAGCACCCCACCTGCACAGATAGCCCGAGGCATTTTGCAACCAGGAAAATAAAAGTGAAATGTAGGAAAGCCTGGGGTTTGGTGTGCCCCGGGCGGGAAGGGGTCCACCGGGCTTCTATTTATTCCAAAGCCAGAACCACTGGGGGGGATCCGCTGGACCAACACCACTGGGGGCTGCTGACCCGAGCCAAAGCCCCCCCCCTTCTCACCTTTTACCACCTTTTGCAACAATCTACATCTCAACCTCCAACTCTTTTCCTTGTAGAGAAAAAAAACCCAAACCCCAGCTGCTTTCATATAAGCCCTTTTTCCAGGGAGGGGGAATATGAGCGTGACCCCTCCTTCCTCTCCACCAGACTCAGACTTTGCTCGCCCCTTAAAATGAGGTTGTACACACAGGCTTGTGCAACTCCTATTGTTCGAAATATCTCAGAAGGTCGTGCGGGCCTGGACAGAAAGGCGGATAAGTGCTTGGTTTTTTTCCCACTTATACGTTTGCCTTTTTCTTTTTTATTTAGAAGTACTTCCATGTTCACATGACTTCCATCAAGCCTGTTGTGGAGCGATTGAAATGAGCGAGTTTTGGCTCCTTTAAAACATTGGTTCAATGTGATAAGCAAAGCTCCACTCTGACAGTGTTGATTTAGCAGGTGTGGGCAAATGTGCTGTTCAAACACCAGCTGATTGACCCAAAAGGTTTCAAAGCATTTCACAACATGCAGGTGACACATTTTTTTCTTCAGAAAAAAGAAAAGCTAGGTCATTGCTTCAATTTTTATTTATTGAAATCGAACAGGCAAAATAAGGCCACGTTTATACGTAGCCGGGTATTTACAAAAAAGGATATTTTCCCCTCTACGTTTTCAAAAATATCCTCGTTTACACGGACCCGCATGAAAACGCTGTTAACGTCATGCCAGCCAATCAGAATCCTGGAAAAAACATCAACAAATGACACGTGTAACTTCCAGTTAAGGCTGATTTATGGTTCCGCGTTACACCAACGCAGAGCCTACGGCGTAGGGTACGCGGCGACGCACACCGTACGGCGCGCATCGCCGCGTACCCTACGCCGTAGGCTCTGCGTCGATTTAACGCGGGACCATAATTCAGGCTTTACTTCCAAGACGGACCGAGAGTCTTTCGTTTGGAGTGACAGAGAAGTGGAGTTACTTTTAAGTGTGACTTTAGAATATAAAACAGGTAAAATACAAGAAAATATTGACGGTGGCCAAACTAATGTAAACAGGTCGCACACATGACGCTGGTGAGTTTCTGGTGCATATGTGACGTTCTGAAGCTTAAATCTCCGTTTTCCTCTGTTTTTGAAAATTTCCACTTTGGCCGGAGTTTTCAGAAATGATCGTTTTTGGGGGCTTTGAGCTGCGTGTTTGTGTAAACGAACGGCCAAAACGCATGAAAACGCCTCCGTTTTTGCTCCGTGTAAACGGGGCCTAAAAGTGGGTCCTGAAAGGTGTTGGCGGGGGGGGGGTTGGGTCTTCTACAGCCTTAAAAGCCTCAGTTGAAAAGGTGCTGCAGAACTCCATGCAGACTGTTAGCACAGGCTTTCAGGACCCTGGTGTCGGGACCATCTGCGCCTCAAGCATTGCTTCAGTTCATTGACTTTTTATCTTTTTTGTATCCGATACAATACACCTGGCACACCTGTTACACCTGGTACACCTGGTTGTATCCATAAACCCCTGAAAGAAACTGAGGTTAGCGTGGCTGCATTCCAAAATGGTCTCAGAAAGTAAACAACGTTCCGCATCTGACTTTTGCACCCGCTCCCTCTTTACCACTGCCTTGTGTCATTACAAGTTTTTCTTGGCCACTCTATAAATAGTGGCGGGGAGCGGAGGAAGGGGGGGGGGGGGGGGGGGGGGGGCTTGACAGCCAGCGGGAGATGGCTGGTCTTCCGTTGGCCCCGCTAATGAACAGACAGTCTGGCAGCTTTAGCATCAGGAGCAGCAGAAAGTCTCCTCTTTCAGGTGATCCTCCCGCTTCACAGAGCCACACTCGCTGCTCCTCTGAGTGACTTGAGTGACTGGGTGTAGTTGTTTTAGCGCTGTGGTGAAATCCATTTGTTTTCTTGTACTGTATGTTGTTTCAGCTCTTCTGACTCCTTTTTGTCTGGGATGCTCCATGTGAACTTGTGGAAGGGGGAAGTTGAGGAAGTTGAAACAAGTTCAGCTTCCTTCAACAAGTCCTAATGTTGACTCCATTTATTCCTGTACTTATTAGTGTTTATTTTAGTTTGGGCACTGACACATTGCTAAGTCTGGATTTTCACAGTAATTGGGATTTGTGTGTTTATTGAATCACTCAATGCTCCGCTCATAAAACACTGACCTACTCTGAGAACATGTGGCTCCAAATAGGTGTGTCTACAGGCCAAGGTGTGTCTAAGCCCCTTATGTAAGACCGTATCAGGCTAGTGGGAGGGGAGGAAGTTGGTCCACCCTTCCACTCGCTCTGTGCTTACCTTTGTTTGCAGGAAACAGCTTAGTAAGGTAGAGAGGAGAAGTAAAAAGCTGAACAGCAGCTGAGCAGCGTTGATGAAGGCGCGTAAGCTGACTGCAGCGCCCACGTTCGGCTGAAGAAGGCTGTATTTGATATTGTGCTTGAGGAGAGTTGAACGCTGCCCTTGATGTTGGGCGTCTGGTTTTGTTCTGTGAGAGTTCACTATGAATTAGTTAAACGGTAGACTGGATATACAGAAGCTGTGAAACATGCCTCAGAGGGAGAGAATGTGTACACTCTCAGGCTTCACAAAGACTTCCAATATTCTCAAAACACTCCGCTATCACACAATTCCACCTACACAAATTCATCAGTCTGAAAGCGTCATGTCAAAGGCATAACACACATACCAATAGGCAATTAATCTGCACAAAGGAATCATACGAAACAAACAAACATTTGCTTGGTTTTCTGTCTCTTTCACGTTTGCGCGTACACCTTGAAGCGGTTCGTCCTCCATATTCATGAGGCCTACTCCCTCAGCATACCCCAAGCCCAATATTTCAACTCAAACCTTAAACATGGTTTCAGGTTATGAGTTTCCAACCCAAACAACTAGGGTAATTCAGCCGCTTTAAGCTATTTCTTTTGGTTTTGATTAGCTTTAACCTACCTTAGAGTTGTTGTCAAAGAGGGTCTTTACTATGATAATGTACGAGAGCGAGAGAAAAAGAAAAAGAAATCCCACATGAGCAAACACATGCACACTCATGAGTAGTGATGCACCGAAATGAACATTTGTGGCCGAAACCGAAAATAATAATAATAAACACTTGGCCAAATACCGAATAATACCGAACAATGGTTCTTCGCAGTTTTTCACCATTGCATAAATCAAATAAATGTGCAGTGAAATACCTGCCAGTCACAATTTGTCTTACTGTACTTATTGTATTGTTTCTCATCATTCCTTTTTCATTTTCTTCTGTAAAAATCAAATTAATCGGGTCGCGACGGGGCTGATCTCCGCAATTTGAAGCCTTGTATAATAATTGTAAAAATCTGGGTTATTTTCTTGGAGGATCTCGTCAAACATATCAGACAGTGAGGGTTCTCCACCGCATCGGTAGTACGGGCCATTTCTCTGCGCTGTGCGTCCCGCGACCATCTCCATCACCAAGCAGGTTTCCCAAATCCAACTCTAAATGTGGCTAAATGTGAAATGTGTGTAATGTATTCACTATTGCAATATATGTAAATGTCTAAGATCGTGTTAGTAAGATTGATGTGTCAGGTTGTTCTCCTGTTCCTTCTATCTTAAATAGAAGCAAAATAACAAGAACAGAAACTTTTTGCACGCTATATTTGTATTTGTTCTAACTTGTTGTTTAACTTGTCTTTCTTTTATATTTTTAGCCGGGGGACTGCCAATGGAAACTAGCTCTGTAGCTAAAATTGGGTGCATTTGCATTTTTAATTCTAAATGTATATGAATGTACACTGTCCCTTCCCAAATAAACTGAATTGAACTCAGCCTGGATCATTTCTCGTGTCCTCTACTTTTTCCCCACATCCCAGTAATGATCTGACATGCTGACATGTTTGCTGCCATTTAACAGCGCACGCCCCTCACTCCACGCTGTTTGATTGCGTCATCACACGCCATTATTCGTTTATTCGTTCGTTTATTTTCCCACTTATTCCACCGAACACCGAGAGTGTTTTTTTGCTATTTTCGGCCGAACAATTCCGGTTACCGAACATTCGGTGCATCACTACTCATGAGGTTCTGCTGCTTTTCCACAGTGGCTTAATGAATAAATAAGTAATAAGGGCTTGGTTATCGGAGCTCATTAAAATGGGTGAAGACAATATAAGCCCTGAAGAGGGTCAGGTCCTCCCCCAGTCTGTGGATGACCTGACCACAGAGCCCCAGCTTTCACCTCCAAATCAACCCAGTCAGTGTTGAAACCCCAACCTTACCCTCCACATCTCTACCTTCCCCAATACATCTGTAACTGCTAGAAAAAGGAGGGGGAAAAAAAGGCTCCCTCTCTTTCATACACACCTCTCTCATGGTTAATTACCACTTAGCTCAATCACGTGGTGACACGGCCATAAGAGCCCCTCCACACCTCCCAACACAAACAGCAGCACACATGCCAATTATTGATGAATCTTTAATATGGCATTTTGCAACGTCTCCATCTCATTTCCTGCCACTGAGCTGATGATTGCACTATCAGGAGAGTCTTTAGAATCTCATTTATATGAACAAAATTGATAATAAATTGGCTTAAAGTAACATCTCATTTCATGTCTGAAATAGAGTGGTCTCTGCCATTCGGAGAAGAGGGTTAACTTCTTTTTATACCCCCACCCCGTCTATCCTGTCTCGCATCTTTCTGGCGATGTCTGTATAAAAATCCCTGGACGAAAATCCCACGCCGCGATAACATGTCAATAATGAGCCGAGGCCATCTATTGATCAGCTTAATTTTGCATCTATTAGCTGGGGAATGGCTTGCTCCGGGGGCGAGGGAAGCCAGGCGCTAACACGCACCGACAGGCTGGATGGAGATCATTACAACTGATGTTCACACACACGCTGTGATTGACATGGAGATAAGGCAGAAGAGAGCCCAGGCTCGCACGCCTCCCCGCACACTAAGCTAATGATACACCAAAAATGTGCATGAGCGTACATCAGTGTGTGAGTGCGTACGCACGCAGGAACATGATAGAGAGAGCATCTGTCTAGAAAAAGAGTTGTAGCAGGAGAAAAAGAATGAAAGAGGAGAAGAAAAGCAGGCCACACGCCTTTGCTAATTGGCACAGTCAGGCAGGAAAGCTCGTGAAGGATAAAAAAGCATTTAGCAGAGCACCTTAGCTTTCTAGATCACATTATCAAGTCTGTGTCATTTAAATACAGTTGAAAACACCCTCAGAAAAACGTGACTTTGGCCTGGAACGTATAGCTTCATCCGACACTTCCGTAACTTAGAGACTCTGCATAAGAAGGTACGCCGGGGTGATCATTATGAAAACGGTTTGTTTTCCTGTGATTGCAAGCTTCATGTGCTGCATGGTAACACACCAACCACAGCAGACGGAAAACACTTGGAGGAGGCCTCTTCTCTCCAGATATATATTTACTTTCTTTATTGCAGTCATGATTGCGAACACAGAACAAGTTTCTTTTGACATCCGTCCACGCTGACGACCAAAACTGTCGAGTCCAGCCGCAAAGAGCCACTGGAAGTAGGACTATATTGTTTTGCCGTTTTCAATTGTCAGTTACTTTTTTGGCTTCCCAACACGTGCTCATGCTCCTCCCCTTAAAGTCTACGCTCAGTATTTGTTAAACAAGACAAGCTCAGAAAGGAAGTAGAAATAATTGCATGAGGATAAGTTCGAGACTCTTTAACGCTCATCATCTCCAGACCCGACCGCTTTCAGGTTGCCAGTTGCCACGTGAGACTGAATTGGAGGTCAAAACCAGCCTTTTTGTCTTGGCCTCAATCGATATTAGATAATCCTTCCTCCCAAACTACCTCAATGTATTTTTTTTTAACAAATGCATTAAAAAAAAAAAAAAAAAAAGAAGAAGTAATCATCCTGTATTGGTCCTACGGGAACGGGTATTTCCAACACTGCCTGACATGTAATTCACATGACCAGACATCCAGGTTCAGGCCGGATCCATGCATAGTGAAGAAGAAGAAAATGATGTGGCGTGACGCCCTCTTCTTCATGCAAAGTTATCCACCTCTGCTGCAAGCGGCCTGGCTCCACTTTGACGCAACAAGCTGCAACACAGAGCGCTGCACGTTATCCACACAGACCGGCAACGGCTGGGCGCTGGGATCTGCACGTTTTACCTCACAGTCAAAAGATGCAACGTCTGAGTGTACAGTGTAGACCGGCACTGCACCTGAGTTTCTTTTTTTTTTGGGCGGGGGGGGGGGTTGGGATCTTGTTTTATGTCAGTTAGCTTCTATCGAAGTGAGGTCAGAGAGACAGAAACAAAAACCCTTGGCTACAAACTGTGTGTTTTTGTCAGCTGAGGGATGCAGCGAAGGCATCGAGGGAGCCACGGGAGGAGGGAGGTGAGGGGTGGGGGAGGAGAAGAGAGAGAGAGAGAGAGAGACAGAAAAAAAAAAAAAAAAAAAAAGCCCTCAGCCAAGCCATCAAGTTGAACATTGAACTTCACAGTAGTAGCTGCCTTTCTATGCCTCTCCTTTTGATGTTACCTCCAAAGCAAAGGATCAAAGGCTTGGAGTGTGGCGTGGGGAAGTCCCAAGCTCTTAGCCTGCCAGCCCGTTATATATGCAAAAGTCTACGCCAAAAGAGAGAGAGTCGGGCAGAGCGAAAGCACGAGATAAGGGGGTTGAAAAAAAAAAAAAAAAAAAAGAACGAAGAGGAAGCACGCATGGAACGTGGTTAAATAGCAATGTTTTGTGTCTAATGAATGACGAGAGGATGATGCAGCCAGCCAGCTAGTTACAGTGGGATGCAGAGAGGGAGATGCTGCACACGCACACATGCAAACACACACACACGCACACACACACACACACTTTAGGGAGCAGCCAGAGGGCTGGGCATAGAGGTAAAGGAGGTACAATAGGAATGGGATTGGACGAGGAGGAAAAAAGTGCAACAAACACAGTGTTTGTTGCCCATAACAACTTCCCCTCAAACACACACACACACACACACACACTCTTCCTCGTCACACCAACGCCAGCTCCTCTCCAACATCAAGGGGGTGAGAGACTGTCTTGACATAAATATACAGTGCACCGTTAAAGAGAAGACTACAGTAAACACAGCACACATGAAACCCTGGTAGTGTCTGACTGTAGGAGAGACACTAACACGTGCGCACACACATCACACACACACACACAACACACACACACACACACACACACACACACTGGGCTCAGCTGGGCCAAAGAGAGGAGCAGAAGTGTGCTAAAATTGACAAATCTCTACGAAACAAACGCAACACACACACACACACACACACACACACACACACACACACACACACACACACACACACACACGCACACACACCCTTTCCCCAAGGCTGTAGGATTAAGAGGTCCAGCTGGCTGACAGCAAGCCCTTCCTTCCCACGTATCCCGTCGATCTCAGCCCCTCTCTCTCGCTCACACACACAAACACGCCCAGCCCTCCTCCCTCCAGAGCCCTCTCCACACCTCCATCCCCTGGCCTGGCAACCACAACCGTTAGCCTAGTGTGCCAGGAGGACACACCTGACTATGACACTATCGCCAACACAGATCTGAGGACACAGGGACTCTTCAATAGTCGGGGACAGAATAATCCTCAAGATAAGGAAGTGTAATGTCACTATCTGACACCATTAAAGAAGTTTAATCAATCAATCAATCAATCAATCAATCAATAAGCCGCCTTCCCGTCACTGATATTGGTTGCATTCCTCTAGTTATGGTATTGAGAGATGGAGGAAGAGCAGGAGAAAAGGAGGAGTGGATGGTGACGAGAGAAAGGATGAGGAAAAGGCACTGGAGCACATGATTAGCATTAAACATGTCTGGAAGAAAACGTGTTCTGGTTTTTTCTGGGTTTTTTTTGTGGAGGGCGTTCCTCGACTGTTTCACTATGTATTACAGTTTGAAAAGTCAGAAATGTGTTACTGAATTCACATTAGTGTTTGTCTCAGTCAACACAAGGAGAGAATAGACGAGAGAAGTGAAGGCAGAGCTCTCCCTGAACAAAGAGGAGGAATCTCAAATTCCCCAAAAATAAATGGTCATATTTACTCTGGTCATTTAAATAATTTAAGCCCAAAGATTGTGTTCCCCAAGAAGGACTTGGAAGACCAAGACTAATAGATCTACAAGCTAGAAGTCTCCTTCTCTGAGACCTGTAGTGCCAGACATCAGTGACCGACTTGATGTGGGTTTATTTAAAAGGATATTAAAAGGACATAAACAGTAGTGGGTCTCGTTTTGGTTGTGATCAAATCAGAGAATGCTGATGATGGGCTGGTTTAGGGCTGGGCAATATATCGAGATTTTAATATATATCGATATATTTTCAAACACGATATGGTACGAGACAATATCGTTTATATTGAATTTTAAAAAAAAAAAGATTTTAATATAGCTTATTTTGTGACAAATTGACTTGAATGTTTTATTTGAGATTTGCACAAATGTTTTGTTATTTGCACAACTGTCAACCTCAGTGGAAAAGTCTGCCTGTTACTGTCTACATTATATTAATTGCACAGTGTATTTTAATTTAATTGTTATGCAGGAAAGGGATATTTGTTTTATTTTATTCAAGAAGCATTTTTATTCTATATATGCAGGCAGTTTATTTTTATTTCATTTGTTTTATACATGTTGATATTGTGCAGACCTCTGTTAATAAAGGAACCTGTGTGACATTTGGCACGAGGCTTTGTATTAAAACTGACTGTTTTTTTAAGGGTTTGCCTCAGAAAAAATGAAGCTAACAGAGATGCTAACAGGGATGCTAACAGAGATGCTATGCTATAATGCTTTGGGGGAAACCCCAATTAAGGCACAGAAAAAATATCGAGATATATATCGAGTATCGCCATTCAGCTAGAAAATATCGAGATATGACTTTTGGTCCATATCGCCCAGCCCTAGGCTGGTTGGATTGCTCCAATGAAGAGCAGTAGAGTAGAGCATGGGAGGTGAAAAGAAAAAAAATTATATATAAAAACAGACACGGCAGCATCGCCAGGACAGAATAAGAATTAGGGACTAAGAAATGCAGCAGGGAGAGAGGGAGCGAGAGAGAAAAGGCAGAAAAAAAAAATTCCCAATGATGACACGTAAGTGCAAAGAGCGATTAAGGATTTACTTTCAAAAGGACTCCCATTGATCTTTTTTGATAGACCTGCAATAAATCAAACCGGATTGACTCGCATGAGAACCAAGCCTAATCCTTTAGTCAGATCCAGGAGAACTCCAACCAAACCAGCTGTTAATTTAGGCTTTACAAGATAAAGCGGGAAAAATCCAACCTGATGTACCCTAGGGCAGGGGCTTACATCATCTCTGTAAAGCAATCAACTTATTGCCAGTTTGGAGAGGTAATCAGAGCACATACTGAGAGGGAGGGTCCAGGGAGGTGGAAAAAAAAAAAAAAAAAGACAGAAAGACAAGGAATGGCTGAAGAAGGAAGATGGAAAACAGAAGTATAGTAAAGTAAAAAAAGAAACATGTTTCCCTGGATACTCGGGCTGTACATAGGTCATTTAACAATGAAACTTATTTTGGAGAAAAAGAAGAAAAAAAATACATGTTTACATAGAATACTACTCCAATTATCCCCTGAGCTTGAAGATGAAACAGAGGCTTGCTAGCTGCGAACAGTAGCTCTCTGGGGTGACAGCAGGGATTGGAGGACGGATTCTGCCCCCCCTTTCTCTCCATCTCTGCAACCCTGTAATTTCCCTGGAGGCCGGCCCAGACCTCGTCCCCATCCCCAGCGGCCAGTGCCACCTCAGCCGGGTCCTGCCAGCCATACTGTGGCTGCACCAAAGTACAACCATAGTAATTAAAATTGTTATTTTTGTTTGGGGGGAACAAGAGGGATTTTTTTTTCCAGGCTCTGGGAGGAAGTATTGCAAGACACCAAGGAGGCCACATGAGTAAACCACACTGATGTCTCTCTTTCAGTTACACACTGTGTGTGTGTGTGTGTGTGTGTGTGTGTGTGTGTGTGTGTGTGTGTGTGTGTGTGTGTGTGTGTGTGTGTGTGTGTGTGTGTTAGGAATGGGTGATATTTTACCGTTCACGATATACCGTCAAAAGAATTCCTCACGATAAGAATTTGTCATCTCGTGGTAAAAACGATAAATTCCCGTTGATGAAGTTTTTGTGTAAAACTGATTTATGGTTCTGCGTTAAATCCACGCACAACGTACATGAAGGAAGGAAGGAAGGAAGGAAGGAAGGAAGGAAGGAAGGAAGGAAGGAAGGAAGGAAAGGAGAAAACAAGGAAAGGAGGAAGGAAGGGAGGGAAAAAGGAAGGAAGGAAGGAAGGAAGGAAGGGAGAAAAGAGGAAGGGAAGAAGGAAGGAAGGAGAGAGCAGGAGGGAGGAAAGAAAGAAAGAAAGAAAGAAAGAAAGAAAGAAAGAAAGAAAGAAAGAAAGAAAGAAAGAAAGAAAGAAAGAAAGAAAGAAAGAAAGAAAGAAAGAAAGAAAGAAAGAAAGAAAGAAAGAAAGAAAGAAAGAAAGAAAGAAAGAAAGAAAGAAAGAAAGAAAGAAAGAAAGAAAGATGTAACAAACATGGTGGATCTGAGAGCGAGATAGATTTATAGTTGAAAAAGATGGAGTTGAATTGGTATTTTTTTTTATCGTCATTTTTATCGTTATCGGGATAAATGCCAGAAATGATCGTGATACATTTTTTAGTCCATACCGCCCATCCCTAGTGTGTGTGTGTGTGTGTGTGTGTGTGTGTGTGTGTGTGTGTGTGTGTGTGTGTGTGTGTGTGTGTGTGTGTGTGTGGACTGAGTGGCATCAGAGTACTACATGGGTTTTAGTTCCTCTTCTTAGGCGTGTGTGTTACACCACACTGGATGAAGAGGATAAAGCCCTAAAAACAACCCAAACGCCCCGCCGGTGCACACTGACACAAAGACTCATTAGCTCCCCCATCTTCCCTCGCCTTTAATGTCCTGTTTACGACGCAAAACAACCAGATCAGGACTGAAATCCAATCAGAGCGCTTCGCAGGGCCCTTCATGTCAGCCTCACATGAGAGCTGAGAAGAAGCAGGCCCTGTAGTCTCTGGACACTATCCAAGGGAAAACCAAACCTCGGGAGTCCAAACAAAACCACACATAAAACCAGAGCTAAAACAGCAGTCTCTCCCCTGCCTATCGCGACCCCACCAGCACAAACACACTCGTCCTGACCTACGCTAGTCTGTCCTCTCCTGGTTACACTGGATGCACACAGGGATCATGCTGACTTCAGCAGGGCTCCCCAACAATTGCCAAATTGAGCGAAGCTCGGCGATGTGGGCTTTGACACGGCCTCTACGGTGTGTGTGTGTACGAACAGCCATCCATGTAAAGACTGCCCCTTAAGCCGCGCTATCTTTAGCAGCTCAGCTAAATGTTTAAAACCCAAGACCCAACTCTACCACCTCCTGATTTCAAACAAGATGGTCTGGCTCTTTGGCAGTGGCTTCCCACTAGCACCTCCCTACATGGCCACAAGGTCACACGTTTAATTACACAGAAAGTAGTAATCTCACCGGACAGATGGCAAGCCTCTCAATCACTTTATGTCCAATTGAATCATTACTGACGTTATTTACTCAAATGTGGGATGCTGAAAAAAACAACAACAACGTATTTCCGACAGAAGTGGGGTGGGGGAGGGGGAGACGGCCGAGGCAGCGTTGGGACGTAGAGGCAGATGCTGAGCTTGCTGAGCAACCACGACTCGGATCAAAAAGGAGAGAACACAAGCTCGACTGTGAGCTTTAGGGGAAAACTGGAGGTTTAACACCGCAGTGATCAGTACTAGAATAAACACATCTTCTTTTCTTCTTCTCTCAAAACCCAAACTGGTACGGAGCTCCAGCCGCTGTGGAAACAGTCAGCTCCCAGCAGCTCAGTTGAGGAAACCGCATGACAAGGCTAATTTAAAAAAACTTGAGGAAAGTCTCCATCTTCTTAAAAAGGAGGGCCAAGAAAAAGAAAAAAAAGAGGGTTCTGGTTTATGGAGTTTTCTTTTCCTCTTAAGGGCAACCAGTTTGACATTGGGGGAGAAATCCCAGCGGGCTTGACTCCTTTCCTGAAAATCCTGGAATGGCAAGCGAGTCGCCTCATCTCAGCATCCATATCCCCGCTCCGTGTCGATGCCTTACTCTGTGTTTCTTAGCTCCTCTTGCCAACGACTTCTGTGAAAAATTTGAGGTCGATTTTCCCAGTGTTTCAGACCGCAGCATCTCGATCTCCGGCCAAGCGAGCTCCAGTGACTGAGCTGGCTTGCCAAGAGACAAGATTCTCACCGACTTCAGTTCTGAGATTCGCTCCGACTCATTTATGATTTAGCACCACCACAATGCTAAAAAGCAGAAAATGAATCATGCCAAATTGACTCATTTATGTAAAACATCAAAAAAGGACATCACCAAGATCATCTTTGCACAAGAAAGTGCTGAAATTACTTTCAAGTTTTCCAAAATATTTTGGGAAACTCCTGAGAAAACCGGTTTGACAGGTGTCAAAATAATCCCCAAATAGAAGTGACCTAGCAGGAGACGGGCATCACGTACAGGTGAGGAAACTACGTCACTGCAAACTTATCAAAGGTGAAGAGCAGGAGCATAAACTTGTTGGTTCAACTTTGTACTGGTGACTAAGATAAGAATGGAGCCTTTCCGCTTACTGGGAACATTTGAGAGGCACGTCTACTCATGTAAAATGATCTCTGGGAGCAGATAGAAAACTTTCACGTTGTGTTTTTTTTCCTTTCTGAGTCAGGGCGATGAATTCCTCTGGCCTATAGATGGTAGAAAGCAGTTGTTCTCCCAGGGGGTGGAAAAGGGTGGGGGCAAGCATTTGGGGGAAGAAGCAGTCAGGCGGATGGGGAGAAAAAACGATGACTAGATCTGCATATCTGCAGTGCATGATTTTCAGTTTTCAGGACTCAAAGTGATCCCAAAGGTGAGTGTTAAACATCGAGGAGAACGGGTCCACTAAAGTTCCCCCCTGAAAAGCTCAGAGGACTCGCGGTAATGGCTTCCAGGCACATCTACAACTCCACCACCGTGGGAAGACAGGAGGAGAGCTTCCTGTTCGACTTTCCAGTTGCGCTGTTCATCTGCTTAGGAGCGAAACAGCTCCACTTTTTAATACCTCGAGTAATTCATAAGTCTGCGACTGTAAAACTGCCTCAAATTGGAGGTTGAAGGGGATTTTTTTTACACGGCGATCGCACATTCCTAGATCTAGGTTGTAAATAAATAACTTTTAAACCAAAGCGATGAAGAATGCATTTGAATTACAGCATCAAACTATCACTGAACCAAATCTTCCAAAAGCTTGTCACTCCCTTTGTTTTGTAATAAGGGAACAGACGTTACACAGTTGAATACATTTAACACTGTAAGCCATGACATGTATCTTGTAGCTGTTAGTGCTAACAAGCACTTGACAGGTCTCACATCACCATCTATGTGATGGCAGCATGCGTGCAGATCTGCTGCAGCCATCAACATTTTGAATAATGCACCAGATGCCCCATTGCATGTTTTGTTGTGCTTGATTCTTGATGAGTGCAATGCAACAAGGATGTCAGACATTTACAGCATCGAAAAATGTTCAACTGTTTAATTTAATCAGAGATCAAATTCGGTTTTAGCTCCACCCTCTCATACAATTCAATATAACAATGACAGTACACCCGGTGGCGGCGAGAAGCGCGGACACAGACACAAACAGCGACTTTTAGACAGGACTGCATGGTGGGCTGCTCATTTCACACCCCGCATGTCAAAGAATTCTAGCTGATGTCGTCTGCCAGTGGCCCACGCTTGACCGTGGGCCTTGCACTATTTCCCCAGCTGCTGTGCGGCAGGCATGGGTGGCAGTGCTGGCACCTGTCTCTGACAAGCCTCGGCATTCACGCCGACTCTGGTTTCCAGGGGCCGCCAGCCTGGTAGTCAGGTGACATATGCTAACGCATGCTTTCTCTGACACAGACAGCCATCCAAATCTACTAAACCAAGAGGCACTTAAGCGTGATCCCCGCCACTTTAAAAGCATCGGCATCATAGTGAGAGAGGTCTTAGCCTCTCACTTCTTTCCGTCTGATAGCAAGCCCTGCCCTGATTCAGGCTGCGGCTTGAAGCTGTAAACCAAAGCTTCCCTCAACGCCTTGCACCCGCCCGGCTATGCTCTAACCACTGTTTTTGCATACCACTCAGCTTGTGTAACCGTTGAGTGGTTTTGCTCCACCAAGACAAAAGGCGGTGTAACAGAGCAAGCAGAGTAAAGCCATCTACTGTCAGTGCACTTCTGCAAGTTCATGAACGGATAAAAGAAACGCCGGCGAAAAACGACTAGAAGAGTCGGCAAACTTAAAAGCCTTGAATAAAATATAATAAAAAGGAACATAATTGAGGTTTATCATGTGAGCATGTTCATCCCCATCAACAATGAATCACCTTTTAACTAGAAACCACAGCATAACTGTAACCCTTTTGGCAACACTCTGAGCTTTTTACTTTACCATCGTCTTCTACTTGCTTCTAGTTTCACAATACTACTGGATAAATTGACACTAGATCCATAAATTGAGCGGTCACAGGGCGACTGCACCTGCTGTGTACAGAAAAAGCAGTCATTTAAGTTGTGGACCAGGGAGGAGGGGGGGGGGGGGGCGCTGACAGGAGCTGATTGAGCTCCTGGTGTGGCAAAGCATTCTGGTACTCACTCTACTGCCCAGCAGACCAGAGCCACGTTTCCGCACCTCATTTGCAAAGCAATCCCGTTTCCCTCCCACTCACTGCACTCAGTGCATCTTTTTGTCATTTCTACGACCGGGCTCCATTGGTTTTTTTGTCCGCTGAGACGCCAAGTGCTGTGGAGTGGAGGAAAGTGTGGAACCCAGTCTGAAGGAGACTGCACCCAAAGAGCACCTTCATGTGAAGATGCCCTCTCCCTCCCTTCCATTAAAACAAAAAAAACACACCCTCCCCAATCTACTGAGCCAACACACACATACCTATTCCCCTTGCCTGACTAATGTGCCCTGACACTCGTACATCACCCGTAAATTGGCCAAATGAATTAACCACGGCCCCTGCTTAGCTTTGCGGGCTTTAAATGGATTTTCTCCTTTCCAGGTCTGTCCAATAATTGCATTTATCCATCTTGTTGAAGCCAGGTTTACACACTCATGAAGATCATGCCAATCCCCGGATACATTTTCCGCTCTGGTGGCAAGAGTGTGAGAGATTTGTCATTGGATCATAACAGGTAATTCAAACAACAATTAGCTTGACAACTCTGCCGTATGTCAATGTCTGTCTGCTTGTTGGACACCGCTCCTGGTAAGAGCAATGAGGTCCACTTCTACTCCACATCCGTCTGCATGCTGCCCTTCTCTTTTCTCTCGGTGTGATAAACAGAGCCGCGTAATACTTTGTATCTATCATCCAAGTCTCCAGGTTAAAGCAGCAAACACCCACAGCAGGGAAGAAAGCAGCGGCTACAAGTCTTCATTGTTCATAAACACATTCGGACGGAAGAGAAGCAGAGCTGTGAACACCAGCATCAGTGGGGGTCATCTGCACACTTGTGAATGTTTGAACAGAAGTGCATTAGACACTGGGGGGGGTGGGGGGGACCCAACGGACAATTCAACTATGTAAACATGCTGCAACTTCCTTCCCTCTAGTCCTCCAGGCCTAAACTGAGACAAGCCACTATTTAAACAGCACACACAGCATTCCTGTGCCTGGGCCCCGGCCAGCTGCTGCATCCTCGCTGCAGGCCGGCCTGACCGCCCGAGCAGAGGCAGATATACAAGCCCTACAAGAGCCAGGGCCATCCACGAGGCACAAAGAGCTTTTATACGCATGCAAAACTGGATCCTAGTCTGAGGAGAAAAAAAAAAAAAAAAAAAAAAAGCATGTCCAGAGCCCCGCGCCGGCGCTGGCTGCTTATTTACTGGCTGACCTCCCAAGGAAGTGAGATTAGCGAAAATCATCACATCCCAACAGGAGCCTTCCTTAAACCTTAACCTGATTTCATCTGTCATGACAAAGCTGGAAATGTATCTTTACTGATATCTGAAATATGCAAAACGTGGCAGGCAATAAAGATAAAGGTGGCAGTAAAGTGTAGATAAAAAAGCCTCCTGGTTCTAAAGTGCACACTGACGTGCTTCACATGACACAAAGGCCACGACTGTTCAGCGACGCCTCTAAACTTAACTTTCATTATTACTAAACTGCAGGTTTCAGGTTTACAGTAAAGTAAGTACATTTAACCTTTGATCGCCATGCCAAGGGGTGGGGAGCTACCTCTGATCTGAGAACCCAGTCTGAATGGTCACTGGCTGTTTTACTCTCCAAATACTGTGCACAGCCCTGACATTTCTGTGCTCTTAGTAAACAATAATATTGAGTTTCGAGATTACACCAGAGGCTTAATACTGTATATACAGTTTAGGCCCACGGCCAGCCTCTCCTACATGGTACACCAACCAATGGCAACCTTTAGAATTTGATTTTATTTATTTATTTCATTTTGGACTTCAAGACAGTAAGGTTGTCAAAACAGTTGTTAAAACAGTTTCCAAACCAAAATCAAAAATGTTGAAAAAGGGACTTCCACTTGGGAACCTGCTGGATTCAGACTTGCATCCCAGTCCGGGCCAAAGTGCGTTATTAAGAAAACCAGGATGTGGAATAATCATCCCAGACCATCCCAATGCCAAAGTATGTAAATTTACGGGGACATGTGCTGCTTTCATTGACGTTTAATATTTAACACAGAGATCCACTAAATCAGCTGTCACTCAGGCTTGGTTTTATCACAGGAAGACTCCACTCCTCGCGTCTTTCCGGTGACAATGCGTCAGCGCTGGACACGGTCCGAGCTGCCGTCAGCGGGGAACCGCAGGTCATTACTGCAATCAACCAGCAATTTCAGGGTGACAAGATTGCATTGTTTTCTGCCTCAATAGCGCTACATTCCTCCCCCTCTTCCCTCTGTTTGTTTGCCAGTTCATTCGGTCGTCCCCCCCATCTATCTGTCCATCTGTCCGTCCCTTCGGCGCTGAACGGAGAAAGCCACTCATCTCACCTCGGGACAGTTGTCCAAACAAGACACTCCATTCAGTCCGACCCCACTGGGGAGCGAGACAATTGACAATTCACTTCCACGAGTCAATTTGTTCACTTTTTGGGATTGACCCCGAACGCCGCCGTCACACAGGCCCTCTGTCTGCAGAGGGACGAATACCTACCGAGGGCAGGGGGGAACCAGTGGAAACAGACGACTTTTTTTTTTTCTTTTAACAATCTGATGGCAAATTATTTTGTCATCTAATTCAATTTATATAAATCATTTTCCTTGCAATTCCCAGACACAATAAAAACTCCACATACAGCACGTCATCAGTGGCACAATGCTTGCCAATTCAGGGCTCGTGTGCTTTGGGTAGGGGGCCACGTGTGGATGTGACAAGCTGTTCACATGAAATGTTATTTAGTGCCGTACACAAGTTGACAGCTGTCTCTTTGTAAGAGGCATATTATTATTGTGTGTAAATAGGTTCCTAACAGCTGGTTAAAGAGCTCACATGGGAATTTACTCTTAATCTGTTTTCCACTGGAATTGGTTCATCAACTAGGAAAAAGAGGGAGAAAAAAAAATCTATAGCGCTGCTCCACGGAGCAGGGTAAAAAAGGGTTACATTTTTATTAGCCTTGTGCATTTTAAAGTAATCTTGCCAACATTTTTTTTTTAATCCTACTGTAATCCAAAGATTAGTAGATTAATTTACTTCTGCTCGCCCTCTAAAGCCTCCCTCACCTATTGCAGGCAGCTATGAATCCACAACCTTTAAAAAGTAACAAATAAACGACAAACAAGCAGACGATCGCCGCGTTAGCAGACTCCCTTCCCTCCCGAAACCCCCACACACCATCACACGTACACTCCTTGGAGCTTATCCTGCCACAATTAAAAGTTTAATTAGTAGATTAAAAATACATTGACTGGAGTTTTATCACCTTAAACTCCCCCCCATTATGCGTTTAGCACACGCAACTGCCTCTTTCCCATCTGAGGCATTTTGAACAGATTATCTGCATACTGAAATTCCCTCGGCTCCATTAAGACTGGAGATACAAAACTGGATGCAAAAACAAGACTGCTGCTAAACACCATCTGCATAATGCATTGTCCAGCGGGTAGCTGAGCAAATTAGGTGGGACTTATCTTTCCTTTTTACCTTGCTTTTGAGAAGGAAAATATTCCAGAACAACATGATACGTAAGAGGACCTTGTTTATGTTCAAAATTATTTCCACCTAGGGGGGTTTTCTATTACTAAAATGTATTTAACATGAGAAAAAACCAACAACATATAAGCATGAATGAGATTCTTCAGCTACGGCACATTCCAGTGCATTTTACCACATCCATAAAAGGCTGGTGTACCACAGGTGTTCACTGCACACTGGCACAGCTAGTCATTATCTAGCCCGACGTGATCATTAAAAGCTGTGATGGCAGCGTGGCTCCTATCCCTGTGCACAGAAACACACACAAACCCAAGGTGGGGGGGGAAAGAAAAACCCAAGGGAGACTGAAGCACTCCTTATCTGTTGACACTGTCTAAATACATTTTTTTTTTTTATGCCGGGCTTCTTTCTTGCCATCGATGCACTTTGACCCTTCCCAAACACTCGCCGCTATCCAAACAGAAGGTCGGCAATCGGAGGAATTCCTCCAGCATCGCAGCAAAACCTCGCACCCGGAACTTTTGAGACCGAGTTTGGCAGTGACGACGAGGGTGGGAAGAGAGAAACGTGGACGCGAGGAGGGGTGGGGGAAGCCTGTGGGGCTTATTCAGAAACACAAACCACACACGTGAACACATGCTCGGCCATCGAGCGCGGCTGAAAGCTGAAACTCTCCTGTTCCGAGCCGAGCTCCCCTCAGTCCACTCTTCCTTTTTCTTCTCTTCCCCCCTATTACACTGGAAGATAAATGTGAAGCCCAGGGGCACCATTGTTTGGACATCTAACCAGGAACTGTCGCTGCTCTCATTGCCCTGGCATTAACAGCAATTATGCGCTCTATTCAGACGGCTTTTGTGCCTCCGACCCCAAAGCCCCACCACCACCGCTGCCCCCTCCACTCACACGCAGAGGCCTGACACACATTTCCCGCTTTTCTCTGCTCCCTCCCACTCTGCTACCAACTCATTTGGCTACCGGAGCACTCTGGTCCCATTCTGAATGAACTTACAGCAACATTTACTTTCAGGCAAGTACAGGGACACACATACCGAATGTATTCCTGGATTGACATCTGAGCTCAAAAGAAATCTTTCTTCTCATGAATTAACATGTAGTGTTAAAAATGTTAACTATAGTTTATAGAGTTGATGATGCTTTTGCCAAAAAAAACCCAACAACTGTTGTGTAAACAAGGCACTTTCTGGAAATTCCTGATTTTGCATAGCGATCTTCTGAAACTAGTCCCGCCCAGACCGTTTATATCTAAAAGATGCGGTCAATAGCCATTAACTTTATCTTTTCAGCTCACGCAGTGCGGTTGCGCTGCCAATAAAATCTCAAATCTTCAGCAAACACTTCAATTCATCTAATGATTTTCAACAAGTCTGCAGAGGTCGACCGATACGGGTTTCGTTAATGGCCAAGGCCGGTTGCTTAGAGAGCGGAGAGATTGATGGCCAGTATGGAGTTACAGTTTTTGTAGCATTTATCAAGTACTATTTATGTATGTATCAGCTCAATAAATGTCTGAAGGTAATGAAAAACACTGCTCCACAGCAGCTGCACTGACAGGGCTGCTTGCTGGGCAGATGGTTTATGCACTCGTGTTTTGTCTACCAGTCTTTCTGAAAGAGATGACGCCAGTTATCTCAAAATGTAAAATAATCTGACCAATCAACTGGACGGAGATCTAAACGCTTGTTTCCATCCAAGTTCTTCCTCTCAGCTGAAGAATATTAAAGGGGACATATTAAGGCATCTAATACCTATTTTAAACAGGCCTTGAATGTCTTAAAAACAAGCTTTTGATTGTTTTTGCTAAGTAAATTAGAAATTCAGCCTCTGAGCCATGTCTTTATCTTCCCATTCTCTAACCTCATTATCTATGCAGGATTCTGAGTGGGCGGGGCTATGATAATGAGGCACTGTGCTGATTGGCTGCCTGAATGACGCAATACACCGCTACGAAAAAATGGAGGAAGCTCCGGCCGGCGGAGTTAGTTGTGGGCGTGGATTCACGCATCAGAGGCCAATCGATGTAAATCGCGCCCGTCGTTACGTAACCACGGGAGCAGAATCTTATTAGCTCGTAGATCCACATGACACTGGATGGATCATCCGGGCGGCTGTACAGACACTGCAGAATTCGGTGGCTTTCCTCCTTCTCTGAGTTGGCAGGTTGAGGGGAGACCACTTTATATATGTTAAAGCAAGAGAAAACCTGTTTTTCATAATAGGTCCCCTTTAACATCTCCCACTAAGAATAAAATCTCTGATGCTGCTAGCTCGGATGATTCAAACCAGTTAATACGTTAATCTGTAACGCGTCTCTCTTATTTATTCTGTGACAACTAAAAAGATTGCTTTCCATTAATTGTCCAATCATTTAGAAAACGTGGCTAAAAAGAAATGGCTTTACGTCTCTGTAAAGCACAACAAGATGACTTTTGTTCTGATTTGTGCAGATTATATCTACACAACAAACCTAACTGACTGAATAAACTGACTAAACCTGCATTTGTATGAGGGCCTCCTGACAGCAACGTGATGTCCTTCACTGATTTAAAATTCACAAAGTATAAATGGAGCTTTGTGTACACCAATGTTGGAATATAACAAAAATGTAAAAGAAAAAAAAAAAAAAAAGTCCTTCAGAACAAGAACTAGGGAAAGAAAATGGGGAAGAAAAAAAAAAAATAATAATCGCTACATTCAGAGTATATTCATTCACCGATTTTGGAAATATAATGAACCTGGCCAACAATACTAGAAAACCCAAGATGGCTGGCCAAGAAAAAACAGTAAATGAAGGCTATATGGTATTTATATACGTTTAACTGTTGTCTACATGTTCACAGGCATGCAAATATGCACACACGCTTAAGGAGAATAATTTAATTTCCATGTTTCCGAGAGGCCCAAGCCATGTGGGCCAGAAACCAAGCTGGCCTATATTTAACAAATGACAAGTTGCATTCCAGATGTACAGCACTATCTTTGTGCTCAGCTCTATAGAAATGCACTGGACGAGGAGGAGGGAGGGGGGGTTAAGTGGAAGAGGAATGGGGTTACTCTCACTCTGGGGGGGCTGGGGGTGAGAGGGACCCCAGAACACAGCTGCTTAACTAATGTCTTTTTGTTTTTTCTTCCTCTTCTTCTCCCTCTTTGCTCAGGCAGACAAAAACAAGAGTGTGGTTGCTCCCTGGCAGAAACAGGAAAGGATGCTGGGGGTGATAATGGATTAATTGGTTTAGAGAACAATATGTTTTACCAAAAAGAGAAAAAAAAAAATACCATGGCTGTGCTATGACTTAATGGGTAACAGACATAATCTGTCACACTGAAGTCAAAATTAGGTCTCAGATTAGTCGCTATTACATTAGAAACCCTGAAGTCAATGATTTTATTAAAGAACAACAAAAAAAAAGGGGGTTCAGCCCCAAAGCAGACTTGAGTGCAGCTGCTTCACCCTAACCCAGCTCACACTGCCACCAGGGAGCCACTACTCCTCAAACTAGTTTACAATCTGATTAAAAACACACCCCACCAACTGATTTTTTTCCCCCTCCTCCTTCTTCTTCTTCTTCTTCTTCTTCTTCCTCTGTGGTGTTTCAAGCAGAGTGACAGATCGACGAGCGCGTAAGCTCTCACATGGTTCGGCCTGCCAACATCCTCAGCATTGAGATAATTAAGCCCAGCAAGCTGGAGGCAAGAAATGTATACCTTTATATAAATAAATATATATATTACATGTCAGCTTGGTAAATATTTACTGCACAAATCTTTTCTATCCGTTTAGCAGGCGTTAACAAAACCTTACTGTACTCCTTCTGTCTCTCCTCCTGAGTCTTCGCCGCCACCACCACCACCACCCCACCACCCCTACATCTGCGATTCATTGACTTTACAATTTACCACATGTCGAGATGGGAGAGGTCGAGCCTCCATCTGAATCACAGCACAAATATGCGAGTGATTTATTGTTTTTAAAACCCTGGGCCGATTTAGTGCAACTCCACTTTTCCTGAGCATTACTCCTATTGGCAGACCATGAACAATTACAGTTCGGACTAATTAAGCTTCGAGAATGTGCTGCGCACCACTAATGTCTAGCAGACCCCAATTTCAGTTTAATGGTGCCAAACTTTGTTTCCCAGCTGCCCCGCCCCCCCCCCCCCCAAACACCCCCCTCCTCCCTTGAACTTAACTCCTCAAATCCAAAGCAGATTGTACTTTTTATGGCTGTTTATTGAGTCGCAGAAAGAAAAAAAAAAAAAAAAAAAAAAAAAAAAGGGAAAGAAAAAATGAGGACCTTTTTCCTCTTTCCTCGCATATGATGAGAGGAGCAGCAGAGAGGGAGGAAGAGAGAGAGGGACTGGTGGGAGGGAGACGGAGAGCGGGAGCCGCTTCCGCCATACTTTGTAAACAAAAGTGATTTGCAAGACAAAAGGAGCACGACCTTCAAACTAAATCCAGAGTGCATCTTGCAGCTAGAGGGGGAAAGCGCGGTCACGTCGTGCCACGGAACCCCCCACGGACTCCAATTAGGACCGATTAACATGTAAAGCCAATTTGATAAGGTGTGGGCCCTATCCCTTAAATCCGCATTTAACTATCTTTCCTCTTGTCACAGCCAAAAACCCATTTACAGCAGGCAAACACCCATAATCCATATGATATACCATTGTTATGCTTATGTGGCCGACATGTTTAGGAAAGATACTGTCTGTGTCGTTTATAATAGATAAGGCCTCAACAGTGGGAGCATGTGAGCACAAAGGAGGTGGTGTTACACTCACTCATGAATGTTCATCACAATAATCTGACCAGAAAATCCCTCATTTTCTGTTTCTAAAAGAAAATTAAACATTTAAGTAATAAGTCGACGTGCATCAAAGTGGGCTTGTTTTTTTAGCAAGGTGCAGCCGGCACAACAAGACGTGAAAAAAAAAAAAAGGGGGGGGGGGGGGGGGGGGGGGAAGCTATTGTTTCAACCACACAAAGCCATTTCACCATCTTGTAGTTGAATCACTGCGGCTTCTGGGAGCATCTTTTTTTTTTCTTCCCTCTCTTTCAATCTGAAAGCACTGGTGGATGCTCAGTGTGTGCATTTGCAGCACCCATTTGCTCCACCTCCACTTTCTTGTTCTTTTATAAGCTACTCGTAATTATGAGACGAAACTCAAAACCTCCGCCAAAAGTCTCCGGGCCTGGAGAATTATGGGGCCAAGGGTGGCGTCAAATATCTTAACATTCATAAGTCCGAGAGGCAGTAAATAAAGCCAGCGGATTTACGGCCCTGCAGCCCCGATGCAGGAGAGCTGGCTGCCTAGATCCCACTCTCCCTCCCTCGGCCTCTGCTCTGCGTCTGCAGACCTGTTGAGGTGTGATGTTAGCCCAAGCCATAGGAGTTAACCCACTGCCTCTACCCCCCCCCCCCCTACACACAAACCCCGAGTTAGCATCGACAGGAGACAAAAGGTACGCACAGAGGAGGAAGGGAGATGGAGGGAGCGAAGGGAACAAGGGGGAATGTGAAAAGGATGGAAAAACCAGGGTGAACTAGCCAGGCCATTTCCCCAATTCAAATTGCACCCAGTGATTCAGCAGGCCTTTGTGTGAGGGTTCAGAGAGGAGGGAGAGGGAGAGACGGCAGGGAGAGGAGAGGAGGAGACGAGGGCAGGAGGGCTCCCAGGCCCAGGCACAGCATCATGTCAAATTGCTAAATGATACTAAATTGTGAACCTCCTTGGATTCAGGTGGTAGGAAAACAAATTCTCACTGGTTATGAGTCCCAAAGGTCAGACAAACTAGGGTTAAAAGGCCTCATGCAGGAATTTTTTCCCCCTCTCAAGCCATGAAGCTCAAAAATAACACAAACAATTTAAGGTGTCCAGATGGATTAATGAAAGTGCCATCTGAACAAAAAAAAAAAAAGAAATCATAGAATTTAACCTTACCTAAAAAAAAAACAACAGCTAATAATAAAAATAAAGATTTTCTAAAGGCCTAAAATAATATTCAACAGTAGTACAAAACCAAAAGGAAAAGATGAAGAAAACTGAGGGCAGAAAGCGGCGAGAATCAAAGGCTTTCATGACAAATCAGACAAAGTCTCATTCTCATAACACTAGCAGTCATATTCAGAGCCTAACGTGACATGTTAGAGAGCAAGACAGCTAATCAATGTCCAGGTGAATTATTTATACCAGCTTTAAGTCTAATAGATTTATATTACAGCCACCGCCGACTTCAAAGCTCTAATGGCTGGACACACAGGGCGCTGCAGACAGAGGGGGCCGAGGCGGTACAGTAGGAAGACCACCGCCAGCCCAAAAAGCGCGCTCTCACACGGTTACTGTTCAGATACGCCATTTAATCAAGCTGCATGATATGTTTTCTCATACCTTGCTAATAAGCACCTCCTCAGCAGCCAGCAGGTGATTTATTTATTTTTTTTCCTTTTAGATTTTGCAAACGATTGCGTCTCAACTATGAGGAAATGGAGCAGAGAGGATATAACAAGTGAAAGAATCGGGAAACATGATTTAAACAATAAAAATCTGATCCGGCAATTCAAGAGAAGCGTTAACAGAGCAAAGGTCGACGCCGACTGGACGCAGCATCCTCCAGACATACCACACGATTTAGTGCTTTTTTCTAAATGCTGCACAAGCACAATGAGACCAATACTCCTCAGCAATGTCGTAGTCACAAAGAAAATTAAAAAAAAAACTACAGCACTACCACTGAAAAAAGGAGGTACTTCACTTGGAATCGTGAGCATTGTTGAGAGAATGTGTGTTTTTTTTTTCTGCGATGATGAGAATAAAGTGTGACTAATTCTACATACCAGCCAGCAGTGTTAATAGGGCTGGATCACCAAGAGAGGAAGAATGGCAAAATGTTCTATCGTGCAGAAGACAAACAAACACACACAGAGACACCGGTGCGGGCAGCAAAAATTATTTCATGTGAGCCCACGGATGATTGAGCCAGAAGCAGAAAATGTGTCAAACACAAAAGAAGGCATTGGGTGTCAGATGTGTCTTAATTTTTCAAGGTGTGCACATCCAGAGCACAAAAATAAAAATAAAAAAAAAAAAGGTAACAAATATCCGTTTCGCCAGGCAGAGCTGACTTAGTGAGGAGAGGGGGGTGGAGGGTCATATTTCCTAATTCCTGGTCTTAGCCTTAACCTTGGAAAATGAGATGACAGGTCTTAAAGCGCTGACTTGTAATTGCAACCATTTAAAATAGGCAAAGGAAAAAAAAAAAAGGAAAGAAAGAAAAACAAACATCCCATGGTTGAGAAAATTATGCCGCTTAAGGACTGCCATTCTCCCAGAGGGACCAGCGAGGTGCTGAGCAAATGAGTAAGTGTGCATAATCATAGCATGGCTCATTGTGTCTAAATAAATAACATGAATTTATTTATAAATATTGTTTTAAAAGGTTTTGATTGAAGCCAACAGATTTCTCCAGGAAGCAAAGGTGGTACATATGCAAAACATAGCATCGTGTGGCACAACCATTTCCACTGAATAAATCACACCTGAACAAAATATATATTTTACATAAATGTATTGTACAATTCGTGTATGTGTAGGGATATCAAAGGAAGAATAAATATTGTTTAATGTTGTAAAGGAATTTAAAAAAAATAAGCTTACATGCTTACACCTTTTACATAATCGCTTTCCACATTTTGACACATGCAAATCACTTTGAAAAGCTAATTTGCATATTGATTTTATTTGTGTGGTTTTACTCACACTGCTTACAGTGTGTCAGAGAGCCAGTGTAAAGGTCTGCGAGCAGCTTGTGTTAGAAAAAAGGGCATTTTTGATGAGGCTGTGCAAAACACAAGGCAATTGCATTATTCAGTAGGTTAAAACATGCACTTGTAGCCTGGATTAATACTATTATTGCAGACTCTAATGAGTAGATGGGGGACGGGGGAAATTTTGATTTTCTTTTTTTTTTTTAAATATACACATGTATATGTATCTATATAAATATATATACACATATACACACACATGGCTCTTAATTTAAAATGTGTTAAAGCAGAAATAAAAAAAATAATAAAATGTTGAACTTCACCTGCCATAAATCATAATGTCCCTTTCCACTGCTTAGCAG
The DNA here is from genome assembly GCF_033807715.1 of Cololabis saira. NCBI lineage: Eukaryota > Metazoa > Chordata > Actinopteri > Beloniformes > Belonidae > Cololabis > Cololabis saira. Next base: position 32,864,830 of record NC_084605.1, on the reverse strand, counting down.
TGCTAGCTCGTTAGCGGCGCGCGCATGCCGCCGCACTGTACACTTCAGGTGGAGTTGGAAAACTTGGCTCCGCGCTTTTCTCGGCAGCGTTTCTGAGTGACAACACTCCGCGACCGGCCGCCTGCTCGCAGCCCGTGTGTGTGAGAGTGTGTGTGAGAGGGTGAGGAAGAGTGTATGTTGCACAAATCCAGCTGTAAATAAATGAAAACTTACTGTGCGTGCTGTTGGAGAAAGTGATCCATTGGGAAGGTAGGGGCTTGTGAGATCGGGGATCATTATAAACGGATAGCCCGGGTACGGTGGGCTCTTGAACAGCCCTCCATCTTGCCTTTTTGCAGCTAACATGGCGGGGGGGGGGGGGGAGAGAGAGGAAAACTTTTTGATAAAGTGGCCTTGGAAACTTCTGTCTTTTTCTGAAAATTGCATTTTTGAGGAATGAAGCGGAGGAAATTCCCCCCGTGAGGCAAATGTAATGTCATCATGACTAAAACAAAAACAAGAGGACAATAAAGCAGAAACTCACCCTCCTCTAAACTTTCTCTTGTTTTGTCTCTGAAAGTTTCAGATCTAGGCGGAGGCCGTCTTTCCGCCTTGAAATGCAATGAAACACAAGGATTGCGTTCAAGTTAGCACAACGGCCGACGAGAGAAGAGGGGGGACACTTTTAACTTTTCTTTTTCAAGTCTGCAAAAGCGCTACACAGTCGAGACGCGCAGGCCCCGCAACCTAATACACAGAGCCCCGCTTTTCTCAGACCCGCAACTCACCTCCGAGTCCGACGAGCTGTTCTGATTCGTCTCCGACTCGTTCACCAGAGAAGATTTGACATCTGCTAAATCCCTTTCTGCCGAGGAGTTCTCCGAAATTTTCTCTTCCTGCTCCCCTTCGTCTTTGAAGGCAATCATTTCATCGTTTGCGCCCAGATCGTCCCCTCCACCGCCGTTGAGCTGCGGCATTTTCCCCCGTGCAGAAATCTTTCCTTCAAGGAGGAGGGGGGTTAACAACACTAAAAAAAAAAAAAAAAAAAAAAGTTTTTAAAACCCCCTTGATCCCGAAAGTCCGAGTTTAAGTTTTTTTTACGGGGGGTATTGTATTGGCGTTTTCCAAAAAAGCTCTGGCGGTCGTGAAGAAAAAGTAAAAAAGAAGGGGAATCTTGGCAGAAAGGGTTTGCCGGAGAAGGAGCTGCGCCGCTCGGATTGAGGGAGTTGAAGTTGGTCGGAGTGGTTTTCAGTTCAAAGGCGGCGCTGATTGACAGATAGAGAGGGATGGAAATAGAGAGAGTCTGGATTCAGGATTATTGACAGGGAGAAACACACAAGAAACTAATGAGATTCAAACAGGGAGGGACTTGAAGTGACGTTTTCATAAATAGGAGGAAGGAAAAAAAAAAGCACGGGGTGGCGGGGAGGGAGAGAAAGAGAGAGAGAGAGGGAGAGAGAGAGAGAGAGGAAGCCGCGGACGACTGCAGTGAAAACGCATGCGAGGAGGAAAAAGGCAGTTAGGGAGCAGGACAGTGATGGTAAAAGAGCAGGAAGATAGGAGTTGCTTGCAAATGTGGATTAAACGCACATATGGGCGGTTTCCCAGTGGGGAGGAGGAGGGAATGAAAAGAGGGCACTTCCTCCGGCTGTTTGCAACCAGTTTGACTCCTCTGTTCCCGACCAGTCTGTCACACACACTCACACCACATAAAGTTCATAATGTGAACACACACATCATTTATTTTATAAAAAAAAAACCTCTCTCTTTGCACGTACATCTTTTATAACCTACTTTTGTTTCTGTCTTTTCCCCCCCCTTTTTTTTGCTTACTAAATATTTGAGGCCTATCAAAGCAGAATTACTCTGAGCTTGTTTTCCTATTTTATCTGCTTTGTCAGCTCCTTAGATCTATTTTTCATTATATTGGCTAATGCTTCCTCAGATCTATTTTTTGGGATGGAGGGTGTTATTGCATCTTGCTTTCTTGACAGGTGTGATGTCCTCTGGGACTAACCTGAATTCCTCACTGGCAGCACAGACTGAGCTGGGTTTTTTTTTTTTATATATTATTTTTTATTCTTCTCTCTCAGCAGCCAGACTGGACACAAATAACTGATGCACATTTGGATGCTCTATTTCTGTTTCTTATTTTAGTGCAGGAAATATTAAGAGATCATGAACTATTGCTTTGCAGTATTTAGCTTGAGAAATAATCTTCAGAATACAATATCAGACCGAATTAGAAGAATATGTATATAAATAAGAATATATATATATATATATATATATATATATATATATATATATATATATATATATATATATATATATATATATATATATATATATATATATATACATATACATATATATAAGCATGATATAAAAATGTCTAAATCTGAAACATATGGAAATGGAAAGAGGGGAGCCCCTGAAGCGTGGCCCCCCCAGTGCAGTGTGTGCATGTGTGAGTGAAACTCAGCACCTTCCAGTAACCTTATCTCATCAGCAGGAACATGACGTTTCCGACATAAACAACACTTGATACAGCAATCACAAGACTATCAATTAATTCAAACGTAGCTGCAAGAAATAGAGCAGAGACGTGCATTATTGAAAATAGTGTATAATCTAGAAAAATAACAGCACTGAATTGATTATTTCAAAAGAAATCCTGTTTCATGTCTTCATGTTGGAGACATGAAAATAAATATGGTGACACTGAATCATCTGTATTTGTTCTTTTCAGTGTTTTCAAGCAGCAATGATGGGCAATTACAGTATGTGCACAGCGTAGCACCAAAGTGCTGTGTGAGTGTGCCCACCAAAGCGTCCAGACCAGGCACCACCATGAAAGCAGACGAACGCTCTCAGTGATCACTGATGTGCTTTATCTGGATGAGGTGAAAGCAGCGTCTGTGTGAGCTGGCTGCAGCCCAGCCGCTAGTGTTAGGGGAGCGTTTGGAGGAAGGGAGAAGGGGATTGCCATCGCTGGTCCTCATCCGGTGTGCCTGTGTTTCAGCAGCCGGTGGAAGAAAGGCACCCTGCTGCTGGAGGGTGGAGGGTGGGGGGGGTGAGGGGCTCCAAAGCTGAGCCCAGACCAAAGTAGAGGAGCTCCAAGCCGGCCTCTCGCAGGATTGCCTCAGCATGCACCTGAGAGTTTACTGGGGGCTGGCAGCGTATTATCACGCGTGCCGTGGGGACGCCTCCCTCTGATGCTGTCCTGGTGGTTGTGATCTGCAGGACCCTTTAATAACATGATGATAGGCTGCGGCTGCTGCTGCTGCTGCTGGATGATGGAGGGGGAACGTGCCCCAGTGTTTGTTGGTGTTATTTACTTTTGTTATGGGTTTTACATGTTCACCTGTTCGCCTTGTGGTTATAGTTTGGTAACAGCCGGGGATTGTTTTCTATCCTTGCACTTCCCCCTGGCTCAGAGAGAGGAGGAGGTCAGGAGCATCGCCAGCAGGGGCGTCAATTAGGTATGGCAAGGTATGGCAGCCACCACACCTTGGCTTCAAGGGTTAAATGTAAATGTTTGTTTTTTTAAATACATTTATGGAATTACTCTGTGTCTCTTTGTATTGATTATTCTATTACTTAATACATAGAATAACTACAAATGCAAATCAGAACAACATGATCGATTTCACTAGTTATTATACACTGCAAAAACTCAAAATCTTAACAAGAATATTTTTCTTCTTTCTAGTTAAAATGTCTAATTTTTAGTAAAAAAAAAATCTCATTACATTTAAGACAAGAAACAACGATTTTCACCTGTTTCAAGTAGATTTTCACTTAAAATACGTGGAAAAATCTGCCAGTGGAACAAGATTTTTTTGCTTGTAATAAGAAGATAAATCTTGTCCCACTGGCAGATTTTTCTACTTATTTCAAGTGAAAATTTATTTTTCTGGTAATGACTTTTGTTTTAAGTGTAATGAGATTTTTTGACTAAAAATTAGACATTTTAACTAGAAATAAGACAAATATTCCTGGTAAGTTTTTGAGTTTTTGCAGTGAGCGAGACTGCATTTGAAAAAGTTCCAATTTTCTTGACCACACAGATAAGCTACATAGACTTCTGTGATGAGTATTTGCTGGACGTGTTGATTGATACTCGAGTTAAGTTCTGTGACTCGTAACCTTGCCATACCTTAGCTTCCACTGAATTGACGCCACTGATCGCCAGTGTTGGATCCCACCATCTCATCTGAGCAATGTGAACCCCAACCACAAATCCACTGATACCAGCTTCAACAAGTTTGAAGTCACTTCAGCATTTTATGGCAAACACAGGTTTAAAAGGCTCCTGCTTATATCCATGCCGTCTTGCACACGTGTGCTTTTAAATCAGGCAGAAACAAAGCGTTAATACTCAAAAATTACTAAAGAAATTAATTTTTTATTTTTCTTCGAGTACACAAGAGTCTTTACTTGGTAACACATTTCAGCATTAATCATGTTGTTTCTTAAGATAATTCTAGGTTGTTGGTTCTTACTAATGCTGAGTAATTAGATATTCAATATACAGTCAAAACACTGATTGTGTGTGCAGTAAAATAGAGCTTTTATTCAGATGAGTCGTGTTGAATGTCAGGAATGACCTCATAATTAATCTGAATCTCCTGCACATGCTATACATTTGGTATTTGTGTGGGGGGGGAAACTGCAACATTAAATTAGCATATATTTACTGTGCATTTTCCGTCCAGTTATTCACCTAGTTGGAAAGAACATATGAAAGAGCATTTAATGGGTTTTTTCCACAACAGCTTCTTTACCTCGACCTTAGAGACAAGCAGTTTATAGATACATTTATATATATTCTACTCATTTTCATATTACAGTGTTGCTGTTGTTGTGCCGACATGCATCTGAAAGAATGAAGCACGTTCACAAAAAGGATTGCAAGACCACATATGTGAAACAAATCCTGCAGGAGCCACAAAAACCTACTTATAAATAAATATCTACATGAGCACCGTTCATCCCGAGCATCAGCAGCACATTGCGCACATGCTTTATGCTCCTAAACAGCTAATTACCCATCATGCGTTCATTGTGCCAACAGTAGCCTCTAAAAGGTCCCTCATTGCTTGATTAACATATTACTGCTGGACATTTTTCTCCCTTTTTCCACACTAAAATTGTGCTTGTTTTTATGGTTGTTCATTTATTCCTGCAGTGATATTTGTTCCCTGAATGAAACTTGACATTTAACTTCAGTTGCAAATTTCTTCTATTGTTGGCAGTCATGTTGTTTAACATTTGTGGCATTTATTGTCAGCACAGCTCATATAAATACTAACAGCAGGTTAATACTGTTAGTTGTAATTACATCTGTCCTAATGGTCCTTGTCATTATTTTGGTATGGAGGATGAAAAAAAAAAAACAGAATTACCTGATTATAAAAAAGCATGTTTCTGTTTTTAATTAATTAAAGCATAAACAAATGTGTGTGCTTTCACTTGTGTATAAATGTCCGTCTTCTTGAATTGTGTTCCAAATGTCATCCTGGTTAAATTCAGCATCTTTTGCTCTATGAATGGCTCACTAGCTCCAGAGAGGTTTAAATCCCATACATCAAAATGTGAAAAATGTCCAGGAAAAAGGTGCCTTCCTGAAAAATGAAGTCATTACGTGCGTACAATGCATATAGATCTATTCATTCATTATTGTTCCTCTAAAACAGCAGCTTCTCTGCTCCTTTGCACCCCGACATTTAGATCATTTGACACAATAGGACAATATATTTGAAAAACAGAAGTTTTGAATGCATGATACTTGCAAGTCCTAGAGAAAATGATTTAAACAGCAGAACACTGAGTTTTATGGCCAAAGCTTTCATGGTTGTGTATTTTCTTTTAGAAAGAAGATACAGCAAAGTACATTTAAGGAGACATGTTTTGATGATTTATATTTTGTGTTTGTTTACGATTCCCACCGGGGGAGTGGCTGTGGCCTGTGATTCTCACTCAATCTGACATGAATATTCAAGTGAAGTTGTCCAGCAAACAGCTCAAGAAGCACTTAATTAACTTAAAGGTTTGCAAGTCAGTCATCAAAAGGGTTAAAATCTGAAAATGCCAAGTTCAATTCCTTTTTTTTTTCCAGAGAAAATGTCCAGCAGCAGGGTCAGGAGTTTTCTTGAGAGCAGCCATGCCAGGTGTGATTAATGCGGGCCCACTGCTTTTCATATCACTGCAAGCTCCAGAAGTCATCCGCACACGGCATCGTGGGAACCGTATCAGGCCGGCTACGTGAGCCGTCTCCCGTCGCCTCCAAAACAAACAGCCGAGCAGTTTTCAGAAATGGACGCGATAGCCATTAATCAAAGGCCCAGGCAGGTCCTGAACTCTCTAAACATGGAATCCACCTGAGAGACAAGGTAACTTATGTACTCTGCTGCTGCAGATCCGCAGGCCGGCGCACACACGGCTCACCTGTCCGTCACGGCAGCATCTCGCAGGGAAAGGCGAGCCAAGCCACTGTTGGCTGCTAAATGTTACTTAAAGGTCAGTGGTATATAAGCCAACAAGCCAGGGTTGGTGGTTCGAGGAATGTTTTCACACTGACTTTACAGTGAAGGCGTCAGGTGGCCAAAGGGAGATTTTTATACGCTGAATCACGTCTTGATGGGGAGAGAACATGGTGTGTTTCTGCCCCTGGAGCTCACTCTCATTGCAGTCATTCTTCTGTATTCCTACACAACTGAGCTGCTGGTTGAGTTTCTCTGAAAATGCATCCATTTTTTTTTAATTTATTTATTTATTTCAGATCCCCATTAGTTGCTGCCTCAGCAGAACTTCTTCCTGGGGTCCAACAGTACAAATATAAATTTCTAAAAAACTTTTACAGTACAATATAAAATGTTAGTTAAACAGAATAAACAAAGTAGATAACAAGTACAAAGAAAAAAACAACTAAAAAGAAAAACAAGACAAAAAACAAAAACTAATAAAAACTAAAGATAATAAGAGGCAGAAAACAATGAAAAAAAAGAAAATGAATTTTCCTAAATGAAAAAACGAAAATGAAAAAAAACAAATAACCAAAAACAGATAGATTAAAGATAAATCCAAGTACAACTAAAGATAAATAAGTGCATACTAAATGAGGCAAATACAAAAACAAAAAAAACGTCTAAAACCATTAGACACGATCTAAAACAACCAGTTTCTTTTGAACTTCCTTTCTTAGTTTCCTCTTGAAGCCAACTCTGCCACTAGTTGAAATAAGATTTTCTGGAAGTCTATTCCAGTAAGTAACTGCCCTGTACATTACTGTTCTTTTTAGTGCATTGGTTTTAGGTTTGGGCAGGGTGAAATGACCTCTCGTGGCATGTCTAGTATGATAGCTGTGGCTATCACTAGCATCAATAAACAAGAAAATAATCCAGTGTTCTTTCAAAGAGCAGTTCTCAATGTAAGCTTTTATCTCAGCCTTTGATTCATGACCAGAAGTTCCCGATCAATTTAAGATTTCCAGTTGTTGCGCTACTGAAAAAACAAGAACAAATTTAATCTCTGACCTTTTTTTCTTATTTGCTACCAAAACCAAATCTGAAAGCAGATGAGTTGGGCAAATACAAAGAAAGTCACATCCTGCTGCCCCAGCCTTGTGTCCGTGGAGAAAATAGGAAGCTTCCCTTCCTTTCTCTAAAGGTCTTGTGAGCAGGACCCTCCACATCTCTGGCCTTTTGACAGGAGGAACTCTTTTGGACTTTTGGTGAAAAGACTGGAACCATCTCATAGAAGGTGCTTCCTCAAACGGGAAGCAGAAGGTCTTTTTGTGAGAGAAGAAAAAGAAGAAGCAACTGTGTCTTCTTCACGTTCCTGACAATGGAACTTTAATTAAAATCACAGCGAGTACAAGTTGACCTGTTTGGGGTCTGAATGGAGAGTCATTATGTGCATGATGGAGGCAGGCGGTCTTTGTCCGACTATTGGTACATTTGAGAAGTTTTGTGAATAGGCTGTTGGTTGTTTGTTCAAGATATACAATGGCCAAGTTTTGGACTCCAAAAGCTCTGCTCACATTGTCTCCTCATCTTTACAGAAATTGTAATCAACGTAAACTCATTTAATCTTGACATAACTGCCCATCTGTGAAGTGATAAAGTATTTTTCTTTCAGTTGTTTAAGTTCCTGGAAAAGCTTTAGAGCTGAGAACCAATCGCATCTTTAACTTATTAAACAAGCGACACAACTGTGGCACGACCTTGAGTCCCCTCTCTGTGTAACTCAGAGCGACGTCATGTTCATTCGTCATGTTTTCTTTAGCGGCTTGGAAGATGAGACCATTACTGAGACATCAGTCTTCACTTTTTCTACATTACAAGTCAAACATCATCCCAGGTTAAAATGAGTGCAGGTTAGTGTTGGCGCAGTCTCACATTGCTGTGATTATCTTTTAACAAAGCGAGCAGGAAAAACAGCATCTTAACTTAAACCTGCTCATCAGAGTGTCAAATACCGGAGCATGTGTCAAAAACTCATATTTGTATTTCTGTGAAAGACGGAGGTTGTTTTGGCAGACTGCTATCATAAATTTAAGTCTCTAAACTGTTAATGGGTTACAAAAAATAAATAGAAAGTGGGGAGTGTGAATTCATAACTCCTGTGTTCCAAACATTATGAGTTTTTATAGCCTCTATACTGGAAACTCTAATACAAACCTTTGGTATCGCTATGACAACAATCCCAGCTAATTCTTTAGCCCAATTACATGTAGCTGGGTTCAAAAGGCCTTTTTTTTAAATGTATCAGCAAGTGCATTTATTTACATCACATAAAGTCATGGGCTGTAATGATTACTTTCCTAAGATCATGCTGATGTCTTTCCTCCTTGGCATTGTGTTTACACATAATGGATGCTCCAAATGAGCAAATGTCCAAAAACCTCTGCTTTTATTGCCGTGGTCAGATACATTTGAAGTACATTTGATTAGCAGAACCTTTTCTTAATTTCTGTAACCCCTAACCCGAACAGAAATGCAATTATTATGGGCATGCCAAGTAGTGGCATGACCATATTGCAATCGTCCAGAATGGCCCAAAGGGCAATGCTGCTAGCATTTTGCTATCAAGCTAAAGTCGCAAAAGTCCCACTGCGCACCAGCGGGTGTATGACCCCGCTCTGAGGTGGAAAAAAAAAATCCCCAAAAAATAAAACACGGCCGGAAAAACCTGAAAAATGAAGGCGATATATTAGTATACAGAAAAGGTTTCCCTTTTCTTCCTTATTATTATTCCGCACTCTTTTTTCGTCCGTTAATACGGCCCGAACCGCAACGTGCACCCATGCATGGCATACATCGTTGGATGCGTCTCCATCGTGCCTCGACGGGCATTACTTTTCTCAGTAAAAAGTGTTACCGTGGCAACGTTAGATGCCAAAAAGCAAAAAAAAAGGCGAAAATTCGGACGCTTATTGCTCGGCCAAACTTTTGTCATAGAGACATCGTTCAAACTTTCAAACACTCGGCCCGATTGGCACTAACGGACCGTACAACGTAATTATGCCAATTACAGTTTTTGCGATATTTAACTTTCAATTTAAAAAAAAAATCCATTTTAATTTGAACGCTTGTTATAGGCAACGGTTTATCGTACAGACATCATTATAACATTGACAAATCCGGGACGCGTTGTACTACATCATATTTTAGTCTCATCATGCTAGCTATTACGATTTTTGAGATATTCAACTATGCTAATTTTGATGCTAACAGAATTTTGGACGCTTGTTGCGTGGCAACGCAGTATCGTAGAGACTTTGTTCCAACGTTAAAAGACTCAGCTTGAAGTGGACTACAACATACCGAGGTCTCATTACGCTGTCATTTACAGCTTTTGAGATATTGAAGCCAAATTGTCCCATTCTATCCTATGGGGCTTGTTACCATGGCAACAAAAACCTATGCATTTGTATGGGGGAGCATGTGAATAAACCATCTGTTAATCCTGCTCGGACTGCAACGTGCACCCATGCATGGCATATATCGTTGGATGCGTCTCCAACTTGCCTCGATGGGCATTACTTTTCTCAGTAAACAGTGTTACCGTGGCAACACTAAATGCCAAAAAGCAAAAAAAAAGGCGAAAATTCGGACGCTTATTGCTCGGCCAAACTTTATCGTAGACGCCAAAAAGCGCGCCCCATTAATAACTATTGGGAGTACAGGAATGAATGAAATGCAAGCGTAAAAACACCTCAAACTGACATAGAACAACCCCGAACACAACCAATACAGCCCCAAACCAAAGCAGCAAGAGGGGACGAATGGGCAGTAGGGCATGCCCATATCAAAATGTCCTGAAATGTTCTAGTTATTATTATTATTAATAATAATAACAATATATTATGTGGTGTTGAAATTGCACGTCTATCTTTTAAAGATATATCTGGCATGTGGCATACTGTTTGTACCAAATGCCTGAGAGCACTTCAGCTACTTTTTTCTATTGTCAGTTTAATAGCCTAATACGTGATTATTTATCAGTTGTTTGTTTTGCTGATTTTCTCTCAGATAAAGATGCCACATGGCAACAAAAAAAGAAAGAGAAAGAGAAAAAACAAGGAGGGCAGCAAAATAAAACAAAGTATTTATCTGTGTAATTTCTCTCTTTGTGGAAATGTTCTTTGTTGTCAGTATGACACAAACTCCTCGCTCACAGCTGCTCTTTAAGGTCTTTTGCTCTTTTGTTCTAATATTCCACTCTGATGAAGGGATGAGAGTCTAAGAAGTTTAAGGGCATAGTTTGGTTCAAATATCGACTGCCTGTCCGGTATTCGTTTTTCCTGAAAATTGATTTCCAAATCCGTCATAATAACAGAGATAGTTCTGTGTTAGGTAGATCAGATGTGGACAAACAATGAACACCAACCAACACACATGTACACCCACAACAATCAGGCCCCAAAGCTTCACGCTTCTGTCTCAACTGGAGTGTTTTTTCTGTCTGCAGCCCTTGTGGTGTCCTTCCAAGGCCCTAATTGAGAAATTAATGCAGAAAAATCAATCGGCCCAAAGTTTTTATGTCCAATAGACTCCTGAAGGCTTCAAGCGAGGAGCAATCAATGCTTTCCACATGGGTGGCTGCAAAGCTGCCTCATTCTTTTGTTTATGTACTCATAGCTGGAGGTTTTTCTATATATGAATTTCAATGAAATAAACATTAATGAGTTTTCCACCTTTCACACTCCCATGTGATACATGTTGTATGTTCCAGGGCAAGAAATCAAGTATTACAGTAAGACAGCACTTAGGCTTAACTTAAGCTCTCTAGAATTGAGATATATTATGTAGAAATCGTGCGCTTATCTGCAGCACTTTTGAGCCAGCCTTATTTACACTTCAAAACGGAGATCTTTAAGGGTTCTGTGATCATCTGTGGCATTGTTGGCCAGATGAATCACTGCGTTTTGTGCATCCCCTTTTGCCCGCAGAACACCGGCTTATTTAGGGGCTATTTGAAAGCTCCACACATCATCATCATCATCCGGTCAACTAAAGCCCAACCTTGAATTCTCTGTGACAAATCTGTCTTTTTTTTTTCTCCTGTCACCCATCCAGCGTGAGGATGCACCGCCTTATTAAAGCTCAAGGCAAGAAGCAAAACGGTAAACTCTGGCCACATGAGGAGGGCTGTGAATGGCAAGAGTTTTACTTCCGAACCTTTCCGAAGAAGAAAATGGACATCTGCTTGTGGTTGTTGCACGGGAGAAAATGAGGACCATGTTCCTCTTTGTGCTCGTTAACCACCTTCCAAATTCATCATAAACCCAGGGATCAGATCAGAGTAATATTTGATCAATATTAATAAGGATAGGCAAACTCCTCCAGTAATTACCACAGTCTCCAGGCTTTGATTTCAGCCATTACTAACGCCTCTGCATCTTTAGATTAAAAAAAGCGACCCCCTTTTATTTCATAACATTAAATCCCGACATGTATCTTCTAAAAGCTCTAATAAGACAAAGATAAGATTTGCATCCCCATACAAGTGTCTTTTTCAATTGATTATGAAGCCGCCATTGATGTGCGAGAAATTGATGTTTTCCTCTGTTCTTAAGGGCGGCTAATAGAAGGGGCGGGATTCGAGGAGGAGACTTTGCTACTTTGATCTTCAATCAGTAAAAAAATCCCACTTCTTCTTTGTCAGACTATATTTGGTAAATAACAGTGACAATCTGCCCGGGCCTACAAATGGAGAGAAGGAGAGATGTGTCAAAGCGATAAAGAGGGAGGACGGTGGGAGAAAAGGGCCGGTTTGTTAAATTTCTGGCGTTGTAAAGTAAGATAAGACTGTAATATCGCTCTCCTAAGTTTAATGGGATACATTATCAAGATGCAAAAATAGCCGGAACCTTCTTGCAGGGTCACGACACTCGGCCGATGACAGGAAATATTTCTTACCTTTTTATTTTGGGCAAACCACATGTTGCACGACTGCCCTCATGTTTGTGTGGGCGACGCCTCATTATGACACACACAACAGGCTTCTAATTAAGACCTATGAAAAACAACAGGTGGATGTGAAACGTAATAAATCAGTCCGCTGATACGGCTGCCAAAAGACTGGCTGCCTTTCCTGTTCTGTTGCTTTTTGTTTTGCTCTTGATGCGTCTGCAAAGAGGAGTTGTTGGCAGACACTCGCTCTGCAGCGCATCGTCTCTGTCTGGCACTTTTTAATCAGATTTTTAGGGATTTTGTTTGTATCCATCTACACCCCCGATACGAGGCAGGCTAGCGTTATCGTGTTATGGGATGTACAAATACAGGTTCAGAGTGAAAGCGATGCCTTCTTGAAGTGTCACCGCTTTGTTTTATTGTGATTATGTTCACAAGTAAGAGCCTGACATTTTGAGAAATCATTGTGTTTACATTTGCTTTGAGTTAGATGAGAAGACTGATGCAAATCTAATGTTTTGAACATTGAGATGGAGCTAGCAGGTGATTAATTTAGCATAAGAACTGGAAGATCTTTGAGCTTGTGTATGTCCAGAGGTACAAAAAAAAAGAAGAAATCTTCCTTTCAGGAATGGTGTGGTAGGTGGAGGGCAGAATGAAAATGGAAAGACTTTATTCACTTGCTAACAAAAACAAGCTGCAGACACAGCAGAGGCAGGTTAATATGCCACTGTTTGGCTTAAGGCTTTTCTCCCACTAGGGGAGTTTTTACCTGCCATTGTTTATGTAATAATTGCTCAGGGGTTCATGTTCTGGGTCTCTGGAAAGTGCCTAGAGACAACTTTTTTAGACGCTATATAAATAAAATGGAATTGAATTGAATTGAAGTTATACAAAAAACAAGATGATAGCAGGACACAGGTCTTCACAGGGCAGTGGAGAGAATCCACTTGATGATTTCTTTTTAATTTTTAACACAAACACAAAAAAATAAAACAGCAAAACAATAAATCAAAAAAGAACAATAATAATCACTAAATTAAAGCTGCAAGCTGCGATGAACGGGCCCTCGCACCCTTGTGCACGTTCAGGCTGCAGTGGAAGCGCTTGTATGACTTGATGTAGATTCTTCAGGACTGGACATTTAGTGGATGACACGACTTTCTATATCAAACCATTCAAAAGTTATGGCAGAAAATAGGGACTATCAAATTTCGACCAATCAGAAGAAGGGGCGGGGCTAATTTGCACCAATTATGTTCAAGGACTCAAAACCGAGTCCGATAACACCCCCCACGAGTCTTTATGTCAAACCATTCAAAAGTTATGGTAGAAAGTAGGAACTATCAAATATGGACCAATCAGATGAAGGGGGGGCGCGCTTTTTGGCGTCTATCGTCGCCACGGTAACGCTTTTAACTGAGAAAAGTAATGCGCGTCGTCGCAGGATGGAGACGCACATTTTGATGTATAACACACCTGGGTGCACGTTACGGTTCGAGCGAAGAAGCGGCTGAAGAAATGGCATAAATTGCGCCAAAATTACACGATTAATTCAAAATGGCCGACTTCCTGTTCGGTTTCGGCCATGGCGCCAAGAGACTTTTCCTTAAGTTGAGACATGATACAGGTGTGTACCGATTTTCCTGCATGTACGTCAAACCGTATTGTGGGGCTTGAGGCACAAAGTTTTCAAGGGGGCGCTGTTGAGCCATTTTGCCATTAAATATCAAATTTTTCGCCAGGCCTGGCTTGCGTGCAAAATTTGGTGACTTTTGGGGCACGTTTAGGGGGGCAAAAAGGCCCTCATTTCGTGAGAAGAAAAATGAGAAGAATAAAAAATAAAAAAATTCCTACAGATACAATAGGGCCTTCGCACTGTCAGTGCTCGGGCCCTAATAATAGGTGTAAGTTCGTAAGCAAAGAAGACGAGTATTAATGAATGAATGATGTGATGCAGGTGAGAAATGAACAAAACCCAGGTATGATATGCAGACAGGAAGCAACAGTGAGCAGAATGCACAAGGAAACAAGTTCTACAAAACAACAAAAGAAGATACAGTAAAGGAAACCAAGGTTACACAAAGATTAATAAAATGAAGCAGACGAACTCAGAAGAAGGAACTACGACTGGTACCGACTAAACACAGGACAGTAGCGTCACGAAGACAAAACATATCACAAAAAAAGTAACACAAAGTTAACCAAACAGAACTTACAAACCACAACACTTTTATTTAAAAGCTGGCAAAATAACATAAAGTAGTATATTAAATGTGTTTAATCTGCACCATGGGCAGAACAGAACAGTGGAGTTCACATGTTCTCCATGAGCCTGATGGATGGATGGATGGACGGACGGACGGATGAGAATGAAAATGATTGTTGTGGTTTCACATAACTCTCCATGTCTGATTTCTTTCTCGTTTTTGACTTAAAACAACCAGAATTCAGGTACGGGTTAATTATTAGTTACTAGTTGATGTTTTAATTGTGTGACTTTAAGATACAATTTCACAAAAATATCTGCCGTGCCAGTGACTGAGCAGGGAAATTAATCATTTTTGATTCCTGATAGAAGCCTATCGATAGTTAAAGAGTAAATGTATTGAAAGGAGGGTTGGAAACCCCTTAAGGCCGGTGAAGCAACAGGTGGACGTGAGCGTGATTCCTTTACCAACGCTTTGAGGAGATCCGGTGGCTGTGAGGGAGATTATGCAGGCATTGTGTGGACCAACTACTTCCTTGGGAGGGAAGTCCCTACGAATTGACATACGGAGGAAAGAGGACCTCTATCTTTTGATGCAGCATTTCTGCACAGATGCTCCCATCCACACTGCTGAGTGGTTTAATGAATATCACAATGATGTGAGCAATATCCGATGACCTATGCGTCCACCAGATCTCAGCCTATCTGAGTGACTTGATTGATTTTCTTCCAACATCATCAGAAGTTAATAAGAAAAATTATTTTGGAATAAATAATAAATGTCTAATTACTTTGGTACAGTTGCAGAGACGTGTACAAGTAGCATCAGGGAGCCTTGAAGCTGTTTTGGTGACAGAGGATGGTCAAATGTCTTATTAAGACACCTAAATTACTCTTTTCTTCAGCCTAAAGTAAAAAATGTAAAAAAAAAAAAAAATAAAGATTTAAGTAAAAGTAATAAATTGTATCTGTATATGTTTTATTAAAATAAAATAAAGAAAGGCAATGAAAATATTTTTTTCTTGTTATAAAAAAAAACAATCAAAACAAAGTTAGAGTAGAAAACAAGCCTCATAAAATATGAGAAATAGGAGAGGGCTGAATTACAAAGGCTTGAGCTGATTAAAACAGGAGCCCTCCGACTGGTTTAAAGGACGATGACACGAGAGGCAGGAGCTGCGATGGTTCGCTGGACAGACAGAGTTGGAGATGAAGCAGGAACAGAGCGGCTCAGTGGGAGGCGGAGGACAGGCTGGGGCTCCAGGCAGGAGAGAGCACAGGGACGGATTCACAAGCCCAGAATCAGCAACAGCACCCCCAATAAACCCCCATGGACACCAGTAAGGAAGCTAATACGCCATCAACACAAGCAAACACTCATATACAAATGTTTACATCCATTAAGCAACAAAAAAGGCAGGTAAACGTTGCTTAATATCAGTTACATTTAAGAAAAACCTGAAAAGTCTGCTTGTACAGTCGATTTTTACTCATTTGTTGCGTCTAATATTATTTGCCTCTTTGCTTCCTTTAGCTGATCTATTATACAAAAAAAGAGTATAATGAAGCAGTGAAAGGTCAGTGTTACATTTAGTGTTGGCCTCATAATCTTTATCCGTCGGAGAAAATCAGAAAAGGACAGATTAAAAACTGTCTGATGTTCTGAAATATTAAGCACCTTCAAACACCAACGCACGAAAATTTGTATATCAGCAAGATTAAAAGTCAAATTGTGGTTTCAAAAAACTGGCAGAAGATGCAATGAATATTCCTGTTTGTAATGACCTTGTTTCTTAATGCATTCATTACAATATTTTTATGCGTCTTTATTGAGTTTGTCTGTATGTTATACCCCCCCCCCCCCCGCCCCGAAAAAAACCAAAAACAAGTCCATATGACCTCACCACAGTGTAATTGCGGTGGTGTATTGATTATATCATTTGCACATGATTCATGAATATGGATTGAACGGAAAGGCTAAAGCATAATTAGCGTTTAAGTCAGAAGTCCCAGCACAGTCAAGTCTGGCTTCATTCCCCCCTTAAACTGAGAGGATAGAAGGTTGCAAATGTGGCAAAGCGCTGCTGGAGCTGAAAAGCTCCGGTGAGAACTGAGGGCTTCGTGTAGTTGTTACCGGCTCACTGAAGCCTCTGACCCAGCGACCACCAGCCTCTCAAAAGTAACTCAAGCCAAAAGTGAACATAAGAGGCTCTTTCTTCCAGCCCTGTTAGAGTCTGCATCCATAAAAAGCTCTGCTGCTTCCCCTCCGCCTAAATAAGGTTGATTGCAGCCAAAACACTTCAAAAGTCAAATTCACACAAGCGGTCCCCGTCCTGAAATATGTGTTATAAGTAGTAATGATGGCTTGATAAACAGCTGCTCTGCAAGCAGCAGACGCAACTAATCAATTTTTAAGTGTCCTTGCACTTAAAATAAATCCATGCTCGTTGTACAGTAGTTGTGTCTTGCCTGTGTTGCTAAAATTCAAAGTAGTGGTACACAGACAAAGAAAACGTAGAAAGAAACTTTGCTGCCGTTCAGAGGGAATAAAAATTTCAGAGGGGCTGTTGCTCTCCGATCCCTGCAGGTCCATTAGTGGCCCCCACAGCCCGCCACGACGGGAGAGAAAAACCTGTGTCACGGAGTCTGTTTTCTAACGGAGCCTCATCAGCATATTTGAATAATACATTGTGCTTATAAGCATATTAAATGGAATGTGGCCATGCGTCATCTGAAGGCAGAGATTAGACCTTCCCAGTTAATTATAAAGATGTCAAGTGTCAGTGGATGAACCCACACCCCGAGGTCATCCCCTTTAGTTTGGTGATTATATGCACAAACTACAGATAAAGTGTCATCATACAGTCTATTAAGGTGCTGAGGCTTAAAGAGAGGC